>NC_086199.1:68904720-69529720 GCF_035770615.1 Melospiza melodia melodia | reverse complement strand
CAAGAAGGAAGATGCCAAATAGCAGCAGAAGGAAGCAGATGTGCAGCACCATCCTTTCTGTTCCAATATAGTATTTATAATAATAAAAATTGAGAATATGAGAAACTTGCCTGTTGTGATCTCGTGAATAATGTTTTCAAACTAGATGAAAAGCACAAAGCCTGGAATGCAAATTGACAATCCTTATGATCCTACTGGTAGATGTTTAGCTGGTGCTCTGCATTGTAAAACAGGGGATTTGTCTTTTTGGTTTGCAAATTGAACAGAGTGCAGGCATTGCCTGTGGCCTAGTGTTTTCTGAACACTACTACTGCCAGCAGTCCCTGCAGGTAAGCAGGTAAAAATCAGAACTTGAGCACTCCCTAGAGGCTCTGAAGCAGCTGTGGAGTTTGGGCAATAGGACAGCAGTTTCTTAGCTCCAGGGTGAGTGTTGGGAAGATGGTAATAATATGGCCAAAAGGCAAAGCCTGTAAATGCTACTAATACAGTTCCTGTCAGGACAACACAAATGTATGTGGATCCAGACCAAAACAAGGTATGGAAATCTCAATTGTTTCCATGGGAATTAGGTCAGTGCCTTTTCTCCCAACAGAAGGAGCTGCAGCTGACTTCTGAAGTGACACTCCCTCAGTCTGGCTTTTTCTTCACAATCAAGCAGTCTTTATTTTCTCCAGCATCTTCAGAGTGTGTTTTCTTTTTCCTGCAGCCAAAAATATACCCCTCCCTTGTTTCATAGACAAGAGTCTTTTTTTTTTGTCAGTATTCCAATTATTTTGAGCTCTATGATACAATTGCATTACCACTTTGCTCTTGTGGAAAATCTCTTTTTTCCAAAAAAGCTGGAAGAATGCTGTAGTTCCAGTCCACCCACCACCTGTTTCAATGGGATTACATTACAGCAGTCATCAATTAATAATGTCCCTTGTCCTTGGTCCAGAAAATGCATAATGCTGTTCTGCACCAGAAAGCTGACAGACTTCATTAAGATCTGAAAACTAGTTGTATAAGAGATTTTATGAAATAATTCCCAAACAGTTTGTAGAGATTCCCTGAATTGATACTTAAGCTCTTAAATTGTAAAAGCACTAATTAAAATAAGGGTTTGGGGGAGGTGAGGGTATGGGATGGAGGAAGGGATACAACAATAATAAATTCAATTAGGGAGAAAACCCTACTTGCTGTGGCTAGAATGAGATCTCTTTTCAAGAATAAAGACTGAACTGTGTTCTAAGAATTGGGTTTCATATTTGTTTCTGCCCCAGCCTTGTAAGCATGGGCTGGTTAATTTTTTTTTTTTTTTTTTTTTAATTTTTAAAATTTTGTTTTAGCTGCTGTGGCCAGCAGTGTTTGGGATGTGTCTCAACAGTGTTCCTGTTATTTATTTTAACACTGTTAAAATAAATAGTATTTGCCACTCACCTTAAAAGTTACAGCTCTACACGGGAAGGAGAAGTGAACACATCAGCAGAAGTTTGGGGTTTTATACAATTCTTACCTCTCTTTTGGATCTGTCTTCAATTGAGCAGATTAACTAGGAAATGAACTTTTAAGTTCTTCCTACGAGATGTTCCACAGTTGATTGTTTTCTTTGCAGTGGCTCTCATAGCATGCTGATGCCTATTGTGCAAGACAAAAGTTCCTGGTACTACTTCTATCACCATGAAAATTCTTTATAAATCACATTTCCTCTCCGTGTTCTCCTTTATCTCAGGTTGCTTGAGACACCACACCAAGACTTATGGTCTATATATTATAAAAATACATATTTCCCAGTATGATAAGTCAGACTGATGGTAGCAGGAACACTAGGAAATTGCCTTTGAAAATTAGTGTTTGTGCAGAAGGAGAACTTGATTGACATCAAGAAATGTCAGACATGATGCCTGTCACGTTAGAAAATATGCAAGGTTTGCTCAAGAATGTGTGTACTGGAAAAATAGCTAGCCCTGTGGGATCAGACACTGGCTCCAGCAGGTCTTCAATATGTGGAATAGTTGCAAGTGGACCTGAATCTCTTCTCATTAGTGAAGCCTGGGAGATCAGGAAGGGCTGCATCACCCAGGCTCATTATCCCAGGGCACAAGAGGTTACACAGCCTCACAGAATACTTGTGCACTCTGCTTCCTCCACTGCTCCTGAGCTCCAGAGGCCATTTTGCTCATGGAGCCTGCTCACTCTGGGATTCTTGTGGCTGGTGGACACTTGCTCTGTGTTGGACAAGGCTGTGGTCAACTTGGTTGGCCAAGCACAAAGCTGTTTTCCAAATCCTCTGTCCCTGCCTGTTGCGTATTGCCAGCTTCAGCTGGGTTTGTTTGCCTGGGTTGGATTCCCTAATGCAGGAGGATGTGGGATGAGATGTAAGTCAGATGTAGCTGACTTACAGACATACCATACAGAAGAGAGATTTTCTGGTACTGAAGGGACAGATAGACTTTAGATGACGACTCACAGTCACCACATTGAGTTTCTCCAGCTGAGTAGGTCTTGCTGGTGTTTTCCAGGACACTGGCATTTCTCCCCACAGCCAGGCAAGCAGACTGTCCTCTCTGAGGATGTGACTACTGACAGTGTCAGGGTGTCCACCTACCTCATGTGCTGCAGGTACAGTGGGATGGGGCCCTCCCTGTCACTTTTACACAGCTCATTACTCCTTCAAGCAGCAGATGCTGCTCACAAACTGAAACCAAAGGACAAGAAAAGCATCATTGTAAGGACTGGCAGCACCATACCTGGAAAATACCAGTATTACAGAGGCTCTGTCTGGTTACAGTCAGTGCTTCACTCCTGCTTCCCTCAAGGTTTTCTTACTTTTTCCACTCCAGTAATTCAAACATCACCTTTTCTGTGAGCCACCTATGTCTTTCTTCCTTCCCCTCTTTCTTCAATCTTCTTCCTTCCCTGAGTGTCTGCCAGATAGCCCCAGGCTGGGGAGCAATCTCCCCAAGTTCTGGGTGAGATGATGGAAGCAAGTGATTTCTTCAATTCTATAAGCAGAATTTCCCTTTTGTGAATGTGCTATCTCCCTGAAGTCCTACTTCAAAGAAACCTCCCTCTTAAAGAGGCTCTTCTTTAAGGGGCCACACCTTGTGCCCCAATTAGCATCCAACCAGTTCCTGCAGTTTTTGACCTCTCTTCTCTCGTTCTCATTTCCCATGCTCCTGCTTCAGGAGGTCATGGTGAAAAAGAAGAAACCAATCAAGTTGTCCCTGCATAAACCTGGCTTGTGACGTTTTGAAACTGCTCCAACAACAGACGGTATGGCCAGGGGAGTGCAGAGTGGCAGGGCTGTGCTCAGCTGTGAGTACCTGGCAAGGACAAAATCCTTCAGGAGGAGCAGGTGCACTGCCTAACATTGCAGTCATTCATGCAGGGACTTTGTGCAGCTGTCAGAAACTCAGCCTTGTCTCTGAGCAAGTATTGCTGCTGTACAAACAGCTAAGGAATATGTTTATCACTCTGAAATTGTCTTTGCAGGATAGTGAGGTAATTCCACAAAATTCCCCTGGCTCAAAGCAGCACCCACACTGATACTTGTTCCTTATCTGCCACTGTGTCAGTCACCTGAGCACAGCCCCCAAGCCAACTCCCTCTCCCTTCCACCAGTGTGGCTGTCCTCCAGGCACTTCAGCTGCAAGCTGTTCCTAGGAAATTCTCCAGTTGACAAAATCGTGTGCAGCTCCCACAGATGTTGGCCAAAATCCTGTTGGGCAATCTTCTTCATGTCATGTGCTGCAAGTTAAAGGGTGGCTGTTTCATGGCCCACAAAACACAGAGGTTTTTCCACAGTGGCTTCTAGACAAAGTCACGTGTACCCTGTGGCCTAAAAGGGACTCTGGCACAAAGCAGAAAGCACATCAATCTCACTGCACAGATGGGCTGTAAGTGTCTGCCTCTTGGGTAGCTTGTGATGCAGTTTAATAAAAGAAGAAAGGAACCCACGTGAAGAGTAAGCAGTGGAAAATAATTAAAAATGAAAGCAGTGCAGTGTGACCTGCAGATACCTAAGCCTATGACAGAAAGCACAGGTCTTGCTTTGAATCCAAACTGAGGGGAAGAGTGGCTCTGGATATTGTGGGCCCCTCTGTGGCTCTTCCATTATGTGCAGGAGGTAGTAGCAAGCAGGACATCATCCCAGCCCTTAGTGCACTATCTGGTGACAGGATGTCCTGACTGATGTCTGGTAACTTGCTGAGCAAGAGATGCATTTCAGCTTCACCTTCTCTCTTTTCTAGGCAAACTTCTCCCTTTACCCTGAGAGAGAGGCTATTAGGCCTCATTTATACATGTTACTGCATATTTGTATAACCCTGGTTTTACATTCTGTGCCATAGAGAGTAGAAATACAGAACAGAAACACAGAACAGTTTGACTGGGGACTTGGCACTAATAAATTTGTAAAGGTGTGTAGAGAACAGATACCTGCTGTAAAGTGAATCAAATGAAGTTTTGTCCGTGTCATTTAGAACATCTAAGGCAGACTGTGCCCACTGTTAGGTCACTGTACTGAGTTCTCCCTCCGGGGGTTTGATACAGAACTGAACCAGTGACATTTCTTCTGCCTGTTTGTATGTTTTGGCTGCTACTGCCCTTCCATGAATCTGCAGTCTGCTAGCTTTATCTGTTTGTGACATTCCAGGATTGTTTTCAGATTTTTGAACCCAGGAAAAAGGAAAACTGAAATGTGACAGAGGCACTGTGTAGAGATGGAAGGGACTAGGGGGTCCTCACTTCTTAAGAGGAAAACATACATAGTGCAATTTCTTGCAATGAAAAGCTTCCTATAACCATTGCAGCAGAAAGTCAATCTTTCAAAAGGAAGCTTAAACAATTCTGCCAAAAACATCACAACAAAGTTTTCCAAGTTTCCAAAATATGACGGAAAATATCCTTCGGGGTCAACAAGTTGAACTGCAAGCCCTTCCCAGGGCTGTGACCAGAAACACAGAAAGATGGGTCCATTCCAAGAGAGGCTGCTGGGATCCGAAGCAGCACGGGAAGACGCCCCAGGCGAGCTGCTGTGGCTTGGGGCGCGGCGCTGTCGCGGAGAGGGTGGCAGCTGCTCGGCAGCGCTGCCATGGCCCAGGCACAGCTCAGCTCCTGGCTGCTCCTGTGCGTGTTTGCTGCATCCCAGAGGCTGACAGGTAGGGAGCACATCTGTCAGGGACACGGCTCCTTGGCTTGGCAAACCTTTGTGCAACGCCGTTTGTGTGATGCTTTGCTGCTCCTACAAACGTGGCCCGAGGCTTCAGGCAGCTGCGCTGGCACGGGATAGAGCTGGAGTCCAGCTGGGGGGGTTGGCCGGTCGGGGCACTGCTACCTCCTTGCAGGTTGAAGATCTGCTGCTGTGTTTGGTGGCAAGGGGAGGATTTTCTTGGATCTCCGCTGAAAAAATAATCTCCTGCAATACTGTTTGTGGGATTTTTATATGCTTTTTGGGAAACAAAACCCCATCCAACTCCGCTGAGTGATAAAATAAGTAAGGATTTTCCCTTCCCCAGAGGATACTTATGTTATTATTTCAATACATTATTTGTTATGCTTTGTTAAATTTTTCTCTACTCAAAAATATTTATGAGGCAGTTACTTCTAAAGACAGTTTGGCATCTATTCAACAAAAGCACTGACTTTGCAGCCAGTCAGACATCTCTCAGGAGGGGGATCTGTGAGCCGAGAGCATCGGTTACTGCAGATAGTGCCACCAAAGAAATTTTCAGATGATATAACAATTTCACCTGAGCTAAAAGCCCTACTGGTACATCTGTGGAGGAGTAGGAAAAAACAGCTACATCTCAGCTCACATTCCAAAGCCACAGCTGGCTTGGATCACAGAGCCTGCAGCTGTGCAGAGAAACAAACCTCTGCAGCTGTGGGCTGGCAGTGCACTTCTCCAGGCAGCTCGTGCATCTCCCTGAAAAGGTCTAATCAAAAATGGAGATTTGGAAGTGTCTTTTGGTAGCAGTCATCACACATGTATCGTACTAAATAATTTTTCTACTTTTCATATGCACCTGCTGACTTTAACTCTGGAGTACTCAATGTAAATCCTCTTTTTTTAATATATATATGAAAAAGCCTTCATCCATTTAAAAATATTAAAACACCCACCATGAATATATTAGAGAGCTTACTATTTTATATGAGCTTTTTCAAATTCATGTTTCTTAACCTGAAGGATGAGTCTGTAAGAAGTAGAAGAGGGTCTTGGCTACCTCATGGCACTGATAACACAGAGGAGGGAGGGATGCAGCTTCTCTCTCACAGTGCTGGACCAAGACTGCTTGCGTCTCATTTTTCATACACACACAAGAAAAGAAATAAAATAAATGCAGACAGTTAAAGCACTGTAAATATTAGGAAATGAAAATCGAACAATTCTTAGGATTAATGTGACTTTCATATTCAAAAACTGCCATTCTTCTGGCCTCATACCTATTTTCCCCAAATTACATGATGTCATGTGTCCCAGCAAGTAATTAGCCGGATCTGACAAGGTTTCTTTTATGCTCACACTCTTCCAGTGGCAGAATCTTAGGGAAGAAGTAGAAAACCAGGATAAGCATCAGTTTGTGTTTCTAGCAGCAGCTTGAGGAGCTTGCCAGCACACTCCTTTCATTGGGCAGCATTACTTTCTCCAGCAAAAACTGCTAACCAGCCAAACCCATCGGCTCAAACCCCATCCATTCTCGGTGTGAGAGGATCCTTGCTGCCTGTCAAAGCAGTGCCTTTACTGCTGTATGCTTTAGCTCTGCTGGCAGCACTAAGGGCGGTGATATCCAAAACCTCGCCTCAACCACTGCTGCTTCTCTTAAAAAGCTTGTTTTGCTTATCAAAATCCCGTGGTCAGCATCTGTCATATTTGGCAAGCTGAGTGGTAGCTCAGGAATGTTGAAGACGTTATTGACAATCAAATGACAAAAACAATAAACAGGAAGGTCTTGTGCTACCAAGCTCTGTCTGATGTCTTCCAGATGAACATCCTCACAGCGGCACCAACAGAGCCCGTCGTGGCCCAGAGGACGCTGGCATCATGTTAGAGGTCTCCTGAGCACTGGGGGCCCTGGGCCGAGGCACTGTTCGTGCCCATGCCCCCACCTGCCTGCACGTAAAAACTCACCCGTTCTGTTTGTTCTCACCCCCGACGGGTTCCAGGAGCTCCCGGAGAGCGCCTCGCTGATGCCTAATGGCATTCGTGCTCCCTCGCACTGCGGGGTGCAGCCCGGGGCGGCCGTGCCCCAGCCGCGGCCCTCACGGGGTGCCCGCGGAGGCACAAGGGGCCCTCCCCGCCGGCTCTGGTGGCGGCCCCGCAGGCGGCCAAGCCCCGGCCGAGCGGCCGCACCGGGGAGTGCTGCAGGCGGGACTGCGGGGGAACAGCGGGGATGGGGGCAAGAGCTGCACTGGTCCCAAGGGGAAACGAGGTGTGGGGCTGCTCAGAAACGGGGCCTGGGGCTGGCAGAGAGGGAGGGATATGGAGTGGGACCAGGCCGGCCGTGAGGGAGAGGCCGCCTCTGGGCCCGCCCGGGGTTTGTCTGGCAGCGCCGCGGAGCGCTTTGCTCGCAGCGCGCCCGGGAGTGATGGAGTTGGGCTGGGCTTTCCGTGACAGCGCTGCTCCCCTCTTCCAGATGCTCTGGGGAAGGCTGGATATTCAGGCCAACGGGACAATCCGGCTGCGGGATGAAGAGCTGGCCTCCCTACGCCCGGCACGGCGCTTCCTGCAGATTTTAGAGGAGGAAGTTCCCAAAACACCGGCAGAGATTGAGCAGCATCTGAGATACTATTCACTGACTGACACTCCCTTGCCTGCAACGGAGTTTGACCGTCTCCTTTTCACCAGTGTTTACAGTGCCTATCAGGTTCGCTCCGTGCAGGGTTTGGATAAAAACCCCTGGATTGGTTTTTTCTCTCAGCTGGTTGATGAAATCTTTCGTGACCTGTGCAAGGGGCTCTGCCCTGCAAATACCACTCTCCTCCAGGCTTCCTGGCCTTGGAAGGACAAACCTTCACATTTAGCATCCCTGAAACATTTCTATCGCTCTAACCTGGCCAGGACCAAGAGAGACACTTAATGAGGGAACCCTCCATAGGAAAGGGCACACCTGGCTTCAGCTGCCTCCTTGGTTATTTTCAATGCTTTCCACAGTGTGCAGGACTTTGAATAAATAAGCCACACCTTTTTGTCCTGCTTTCTGCACAGTGCTGGCCACCCTCTCAGGATTTATGCACAAGCTTTTATTTTTAAATGAAAAAAGGACAAAACTGTAAAGAGCATTTCTCCATTTTTTGATTTTTTGCTAAGTGGGCTGTGCTGAAGGGGCAGTGATATTTAGATGTCTTATCTATCTTGATCACTTAGGAGAGATGGCATGGAAGTATTTTTCCAGGATATTATGCTGGATCAGCATTATCTTCATTTCAGATAATTCCGTTCTCTCTCCTTATATTCTCCCTGTGGTTTCAGACAAATAAAAGATCTTCTCTCCAGCAGCAACTAAGCAGGTTTTGTTGTGTTTCATGATATAGGTCACATATTTAATTTCATTTTTCTCTTTATGTGCCATCATATTTTATGTGTCAACAGCAATTTCCCATCTCATGTATTCATTTTTCTTCAAAAAGCAACCTGAAATTGTATGTATTCCATGAAGCTTTCTAGTATTTGCATATCATATTTACACATACACACAGCTTTGTTTCAGTTACCATTTTGGAATATACTTCCTGAAATCTCATTTAAATTCTGAAGGATCCTGACCTAGTTATTTCTTCAGCAGATTTTGCCTCTCTTCTATAAAGTTTTTTTTACAGCCATGGCATTTTTCAAGCCAAACATAATAAATGCATAGTCTCTATCCTCAAAATCAGAAATGTAATTATTTTACAGAAAGACATCATTAACATTTGTCTGTCTTAAACACTGTGTTGTGGAATTAAATAAATGTAATTATCTCCTCAGGAGGGTTTTGATTTTGGTTCTTGTTTCTATCAGATTTCCTGCTACTACTATAGGTATCAATTTTGAACATTCCTTGCATGTGCTTAGACAATGGGATCCACAATTCCCTTTCTATCAATATAATTTTTCCATGTTCGACAGAAGAGGCATGTGCGACCTTCAAAGTGGGAACTGCAGCTTCTGACCTAGTTAATCTTATTCCAAGCCATTGCAGCCCAACAGATGGAGAGGGGAAATAGTAAGGCAGGAACAAGAAGCCTGGAAGCAAGAGGCTGCAGACAGTGGTTTTAGAGGTCAGCTTAGGGTTATGACAGAAGGAGATAGATTTAAAGCAGGTTTTTTGTTGCTGGATTTTTGTTTTGCTTGTTTAATTTTGGTTTGTGCTATGGGGTTCTTTTTGTTTGTTTCTTTGCTTGTTTTTCACCCCAAGGGATATAGGAATTAAAATTATAATTTTACTTGAAGTAAAACTTCTTGTCTCATCTAATGTTCTGTTATTCTTACGCTAGTTTTTTCCATACTTCCAATCTTTACCCTTCACCCTTTTGCCAAATATGCCCCCAGTCTTTAATGTCTAGGATATGTATGGAGTGACAGAGGCAGTGAGTGGCTGCACTCAAGCCAATTTTGAGCAGAGTATCATCAAAAAGCTGAGCTGAGACAGCACTAGTGCATGAAAATACTGTCTTGTTGGAGAATGTACAGCCCGAGCCATAGGGATATATGGAAAAAGGCTGAGTGGGCTGGCTTGTGACTCAGATGCCAACACACTGCTTTGAACTCAGGATTTGGTTAGGAGCAGTTTTAGAGCATTGCTGCCTGTTGAACGGATTATAAAGTACACTGAAGTGATGTCATGAAGCTTTGTAGATGCTTAAGATGATGCACTTTTGCAGTTTATGTATTTTTGGGGTACAAACCAGGGTTTAGCTCAACTGAAACAGCACCAGTGGCGCTACGATGAAGCCTCCTGTGCTCCCTCTGCCTCCTCAGCAGATCCCGCCCGCCCCTCTGTTTGTCAGGCTGTAGGAACACAGCAGCGTCCTCCACAGCCACAGCAGCCTCTCCACAGGGAAAACTCTCGCTGGAACTCGGCACATACGAAACCTCTGGAACATGGATGCTGAAAACCTCCTCCTCCCTCTGAGCTGCCTGCAGGAGGCTTTCAGTGCACCATGTGGTGGGCTAGCAGCACCCCTGTGTTCAAGGGGCCCGTTCCTGGGGAAGGTATCGCCCCTGCCGTCAGCAGTGCCACTGCTGTGTGGTACTACTCACACCTGGTGTTACGAGCCTGCTCCTGATCCAAATCTTTACAGATTTAAAAACACATTTCTTATTCTTCTTACCTTGCTTCTGGGCTTTCAGAGCATGGTCCATTCACAGATTTGAGCCCTTATCTTTCACTACAAGAAGCCTGCTTTTGTTTGTTTGTTTCTAAATGTATTCTTTACATGAAACGGAAGCTGAGATTCTCAACTGCAGCTTCTTGACTTCATCTACATCAGATAAAGAAAAGCACAAACCACTGTCAAACTTGCAATAAAACCATAAGAGGTACCAACCGTTCACACACACACAAATGATTTAAGAGTGTACACAGACAGACTGGCTCAGTAACATATCATCAGCTCACACAGTCTCCATGCATCTCTCTCGCCTGAGCTCTGTACTGGCTGGTACCTCAGCCAGTGACAAGCACACAAGTCTCACAAAGTAGCAAAACTTCCAAACGGAGAACATTCTCATATTTTGTATTTTTATTACATTCATTTTCATTACATTTATTCCCTCCCTGGATAAACAAGGAAAGCCACCACACCCTTTTCTCTCTGGATGCTGGAGATCTTCAGTAACATGACTGCAGTAGTTCTCTGATCCTCAGCATCTCACTACAGTGCCCCCCCGCCCCAAAACTACCTCATGCTTTATGTTAAATCAAACACCAACACGGGACACACAGCTACAACCTGAAAGGCCTCTCTATGGATGAATGGCACACACAGCAGTGGCCCTGCAGACAGGGCACAAGCGTGCAGCGTAAGGAAAGCACTGGACACATGACAGCATGCTCAAAGTAGAGGATGATATTCAGAGAAGCTATACCCAAGTTCATGGCACCTTGGCTCTTCTTATGCTCCTTTCACATCTGCATTTAATTGTTTGACTCTTGAGGTGAGCTGGCACCTGGCAGCCACTTTGGCTGAGCCTCTGAATAGATGAGGAAGCCTGTGAAGGTGATGTACTTGCCGTGGTTGCTGTAGGCACCGTAGCCATCATGCTGATGGCTGTAGAGCCAAACGGTGTCCCCATACTGCAGAGGCAGCATGATGCTCTGGCTCTGCATCTCCCGCCGCTTGGAGTGGTTGTCATCATAGATCATGGCCTGCACCTCATTGTGGTTCTTCATCAGCTTCACTGACATAGTCTTAAAGGGCATTTTGCCAATGGTGAAGGAGAAATAGTATGCACCAGGTATACGGCACGTGAAGATGCCAGTGGAGGCATTGAAATCTTTTCCAATATTCACAAACTCTGTATCAAATGTGATTGGCTCGTGCTGGGTTTGCTTCTCATCTGTCCCCAGGAGACTTTGTGAGCGGGCAACAGAAAACGCAGAGCGAGGGTCTTGTACCCTCTTTGGCTGGTCAGACAACACACGTCGCTGTGAGGCTTCATTCTGCTCTCTGGGGAGCTGCTGAATTGTGTGAGGGTGTGGCCCGAGCTCTTGAGAGTCAAGAGCATTCTGGAAGAAGGCAGAAGTGTCTGGATAGATCAGGTAGCCATTGAAAGTTGTGTAGGGCCCCACATTGCTGTAAAGAGCGTACTTGGGATCTCCGTGTAAACGCAGCCACACTGTGTCCCCGTAGTCAAGCTGCAGCATGGCACTCTGGCTGGCCACCTTGCGCTCCTTGCGGTGATGTTCATCATACACAATTACCTGCACCTCATTCTTGTTTCTCATCAGCATGACAGACAAGTTTTTCTTTGGGTATTTCCCAACGGTGAAGGAAAAGTAGTAGGCTCCTGGGATCCGGCAGCGGAACAGTCCAGTCTTGGGGTCAAAATCATTGCCAATATTCACATATACTTTGTCAAAGGTAATCACCATCTCAGAGCTTCCTTCCATGCTGCTGGTTCTGGCCACAGAGAAGGCAGAGCGAAATTCAGTACTGGTGTCTGCTGGGAAGCCATCTGTAGGAAGAAAAATCATGCAGCAAAGGAGGCCAAAGATGATCTGAACGTTCAGTGTCATCATTGTATCTGGAAGAAAAAAGAAGCATATTTTAGCAGGAATAGCATTAATTTACAGCTCAC
The DNA here is from genome assembly GCF_035770615.1 of Melospiza melodia melodia. Classification (NCBI taxonomy): domain Eukaryota; kingdom Metazoa; phylum Chordata; class Aves; order Passeriformes; family Passerellidae; genus Melospiza; species Melospiza melodia. Next base: position 69,517,455 of record NC_086199.1, on the reverse strand, counting down.
AAATGAGTTGAAATCCAGACTTGAATATTGCTAAATAAACATGAAGATTCATGTCCAAATATTGAGAAATTTCCAGTGTGTTCTTTGAGCAGTGTATGGGACCACACCATAGTTCAGATCCCAGCACCACTTTTATATTTTCCTAGTGAGAGCTGGACCATTTTTAACCTGTTCTTGTGGAAAGAAAAAGCATCTTCTCCTTTGAAAGCCTGACTATCCTACAGCTTGACTGCAAAACACCATGTTGCTCACATTGCAGAGGGATCTCAGAGCCTGATGGGGATTTGCCAGAGCTCCCTTTTGTTGTGCCTTTTTTTATTCATAAGACCAAGGATGAAACAAAGCCCTACACAAACCCTGTATTATACAATGGGGACACAGCTGGAGGGCAGGGAGAAGAGGACATATGCTCTAGAGATTCCCATGCAGATGCCATTGCCTCGCAGTGCAGTAGTTGTTTCACAGGATGTGGAAGCTGGAAGCCAAGTAAGCTGTTAGATCCCATTATTCCAACATGAGTCTGTGGAAAGTATAAAGAAATATGAAGAAGAAGGAATATTTAGGGAAGGAAGACAATGGATAAAATTGCTCAAGTAATAAAAAAAAGAAGGAAAACAAAATGGTAAGTAAAAGGAAACTCTCCTAAAGTGTACAATTTCTGAGAGAGAACTGAAATACCAAAAATAGGGAAACAACTCCCTAAATGGATAACGGACTAGACATAAAAACTTCTTTGACCCCTAAAAAAGTTAGGAGCTAATAGGATTTTCTGCTAATTTTTTTTTTTTTTTTTTGGATTGAGGCCAAAAATTATCTATTAGTGCTTTCAGGCTGGAAACAAAACTGCCAGTCATTCCAGTGAGAAGCTTCTCTTTCTGTCACCTCTTGGTGCTTATTAAAATATCATTCAGGCTAGGAGGCAACTGCCTGGTTTGCAGTCTGCTCCATCTGTCACACCAAAACTGGTGCCTTGCCAGCCTGCAAACAATGAATTCACAGAGCAGCAGAACAGAAGCAAAACATGCAACTCATTGGTGGGGGAGGGTTGAAGACAAATCCTGCATTAAAAAGGATAAAGGGGTAAATATTTGAATCATCTGAGATGGCCTAGTAATGGAAGTAAAGCACACAGAATGAACATAGACTGTGAGGTGACAATGGGATCCTGCTTGGCAAGATGTGATACCTAGAATCACTCACCAGAAGGAATTCAGCTCGAACCCTGCTCTCTCACACTTGAGAATAAAACTGAAATCTGAGGTGCAGCTTTAATACATCAGAACCCAAGAATAAATTAGATTCTCAATTACATGAAAATGGCACACTAGCAAAGACTAAAAGAAATATCTGTCCATGTCCCAGTTTTACCTTTGATCACTTCTCTCACAGACATCTGTAGCGGGGCTCTCAGCCTAAGCAGGCTTGTAAGTTTGTCAGTGAAGGGCTGAGCAAGGAGAGTTTGCTGTTCAGTGGAGCAAGGACGGGCTGCTGATCAGTGAAAACAGTGAGCAAGGATAACTGAGTGATAACACTGAGCAAGGATAACTCTGCTGTTCTTAGCGCTGAAGAATGCTGAGACCAGCTTGACCAAACTCCCACCCCCACCACAAGGACACGCAAGACTGAGGCTCCCTGATCAAGGCTGGGAGCAGCAAGGATGTGCAGGTCCTGATTTGGAAGTTGAAGAGAAGGAACTAAAAAGCTGCCAACACATTTTTCAGCAGAAAGCATATTTTGCTGAGTAAGCCTGAGAACACATAATCTAAAAAATGCCTGTTTTGAATGCATATTAAAGTCAATCACTTTATACTATAAAAGGCCAGTGTCACTTTAGCACAGCAAAGATTTCTAGCATACCTCCCTAAGGTATGTGAAGATCCTTCCCTTCAGTGGGGACACTTCTCAAGGTTATTCCTTGAGGCTTGAACGACACAGATTTTCCCAGTTGTTGGTGTAGGTAAGTAACATCAATCTCTGCTTAACAATTATTCTGCTACCTTGAATATAATCGCTTTAATATAATTGCTTCAAAAACAGTGCACTAAATCACTAGTAATAGCAATCCATACTGTGCAGGAAATAATTCTGATTAAGTTTTTTTCCCTCTAATCATTACTGTAATAAATTAAAATAAATACATAATTTTATTTATAGAAATATATCTGGTTTGCCATCCTTAATTCTGCAGGATGAAGGTGCATAAAAGCTCAATTGAACCTGTGTAACTCTTTAGATATAAACCATTGACTAAGTCTGGGGCTGAGATTGTGTCCAGCTGTAGCTTGGTTCCTCTCTCAGAAAGGATTTAGAAAGGGAGTCCTTTCTGTACCTTGTGGCTTCTGTTCGTGAAGGGAGGGCTTCTCTAATAAACTTTGTCTGAAGCTTCCATTCTGCCTGCGACATCTCAGAATTCTCCTCCATGCCCCTGAATTCAGAATGTTTTTCCTGACCTAGCCTGCTCCTTCAGGCCTCCATGGGCTGCAATGAAGGTTGCTGAGAGAGCTGTGTGATGTCAATTTGAGGCCACTCTCTATCATCTTTGAAAGGTGATGGGAGATCAGAGGAGGTCCCTGGTGACTGGAGATAGGCAAATGTGGCACCCATACTCAGAAAGGACAAGTGACACTACCTGCAAAACTACAGGGTGGTCGACAAGTTAGGCCTTCACTTTGGTCCCTGGGAAAATCATGGAGTGTCCTTCTTAGAACATATTTTTAGTCAAAGGACATGCAATTTAGCCCACGTTATTTAATTGAGTATAGACTAATCAAACTGATTGCTGTCTTGTGGGAAGAGATCAGTGGATGTCACCTGCGTTTTAGCAAGGCTTTTGTTTCAGTCTCCTAGAGCATTCCTCTGTCCAAATTTTGATGTTAGATAAGTGGACTACTAAATAAGTGAAAAACTGACTGGATTATCAGGCTTGAGAATTAGTGTTTAATGTTTAATTTCAGATGTTTCAATATTATTTATCAATGTCCTGAGAAGCAGAGAGAATGCCCACTGATCAGTCTGCAGATGACACCAAAACAGATGGTTCACCAACATACTTGGAGGTACAGCTGCTATTCAGAGGGACCCAGACAGACTGGTGGGATGAACTGAAAAGAAATTCAGTGATGATAAATGCAAAATATTGTACCTGGATGGACTAGCCTGTGTGTTGGTACAGATGGATGACTGGTTGGAATTCTGTCTGAAAAGGATCTGAAAAGGATCTAGGGCTTCAGGAGAACAGTAATTTGTACCTGAGATAGTGCCGTGCCCTGCAGGTACTAAAGACTTACAGCACCCTGGGGTGCAGAACAGAACACTGCCAGGAACCACAGACTGTGATTATTCCTCTTCAGTTGGCACTTGAGTGATTCCAGAAGAGGGCAGCCAAGGTGGTTGAGGTCTGAAGCACCTGCCCAACAAGGAGAGGCTGATTGAACTGGGCTTGTTTAGCATGGAAAAGAGAAAACTTTGGGGGGACCCAGTAGCAGCCTTTCACTGCCTTTAGTGGCTCCAGACAGTGCGAGGTACTGCACTGGTGAGCATGGTGGAAGAGTAACAGACAATGATCATTAAATCTGAAGGGGAAGAGTCAGACCAGATATAAGCAAAATAATTCCATGATGAGGCAACTAAGAATATAACAGTTTGCCCAAAGAGATTGCAAGATCTCCATCCTTGGAAGTTTACAAACAAGACTGGATTAAGCTGTGAGCAACCCAGTCTGCACTTAGTGTTGGCCTTGCTTTCAGCAGGAACTTGGACTAGAGACTTCCTAAGTCATGATTCCTGAGTCTGTAACTGAATCCCATAGCTACTACTCCTTGCATTTAAAATTCACTCCCTAATAACCCTAGCCGTGGCACTTACATGGAATTAACCAGCTAACAGCAGGTCTAACAGACAGACTATTTTCCCTCCAGCAAATTGAAGCATATTCAATGAAACAATCCATACCTAAGTGTCACACATCTGCTTCCATGCTGTCTTTATTTTAGCTTACTTTGTAGTTTCTGTGTTCCTCAGGGAAATGGCTGTCTTTCTTTCCATGTCTGTACAGCATTTGGCTACTGCTGCCATTTAAACAATACCAGTAGACCCTAATATCTCACTAAGAACTAAATCCCAAACTGTCACACTTGTGAGCCCAGCAGCTGGTTCAGCAGTATTATTTTTGCAGAGTGCTACCTCCAGCATGGCAGGCTCATTCCAGCTTAGAATACCAAGCCCTAAAGGCAAACTTTTAAGGGCTATTAGATGCTCCAGATTCATACTCATTCATTGTTATTCCAGTGATCACCATGGTGTGGCTGCATGGAGAACCAAGATGACTGTGACATGGCTGTGTGCTCTTGAGACAACAAATGACAGGAAAGGATATGGCTTTTTAGCAACAAGCCTGCTTCTCTGAAATGCTGCCTGGGCACCAGACTTTGTTCAGCATATCCAGGAGTCAAGGGGGGATACTGAAAGGACATCACTGCTGGCCGAAAAAAGCACAGAAATACAAAACAGACCAAGTTTAATAAAGTGTGTAGTGAATCTGACCTTATGAGCCTTCAAATGACCACTATCCTTGTTTCTATTTGAAAGTTAATTTCTCTGTAATAAGGTCCCTTATTAAACATTGGATAACTCAGTAGTTGCAAAGACCCTCTGCTGCTGCCCCTTATTTATCAGCTCTTTCCAAAAGCAAGTAATTTAAATAAAGCAGTTAATTATGCTGTGCTTCCATTAGCAAGTTGTTTCCTTGACAGCTCCCACTCACCACTTTCAGCACTATTTAGGTTCTTTTAAAAATAATGTGGAAAGTATCTAATAACTGCCTCTCAAACTAAACCAGTCTAAGAATAATTTGCCAATCATTAGGAAGACACATCCAGCTGAAGGGGTTCTATAAACAGAGGCAACTCGTGACAGCTTTTGGGCTTGAGTATTCTCATAGTAATTCTGAAAGATCAAGCTGCCAAAATGCTCCCAGAATTGTTTATGGCGCCCAAGTCTCTTACTCTTGGTATAGTTTTCTTCTGGCAGAGAAGAGATAGCACCAGGGATGTGAAACTGGCTGCGGACACTGTGGCACCAGCCCTGAGTTCATGATGTGATCCAAGTTTTAAAACTGCAGAGTGAAGTGAAATATCCAGACTAGAGATGGAAAATAGGTCTTCAGTATGTGGCAGCTGTGTTATTCTCATTTACATTTACACACAAATCAGGGTCCTTGTCCCCTACCCTGCCATTCCTTAGTGTCCCAACACCACAGAAGCATGGAAGAAGCTAAGCAAACCCAACTGATAAGCTAGGTAGGCTACTGATTTTACTTTAGGCAGTACCAGCAGGAACAGCAGCCCACAGAGAAGAAGTCAAGAAACTAATTTGGAATAGGAGGCACAAAACACATGATGCAGCTAAACAATTCTCAAAGACACTGGCATTAAATTAGTGACCTGAAAAGAAGGGGCTAAAGTGGTACTGACTCACTGACTCACATAGCAGAACAAGAGCTGCAAAACTTTCTTGAAAAGAAAGTCAGAATTCACCATTTGCATGACCCAGGAAATTTTAATAGCTTTGAGTTTGCTGGAGGTGATTTTTCTGTCCTGGAACAGAATCAATCCACCAGTGAAAAGACAATTAGTTTTACTCTTCTATTGAGACACGTGGATCTACAAAAGGACATTCAACAATAGAAAGGTCACCCCATTTCTACACTTGCAGGAGAGACCTACTTGTGAAACCCACAAGGGTTTTCTTTTTATACCAAAATATTAATTATCCAGGTTCCCTAGTCCTACCTTATGCAAGAGTCCTTTAATTTCAGTGGGAGTTTTGCCAGGAATATCACTGAATAATGAGATATGAAACAAAATTGAAGCAGTACAATTGGCTCAGCTGTTACTAAAAGGTTTTTTAAATCCTGTAAGCTGCAAGAGCAAAGCCATGTTCTCCCTAGCTCTCACCCTAATATTTAAGGACAGCTGCAAATGTTTCAATTATTTGAATCAGTGAAAGCCTGTGTAATGAACATCTTTCTTGGACTATAGTTAGTGAGATTTCTTTTCCCAAGATACCACATACTGTCTGTTCCACTCATCCAACACAGATTAAGAGCATAAGATAATGATGCAAATGCTTCATTTCTTCCAGCATCAAAGAGAAAATAATTGTAGCACATCCTCAAAAGCAAAATCTGTGTAAGAGTACATGAGTAACAAAATCAGTGATTCACTTAAGGCTCTGGCCTTTCTTGGCTTTTGGTGAATGTGTTTGTTTTTTTTTTTTTAACTCTGGCACAACCCTGGGAGGTAAAACATTGTCTGAAGCATTCAGGATGTCTTTTAGAAAGTATATGTCATGCCTTGAATGACAGACACGTATGGCATTAATATAGAAAGTGCTTAATTTTGAATGTTTCCCTGAGTCAAGGGAGAGTTCTTTAACATAATAAACCATCTTCTGTGTACCCAAAAATCTGTGGAGAGGCAAAAATTAATTTCAAGTGCCTCAACTCCAGCCATACTCAGGAAAAGGAAATGGTGAGACTTTTTGGGCAGAAGCCACTACTGTTACCTTGCATTTCAGAATATGATGAAACTTGCTATTTCAACTGAAGTCCTAACAACTCTAAGCTTAAGTTAAGCTAAAATGATATTATGTGAAATGATGTAAATTCACTGACCAAAATGAAAACATGATAGTTCTGACATTAGGATTTTTCTTCTTTAACATCATTTAAGAAAATTTGTCATATACATTTGAAGTACCAGGGTGATACACTGCATCTGCCTTTTTGGCTACCATTACATTTTAAAATATATTAATTTAGACAAAATGGTGTTTTAGTAGAGAAGATGGCTGAATAAATCCCAGGGGGGAGCAAGGAGTTATTCCAGCAAACTAAAGCTTTAAGATGTAATAATTTTTTACATGCTTTTCTAAATGAACGCATTACACAAGTCCAACTCTCCACCACAAACACACTAGTCAAGAAAACAGGATTAAAACTTCAAAGCAAAGAAATGTACTCTAACACTGGCCAGAAGTGGAAGAACAGAAAACACTGCTAGAACATTTGAGTTTAAACTGTAGTTCATAAAATGTGTTGAATTCTGTAAAGTTGTTTTCACATGCAGTTAAAGCAGCAGTGGATAAGCAATCATTGAAATTACACCAGCAATAAACAGTGAAAAACCTGGCCATTGATGGGAAGGAGTTCAGTGACAAACAGCTCCTGTGAAAGCAGAAGCCAGAGGAGACTGGAAACCACATCTTGAGAAAACCAAAAGTCTGCTGCTGTGCAGTGTTTTATTTAACACTGCTACCTTTAGACATAAAACACTGAGACCATTTCAACAGTTGAAATTTTCACATGGATTCCACTACAATTACAGTAATACCAAAGTTAAACCATCTCTTTTCTCAGCCCCAAGCATAATTTCCTTTTTTAACCTGGTTTATGTGCTCATTTCTTTTTCTTGGTGTGCACAAGAGATGCTGAGACTGTGGAAAAAGGTGATATTGGAGCATTTCATCTATCCAAGCAGGAATCACAGTGCTGCACCAGGAGGCAGATCACACTGGCATAAAGGATTAATAAAGAGTCTGGCCTGGAATATCAGGAGTTATTTTGACAGGCAAAAGAAACTATCTGACATTTTATCAGTGAATACCATAAAGATCTCAGTTAAGAGAGTGAGAGAGGAAGGCCCCAAAGGCAGACTGCACACTGCAATCAAGTTCTAGAGAGAGAGGACTCAGAGGACTCAGAGGATGGAGTAGAGGGCAATTTCCTTGTTCCAGGGGGCTGGGCTAGAAGCCATGTAGCAGGAGGATTTTCCCACAAAAGTCCTGGGTGTTTTTGCCTGTGATGGTAAAACCATAAGAAGCAAAAGGACACTGGCAGAAACTCCACCTGCAGCAGACCTACTGGGATGACAGACACTTTATGAGAAAGAATGCTGAGTACAAGCAATTCAGGCTATTCCAATGTGAAATTAGTCTCTAAAAATGAACAAGAATTATTCACAGGGTTTTTATTTTAAACTTCTCAACTGGCTTAAATACTTAAAATGAATGTCATGGATGTGGATATTAAAGATGTTTGCGTGAGTCCAGAGGAGGGCTACAAAGATAACCAGAGAGCTGGAGCACCTCTTCTATGAAGATTGGCTGAGAGAGTTGGATGTGTTCAGTTTAGAGAAGAGATGGCCTCAGAGTGACCTTACTGCAGCCTTTCAGTACCTAAAGGGCTACAAGAAAGCAGACAGACTTGTCACGAGGGCATGTAGTGATAGGACAAGGGGGAATAGCTTTAACCTGAAAGAGGGTAGGTTTAGATTAGATATTTAGAAAAAAGATCTTTCCTGTGAAGGTTTTTAAGCACTGGAACAGGATGCCCAGAGAGCTGTGGATGTCTCATCCCTGGAAGTGTTCAAGGCCAGGCTGGATGGGGCTTGGAGCAACCTGATCTAGTGTAAGGTGTCCCTGCCCATGATGGGGGGCGGGTTGGAACTAAATGATCTCCAGGGTCCCTTCCAACCCAAACCATTACATGACTCTATGAAATAAAATGGTTTGATTTAATCATCTGACAGAACTGGAAAGAACAAGCAAGAGCCAGTTAGTAGCACAGCAGTGCTAAAGGAGAAGAGGAAGGCAATGACTATACAAATGAGAGACTCTTAAGAGACAATGAGGAAGAAAACTTAGAAGTGTTTACCAAATACTTTTCTAGGTTGGAGACAAAATTGGGAACCTAAGTAAAATACAGATGGGTTCAGCATCCCAGACTACTGCTGTAATTTTTCTCTTTTAGTAAGAGTTTCTTAAGGAAAAAGAGAAATAATTTTCCCCAATAACACAAGAAGCATGGGGACTTTAAAGGGTTCATACAGAAAGAAAAACTGTTTGGACAGCCCCACTGATCACAAGTTTATTAAGGCTTTCCTGAAGTGGCAGGATAGTTCAAATCCTTAGGAACATTAAAAAAAAAAAAATCTCTGCTTTAAACTCAATTGGGTAAACTGAGCTGTGAGTGACAAAGTGGAAACACTAGGTAGGCAGAATGACACTGGAATCAGTACTCTGGAATCAACTCAAATTCTAAAACCTTTATTCTTTCTGTTATTTTTATTCTTTCTTTATTGTTACACATCATAGCTCTTTCTAGCAGCCTTTCTACACTACCTCCTTCCAGTGAAGTAAGGTTTAGCTCTCAGGAAAATATCCCCTCCCTCTGCTAAGAAATGAAAGTCCAGCAACAGTTCAGAGAACATCAGTAGGTGTTTACCTTATGTAAATACACCTACAGGATAGGCAGATATTTGACTTGTTTTGAACCACACTTTCCTCTATGGACCTAAGCACCAGTTTGCTTCAGTGCAGCTGAATTAATATTTTCATCCTCACGCTCACCAGAAGAGGAGGTTCCTGGGCTATTCTCAGAGTTAATGCTGTATTTGTCCATTTTCTTTAAATCCTTAGTTGCAACAAATACTTAGAGACATTAAAGGTCATCAAGATGAGAGTAAATATTCCAGTTAAACACAGGCTGTACAGGCTTTCCTTCCTGTTCCCTGTTGCCTTCCACTTTCATTCACATTCCCAGTCATCCAGCAGCACACTATGGCACCATCAGCTGGGCAAAATCTTGCAGTGATTCTTTCATGTTCTTCTCTCATTTCCTCACTAAGAATGAAAACAACTGTTAATAGTAGGTTATTTGTCCAGGAACTAATATGAACTTGTGGGACCCAAGCTCTACAAAGATGTAGCAAATAGGAAAGCAATTGACATTACAGGAATTTTGTGTTATGCCTTCCTGTTGAAGAGTGTTGTCCTGGAAATTGTGGTGATATTACAAGAGATACTGGAACCCGTGGGCGCTCTCAAGGCTTGTTCATTGTCCTCTCTGTAATGACTTTTTGTCCTCAATTTTCCTTCTGTGAGTTTGTGCTCCTGCACTTTGTATCAGTGAATATGTGATTTTAATTTAATTGCAATGCAAGATCCTAATCAAACCGAACCAAGTTTTAGATTTTTCTTTTCTGTTTTCTTTTATAGCTGCATAGCCACACCTTCTCTCCCTTTCTCACTTCAGTGGGCAAATAATCATAATTTTTTTCCTGGAACTCTGCACCTGCAGAAGTTGCTTTCAAACCCTTCCCCCACTCACTGGAATGTTGTCCTCCAGTCATTTCTCTAAGACCTGCCACATCACCCACCTGAGTGAAAGCTAGAGGGAATATGCTGGTTCTTGCGGGTTAATCATCAAACCTCAAGTTAGGATAAACCTGTGGAGAGAAGCAGTGGACCCCTATGGGAATTAATGGATAGCTGTGCCAGCTGGGATTACATGCCATGACAACAAAAACCATTTTTATTTCATCGTTGAGTCTGAATTCACTGTCTGCTATGAGCTGATTTAGCAGTCCAAAAATTTTCACAAGATGGATAAATCTGGTCTCCATCCTGACAACCTGCAGTTAACAGAAAACTGTCAGAAAGGATGAGATTAGTTTTACTTTGCTTGATAAATCATCTTCTAATGCTATGTTTTATACTGACTACTGTTTTCTGACAGTAGGCTTTGCAAATCTATCTGAAAAAACTCTCAATGTACTGGGGCAGTTTCCTACAGGAATGCTGCTTTCTTTGCAAGTTTTTTAGCGTGTCTTGACAGGTAAGTCAGGAAAACATGCTGTCTTTTAACATCTGCCATCACACTCAGCCAAAAACCCACATTCATTTCTTTTCATGCCCTGCTGTTTCATTACTGTAAAGAAACTCAGAGACGCTGAATTGCACTGCAGTGCTGCTCTACATTGTCAACATGCAGCAACATCTCAATTTGGAAATTCACTGAGCTCTAGTTCAATGAGGAAGGTGATAAAAGGCATTAAGATCCACTTATCTTTCATCTCTGCACTGGCATTTCATTTCTGCATTTCTGCCCTTCCTCCTACTGGGTCAGGACACAGATCTGAATGAAAACTTTTGTGTGGGGAAAAAGGGGTGTCAGTCATAGTCCACATATGCTAATATTTTCTCTGGTCTCGTTCTCCAACTGTCCAACTGGATCATAGCATCATAGAATGATTTGGATTGCAAGAGAACTTAAAGATCATCTAGTTCCAACCCTCTGCCATGGGTAGGGACACCTTCCACTAGACCAGAGTCCCATCCAACCTGGCCTTGAGCACTTCCAAGGCTGGACGTTCACAACCTCTTTGGGCAAACTGTTCCACTGCTTCGTCACCATCACAGGAAAGTATTTCTTCCTATTATCCATGATAATCCTGTTGCTTTTGCACACAGGGAATTGGTAGACAGATCAAGAAACAATAATTAAAGAATAATCACAGCCTGGGACTACCCCCATTTTTGTCACCAGACAGTTGAGACACCTTGAGACAGAGATTTCCCCTGGTATGGAACAGAAGTTCTTGATGAACACTGAAATTCTTCAATACATATAGTAACCTATAGTGACAATTAAATGTAGCAAAGTAAATCATCAGGGTTAATAATTGTCATGCTTATTAATACTGACACTTCACAATCAGCAAGGTGTAGTTCCCATTTTCTGTCTTACCTGCCAAATCCCTTGTGAGGAAGATCTATAGACAGCTGGAATCTGAGTTATTTCAATTTTTTACCCATCTTACTAGCAATTATTTCTCAGAATGCTATAGCTGTTGCAAATGAGACAACCCAAAGCTGTGAATTGATATTTGATATCTTCAGGAAAACCACAGTTTCTGATTCCACTTTTAAAACATTTAGTATATTTTGGTCCACTGATTTAATCAGCTTGTCATCTTTTTCAACAGGGAACTGTGAAGTTCCTCCCCAACACCCTGCATAAGTCAAGCTTTCACTTCACAAGTTTTTGAACCTGGGCTTTTCTGTGACAATCTGACACAGAGGTGCTGCCGCCTACAAGACAGAATCGACGTCCCTGGATAGAGGGACAGAGAGAAGCATTCCTGAGCAATGCCCTCAATACACACACACCTTTACAAGGTTTTTCCAGTATCTGCTTTCTAGCTTTATATTGCTTCCAGTATTTAAAAAGATCAGTCCTCTCATCATGGCAGCAGAAATGTTTGTGTGACTGTTTCAGTAAAACTCTGTCTGCTCCGGGGAGCTGCTGGTAAAAGGCTTTGGCATTGCCCTCAAAAAGCACTGCTGGTCACTGCTGTTCACTCATCAGCTCCTCATTCACAGGGAGGAAGCTCTCAGTGCCTGTCAAATGCTCACAGATTCCAGGCTCATCTCCGTGACCAGCCAGGTTCCTCCCAGGCAAAATTGCCTTTGACAGCTTGAAGCTGATGCCTCTGATTTTGCTCATAGGAAAAGAATTTTGTTAAAATACTGAAATAACAACTGCATCAATGCATTGGCAGGTTTTACCTGACTTTTAGACTCTAGTTGGACATAATATAAAAAACATGAAGGATGTGGCTGCTCTGAACCTGGCTATGCAGATGCTTCATTTAAAGCAGGCTTGGATATCATTACTTTGCATTAAATACACAGCTCATACTGAAAGAAGGACCATTTGCAACAGCCTACACAATTTCCTTACAGCCACACTGAGAAATTCCAGACATGCACCCTAAATCCAAACATTCATATTCAGTTCATATTTCAAGACAGTGCTTCCTCTATTCAAATTCTTTCAGTCACCTACCTTCCTTGTAGGTACTTTTGTCTAACAGCTCTCCTTTTCAAGATAATTATCAACATTTTCCACCAGGAGAAACATTCACCATCTGCAGAACCCCCTCCAGCGTGTTCAGTATTTTTCTGCACAGTCTGTCTCAGATTTCCCCACAAGTTTCCTGGAGAATAACCCCTTCACTTTGTTGTCTCCTCTTAATAGTAAAAATAGGATTTTTTTACATTAGCTATATTTGCTTGATCTTCTTCCAGAACCACCTTGTTCCAAAGCTAAAGTTCCTTTAGCACTGGATCACAGCAGGCCTTCTTTTGGATACCCTTTCTGTCTCTCAAATAAAGACTGTTTCATACACTCATCTGAGAAGTAAAGACAGTAAAAGCAAGGATGGGAAGAGGAATAATGAAATAAACTCAGGCAAAGCAGTATAAGCTGATGTCAAGCACTACTCAGTCCTTGGGTGGAAGGGATGTGAATTCACTTTGAAATATCTGGGGCATCAAGTGACTGGCTTTCTAAGCATATAATTATTTGTCCCAAGGTTTTCCCAGCAGTAATGGAAGATGGGGGGAGGGGGAAAATCCATCACAGCTTATGTAGTGTCACAGTTTGTGCTCACGTATCCTAGACTAGACAAAAAATCAGGATTTCTATCAATTTATGGATAATTCCAGTGTAAGAGTCTTTAAATTACAGGACATGATTATGATAATATGTTCACGGAGCAACAGCTCCACAAAAACAGGCTACAAAAAGTGCAGCCTGGCTCTTCATTTTCTCCTTGTCTTGTTCATTCAACACAGATTCTTTCCAGCAGTTGCTTTGCAGTCTTTCAGTCCTAGAGAGTACCTATTTTCACAGAAAAAATTCCCTATTGCCTGCTTGCTATAAAAACACTTCCACTGCTCCCAGTAGTCTTTAGCTTCTCTAAGAGCTTTTCTTTTTGTCTGAGTGAAAAGGTCTAAAGCCTGAGGAGAGAGAAAAATCCCTGTCCCTTTAGAGGATTAAAATACTATTTGGTTGGTCAGAATGTGTTCTATTCAGGATCTTATGTGCAGCCCACCACTTCAGCATCCCCAAGTGTTGATCATTGCTCTCTTTTTTCTTTTTACCTGTCTCCTCACAGAGATCCAGGATTTTTCACCATGCACAGGGGACTGTCTGTTCCATTTATATGAAACAATATATGTTAAACCATGAGTCCTACAGGACCTAGATTATCTCCCCAGATAAATGCCTAAAAATATAAATCATAGGACTATGATTTACTTTATTCCTATTCTGAATTCCATTATTTACTCCATTTTACCTCTAAAACCCATTTTTGGACTACAGCCTTTCATTCAAGGAATAAAATACTAGAAGAGTTTGCATTTTCAGTTCAGATAATTTTACTAACTGCTAATCCTGATTAATTTTTCTTCTTCCATAGCATTGTTTTCAGCATTCATAAACTGAATCAAGCATCTGCTCCTGGGAAATCAGAATGTTTCATTCCTTCCCCTTTCTTCTAAAAAGACAGACCTCTTCTAACAGTCTTCTAGAAAGCTCTTACTCTTCTTTCAGGCTCTTTTCAGAAAGAGGTGATCTGTGGTCTTGGTGCTGTGCTAGATATGAGACAAATATCAGAACAGGGCCAGCAGACTTCTTTTACCTCATTCACATGAAATGATCTACAAATGCTAGAAGAATGGTCTAGATGAGAACTTAAGACACTGTACAGTCCAAGGTGCTTTCCCATTATAGGATCACTAGCCTTATTTGATTCTTCACAGATGATTGTTTAACCTGTTCTTAAAATGTCTTCAGAACCTCCCTATATCAAATATCCAACTGTTTTTATTATCCTAGGTCTTAGAAAATTACTCTTGTAGTTTAAAATAATCTTACTTTCTGCTGCTTCTTGCTTTCTGCTCCATCCACCATGAAGAAAAGATCATTTCCTTCTCTATTTTTTTATCTGAAGACTGTTATATTCCCCTGTCAAATTTCAGGTCTAAAAATTACAGTTATTTCAAATCATCTTGCAGGTCACATTTTTCTGACCCGTGATGAGTCCTACCGCCCTCCTCTGGACTCCCTCTGATTGAATTGCACCTGTCTCAAAGTGCAAGAACCAGCACTTTGCACGGCCCCCAAGCTGAGGCTTTGGCCTCAGAGCAAAAGGATTGCTTCATGTCTTCCAGACTTCCATTTCTTTTACATATCCTAGCAAGATGTTTGCCTTTATTTGCAACAGCATGACATTGACTCATATTCAGCTTGTGATCTATCATAACATATTCTTTTCTGTGGAGTCGCAACCTAGTCATTTACTTCTGCCTTGTGCTTATTTTGTTGGTAATTTCTGCCTTATTGTAGTACCTTGTATTTATCCCTACTGAATTCAATTCAGGTCTTTTCCTAGAAGATCTTCCAATTTATTGGAAAAATTCTGAATTCTAGTATTTTCCTCCTGCATATTTCAAGTGTCACAGTTTTATGTCCTGGAAAACGTGATATACCCACTCCTTATTTACCATCCAGGTCCTTTAAGCAAACACTGAATAAAAGCAGATCCAGGTCACCCCAATGCAGCTACTGTGTCAGTGTTGAGCAGCTTGTGGCCTCTCTGAAGGACTGGCACATATTAAAAGCCTACATATTATGAGCTCTGAATCTTCTGATATTTAAAGAAGATCTGCCTGTTCAGATAATCATGTTTACCCAGTTTATAGCCTCCTTCACCTGCTATGTTCTATGCCTCACCAAAACAAATATTTGCATTAATGTGCTAACCATAGTCAAGAATCTCAACTTTTACATTAAAAATACCCAAAACCCAAATGAAATCAAATCTCTCACTCTTGTTCTACGAATAGCCTTTAATATGTAAACTGAAGTCAATTCTGTCAGAACCCGCTGGAATACTGACAAAATAATTGGGAAAGATGTGACCATTTCTCTTCATAGATTTAGGAGTGTGATAGAAATGCCCTAATTTATTACATTCACTGTAGTTACAACAGCAGCATACACTTCAAGGGCAGCACCAAGGCAGCTGGTTGATTTCAATGGACTGAACATTTCCTTTGCTTCTGCTCTTGACCAGTGACTGCAGGATCTTTTCCTCAGAGCTGAAACGCCAGCCACGGCAGTCACGAGCAGGCACATCGCAGACAGTGAGCCTTTGTGTACATTGGAATAAAGATGATGTGGTATTCCTCCTGACAACAGAGGCTCAACTCTCTGGTCTAGCCCTGGCTCTCATTCCAGTAGTCATTACCACAGTGCCCCCAAATTCCTTAACCCAATATGGACAGTTTTCCCGGCACCATGGCTGAGGCCCCGGCACAGCAGAAAACATGCACGGTGCAAATTAACCAGCTGGAGGGTAAAGAGGGAGAAATAGGGCTTTATAAATTTTCCCTGTTTCCCAGTGGGGCCCTAGTAATCAATTATTAGCCCCTGGAGTAGTCACTTACTGCTTGCTCTGTGATCATCTGATTCTGGCAGTGTTACCTCTGCTGGAAACCTCAGACCTTTGATTAGATTCAGCAGGAATTCCTCCTTTGTTCTCTAACCTGTCTGGAGGAAACATGCAACTAGAAAGAGGCTTTACAGGGACAAGAACCCAGGGGTAGACTTGGTATTCACAGACCACCAGCAGCACACAGCACTTGTGTAGTACTGGCTTATCTCATTTGAACACAAATTTCCTTATCTAGAAGAGGGTCAAAGCAAAAGGTACAGAAAAGCTGAAAGGAAAAATGAAGTTCTGACTTTACTTCTGATGGCCAACAGGATCCATACTAAATTTCTGAGTGCCAAACAAGAAGTAAGAAGCTTTTAGTTTCTATTGGGTGAAAATCACAGCCAGTATTTCAAATATTGTAAGATGAACTATCAAATTGCCAAGCCTTAACGTGTCTTCCAAGACAGTACAAAGAACCTCACCCCTATAGATTAGTCAGTAAACTGTAATTCAGTGAAACATTATTTTCTTTAACTAGGCACCTTGGAGTAGAATGCATGCTTCATACTTTGGTGATTTAAAAAGGTAGCTTCATGGATGAGTTCAGGAGTAAAACCCACCAAATCCTAACATCTGACCTCAGATGCTGATAACAAAACCCTGTTATTTTACTTCAGCATCTGTAAGACTATAGCAATTTTAAACCCTATTTTTTTTCTCTATTCTTTTGCCTGGAAGTCAATGCAGAGATTGACTCATTCTCTTGGAGGGAGATATTTCTCAGCTGAAAATATTATATTCTCAGAGGTACTCACCTCCTTAGAAATCTACTGTTACTACCAGTATCAGTTCATTTCAACGCTTTCTGCCTATAACTAACCATAAGAATGGGTGAAATTCTGGCACAATGACAGTGATCACTCAGAGGCTCACTGCCTGTCCATTTTCTGCTAGCACTGGCCTCTTTTTCTTTTAGTCTTTGTATTACAGGGTGCTCTGCTTATAGGTTGAACAGAAGGTTCAAACTATCTTGTCTCTTTACATCTCTGACATTTCATTTTTCTCTGTGTGCCTGTGTTCATCTAGGTTACAGGTTATTTTATACAAGTCTTCCAAGAGCTGGTGATGAACAGGCAGCCTTGCTGCTCTTCTGAAATACACCTTTTATTAAAATAGAGACTATAAAAGCTTATCGTGCACTACATGACCACAGGTCACAGGATAGTTATCCTGTTTTTTCACAAGTATAGCTGCTGCCATTGTGGGCCCACCCAGCCTTCTGTATTTGGAAAATACAAATAGTTCACAGTTTATGAATGGAGAGCACAGCACAATGGATAGACAATTACACAAGTAAAATACAAATAACAACAACATCACACCTAAAACATAAATAACAACAAACAGGGTTCTGAGTTTTGGCGCCAAATCTCAGGTTCCAATGCATTTTATTTCTGCATCTGTTTCTTCATCTACAAAACAGCAAATGTCTATAACATCAACAAATTGTCAGATTTAAACCAATTCTCTGTCAAAGCCATAGGTTTTCCATTAATGGCAACCAAATGCCCTCTGAAGGCATTGCTTCTTTCAGATGGAAAATATCAAACTCAGGTGCAGAGCCTAGTCCATGAACCATTCAGCACTTTGAATTACAGCTTTTTAGAGGCAAACAGAAGGAATGCACAGGGTAATGCTGCTCTATTGGGAATCCTCATTCTTCCTCGACATACCTCCTAGTGCTACAAACTAACCCTTAAAAATGGCTAGACAAGGAAACAGCTGCCATATGCCAAGACAGGATTGCAGCCTCACTGGTGTGTTTCAAACTCTCGTTACACATCGTGTCCCTGGAGAAGAGAAACTGCAGAAGGTTGCAATAGCATCAGAATGAATAATTGAAGCTCGGCTCATTCAGAATGTGCATAAACGGAAGGGTCACAATGCTGCCTTCTAGTCAGGCAGCAGGGCAGAAACTCACCAGCATCTAATAGAAACATCATCTGGAGATACTGACCTACTTCTCTGGGAGCTCTTACAGAGTGGGTTGAGGAGATGGCCAAGTACACAGAGGACTAAATTGTATTATCTAACATAAAATCGTACATTACAGACTCAGTTGTATATGCTACTCTTGAAAAGACCCTCGGGACTTTGTTCCACCAAGAAACCAGAGATCCATGCAGGAATACTGCTATTTCTCACCTGAGAAACTGTCCCTGTGGGAATTTGCCAGGATGCTCTTCCCAATGGCGAGTCCCTAGGAGGTTTCCTACCTCGTCTCCATGACAAGTGGGGCCAAAATCTTATACCCTTTCCCACATGAACTCTACAGCCATTTCATATTGGGGATGATAGGTGTGAGGGAGGGTAACTCGTGCATTTCCCGCTATTGTCCAGCCGCTCGGTGGGAACGGAGGGAGCGCAGCCCGCCCGCGCCCTGCCCGCCGCCCCGAGGGCCGGGACCCCGCAGGGTGTCCCGAGCGCACCCCCCTTCTCCAGGACCGCGGCGGCCGCAGCCAGAGCCCCGACGGTCCCTCCGCTCCGCACCGGCGGCCGCCCCTGGGGAGCCGCCGGGGCCAGGCCCGCCCGCGGCCCCGCTCCCATCGCCCCTGTCCGAGCGGGGGATCCCCTCTCCACGCCCGGCCTGCAGGTGCAGCCGGCCCCGGCGGCGGCGGCTCCCCCGGCACGGTACCTGCTGCGCCCCGCGGCGGCGGCTCCGCGGCGTTGGGTCCGAGCGCGGTGCGGAGCCCGGTGCGGAGCGGGGCCGCGGCGCTGCCTGCGCACTGACAGCTCGGGAGCCGCGGCGGCGGCGGGGGCCGGGGCTGGGAGGGGGGCTCGGGCACCCGGGGCTCCGGCGCCGAATCAGTGACGGGAGGAGGGCCCGGGGGCGGGCGGGAGCGGGGAAGGGGAGGGGGCGGCGGGGCTCGGGGCTCGGAGCCCCCGTCAGCGCCGCAGCCCGGGCGGCCTCCGGGAGGCGCCGGCGCCCGCGGGCGCTGCGGGCCGGGGCTGCGTGCGAGCGCCGCACGGACACGGGTGACCGAGGATGCGGCGCCGTGACACGGCCGGGCCGGGCGCCCCGCTGCCTTCCCGGGAGGAGAGGGCGCTGGGGGACAGGCGCCGCGGGACGATGCCCTCCATTCAGCACAGCGGCGGCTGAGCCCGGCGGGCGAGCTCACCGCCCGGGGCACGGGGCAGGGGCCGGACCGCGTGGGGCGGCAGCGCAGCGCCCTCCAGTCCCGGGCTGAGCCACCCGGGACGATGATCCCACCCCGGCCGTGCTCGGCCAGGCCAATGGGGGAGAGGAAACAGCCTTAGCTAGACCAAAGGATGTGACTGGGGGAAGCGACAGGCTTTTGGCTAGCCAAGATCATGTTCATGTCTGACCCCTTCTGCTCTGGAGATCTCTGTGAGTCCCAAAGCATGTCTATAGACCGGCTGTGTTATTTGGTTTATCAAAAGCTTGTATCTCTCTTTAGAAAGCTTGGCTTGCCTTAGATCATCACCTAACAACAAGAAGGCTACTGCTTGTTCCTTTGAAGGCTGGCACTGATTTTTGCTGACAGCAAAATAGTAGGCTTTTCACATTCCTGATCTGAGTTGAAGAGCAAATTTGGGGTTTTGTAAAGCATGTTTATTATTAAACCTGTAAAATCTAATGTTGACTTCCAAAAAGAAGATTTAAAGATGTGAATGTTTAAAAAATGTTCTGGCTCTCCAACACTAAAGATCTTTTACCCTTCAACACCCACTTGCTACGGGAGGAATTTAAATGCCAGTGTACTCACTCAGAATACCGATGGGGCACCTGGTAATGTTTCCCCTTCTGCATTGTCCAGCCATTGTTGCCCTGTGCTGGCATGCTCTGCTATCCAATCTCCATTACCACTTACCCTCTTGTGGCACCAGGACTTTCTCCTGCTGCAGCAACAAACACGTTTGAATCAGTTTTCACGTAAGACACGTACCAGTCACAAGGCTGATTCTTACAACAGACAGAGAATGGGAAAAAAAAAAGAAAACAAAAAGCTTTCTTCTGAGATTCTGAGAGGAAGAGGACTGACAGATGGAATGACCAGAAAGTAATTTACTCTTTGGGGCGAGGATGCAATTTATGGCATAACAAGTACTTCCTACTGCTTGTCTTACACAGTGTGCATATCATATTAAATACCTGCCACCCTGCAAATCATCCCTGTCTCTGCACCACCAGGTGCTGCATTGTCCCCATGTTGTATCTTTTTCCTTCCTTCATACAGAGCAAAACAAAGGTGTTGGTGACAGGCAGAATGAGACATGAGAGAGTTAGAGACTAACCCTCATGTGGGTCTGGTAACAGCTGTCAGCTGAGCAGAGTATATCCTGGACGGGGTGACATCCAGCTGGTACTGCTGGCTAAACAGATTTTGTGCTCTCTTAACAGCTTCTTTACACATTTCAAAGGACAGATTACTCAACACTCACTGCTTTTGGAGGAATGAATGGACCACTGACTCCCAGGATATGAGAATGCTCATCTTGGACATAAACTAGACAAATGTATTCCTTTTAATCATCTAGCAATGATAGCAGTGATGAGTAATTATCAACAGTATGATAAACTATCCTTCTAAATATCTATGTTACCACAGGGGTCAAAGTGATGGAGTATGAAGATACTACAGTATTATAATATAGATGTATATTTTGCATTATCGTGTGTAGTCCAGATGAGCTGTGCTCTGTTCTGCCTCTGCCAGACAGATTTTCTCTCTCCTTGGGGCAATGCTAGTACATGCCTCCTGTGCCCCAGCTGAGGACAGGCAGAGGGCTGAGAAGACAACTGTGCTTCCATCCAGCAGCAGCTAGTGGATTTACTATATCTCCTTAGAAAAGTGCTAAAACAGAGCAGAGCTGCCTCATCTGTGGGTTCCCAGGAAAGAGGCAGGAGAAGTAGGTTTTGTGGGGGGAAAGGAATACACTTCCCAAAACCAGAGAGCAGAAAAAGAGCTTCTAGTCCCACCTCATCCTGTTGCCTTCACTGCAGCTGATAGTCCTCCCCACAAGGACATGAAGCCCCGTGGGTGCATTGGAATGCCTTTTCCATGTCAGTATTCTGAAAATTCTCATGGCATAACTCATTAATAAATGGCAGCCTTGAAAGTATAAGAATCAGTGTTATAAAGTTCAAGACTGTGAAAGAAGATGCTTGTATTTTTTAAAAATGAAACTGATTTCAGTCACTTGTACTCATTCACTCCTGTTTCACACATTCACTCATAGTCACAAGCGCCAAGATATGTGTGTGTGAGGTCTGTTCATGGCTCTGTGTATGGGTGTGTGTGACACAGAGGACAGGGGACAGAAGCTCCTGAGTCCTTGGGATGCCTTTTAGGTTTGTTTTCATCAGGCATAAGAAACTACAGTCTGGACAAACAATTTTATGACCCCTGTGAGTCAAGATGTCATGGCATGACTATGACCTCAGTTTTGCATTTTTCTTAGGCAAGGCTGTTGCCCATCAGCTTTGTTTTCCCATTCTGGGTATCTTTATTGCTGCCTTCCTGTTGAGAGAAAAGGGATGGGCCATCTTTGATGTGACTGTATCAGAGCCCAGACCTTCTGGTGTTGATGTATGCATATTCCTTATTACCTGCTTTATTGTTTGCTTGTACCCTTGTTAAAAAATATGGGCCATATTTTAAAGCTTTGATCTTTATTGTATCACTATAAAGATACAAAATATCAGAGTAAGTAGTAATTCAAACAAGCCTAAGGATTAAAAAGAATACCTCAAGAATATGTAAAGACTCACTAATATGTAAACCAACTTATAGTGGGACAGTGTAAGGCAAAAAAGAAATAAACCTAGGTGGTCCATGTGTCAGAAATCCTGCATTAGGATGCTGCTGTTTACTTATTTATTACAAACCTGGAAATGGAATGATCAGGTCTTAGCAGATGTTATCACTTGACTTACAGTGGAGTCTCTCAACAGCAAAGGACATAATTAATGACTATCATGGGTGAATAACTAAAATGCTTTTTTTGAGACCCCACCTGCAAATACTGTTCTTGGAATTGAAGGGATTTGGTGAGCTTTGTTTTGGTTTGTTTCTTTTCATGGTCTGGGTTTCTATGATTCTGAATAGCCTACTTAAGAGAGATATGTGTACCATTTCCCTTAGAAGAATTTAAAGCTTGAGCCTTGAGGGTCATTGATCATATCAGGTGTCTGCAGTGTGTTGTAATGGCAGAAAACAAAGCGTAGAGAAATCTTGTGTTGAAATTTGGAGTATCCCCATCTGGAAAGGTAGATCAGAGGGCAGCTATGATCACGTCTCTAGAGGAGCAGTTCTGTGCCATGTGTGTGAATGAGTAAGGAACAACAGCTCTGGTCAGTGCTGGGTTTCCTTTTTCTTGCCAGCTGAAAGAGATGCTGGGTGCATGTGGTGCATGCCAGCAGAAATGCAGCCTAAGTTATGTTCATGTGATTGAAGGGCAGTTCTGTGTACAGCGAGAGAAGATTAATATTTCTTGAAAGATTGCTTTGGGAGGCACTGGCAGGGACCACAGAGAAAACAGCTCCAGGAGAATGTAGAAAACCTTCGTGACTGACTGGAAAAAATATCTGGTAGACAATCAACTTACTGAATAGGTATTAGACTCCCAGCAAGACACCTACTGAGGAGCTTGTCTGGCAATATGTAACAGAAAAATTCAGGAGATATCTGATCGACGTTCTTGCAAGAAGGTGAACAATAGCTGCTGGTGACTCCATTAAAAAAAAAAAGGACAGATGAAACCAACAGCACAGTGATAACAAGTCAGAATGCTGCAATTTTGATGCACATGACAGATAGAAATGCTGATCTTTCCACCAGAGAAGCAGCCAGGCACACAAAAAATTGACAACAAAAGAATGTAGAAAAATATATTTTGAATTCAGTGCATGGAACATAATAAGGTGTCAAATAATTTAGAGAAATATTTCACTTGTTTGTCTCCTAGATCCTGAGAAGAAAAATAATAAAATACAATTCTTGATGATAAAGAGAATTTTGATGTAACTCACAACATAGGAATTGCAGAATGTTTATGGTTCACATAACCTCTGTGGGAAGGTAGGTGTGGTATAATTTCATGAAACTTAAAGTCCTGACAAGCATTTCACAATGACCACATAAGAAAAGAATGTCAAAATTCTCCTGGAAGAAACAAAGTATTTTCCTTTATGTTTGAGGAATCTGACATATGTCAGAGAGATGTACAACTCTGAATTCCACTGGGACACCTGCAGACACTTATACAGATCTTGTATAAACTCAACAAGAGATCACCTGACACCACAATCAAATCTATCTCATCCAGTTAGGAGAAACAAGCAAGAAAGCAAACAGACAAAAAGAAACCCAAACGAAAATGACTTTAAAACAGTTTGCCTAACGACAAGTTAGTTCCTATCCAACCACCAAAGAAGAAAACCATTTTTACAGGTATGGGCTTTCCCCTTTCCTCATGCAGTCTTTGTCCTTTTCCTTACAAATATTCTGGAAAATTTATTCCTTTCACATATCACTAGAATACAAGTTAAATATCATAACCAAGACCTTAATGTCTATATTCAATAATACTGACCCAGAATCAGCTTCTAAAGATGAGGATCAGTTAGCATATGCAAGCAGGAAACCTTAACAATACCATTGTAGTTGGATCTATTCAGAATCCCAAATAAATCCCTAGAATTTGTAGATGGTAGCTACATAAGCAGAGAAGCAATTATTTCCTTAATGTGTAAATACTTTAACTAAATGGTATCCACTGACAGCTAATTCAAAAGTTTTTTAGTGATAATAAAATTTGCCTATTAAAACTGATTTTTTTTTTACAAAACTATCTTTCATATCCAAATGAGGACAATATAATTCTCTGTTTTAGGCTAGTAATAAAACCATCTTGAAATATTTCTTTCCACAGTGTGTACCTATATCTATGTATTTCTGATTTTCCTCCATGTCCCTTGAATTAAATTCTGAATTATGTGGGCATTTACCCACAACAGCTAAAATTACTTTTCATCTCTGAGCTGTGTTCCTAAAAATCTGAATATTAAACCCTCATCTTCACTCTAAGAGACTAATCAGAATATGTGTCAAAGAAGCTGAGAAAAATCTTTACAGGGTTGATCAATCTTTTCAGTAACTAAGTTCTTCAATGTTTCAATTTGAAAATCTGCATTTTCTCAGAAATCCAACATATTCCTCATTTCTATGTGTGTCTGAGTTTTCACATTTTTAAAATTCTGTAAATTGACACATTTTTATTACTATCAGCTCTCCTTCAGGCATCCTTGGGATTTAAGAACTCTCCTTATTAGTTGAAATTATAGAACAAACACGTTGCCAAGCTATTTTTACCAATAACAACATGCCTGGAAATTGTGAACCTCTGTGAATATAACTGGACAAATGTAAACAGCAGTGGTCTGAGCAGTAACCTCCAACCTTTTACATTTTTTCTTGCCCCTCAATTGCGTTGTTAAATATTTCTGAATGAGTACATAGACTGCCATGTGGTAAATCCACATTAGGAAATGGATACATCTGAAAAATTGTCAAAGAAGAAAAGAAATACAATTCATCACCTGGATGAGGTTCCTGGTTCTGTTCATTGCGCATTTCCACAAATGATTGCCCTGGCATCTGTTAGAAATTGGACATGGGCAAAGACAGCCTAAGGCAGTAGAAGAAATGTTTGTCAGCCAGCATCCTCAAGCACATACACAGCCTGCTGCAAACACTGTGCTGGGTTTCTTCACAGGGCTTATATAAACCTGGCTGTGCTTAGGTAGTTCCTTCAACTGTCTTAAATGTCAGTAAAATCCCCTTTCTTGAAATCTGTGCACAGCCAATAATCATATATAAACACCCCAGCTCTTTGAGATAGCCTTTTTCACTTCCATGGTTCTCAACTTAGCACTTAACTGTCTGTTGAAATAAGCTACCAGTCTGCATGAGTGATAAGTCACATTATTTTGAGTGAATTATGACACAACAGAAGTGTCTGCAATAAATCACCCATCTACACTACCCTGCCCACTCAACAGAACACAGCCATAAAGTCTCATTTCTTGAGTGATGATTTCTTCACTATTTTTTATTTTAAACAGTGTTGGAAAATAGCAGCCTCCTATTTTCATTCCCTGTTAAAGCCAACTTTGACTGAAGCCCAAACCCTTATAACAAAGTCCAAGCCATTTACTTTATGTATGTTTCTGAAAAGAATCAGTGATCACAGAGCAGCAGTGTCCTCAACTCATTCTAAAAAAAGAAATGAACAGCATATATTTTGAAGACAACTTCTACATTTGGAAACCATCTTCTCTGTCACTCTTGAGACAGGTGCTATGGAAGATGACACCAAGTTGGTTTTATCACTCAAAAAGTAATTTTCCTTAAAAAAAATCCTACTCAACTGCCATCTGTGTTAAATTATATGTCTATAACTCAACAGACCGAAGAAGGTACTTTTGTCTTTCCATCTGTGCCAGGTCCTTTGTCTGCAAACACCAAACTTTGCTGTTAGAATAAAAATATTTTCCTGATATTCACGTGTCTAATTGAAATTATAGTTTGAACCTAATGCATATTCAATTCATTATAATATATGAGTAATTTTCTTTTCTTGTTACTCCTTTGAGCAGAAATATTGGTGTACAAAACTGTATTCCATTTCCTTCTAAATACCATACATAATTGGACAGAAACTCTCATTATGCAACTCTGCTCCCATTCCCTGCTTCTCTATAGGAAAAGTAAATTCGATCAGATTTCTACTATTTGGTAGTTTCTAACTATGTAAATACTCTTTCCTTGCATTAAGCTGTTTAGAAAATGTACAGTTCTTGAGATCCCAAACATTCACATTCTAATGTGTAACTTCTTACCCAGTATGCTCCAATCCCCCTGAAGTCTCACAAGTGAATCACACAGTGTTGGATTACTAGCTGTACAATTTGCTAAGTAATTTAGGCATGCAGAGATTGCATACAAAAGGAAGTGATAGAAATTAAAGTTTTTGCACTTTTATTGTGCACTGTTCAAAGTGACAAGGAACATGGTATTCCTTTGGAATGCTAAGTACTTAATATTGAATGCAAGCCTTGTAAAACTTTTTCTCAGTAAAAAATCAGTTTTTCCTAAAGAAATAACTGATACCTTGAAAGAAAGTCCTTCCACATTATGGCCATTCTAGATAACACCTCTTGGATATCTGCACTCCTGCTAATTGTTTGGAAATTAATTGCATTTCCCACTATCTGCCTTTTTTGGATGCATCTTTGTTATACCTAACAGTTTTGGGAATTCGGCCCAAAAATTCATGCTTGTATGCCCTAAAGCTAAATAATTTAAAGGCAAAATTGTTCTACTAAACTAAAAAATACCCAGCTTAATGCATACAATGCAGTGCACATGCAAAGCTATGCCTACTACTCCGACCACAACTTTACAGAGGCTGACTACAACACTTCTTCCTGATTATCAGCACACTCTAAACCTAGCTTCCCCTGTAATACTTCAGATTATTGTTCCAAATTGCGTTAATATGATGGCTCATAAAGCTCATCCTTTTAACCCAAATGTATCCAGTGAATTAAAAACAGTCCCCACAGCAGCAATCAAATGTCTCCTGTGCCTACTCATCACAGGAAGCAAAGTCATCCTTGATGAATTCTGTCAAGCTAAGCTGCAGCAACCAGCAGCTTCTTTCCCATCATCCAGCTGTACTTCTATGCTAAAATCCCTGTCAGTTATACAAAAGG
The DNA here is from genome assembly GCF_035770615.1 of Melospiza melodia melodia. NCBI lineage: Eukaryota > Metazoa > Chordata > Aves > Passeriformes > Passerellidae > Melospiza > Melospiza melodia. The sequence goes on along the minus strand of NC_086199.1, from coordinate 69,490,524 downwards.
TCTTGCCCCCTCCAGGGTGTAGGTGTATCAAAATCCAAATTAAAAGAAAACACACACAATTGTTTAATATTTGTCTCCCCAGTTCTATGGCTGAAGGCAAGCTCCCTCTGTGTTTTCTCATTCCCCTTTCTTTCAGATTTCAAGAAAATGGTTTTCACTTCTCTTGCTTCACAGAGGCAATCACTGAACAGCAGAACCCAAATACTTCTATTAAGCCCTCCAGCTCTCTACCTAACAAGGCATTGTGGAAGGACTTTACTTAGATTGTTAGAGATTAGTGTTCAACACTTATTGTGTACTTCAGTGATTTTACCTCTAACATTAATATAGTGTCTTTTCTACACTTGCATGAGGCTCAGGACTCGCACACATGACAAAACCAGATTTCAGGCTGGGTTCTGCCCAAGCAAGTGGTTCTTCTTCAAGGGAAAGGAAGTGTTATTGGCTGAAGTGTTATTCTTTCTCTTTTCCTCTCTCACTTCCTCCTCTTCCCCTTGCACATGGTGCTGAAAGTGTGTTCATTGGTGACTGATGGCAGGGAAACAGAAAAAGCTCGTGTGCCTCTGTGTGGTCTTTGTTCTATTTGCCCGCCCACTGATTTCATGTTTTCCTTTGCTTTAATGACTGTACAAGAATCAACCACACAATTATGCCCCTATGATTTACAGGAATAAATAGGCTTCTGATGAAGGGTTCTGTGCTGATTTACTTGTAACAACTTTCCCCCCAGTTGTTACCCTAAGACACACAAGCCCTAAGGCCTACACCTGGAGCGCCCTGTCTGCTTCATGCCCCAGATGATTGTTGGGCAGCTATTCTTAGATCTCCTCTATGCTGCCAAACCCTTGCAATACAGTTATCAGCAATGGGTTTTGCCTGACCTTGAGCCTGCTGCAGAGTGACATGAGACGCTTCAGTTTTCTCATATAACTCAGCCCTCCTGGGGGGAAAACAGTATAAGAAAAGCCAAATGGTCTAATTAGTTTCAGACTCACAGTCTGGAAAGGACAGACATCAGCCCTCTGCACTGCAGGAAGCAAGATGGCTCTTTTTCCTTCTCCTCAGGGTCCCATACTTTTCCCAAAGGAGCAGACTTAAAAAAATAAAGAGACAGAAAAAGAAATAAAGGCCAAAGAAAGACAGCTCAATTTCCTCTTTTCTAGTTTTTATTTCCTCTTCAGAAGTTGAGATGTGGTCCTTTTGGCCCATCTGCGAGTAGTGCAGCAATTCAGCAGGCAGGTAACAGGAAACCATGGCTGGAAGAACCACAAGTGCTGGTCTGCTGCTCACTGGTGCCTAGCTTCTGGAGAGGGCTGGCTGTGATCCCACCATTTCAGAGAATGAGGATAAGACTGAGCACACAAAGAAAATTCCATTTTTTTTCCCCCTGCAACCACCTTGGAAAACCTGCTCTTTATACCCTCTCTTCCTTTTAGCAGCAAAACATAAATAATATCTATAAATGCTATGCAGGTACTGTCACTCTGAAAAATTGTGGTCTCTGATATGTATGATTAGTAGCCTTCTCATGCCTCTGTGGAGGCTTTTTGTGAAATTAGTAGCAAGTCTCACTGAGTAAGAAAATCAGAATGCATCACAAGGTAGAAGTGATTATAAAGTTTCCTTTTATAGTCTATAATTAAAGTGTAGTTTTAGATTAGAGAGCTGAGTACCTGGAAGATTCATGAAAACTCAGTTCTGCCTTTCTCATTCATATACATGAATGGTGTATTTCCCGTTCTAGTTTTTGTCTCTTTAGTGCAAAGATTTGACTTCACTTATTTTACTGCAGTCTGAAACCAGGAATAAATGCTCGACACAGCAGAAAACGTTGTGCTGTATGTCACAAAAATTGAGTGAAGTGATAGTAAATATAGCCAAAGGACTTCTGAAGATGGTCAAACATATATCAAACACACTGGAATGTCAGAGAGTTCTGAAAAATTGGTAGGTTGCTGCTTGAAAAGGTCAACCTTTAGTAAGAAAAAGTTTTCAAAAACCAACTCATCTTGACACACAGGCTCTCACATTTTAGGAAAGAGAAGAATTAAAGAGGACAACTGAAAATTTTTAAGAATGCCTGGCATGCAGGACTACATCTTGTAGCTGGTGGTCTTTCCTCTGACTAAAATTGAACAGAGAACAGTTTGTAATACATTAGCATCATCTACTGGATAGTGCAAGGAATACAGTTTGGAAACTGCAAAACTAAGTGTGATACATACCATTACTGTATTTGGCAAGCCATGCAGAACAGGAAGAACAGTTCAGACTCCTTCTTTGTTAGAACATGTCACGTTTTCTTTTATTTCTGGAATATTTTCCTCTGGTAAAACCTGGGGATTTCTGCCTAAGAAGTCCTAGCTTCATGTAGCAGAAAGTGCTGTGTGATAACTGTAGGAACAGGATATTAGTATACAATATTGGCATTTAATTACAAATGTAACATTTTTTAAAAGGGGCTTAATTATTTTAACCATAGAAAAATTTGAACATCTTTACAATGAAACCCAAAAAAGAACTTACAGTCCAGAGGCAGCAGTCCAAGTCACCTTAAAGAGGTAATACAAATTAGGGTGGTGCCAGAAAAAAATATAGCTCTGTAGGAAATCAAAGTCTTGGATATCTTGGCTCTAAGAGATGCCAGACAGTAATTTGGCAGAATGGGATACACCTCATATGCATGGAAAAGGCTGTTCAAAAATTACATCAGCAGTACTCCACAGTGATTGCTCTCAATCTCTCCAAAACTGAACAGATGTTGAGAATCATGAGCAGCTATCATGACACAGATGAGTTACTGTTCCATTTACTCCTGGCTCTGTTTTTCTGCAAGGGTGGTGCTGCACTCCCAGCAGAAGGCCTGGTGCCTGCAGCAGGGCAGCTGTGCTGCAGGCTGCACAAGAGCTCCCTCCCTGGTGCCACCTGCCCCTCTGGAGCACAGCAGCACGGGCTGAGCCTGCTGCACCATGAGGGTCTGCTGATAATACAGAGGAGCCCCAGGAGGGCTGATTCTTTGCACTAACTACCTGTCTAAAATCAGGAAATTCCGAAGCATGCAGCATTTTCTGAGAACTGCTTACAGGAATGAGGACTGAGAAACTTTGACTTCTCCTCATGCCCATATTGTGAGGGCTCATGGACATTCAGAGAAAGATACACATCATTTCAGGAACACAGGGTTGTTGCCACGGAAAAGATGAGGATATTTTTAGTCTACTATCCTCTGTGACAGAAGACAATCAGAATTGCTGTATTTTTAACTGGGATTGCATCTAGTGTGTCCTGTGAAGTGTAAAAAACTGCTATGAAGCAACTATTTCTTTGAAATACTCTGCTTTCTAAACAGAGAAAAAGGAAGCCCATAAATACTAGAAAGGCAAATGACGTCTTACAAAGTCAAAAAGTTGCATTACATAACACTGCACCACAGCCCCAGCTACTGATCAGCTGTGCCTTGAAAAAAAGCACCGTGGTCCTTTTAAATGCTCATGAATCTACATAAACATACACACTGCATTTTTCTCAGTCTTGCAGCAGGAAGTTTGAATATACAAATATATTATGTAATAAATGATTTCTTGTATAATTTTAACTTTTATTTTGAGTAATCTTTTCTTATCATTGATGTGTTTATTTGTATTTATGGATGCTGTTATTAGCAGCTAAAACTATAATATGTAGGAGCTAGAATGGTGGGTATCCAGATTCTGGCCTTTTAAGTCCAACACAGATCCTTGTAAGCCTCCCCAGTCTTGACTGGCCAAAAGAATTGCTCTTTTTCAGCATTTTCGCTGCTCCTTCCATTTATACCTTCCTTACAAAATTCATAGAAGCTTCACAGAGCTGTTTATATACAGCAGTACAGCAGGCACACAGTCCCAGCCTTGAAACACTCAGAGGCTGCAACGTTCCATCCTTAAAGGTAAGGGAGCACCCAAGATTTGTAGCTGCTCATGGTCAAAAGGAACAACAAAAGTTAGAGGGTCTAACCTAACCCTAACGCTAATCCTAACCCTAATGTTAGTCCCTGAGCTGCTACAGAAGCACATGGCAGTGGGTTTTGGGTACAGGGAAGGAAGGAAGGAAGGAAGGAAGGAAGGAAGGAAGGAAGGAAGGAAGGAAGGAAGGAAGGAAGGAAGGAAGGAAGGAAGGAAGGAAGGAAGGAAGGAAGGAAGGAAGGAAGGAAGGAAGGAAGGAAGGAAGGAAGGAAGGAAGGAAGGAAGGAAGGAAGGAAGGAAGGAAGGAAGGAAGGACGATTACCAGTCCTGGTTCCTGTATCCGTCGAGCTGATGGGATGTCCAGCATGCTGGGGTGTGCACCCAGGCTTGGTGAGGTTACCATTTTATGGATAGGTTTTTTCCACGCTGAAGATAGGTTTCTTGCTATCTCTTCAAATTAGTTATCATGCACAGTCCGTTCTTTCAGACCTTTCTGGAAATGTGTCAGAGGGCTCCACAAATCTTTGGTGGTCTTGACCCCCCCCAACAGTCCATTCCAGCTTCTCAGCCCCATTCCTGTGCTTGTGCTGTACTGTGCTGTGCTTATCTCCAGTAACAAGAACAAGGACTTTTGTCACAGAAATTGCTACCCTACTTCTGCATGGCCACCTTCTCCAACCACAGTATATTATTACCAACAATATCCCAGTTACTGCCAACAACGCTTCTCTGTTATTGCCAGTGATCCTTGGTAGGATCAGTCACCCAGCTGTCAGTGTTTGAAACATACATATTGTCTTCTGGGATTCTGCAGAGCCCTTTTGACAATGCAGATTGACAATCCAAAAGTGAATTCCACTAAAAATTGGTCAGAGGTGAAGAGCAAGGAAGGTCAAGTAACAGTAGCATGAGCATATTCTGGTAATTGCCTGGGATTCTGTATAGATTTCTATTTGCACAAATGTACTTGGATTCTGACATGTAGGGTGTGTCCTGATTTCAGCTGGAGTAGAGATAATTTTCTTCCTGGTAGCTGGTGCAGTGCTGTGTTTTGGATTTCATACAAGAACAATGTTGATGTTTTAGCTGTTGTTGAGTAGTGCTTACCCTAAGGCAAGGACTTTTCAGTATCCCAGGCTCTGTTGGTAAGGAGCTACACAAGAAGCAGGGAGAGAGCAGCTGAGCTGCACTAAGGAAAATTCCACACTGTGGAACATCATAGTCAGTATATAAACTGAGGGGAGGTGTCTGGGATCCTACAGATGGATGCTCAGGGATGGGCTGGGCATCAGTCAGCAGGTGATGTGCAATTGGATTGTGAGGACACGAGAGATTTTTGAGACCCTGAGATGAAAACATGTGACAATGAAAAGAGGTGTTATTCTACAAAAGAATAGCTTTGGATAATAGCTGAAAAAAAAGGAAAGGAGAAAAATTATTCATGTGATTCAGCTGCAAACTAGAAGGAAGAATCATTAGAGAAGTAAATTAAGGTGAACAAGGGATGGCAGGATTTCAAAAAGCAGGGAACAGAAGTCTTAAACGTTTAAGGTAACATGAATGGGGTAGGAGTTGAGACCCCAAAATTTCCTTAGGACAGTTGGTCATTTGAGGCTAGAATACAAGAGCTTCACTTAAGCATCAACTGACACCTTTCCATCTTTTCTGAGGGCATGACCTAACCATTCAGTCCTTCCTTTTCTTCTGAGAGGAAATCAGCCTGAGAGAACAAAAAGAAAAATAGCTAAAAATATACAGTGAATCATGGAAAATTATATCTACTAAATTTCACAGTGTACTGCTATTGCCATAGTAACCCTGGCTGGTAGATTACTGCAAGCTGTTTCTTTGCTAAATTTTCCTGGAAGCTTTGCCAATTCTCAGTTTGGTTTCAACATGAAGTTTAATAAAAAGTAACTCTGAGACCTCACATTGTCTCCTCCTATCTCTCTTTTGCCATCTTCCCCTTTTATTCCTCTTTATAAGAGACAAGCCCTTTAGGGAAGAGTTTTCAAAGGCATCTTTTACCAAAGTTGTAAATGGACCTATAGTAGAATTTATATGGTATGTTATGTTTCTGGTTCTTGATTTCCAATTCAGTGAAATGCAATTCTTTGTTGGAAAATGAAGTATTACTTATTGCTGCTTTCTTTGGTTGTTTTTCTCATTCCACCTAACAGAAAAGTCCAGCTGATCAGTGATACAGTGCCATATATCACAAAACAAGAAAGTAAAAAAACAGCATGAGAGGGAAAACATGAAAGGGGACTTTACCTCTTTGTCCTGCTTCCTGAAACTAACAGCTTCCCACTGTGATAACAATCCCCAACCTGAGAGAAGGGTAGGAACTATAAAGAAAAAAGGCAACTCAACCAATTGATTTATTTGGTGAGAGCTTCTTTCTCAGGTATTGCAGAGATGCATTTCATGTGTGCTTTGAGAAACAGAGCTTTTCATTCTGCCTCCAGATATGTATAGCTAGTCCCCTTTTTCTCTCTTGCGTCATTTCAGAAAACTAGCATAGGTAAGGTACAATGCCACAACAGAAGATGAGCTGACTAAAATTGTTGGGAAAACACTGTGAGCTAAGTTAATCATTGCTTTTGATGACTGCTTGGTAATGCACAGTGAAACACACACAATATCATTCCTGCAGAGCAATGCTGTTGGCCTTTTCTGTACAGAAGTGGAAACATGTCCAAAAGAATGGTATCCTTCTGGCAGATGTATAGGATCAGGAACATGTGGTGTCCTATAATTGCCATTCTTTGGCCAATGTGTCATGAAACCATGATGGGCAGAGCAGATCACATTTTACATTTTGGAAGCATACAGATGATCACTTTCTCCATCTGATATAGCACAATAAAAAGTAAAAAAAAAAAAAATCCTTCTTTTAAGAGGAAAAATAGTATATTGTGGGCATCAGAAGGACGAATTATGTACTGGAAGAATAAAACCAATTAGGGGAAAAGTCTTGTGACAATTGAAATACCAACTTTTTAGAGACAAGGGGAAAAAACCTTTGATGTGTAAACAGGAAGTTCCTGTTTGGCTTGATTCTTGAGCATTTCAAGCCAAAGGCTGAGTAGTCAAAGAAACAACTTTATGAGTCATCAGATGCAGAAAGAAACTTTAATGTTTGCCATCAGCAAACACAGAAATGTGAGAAGGATGCACAAGGGATATGCAACCTCTTTTGCTTTGAGAGAAAAATAATACTAAGTTAAAAATAAAGCTTAAGGCAATACTTCTGGTACAAAAAGCTTTTAGAGTCAAAACCCTTAACCTCTTAAAATATGACTCAGTCATCTACATAAACTTGTCTTGGGCAATACAAATTTAATTCTTGCTGCTACATCAGTCCTTAGAAGACCCTGTGGTTAAGTTATAAACTACTGTGTTTCATTGACAAAACAGGTCAACAATTTCCTTTTGTTGCTGCTCCCTCCTTCTGGATGGTTAAGAGGAACTCAGCAAGTTCTCTGAAAATGGAGATGTATTTTCTTTTTAATAAAACATACAGACCTATACCAGAAATGAATATCAGGGAAGAGTGGCAGAATCAAAAAGGGTAAAATAAAACAGGAAGGGAGAGCAGCTGTACAAAATAAATGTGTAGTGTCCCTTGAAATATTCTCTATACTGTGTTTCTTTTGGTGAGAGAATTGTTATCAAATGCAGGTGTACAATTGTAGACTGAGAGAAACAATAGAGAGTAGGAGTGTGATTGGAGACTGACAGAGTTCTGGGATATTCATAAAATACTGAAAAAATTTAAAAAGGAAAAAGTCAAAAATTGTAAGCAAAAAGCTTATTCAAGTGAGCTCCTTTGAAGGGAAAGCAGGGTACACAGACCCAAGTAGGTCAGCTCTGATTCACTAAATTAATAGTCAGCATTGGGTAGGGAAAAATATTTCACATCTTTTATTTTTACTAATCTCTGGTTTAACATACACAAGTCAGTTTGGGATGAGCTATCTTAAATTTATCAAAGAAAGTTCAATTACCCTTGAGCAGTTGATATACAATGGTTTATTGTTCCAGTGCCCACACACTGGTTCTCTCCTAGGAATAAAGCCTAAGAAACATCTTAACATAAAAATCTGAAATGAACCATCTTGACTTCATATAAGGAAATTGGAGAAACCTATCAGATGCTAATATTTCAAACCCTATTAGAAGTGAAAGATCAAGATTCTCTCACGCTTTGATAATCTCTGCCTTCCTTCCTACACTGTGCAGACACATAAAATTGTTGCAATCCTTCACATATTGATAAATATTTATCGTCAAACTATGTGACTAGATGACACACAGTGTGCTGTAAAAGCAAAGGAAGGTTTTGAAGAGAATTTTCAGGGTGATAGATTGACACACTTCCTTTGTCTTTTAGAATTGTGGTGATCCTGAAGGGGAAATTCTATTTATGCCAAAGATAGCATAATAACATTTCTCAAATCACACATTGTGAATGTTATGGAATTATCCCCAACAAATCTAAAAGAGTGTGGTGATTTTCCCTACGAGTGACTGAAAAGGGCCAAAATAGAGGACCAGTAGTATTTCTCCATTTGACACAACAAGGCCAAATTTCAAAGTGCAGCCCCCAACTTAGTGACTGCTTTGGGTTTCTTAATATAGTTTTCTTATGCAACAAATATCATGTGGTCTTGAGGAGAGACACATTTAAGAGGTGTTAGCTGCCAAGGGAGAGAGCCTGGTCCCAAGCAGAGAATCAGCACAAATGCAATTGCAAACTAGTAACCCAGCAAACATGCTGCCCTTTGCTTGGCCAAGCAAGTAAAACTGGAGGAGCAATTGATCTGGAGCTACTGACACAGTGAAAGAAAGGAGGAAAATCTAGGGACACAGTTCTGTAGGTCACTAAGGCTCATTATTTCTGCTACTGATTAAACAACCAATTTGCTAAAATGGGATTTTCTTGGCTCTTCTCTCACATTTTAGAGTTCTTCGTTGCAGAGGAGAGAGTAGAATTGCAAAGCATGTTTTGTGCTTAATTGATAGCCCCTACTGACATCCAAAATCATGCAGAAATCCCAAAGCAGCCAGATTACCTCTTGAACTGCAAGACAAACACCATGAACTACCTCTGACTTGCAACTTGTGTTTTTTTCTTTTCAATCCTCCAGTTCCTTGGGTTGCAAATATATGAGACTTGACCTGATTCAAAATGCTTCCATCATTAGAGGACAACACTACTTTCATGCAGACAGATCTGCACGGACTTACACACTCTATTGCAGCATTAAAAAATATTTACTGCTTTAATAGTGGTTAACAAACCACTATTAAAGCAGTAACTATTGTTGATGTTGAATTTCATCCACCAAAACAAATCAGCAGCTGACTTCTGAGTTATATTACAATTTTTATCATGCTGGTGGTTTTTAAATTGATTTTCCTAGTAGTGACCACTTCCCAATTAAATAAAGTTAGTCAATAGGTCTTAAGACCTATTGTTTCAACAATGTTTCCTGAATTGCAATTAGTTTCAAGCAGTTACAGAATTTACAGGATTTATAGTCTGATTATATGCTTGAAATACTGACATTTTAAGAACAATATGGAAAAGGAAGCGTATAATTACTAAAATTTCATCTAAGAAACTTTAACCTGGAAAGGTTCTTGCAAGTTTAGATGTTAGAAATTATTCAGAATCCAATTTCTCACTTAGTAACTTATTTAATTAGCAAAAGTCTGCTGTTAACCTACTATCTAAAATTTATTCTGAAATGCCATTTCATGGTGAAGAGAATTCAAAATATAGAGGAAACTGGGACATAAGAAATTCTAATCTTTTTGTCTTTCTTACTCTTGAGAGAACTGTAATTTGTTCTTAGGATTTCCTGACAAGGCCATGAGCAAAGACTTGATGGACCTTAAGTCCTTTTGTGTCCTTTGCACATAGGAATCCCATTTTGCTAGAGCCAGGGAAAACCATGGAGCCTTCAACAGAGTCTAGTCTTGACCTAGGGAGAACCACATCTGTAGCTGTCACCACTTTTTCACTGACTTGGTTCTTTAGCAATGTAGTCAGTCAAAATAGATTAAAATTTCACCCACAGACTTAGAGCAAGTTTTCAGAGGAGGCACTTGCAGCAGAACAACTGATGTCAATAGGCATCACCAAATATTTCCATCATATTTAGTGCAATGTAATTTAACAAAAGGCTAGGGGAGAATTTTCTGATCTCTGAGTTGAAGATGTCAAGCTGTAAGTTGAAGGAAGAATCATAGAATGGTTTGGATTGGAAGGCACCTCAAGCTTTATTTCTTTCTTTGAATTTTGAAAGGGAGATGCTGATTTCCCGTGTTCCCTGTTCGGAAGAGGCAGCGGGGATTTGGCACAGCAGTTTCAGAGGAGTCGGGCACCTTGTACATGACCCAGAGGTTGGCCAGAGCTGCTTGGTCCCCAGGGGACAGGGGACAAGGGGCACAGGCAGCCCAAGGCCACCAGGGCAGAGCCAGGCAGGACGGCCAGCGAGAGGGGCAGGCCCAGCTGGGAGCCCGGGCACAGGGAGAACTCTGACAGGCCCGGCCCAAAGCTGGGCTGGAAACCCGCCCGAGCTGGGCCTGGCACCAGCGCCCGCAGGCACAGCCGTGACAAACCGTGACACGGCCGTGACACACCGGGAACAGGCACAGCCGTGACAAACTGTGACACGGCTGTGACACACTGGGAGTAAACACGGCCGTGACACACTGGGAACGGGCACGGCCACGACACACTGGGAACAGGCACGGCCGTGACAAACTGTGACACGGCTGTGACACACTGGGAGTAAACACGGCCGCGACACACTGGGAACAAGCACGGCTGTGACACACTGGGAACAAGCACAGCCGTGACACACTGGGAACAAGCACGGCTGTGACACAGCCCGGGCCAGGGCGGAGTTTAAGCGCAGAGCCCGGCCCCGGCAGGGCCGCAGGCCCGAGTGAAGCCGGTCAGAGCCATGAGCGCCCCTGGTGCTACTGCCAGCAGTGCCCCAGCCCTGACAGACAGGGACACCTGGGGGACTTCCCTGGACGCAAGTGTCCTGCATCTGCACTTTGCATGCCAGCAAGAGGGTTCTGGTGTCTTTGTGCCCGTTGGGGTGGTTGTCAGCCTACCAGCCTTGTAAAGCATCCTCTGACTTTCACAATAACCATCAATTAAAGCTGGTTGAAGATAGGCAGGAGTCACATAAGGACAGTTACAGAAAGGCTGCCCACAAGGATATGAAAATCTCCTGAGGGGTAGCATATTTAGGCTCAATCCCATTAACCAGATTACAAAAAGTTGTTGAAATGAATCCTGTTGCCTAAGGCAAACACCCTTTCTTAAAAATAGTCTAAATAGTACACAGATGTTGCCTTCTTTACTAAAAATAAAATTCACAGGGGGAAATGGTTTCTGCACCAAACAGTGCTAAGTGATATTACAGGTGCTTCCCTCAGTAGCTGATGCATTTCTAAGAGTGATAGCATGCAACTGAAGCTTGCTTTGAGCAATATTTCTGAAATTAAACATCATCAGCATGCTGAACAAAAAAAGCAGACTCCACCTGTGTGCTCTCTGCCTTCAGTGCCGAAAAGAAGAGACGTGGCTGTAAGCAGCCTCACTACACCAAAGGCTCTCTATGTTCTGCCTTCAGGACAGCTTTGTCCCAACTTCATCACTAATCTCAGTGGGGTGCAGATCAGGTGCAATCAGTCTGCAAAGCTTTGATCCATGAGCATAATCCAAGGTGACTGCTGTTCTCCCCAGGACTAGTGCAGCCTTACAGGCTGTGGGCAGTTTTTTACCCTTTGTCAGCCTTTACACGGTTTTACTCAGCTGCGCCTCGCATCAGAGTACCAGAGTGACTCTGCTGCACGGAATGAAGGATATGCTGGAAAACGTTTTTCTGAATATAAAGAGGTGAGGAAAATATGTCATGCAGGATATTTAAGCTTTGAAAGCATTAGAAATTGGGACTATATTTATTACATGGAACTGTCAGCAAATACACTTTGCAAGGTTTTCACATTTCTGTGCTGCATTCCCTATGCCATGCAGTAGATGGCAGGAGCCAATAAAAATTTCAATGCAATTTTTGTAGAAGTAACTAAGTTGATCAGACTTGTCTTTGTTAGATTCTCATGTTTAATTTAAAAGAATTTTAGAGCAGCCTTTTTACATTTATGGACATTATTAATACACATAATATTTCTCCTATTATAAGGTTTATTTCTTTATAATATAACTTGCATTATTAAATGATTAGTCTTTTTAAATTGTGTTGATATTTCAGGGGTTTCTTTATGAGCTCTGAGATTTACTAGACAACTTCCATAAGTTTCGTAACTTAAATTACACTTAAGATTCTGTTTTTGTGACATGTGACATATTTACTTCCATGTTATTTGCTTTTGAATACATCAGTCATACTACAAACAACAGAAGAGGAACATGCTCTAGACATTAAAAAACAAAAAATCAATGAAATAAAACCTATATCAGAATTAGTCAAAACAAGCATATGCTCAAATATTCAGCTGCAAGGATGACCCCTCCTCCCTAAATTAGCCCTCCCAACTTTAATAAAAAACAAAATATTTTGCTTTGACTATCAATCAAGATTCCCTATGAAATATTGAACAACTATTTTTTTAAGTGCTGAGCTAAATTGTAACTATGAGGGACATAACATTCTGTTGTCAGAATCAGTTGCTCACTACATCTTACAATCCAAAGGGACTTAGCAGAGAAACATAAGCAAGCCTTATGAGAATTTTTTCTTTGAATTCAGCATGGTCCAGCCCATCTCTGCTTCCTGAGAGGAGACAAGTATCTGTTTGATAGTGTGTGCTCTTTGTCCACCCAGCTGAGCATCTCAGCTTGTGCTTGCAGAAGTTGGGGGTTTAAGACTGAATTTCCATGGGAGACGAAAGACAGGCTGCAGCCATGCCTCCTCTCCTATAGGAGTGTGTCTCAGCACTTACAACCACTGTGTGTGACTGCCTGTCCTGTGTTGCTGGAGGAAATTAAGCATATGGCTTTAAGATATCAGAGAACAGACAGTTAATTGTGCAAATGTGGAACCAAGCAAGTATTGTTACTTTAACTGAATATGGAAGTCCTGTAGCGCCACTATTTCCAGATATCACTGTCTAGATTACCAATTATCTCAGGTATGACTCATAAACATCTGGCTATAAGGAAGAGCTACCACCAAAACCTTTTTTCTGTGATTAAAAAAACATTCCCATCAAAGTGGATCACTTGGGGACAGGCTGTTACTGTAAATTTGTCAATGCAATTTTAGCTGATAAATCCGGTTTAATGTGAACGGAGCACTCAAAACAATTTTGACCTCTATTAAACATACTTGCAAGCTTGTAGATAAGTAAACCCTCTCTATCAGCCCTCCTGTGGCAGCAGAGCCTCATCCCTAATGGGCTGCAGCTGTGAGCAGCAGGTGAGCAGCACTGACAGCAATGAGCCATGGAGTGCCCAGGGGCACTGACCAGTCACCAAAGGGAACAGAGGGCACACAGGTGCAGTACATGAACATCAGGGGTATAAAAGGCTGGGCTAAAGAACAAAAAGGGCAGATGCTTGCAGCCTTTTGAGGTGGTATGGTGTTACTCTGTGTGGACAGAACCTGAAGCTTTCTGATGTGATGCTCTGTTTGGGTGAATGCTTAAAGCCTTCTGAAATTGTGTGGTGATACTTTGTGTATTGTGGCTGTCTGGACTGCATCATGTGCTGTGACATATACTTGTCAGAGCCCTGGGCACGGTCTTTCTGTGCTGTGAGGACTTTGGCTGCCTGTGCCATGGTTGTAACCAGGAGGCTGCTGTGCAAGGAGCTCTGTGAGAACGGGCTGCCAGGAGCCTCCCTGGAGGCATCCTCTTAGGCTCAACCTTTCTGTAGTCCTGCCTGAGCTATGTTGCTGTTTTGTAGTCTGGCCATGTTCTTCCTGAGCCAGATCCCCTGATCTTAGTGTCTGGGTTGCCTTTGATATGTTACATCCCTGAAGACTTGTCTGGCAAGCACTGGATTGTCCTCTGACCCTGTGTAGTGTCACCAGACCTGCTCAGGTAGGGTGGGACTTCACCCTTGTTGGTGAGGGCATTGCTCTGCTGTCACCCTTGGCTCCCAGCTCATCTTGCCTTGCAGAGCAGCTCTCCTCTGCTTCCTCACACCAGGTCACTGGAGCCACTTCTTAAGTAAGGATCCTTTTTAGTGAGCCATTGAAGTGCAAATATGATCCCAAACCCTTGAAGAAAGTGTAGTTAATTATGTCTAATATCTGGCATATTTTCAACAGTGCACCAGAGCAAACTGGTATTAGTAAAGCTAACTCGTGAAGCTAACAATGCTCATAGTAGGCTGAGTCTGCTAAATCCCCATGATAAACTGAAAAACCCTGGACTGCATTGTTTTCCAACCAGAATCTCAGTACTGTCTTGGTTATTTTGTTTTTCAGCTGCTGAAGGCAGAAGTAGAATTCATTAAAACACTCTCTGGCATACAAATGTACTTGTTCTCATTCATATCCTATAAAGAAGCAATGTATTTCATCAAGGCACAGGGCAACAAAATATAACTATTTGAAGCCATGATTGCTCTTCTAACCTTACTGGGTGTGGAAAGAGGTCTTTTATTTAAATTCCTTATGATAAATGTATTACTTCTGCAGAGTATTATTTGCGGAATTATCTTTAGCAAGAGAACTTCAGCAAATTTGGGAGAGGAAAGAGTGATTTGCAGAAGAGTTCACAACAGCATGATACAGTGGAGTAGAACTGAAGGCAGACCTCAAAGGGCCGTGAGACATAATGGTGGTATTTATTCTGGGACATGTAATCAGTTACAGTCATGTTTACTGTTCTGTTAAATTTCTTCTAATTTTTGAATGACTTGTCAGCTCAGGAAGCTACTGGCCACTGCCTGGTACACTGAGTTGTACAGGCAGGCACTGGTTAGGAAGGACTTCTCTCAGCTCTTCAGCTTTTCAAAGCTCTTAGCTTCCCAAAGCCCTAGTGGAAGGGACGTAAACTGTTTTTAATGAGTCCTGAAGACAGCCTAGTGGCTACACTGACTGAAATATCAGATTTTTAACAGAACTTACTTCCTTAGTACAGCTGTGATCTCTCTTTCTGTCCTAAACCTTCCCCACCCATACTCAGGCGTTCTCTCTTTCTCCCCACCTTAATCTACCTTCACAGCTCCATCACTTTCAGTTGCAAAACAATACTTACTACATTAGCCTGATAGCTACAATTTTCTATTGAACAGCCTGTTATGATAGTTTTATGTCAGACTGACAGCATTTCTAGCCTTACATCATGAGCTATACTGGGAAATCCTAAAAAAACCTTGGGAAGATATTATTTTGGGGGTTTATGAGTCATTAAGTATGGCTCAGGTCCTGTGAACATTGAGAAAAAAGAAGAAAGCAGGGCCATGTGCAATGTGTTGGTATTACTGACTGTACACAGGACTTTATAGAAGCAAAACTAAAACACACTACATTATTTTCAGAGAAAAGTATTTGATGTAAAATAATTTCTTAAATCTCTTTCTACAAAACTGAAAGTCTAGGGGATAAATTTTACCTTAGGCTTCCATCAGGTGACTGCTATTCACACAGAAAGAGAATGAATAGAAGACTGACTATCTCCACTTCAGACATTTTTGATTTCTAAACTATCATTAAAATGTCACAATCCCACTGCAGTCCTGTTCACTTCAGGATTTTCTCTCTTATCACAGCAGTCAGTCGGTTTGGGCTCTTGGCTTTTCTTGCCATTGTGCACAATTTAATACCACCATCAGAGGAGGATAATGATGACACATCACAGAAAGTTTTTGTGTTTTCAGCTCCATGTGCTGGGGTGTAAGTGAACCTGTTGATAATTTAAATTGTTCCTGTAACTTTTTGAAACATTTTCAAAATGTTGCCTGCTCTTCCTCCAATAATTACAGGCTGTGGCAAATCAGTTCACTTTCTCTGAGTGAGCCAGAAAAACCATATTGACAGACAAATGCAAGAAAGAAAGGACTAATAAATTTGTTACATGTTCACACTCAGTACTCAGAAAAGTCACTGCCCAAATTCTAAATTGAAGTTAATCATAAAAGTTGGTATTAGTAAGTCACATACTAGCCCCTGACAGAGGCCAGAAGCTTAACACATCTTGGAGAACAAACTTCTTTCATGCTCCTATGGGTGGTCTTTCCAGATCAGTATGAGTATGACTGATGTGGGGGACTTCCCATCCCAAGGGCCAAAGAGAATAACCTTGGGGAGACCTGGGCAGGCATATTCTGTAAAACTCCATGCACCATTCTGAGATTCAAGTAAGACCATCCAGAGTAATTTTAGGGAGCTAGGAGATACTTGCTTAAAATTTCCTTATGCCATTGTCTTGCCTTGGAACTCAGAAGACATTGGACACCTCAACACCAAGGTGGCAGGGACCATTCAGAATACTTCAAGTACTTATTTCCAGATTTGTAAGTGCTGTTACCACATGTTGAGACAGGAATCTCCTGGATGCTTTTCTGCCCTTTGGAGGAAATGGGAAGTCCATCCTATATCATGCTATAGCCCTCTTCTTTACAAGCAGAGAAGGTCTGGTGGCAGGTGTAGTGGTTGGAGGCTGTCTAGGGTACAGTGAATGTGAAATAACAGAGTTTTTGCTATTTGGTGAAACAAGGAGGGGCATCAACAAAATTGCAACACTGGACTTCTGGAGAGCTCATCACCAGTTCTGCTAAGATAAAGAAGTTCATCACCAGTTTTGTTGTGATAATGATTTAATTTATGTTTTCTTTCCAATTCCAAGCTCTAACTGATCTCTTTAGATACCTAGTTAGATGCAAACCACCTCTAATGCTTTCTGATGCAAAGCTCTGCATTGCATTGGATTATTCTTGCAATTCTGGTTAATAGAAGGACCCCTCTGTTCCTTTACAGCTTAGACTGTGACTCCTCCATGATGAATGCCTGCAGTATGAAGGTGAAGTGACCTCTAGCAAGTTGACATTTGTTTCCTGTGAGCTGATTACTGAAACCCTGATTACTCAAAAAGCCCTTTTATTCTTTCCATCCTCATCAGACACTCTTCTCAATCAAATGAGTTTATTTACTTCCACTGAGGACTAAAGCCCCAGCTTTACAAGGATCTGGTTCAACAAACTCTTTCACAGGCATTATTTATCCAAGGGATTTGATATAAATGCATGCGCTACAATGGACACTATCCCCTTTCCTTTTTTTCTACCAAGTAGCAACTTAAAAACTGGTACAGATTAACCTCTTCTTATACATTGTTTTCTTCTTACTTCCTGCTCACACAGAAATATGGGGCCATTTAATATTTTCTGCATATATTTATGTACAAATTTACTTCCTTAGTTAAGCTATTATTTTATTTTAAAAGGATGCCGTAACTATAAAATATAATAATAGAATGTTAAAGTTACCATCTACTTCTGAAAGAATTAAAATTATTTTTTGCTCATCATTAGCAGTGTTTGGCTTATCACTCATTCTGGGGCATGCATACTGAAAACAGACCAGTAAGTTTCACTTCTGCTTGTGAATTTTTGCATTAGAACAAGACCACTTTGAATAGGCTGCAAACACAGCAGGAAATTGTATTCACATTAGATTCTCCACGGAATTACAGAGTAAAACTTAGTTCCCAAAGCCTGTTCTGTATATTTTGGATTTTACAGAACCAAAGACTTGGCGTTCTACCAGAAAATTGAGGTTTAAATTATCATCCAAATAGTGCAGCCAGCTGCCTGTAGCTATTTTTTTTATTTTACACAAGGAAAGAAAATAAAAGTAAAGTGAAATATATTATAAAATTCTCTTTGATTTCTTGTATGTGTCTGAATCATGAGATTGAGTGTCTACATAAGAAGTTCCTGTTTCTTTAGATGCTAGTGAGTACAAGCTTGTACCTCATTCAGAATAATCTCTGCCTTAATCCATGTTGGTATTAATTATACTTTTAATCTGGCTTGCAGATGTTAAACTTTGGACAGCATCTTGTCTGTATGGTAGGGGTTTATCCAGACAAGTAAACTGAGTGGCAATAACACCTGTGTGTTTTGGGCTGTTACAAATGGCTCATTAAATGTTGCAATACATTTCTGATCTTAAGAAAAGGATGGGACAAAGACTGCTGTTACAAACAGAGATTTGATCTAAGGCTGACTGTAGCAGGGGCTGCCTGGAGCAGCATCTCTTCTCTTAGGTCTGCTGGCTGATCTTTGCTTGCTGTGAAGGAAAAATAACAGAGCGCTGAAGATAAGAGAAATCTTTTCCTCTGATTTGTTAATTTTGTATATCTGCTCACGTTCTACTCTGCCTGTCCTGCAGCTGGCCTTGATGTCTTTGTTACTGAGTTGCTTCCCACCACAAGGAGAGGACCACAGAAACTGTTTTGAATCATCATTTCCATTCAAGGATAGTCACTCCAGTGCCCACGGAATCTAGGGAGCCAAAGTGGCTTAAAAAACATCTGTGTAGTTGGTCAGCAACTATACCCCCTGATGCTCAAAAACTTCTGCTTGTGAAAATAAAAATCCCCTCACAATAGCAATATTAAAACAGATTTGTCTGTACAGGGCTTTCTGTGATCTTAGCAAAAGCAACAATCTCACATGGCATTTAAACCAGTGGTGGAAGTGCTGAACAACTCTTCCTTCACATTTTTTTTCCCTGCTAAGAATATGTATTTGCCCTCCCATAGGCTACTGGCAGGGTGAAATGACTTACTTGGCTCATCTTATGAACTATATTTTCAGAAGTACATTTAATAAATTAATCCTTCATTTCCTTGTATAGAATGGAGTCACTTCATACTGTATTAGGAGCTTTGTTGATGCTGAGAATCAAATGTAAGATTTACTTAACACAGGCAAGCTGCAAATGCAAAGGATCTGCTCCTGACACGTTAATTTTCAGGACAGGCAGAAATACAGAACTGAGTGTCCTCAAAAACAGACCCTTGCATATTCCCTGAGATCTCCTTTGCTGTGGCAGAAAATATGACAATATAAAGTTCAAATTTAAAAATGAATTAGTTAGAACTGGTTCCACTAAGGGTGTTTGAAGTGTACCTATAAAGCCTGCAAGAGTTCCAGATTTGCTCACATTGTAGAAACTTTTCTGTTTACTACCAGCTAAAGTTGTACATCTGATCCTGAAGCTACAGGGACAAGAATTTTCTGTAGAATATAAATAAGGGAGGAGATATGGATTTCTTGTGCAGGGTGATAAACAGATCAATACTACATGAAAGAGATATCGATGGATATGAAACTTATGTAGTGAAGCATGCTTCTTTTATAATTTCAAAATTAACAGAATTTTACATTGGAACTTACATAGGTGTTTTTGGTTTTTTTTTAGCATAAGACAGAATTGTACAAGGATGGTTGGAAGAAAGCAGAGATTCAGAGCACAATGTCAGCACTTCAGGGAAGAATTTATTAGATGAGCATTTTACTAATAGAAGAGTGAGTGATTATCCCAGTAGCACAGAGAAAGAAGTATCTGCTGACATATAAACTAGCCATCTAGGAAAAGAAAAATGTAACCAAATGAGAAGCAGTATTTTGTTCCACTTGGAAGGAACATTTAGATAAGATACAGGGCAATTCAGTATGATACACATAATTGCTTCTGAAGAGAATAAACAAAGAACTTATCTATAATAAAGAATACCTGCACAAATCAAAGCAAATTTTGGGAGGGGGGGTAGTGGGAGGAGAAGCTTTATTTTGAGTATGACAAAGAAAAGTATCCATGGTTAATCAAATTGTATTCAAAAGCCATGAAGCTGTCAAAGCTACTGGATGCTGCCTTCTGAGATAAAATCAAAGTTTGCAATGCAGGAAAACTGGGAAGTTCTGAGGACCGAAAATGTGTGCTAACTCTTAGGGCAGACTTTTAGACATGCAGTAAAATCTGCCAGTTCCAGTACAGGCTTTCCTTATTGAGGTAACCTAATAATAATGAGAAAGCTGAGAGAAATGCTGCTGAAAGAAAACTAGACATGACAATATAAAGTTCACATTTACTACTGTGTAGATCTGCAAGATGAAGGAAGATTTTACTTTGCAAGAGGCCTCCAAATACTAAATGTGAACGTAAAAATTAAACAAAGACACAAAAAAATCTTATCTGGCAGATACACCAAACCTTTAGTAAAACACAGAATTAGAATGAGTTTTTCCAAGAGGTACAGAATAAGTAGAGTAAGTCTAATTTCCCATGGATCTGTATGGTTTATACCTCTAAGTGCTATCTGTCTCTTCTCTTGGGGATCTAGATATCCCCAAGATCTGTGTCTGTTCAGAGACTGGCTGACTGAGCCATTTGCTGACAAACAGCAAATGTACAATGGTTCAGTTCTCCTGCCTCTCCCTTGGGTTTTCCTGCCTAATGCAAAACACATAGAAAGGTAATTATCCATAATACCTCCACCATATTTTAAAATTTAGATGGTACCAAACCTCAGTCCCACCTTTTGTAATAATTGGTGGGAGATGGGTTAAAAGGCAAAGAAACAGCTTAGGAAAGGAGTTGAAAAAAAATCTTGGATCATCATAAATATTGTAACGTCAGCTATTGTTCCTGTTGTTAATTGAGAATGTCAAGGATTATTAGGTACCCAGGGAATAAGAATTGATTCCTCAGATTCCTGACTGTAGGAAAAACCCAACAACCCACTTTGCAAATTTCTGAGATTCTTGGAACAGAGTGTAGGAACAGCAGTGAAAATGCTTACTATATAACTGTGTAACGATATGAAAAGCTGGAAGCGCCAATGGCTTGTGTTTCTATTTTTGCATGCTTGCCAAAGATCATTTTTCACTTCAAGGACATTAATGAAAAATGTTGACTATGAATCTTAAGTCCCTACAGGTATTGCTCAGAGGAGCAGGCAGAGTAGGAAAGAAGTTTAACAGAATCAGTTAATGTCTTGGCTGTTACTCCTACAGAAATTTAAGGAATTTTGTAGTGGGATGCATGCATCATCTTATCACCCTTTCATAACAATGCCAGACTGACCAAGAACTTGTTCCAGTAAATAGATTTTATGTTGCTTAACTTTCAGTTATGTTGTGGGCTGTTTCAACTTAAATGAATTTTCAGGATGTCAAATATCATGATAATAAATTACAGTTCTTCTGCCCACAGATGAGTACTTGTGAATCTTTTACAGCTGATTCAGTTTCTTGCTTTATTTAACTGAGAAGTCTTTTCTATTGCCCCTGAGGTCCCCTATTGGGAGAAAAAAAAAATTAAAAAAATGAGGATTTACCAGGTGTGTCACCAGTGAACATAAAGAAGTTCACAACTGGTTAACATTGTACAGTGGAGAAACATTGATTTTAAAATCTTCAGCCAGTAGTAGTTTGCATTAATGAAGAACTCTGATACCTGAGTTGATAAAGGACTGGTCCCAGGCAGATTTTGTGCTGCTGATGTATGTATCTTTGGATGTCCTTCCATATATCACAGAGCTAAGCTTTGTATTTCAGGAGCTGGATTTTGATGTTGCAATTGCACAGGTGTTAGTAAATCATTGCCTGCCTTCTTCAGAGAGACATAGAGATGACAGGCACCATGGGATGAGGAAAAACCTACTCTATGCTCTATGTTACATGTAGTGAATGCAAATTGCTTTGGAAACTGCTTGAGTGATGCAGGTACTTTTCATTCCCATGTTTTACAAAGAATGGTTAATCTATAAATGAAATATCATGAGATGTTAAAATTCAGAATCATAGAATCACTGAGCTTGGAAAAGACCTTCAAGAACATCAAGTCCAATCATTGAATGAACACCACCATGCCCACTAATCCATATCTCAAGGTGCCACATTCACTCATTTTATGAACACTTCTAGGAATGGTGACTCCACTGCTTTCCTGGGGGGCCTGTTCCAATGCTTAGCCGCTCTTTCAGTGAAGAATCTTTTCCCTAATACCCAACCTGAACTTCCCTTGGCACAACTTGAGGCTATTTTCCTCTTGTCCTGTTGTTGGTTGCCTGAGACAAGACACCAATCCCAACCTGGCTGAAACCTCCTTTCAGGCTGGAGAGAGCAGTGAGGTCCCTCCTGAGCCTCCTTTTCTCCAGACTAAAGAACCTGAGCTCCCTCAGCCAGCCCTTGGAAGGGCTTATGTTCCAGACCGTTCACCACCTCCATTGCCCTTCTCTGGACCCACTTTAGCATCTCAATGTCTTCAGTGAGGCCCCCAAAACTGAACATAGGATTCGATGTGTGGCCTCGCCAGTGCCAAGTACAGGGGGACAATCACTGCCCTGACCTTGCTGGCCACTATTCCTCATGGTCTTCTTGGCCACTTGTTCACTGCTGGATCATGTTCAGCTGCTGTTGACCAGTACCCCCAGGTTCTTTTCTGCTGGGTAGCTTTCCAGCCACCCTTCCCCCAGCCTGTAGCACTGCACGGGGTGGTTGTGACCCAGGTGCAGGACATTAAATTTGTTGAACCTCCTGCAATTGGCCTTGGCCCATGATCCAGCTTCTCCAAATCACTCTTCAGAGCCTTGCTGTCCTCCAGCAGATCAACATTCCCAGCCAATTTGTAGTTGGCCAAATAAAATCACCAATTAGAGCAGGGGGCATATGTACCCTATAAAACAAAGTTAAAAAGTCATTTGGAGCTTCCTGAGTCTGCAAAGGTCACCCATCTGATGTGACACAGCTAGGCCTGGCTGTGAGAGAGAATCTCCTGCAAATGAAGGCCATTGTGTTGCCCAGGGCCTTAAAATGGGATTCCCCATGCTTGGAAAATACATAGTTTTAAAAAAAACTCCAACAATAAATGTCAAATACTGGTAAAGAGTTGCTATTGTGTATATTTTCACTGGAACAGTGTAATCCAGAGCGTGGTGGTGAGAGATGAGGGTGACAGGGTGCTACTCACTGATGAGCATGCAGCTAACATAGTATAAGCCCTTGCCATGTACTCATATGAGACCAAGCCATGCCAATCTGTTTATGGCACTTCCTCATAGAGTTTCTTTTATATTCCTCCCAGCTCTCCAAATTCATTGAGCTTATGCTGTGCTGATCCCACATTCTCCTCTCTCTTGGCACAGTGATTCACAATGTGCTGACAACTCAAACCATTTTTACCTCTCCCCTTCCTCTTGTCTGCTTAATGTCCATGGTGTACCTGGTGTGCCCTGCTCCACTTACTTGCCACCAGTGTGATGGGGCTTCACCCTCCTCAAGCTCATCTGTAGGGCTTGCTGGGGTGGGAGTGAGGGAGGAGAGTCAAGATGATCCCTTTTGGTGGTGTGGCATTGTGAGGGAAGGAAGAGGCATGGATGAAGAAGCAATGAGACAGAAGAGCCAACTCCTTTTTACCAGAGGAGAGAGAGGGAAGCACTCCTCCAAGCAACATCGCAGTTTCTGCTCCCCCTCTGTCACTACTTTATCAGGAAATACTCCTCTGCCATGTGGGCAGCAGGGAGGCTGGGCAGGGCTGGAGCAAGGTGAGATTGCTGCAGAAATGGTAAGAGCTGTGTCTTGTTCATGGAGACATCTGGTGAAGCTGGTGTGTGCACAGTGCCCCTTCTCTCAGGAGGCTGGGGTGGCAGGAGGGGAGAAGTCACCTCCTGGACCCTCCGTGCAGCTCCCTACCTCATGTAGCCTCCTGATCCCTTCCCTTCCCAGCAGATCTGAAACCCTTTCCTCTGCAAAGATCACAGAGAAAGAAAGAGATTGACATAATTAAAGCAGACAAAATTGCATTGCTGTTTCTCCCCTCTCTTCCTGGAGCAGCTGTCTCTGAGGAAAGCCTGAAACCAGACATGCCTGGCCACACTACTCCCTTTGATGAGTGGCTTGCAGGTTAGTTCTGGGAACCAGGATTTTCATTTCAGAAATTTTGAGGACATTACTTTTCATTGCTAGCCCTGAGACAATGTGACCAAAATAGTGTCCTTTGTCCTGCAGCTCTTGTAGCAGGCAAGCTGTGTCTGGCTGAAAAAAGTCTGCCTGTCCTGGCTGCTGCTGAGTGCACTGGGTCAGCCTTAAATGAGCTCTGTTAAGTCAGTGTGGCAGGCACTTGTCCCCAGCTATGAAGAAAATAGAAGTGTGCTATAATAAGTTGTTCAAAGAAAGAAGTTCTCTGAATGGCCAAGAATGAGTAGAGATTTTAGACTTGATTGGGTTATTGCAAATCTGTGAATAAAATGAAATGAGGCCCAGTGAGAGAGTAGTTCCAAATAATGTGAATTTAGGAGAGGTAGTTACTTCTTACTGAATGAGTTTTTGTAAAAAAAATAATTGTCATTTGTTTTCTGCTGCTTTCCTACTGAGAGGGAAATGTGGCAGTGTTATGGTACGAAGCAAAAAATGTTTCCTGACCGAGTTGAAGGTTTGATTGCCGGCTCTGTGCAGGTGATTGGTGCAGACAAGCAAAAGCAGCTTAGCACTGTGGTGGCAAAAACCAGGTGATTGATGATTTACAACACAGATCCAGCCTGTCAGCACAATTTACTTTGCTTGCAACTTCATTCCTAATATTTCTTTCCTGAGGACTCCTTTCCCCACCTTATGGAGATGTGCACCCACTTGGCACAAACACCTAAGGACATGGATGTGAGTGCTGGCCATGTGAATGGGTTATGTCTGGATTGTGCTCAGTGTGCTGTAGGCATCCATGCTGTGGGAAGATTGGCTTTTAGCCAAAGATGGAGGAGCTTTATATTGATGCCCGTTGGTAGAGGCTAGTAATTTCACTATCTGTTCCAGCAAACAGGCATGAATCACTTAAGGCATCTTTGTCTGTGTGGGTCGTATAAGTCTACATTTGTTTTAGGATTTCAGCTTTCCTTTCAGTCGAGCTGCAAGCACACATATTTAGTTATTTGTGGGGGAGAAGGGGAAATCAAAGTTGATTGGACAAGCTGGTAGCTAAAACTGTCCCTTCTGTGCTATTGGCTGTAAAAACTAGTGTGTCTCCACTATTGCACTGCTTGGGCACAAAATGTCCCTCCAAAGATGACAAACAAGTAGATTATGACCTCATTTGAGCCTACACTGATGAACATTCATGTCTTACACATATGACAATTTAGTCCAATTTTTAGAATTATCTCGAAAAATGCAAAGTCTGTGAGGCACTGTGGAGAGCGATTTGCTTTCTTGCCTCTGAAACTACTTATGTCAAATGACAGGTGAGGTTCTCTGAGGGGGGCAAATTTAGCCTCCTGTACCTCCTGCTGTGACTAGAAGCCTGCAATCTCAATTATTTTATTCCTGTATTGTTGATTGCAATGAGCTTGCTCTGTGTGGGCACAGGAAGACTTTATCTTCTGTGCTGGTTTAGGCTGGGACAGAGTTAATTTTCTTCCCAGTAGCTGGTATGGGGCTGTATTTGGATTTGTGCTGCACACAGTGTTGATAACAGGCATGGCTTCCTTACTGCTGAGCATTTCTCCCACAGAGCCAAGGCCTTTTCTGCTCCTCACCTCACCAGTGAGGAGGGCAGGGGTGTGCAAGTTAGATGAGAGGGGACACAGCTGGGACAGCAGTGCCCAGCTGACCAAAGGGATATCCCACACCATATGGCAGCATGATCAGCACATAAAAATGGGTGAAGAGGAAGAAAGACAGGGACATTTGGAGTAATGGAATTTTGTCTCCTGAATAACTGTTATGTGTGATGTAGCCCTGCTTTGCTGGAGATGGCTGAACCCCCGATTGGGGATGGGAAGCAGTGAATGAATTCCTTGTTTGACTTTGCATGGCTCTTGCTTTACCTATTGAACTGTCTTTATCTCAACCTACCAGTTTTCTCACTTCTACTGTGATTCTCTCTCCCATCCCACTGAGGTGGGTGTGTGTGAACAAGTGGCTGTGTGGGGAATGGCTCCTGGCTGGGGTTAAACCACACACTTCCATAGATGTAGATAAGCTCTGCTTTGGGGCTGCTGTCCCCCACACTAAGCTCCCTGCAGGTCTGTAGGAACAGGAATTACTGTAATACTATATTCTCTCACCTTGGACACATTCTGCCTGCCAAAGTAGGTCAAGGGTTTTGGAGAAGACTTGTGAAGCCAGGCTTACACTGATTGTGGGGACTTTTTACACAAAAAGCATTTTTGTGGTTTCCTTTTCAACCCATCATTATGGTCCCACCCAAGATAAACTGCAGCTGTCAGCAGAGCCCAAAGATGTAGGAGTAACACTTTCCATCCATTCCAAGTTTCAGGGCAGAAAAGTTTAGAGAAGGATGGTACTTAACATGATATTTGAGAGACACAGATTAATTTACTACCCTTGTTCTCAATTAGGACAAAAGTATATCTGTGGGATTTTGAACCTACTCCATGTCTCAAAGGCTGCATGTCTCAAAGGCAGCATGTACAGTGAAAAGATTGCCCATGGCACCCTTCTGATGCAGGGATTTAATGCACTGAAGATACATGGCATAATTTTGCAATATATTTACTGTCCATTAGGTGAGTCAAGCTACAGGAGTGCGATCATTTCTTTCCCTGACATTTTCTTATGTCCATGTGTCAGCAGCATGTTTTTACCTATTTTGATAAAAATGGTGTCATTATTTGCAGAACTTTGTCAAATATATTTCTGAAGGGTGGAAAACTAGCTGTTATACATGCTTCTGACACCTGACTATTGTATGATTAAAACCTAAGTATCCAGACATTACTGCAAGGAAACAGTAATTTGAGCAAACCAGAGATCACGTGGACTGACACATATTCTTGGGAAATCTCTGCTGATGGAAACTTCCATAGTTTGGGCATTTAAGCTTCCCATCACATACTGGATCAGTCCCTTGCCCTGACTTTTACAAGCTAAAGGTCTTAGGAGCTTCTTAGAAGAAGCAGTCTATATTAGAAGATAGAGCAGTCTAGAATTCCTAACCAAGTAATTATAAAAAAACCTCAATGTATTTTATAGAAAATCCACATTAAATTCATATTTCCCGTCCTTGCTTTCAAGGCTGTAAACAACTCTGCCCACACAACTTTCTGCCCACAAATTCACATGCGGTTTTTGGCAATATTGTCTCTCAACTGCTCCTTTTGTGTCTCTCCCACACAGAACTTTTTGCTGGGATTCCTCTCCACCTCCAGGCTTCCAACATCTGTGGTAAATATCTGTGTATATATTACACATTATTGTATTTTATATATTTATGTATTATCATATGCATCTATAAAATATGATCTCCCTTTCAATTGTTCCTTAACTTGACATCTTGCCCCAAAGGGGAAGGCTCCACTACTCCTTCACTTCCTTTGTAATATATGAATTTATCCCTGAATGATAATTTCATGTGTGTTTTGTAACTCTGGAGAAAGGATTGCATTAATTTTTTTCTAAACAGTCATGTATGCTTAAAATGACATGTACAGGATAAGGCATAATAACAGATGCAAGTAAGCTGCCCACAGCCCCTGAAGCTGGAAGAACAACTAGCAGTAGCCTGGAGCTAAAAACTAAACTGCTTAGGCTACCTATCAGAGAAAGTCCTTAACAGATGTATGTATGTATATAGCATTTTGGTCATATAAAGAATATGATGGCAAATGCTCCAGGAAGAATTTACAGAATAAGAAACCTGAGTTTAAGAATCTGTGGAGTGATTTGCCAGGGACATGCTGGTGATGCCAATCCTGATGGGGCTGCCAGGGAGACTGCCAAGGTGTTATCTGTATATTTCCCCATGTACACATCTTTTATGAAACTGAAAGGGCTGCTGCCTGCTCGTAAGGGATTTTTTTTCCTATTGTATGGAAGCAAAGTGATCTGCAGTTTCCCCCTGCAGGACCATTTGGTTGGACAATTCTACATGAATGCATTCACCTGATGCTAAAATAATGAATCAGCTGACTGAGAGATTGCTAGTAAAAGTACCTCCTCTCACTAATCTTTTCCACTTCTAGTTTGGTAACACTGAAAATATAATTATCCTTACTCTTTGACCTCTACAGTCATTTGTCTTTATGATTTAAAAAAGCCATTGCTTTTTATTTTAATTTGTGTGAGCCTTTCAAAGGTAGCGAACAAATGACAGTAAAGCCAGAAGTTAGAGAAGGAGACTGAGAAACCACTGAAATAGCTGAAATGTTCTCATCTTGCCACAAGAAGTTCACTGGAGGCTAGGATGATAGTTTCCCTTTAATGGCATTGGGAAATGCTAGAAATGCTTTGTGTTAGAGAGGATATTGTGGGTTTGGCTTTTGCAGAACTATAATTGGTTTTATTTTTCTTGTGAAATGAAAAACATGTGAAAATTTGAAGCTAGGTTATTTTGCATTAGTGCCCTCAAACATTTTTGTAGACTATTTTAAAATCACAGTTTGGTTTTGGTCCCTTTAATTTACAATTTTTTCCCCTGCCATCATGCTTTGCTATGGTATCATGAGGAGATCTGTTCATATGCAGTCATTGTTTTGATGTCAATTTTCAATGAAAAATAATTTAGAGTTGTAAAGCTAAGCAAAATTAAAAAGTGTAAGATAAAATCAACATATAATTTTTCAGAATATGAGACTCCTAGGGCTGTAACTATTTATTCTTAAGATCTCTTCCTTTTAAATTATGTGTGAAATATGCTCTGACTCTGTTGGGAAAAATGTGTATCCCTGTTGAGCTGCAGTGAGTCACTGTCAAGAAAAATGCACAGGTCTCCTAAAAACATGACACCTATTTTTTCATAGGGCAGAGAAATCAGAAGGACCTGAGGATGTTAACGTGAGAAAGTACATCATGGAAGGTATGTCATTCTCTTTGGGAAATTAGAGGAAATTTTGGTGAAGGTGACACGATCCTCTGCAGTGATCTTAAGCAGCAGTGCATGCTGCATTTCTGGCACAGGTGGTTCCTGGAGCAGTGCAGGCTGCTGCAGCCTGGCCCAGTCCTCGCAGAGGTGCACATTGCAGCAGCTCTGTTGTCTCAAAGACAAAGGCTTGGTTGTGTATCTGTTGGTTCTCTGCCTCCTGCAGTCAAGTGGGATGTTTTATGTTCCGCTGTGGCTTAAGAAGAGTTTCACTTAAGGAGCTGTCATGCGTACCAGAGGCAGTGAGACAGGAAATGTAAAAGACAGGTGTCTGACAGCAGTCAAGCTGCTAAACTGGCATGTTGGGAAGGTTGGTTCCCTTACATGTGCCAAAAAGATTATTAGATAATCCTTCAAAGTACTATACATTATTATTAAATTATCTGAAAGGGTTTAAATTTCCTACAGAGCCAGGCAAAAGAAAAAAAGGAAACCCACAATCCACTTCATCATAACCATCAAGGCTATCATTTTCTGCAAGGGTAGTCAGAAGAGATTGAAATTTGACTTCTTCCTGGAGGTTTCTGCTGAATCTTATTGTATAAATTTATCACCAACTGGCAGGTGGAAACAGTCTGTCAGATCTGAGTTTCAGTCCTCTCACCAAGAGTTTGTAAAGCTGATACTACAGAAGCTGGTACTAATGTACTTCTTTCACTGTGGTGCTAAACACAAAACAGTCTGCCAAAGGATGCATGGCTTGTCAAACTCCTCTGAAAATAACAAAGGCAAAATATACAAGTTCCCCTAAGAGCATTCATTTTCTTTGTGTCTTGTAATCAAGGACTGAAGAAAAATGAGGGGACTACCACAACAGCCGTTAAGGAAAACTGTGAATAATTAGAGGTCTTCTTGCCCAAGAAATGCTGAAACATTTAATACCTTTAAACTGGAAACGCCAGAATTATTTCTAAACTGATGGAGTAATTGTTAAGGGTGTTTACACACCAGAGTGGTATGTATCTACAGCTCAAAACACTGGAACTATTTCCAGAGTAGGAGAGACATACAGGAGACTAAATTAAGAAGAATAATACTTTGGCTGGCTGTCTTTCCTGATGAGCTGTGCTGTGTTGTAAGGAGCCTTCGAAGGCAGGCATGGATTCTTACATCTAGGACTTAAAAAG
Source organism: Melospiza melodia melodia (assembly GCF_035770615.1). Classification (NCBI taxonomy): domain Eukaryota; kingdom Metazoa; phylum Chordata; class Aves; order Passeriformes; family Passerellidae; genus Melospiza; species Melospiza melodia. The sequence continues at coordinate 69,460,575 of NC_086199.1, read as the reverse complement.
CTTTAGTGGCCTGGAGGGATCAATTGGAAATGTACAATAGAGAACAATCTCACAGTAGCAGGAGGGTGGAATGCATCCGCTAATGACTGTTTTCTCCCTTTCTGAAATTGCAAACTGCCCACAAATTTCTGATGGGACTGTTAAACGATCCCTAATAGAGCAGTTGCCTCTGTAGCTAGTCAGCTTGCTCACTTAATCATGATAAAGGTATACAAAAATTAAATCCTCCATTACATGTCTTATATTTGTCAGCTAGCACAAAGCAACATAGGTTTTTGCCACAGAACTACCATTGCTACAAGAACTGTAGTGACAGGGAGAGGAGTAACACTTGGGGTACTAATCCCCAAATATTTAAGTGGATTTAAAAAAAAAGGAGCATATCTAACATACCTCATTTCTTCTTGTTTCCAAATCAAAGCATTTTTTTTTCTGTAATTGCAAAGAAACACTTGAAATTCTACATAATGCTTAAACAACTAATTGACCTGACACTGTGGACTTCCCGTGTGCTTTACTGAGCTATGCCTTTGAATAATTTACCAAAAGAATGGTAATAAACCATCAAATATTAAAACAGGCTTTCTACAGAACATAAGTTGGAGGGCTTTATTTAAGTTGTGAGTCTGTTAATTTCTCAGACAATCAGTGTAACTCTGTCAACATGACCAAACGTGGTTTTTGCGAGTCCACCGTCTTTCATCTCACAGAGACTTTTTGCTGATGTAGTACATTACAATATTTGAGCATTAGTGTTACTTCTGCTCCACTGGGATAGAGCCTGCTGTGTCTGAAAATAAAGCGTTGAGTCTAATAGCGCAAATCTAATAATATAAACTCAGTTATACCTGATCAGACCAGTATACAGTATAGATCAATATCTTGTCTTCAAGAGAGGTCACAAGCAAGTGTTACTTAGTCCAAAACTCAGGGCCAACGAGCTTGGAGGCAATAGGCAACTGAATAAAAAAAATCAATTACAGGGATAAATTAAATAAAAATCTTTAAATCTTTCCTCTATTTAGAGAACTGTGCTTGGTACAATAGCTGAGCATCTTTTTGTATTTTTCTATTATGGAAAACACTGTTTTAATTGTGGTCACAAATGAATGGATCCTTGAAAACCTGCACAAATGGGAGTTTGTTGGATTGTTTGTCTTTAATTCTTGAATGCAGAATTAAAGAACTCCCCATTTTTAGTAATAGTAGCCGCTTTCTGTGGTTTGCTAAATAGAGACTGAGTGCTAAGAGAATTTTTGGAGATATCGGTGGATACCGACTTTTGAAAAAAGGTGTCTTGCAATCCCAGTCTCCCAAAGCAGTAAAGACAGCTCTTTATGAATTTACTTTTTGTGTGAATTTCCAAAAACAACTAATGAGAGAGGAGTCATAGAATCATAGAATATCCTCGGCTGGAAGGGACTCACAAAGATCATCAAGTCTAACACCTGGCCCTGGACAGGACAGCCCCAAAAGCACACCATGTGCCTGAAAGTGGCCCACCTCTCAGCCAGAAACTTTTTTCCTGATATGCAACCCAAACTTCTGCTGACTCAGCTTCATGCTGTTTCTTCTAGTTTTGTCCCTGGTCATGAGATGAAGAGATCGGTGCTTACTCCTTTTCTTCCCCTCATGGGGAAGTTGCAGACTGCAATGAGGTCTCCCCTCAGTCTCCTCTCCTCCAGGCTGAACAGACCAAGTGACCTCAGTAACTCCTCATGCAGCTTCCCCTCCTGGCCCTTCACCATCCTCATGGCCCTCTCTTGGATACTCTCTAATAGCTTGTATGTGTTTGGTTAAAAGATAATGCTATCAAAAGAAGTCTGCCCCTTATCCCATATCTTGGGAAATTTTAAGAAGGTCACCTGCTTTCTCAGCAAGATAACTGATCTTATGGATTTAAGGCATCATAAACTCAAAAATTACTGTTATGTTTAAGAGGCTGAATCAACAATCAGTGGTATGCCTCTCCAAACTGAGTTATACTGGAGATGGCTGAAAGTAATACTACTTTAATTTATTTGGTTTATAATTTCTTTCCTTGACGTATATTCAAGTTCACATTTGATTTCTTGGCTAGTCAGATACGTTTCCTGTATTCTGTTCCCTGCCCATTCTTTCTCAGACTCCACAGGAACAGAGCTGTGCTACTGACTGAACTTCTAACCAGTCAACATTTTCTCTCTTTTCTTACATGTAACCTGGTGGCTTCACTACCAGAGTGTGCATGGGGACATCAGGAAAAGTGGTGAGAATCTGAAGCCCAGTATTCTGTGGATGCCCCTGCATTCTAGGCTGTCTAATATTAATTGAAACCATTATGATCTCATGACTTTCAGTTGCCCTGAAGAGATGGCTGAAAGTTAGATAAGACAGTAATGAAACCATGGAGAAAAAGTGGTCAGATGGAAATGCTCCTTCCCAATAGCAATCACTCCCATTGAATGCAAGCCTTAGGGTCCTCTTCACCTGTACTGCACAATCGGTAGCTGTGGAGGTGAGAAACATTAATTATCACCTGTGGCTGGCAAGAAGATTGTGCTGGGTCCTATTAATGTTAAACTGGCCAGTGTGAGTGATGTAGGTCCAAGATACTGACTGGAATTATTTTAAGTGTTAATATATAGGAGTAATTTGTCATGGAATGAAATGGAAAGTCTGAAAAGGGCACAAATTTTTGAATATGCAAAATTTGCAAGATGAGGAGACTGATTAACTGAACTGTATTTCCATTAAAATTGTGATAGAAAATGATTGTGATGAAAGAACCATCTTAGAGGGAAATTAGTGATGAGGCTTCTGAAGGATCTGTTCTGAGACCAATCCAATTTATCGTTTTTCTTAAAATATTGACACAAAACCAAAATTATGCTGATGAAATTATGTCTGGCCCAAAGTAGGAAGATACCATCAGATGACAAACTGGTTTGTGGTACAGAAAGAATCAAATGACCTTAAGAATCTGAGTCTGAGGGATGTGTTGATTTTTAATATTTCAAAGTATTAGGATCATGCATAGAATTAATAACCAGAAGTCTTGGGACATACTCTGAGTTCATGAGTTGAAAATTACAAACGGGGAGAAAGATGCAGGATATCTCTGAGATGTCAGTGCAATACAATAATAAAAAAAGTAAGTACAATCTTAGAACTTTTCTCAAGCAAGTGAAAGAAGAAGTAAAGTACTAACAGCAAGATACAAGACATTGCTCCTAGGCATCTGAATAAGCATGTTTGGGAAATGAGAACTAAAGCAGAACAGATGATGATGGGAAAGGAGTGTTTTTAATACAAAGGGAATTAACTTAATTTGGCTGGTTCAGCCTTGTTAATCCAAGAGTAAGAGGGCAGAGGTTCTGGAAATTCACTCTGGAGTCTGGGGAAGGCAGGTGGGAGAGAAGAAGAGGTCTTCCAGCTGCAGGGCAATGTTGGCTTTAGAGCAGATCCAAGAAATACTGAACTTCCTTCTAATTTTCAGACTTCCATCAGTCAGAGCAGTGACATTCTGGGACAGCCTTTTAAAGAAATTGTGGGAAAAGAAACACAAATGGTTTTACAATGGACAGTTTAAAAGAAGGATATATTATAGGTTTCTTGCAATAACAGGAATCATTAACAGCCTTTTCTCTCTCACTTGACATTAAAAACTCAAATAAATGTTTCCAACAGCAGCTGAACAAATAAAACCTGGCTTCCCAGAGGATTTTGTCTTGGAGTAAGGCTTTCTGGTAGATCCTTTTGATGTTTGAAGAGAGGCTACTTGCTTCCCATACCCCAACAAGGGCATTCCTGCCCTTTCCTATCTGTCTACCTAGTTCCACAACATTAGGGAGGAACCTAGCCCCTCTGATGAATTTGGTTCAAACTGGCTAACAGGTTTTTGGAAGAGATGTGTAACAGTATGAAGGTATTGACTCTTTTCCTTCAAAAAGCTGACCAAAACCCCAAAGCTGTTGAGGGAATAAATTTCTTATGTTAGAGGTGATTCATCTACAAGGCTTAAACAACATCACACCCAACTTGCTTTCCAGTAGAATAAACAATCACTGCTCTGACAGACACAATTTCCCATTACCATCTCTGGTAATGGGAAATTGTGTAAGCAGCCTACTGTGCCCTGCTGAAGTCCTTGTTCTGTCAACGTGGTTGCTCTTCAGATACACAAGAAGATGCAAACTATTCCATAACAAAGCTGAATAAATTACTTTCTTGACAGAGGAGGAGTGGTACTGTTTGTTCACTGGCTCAAATTTTATCTTCAGGCCTAAGAAAGACAAAATCCAGGAAATACAAGAAGAAGAAGAAGAAGAAGAAGAAGAAGAAGAAGAAGAAGAAGAAGAAGAAGAAGAAGAAGAAGAAATTAATAAGTTTCTGTAATTGACTCAATTTATTACTTACAGACAAAGGCTTGTGAATGAAGCTGCCCAAAATCTGGTTGTATTTTCAGTCTGAGAGAAAAAGAACTCCTTTTAAAAAATTATTTTATTATTTTCCTTGTCTTTGTCCCCTCTAATTTACATAGGACTGGTTGCAATTTACGTTTACGTAGTCCTAGCCTAAACCCCACGTTGTCTCTTCTATGCCGTTACATGGAGCCTCTGTTATTTTTCAAATCTCCTGGACTATACACCAAGGGAAGCAGATGGAGAAAACATTACTTCAAAAGTACTGACATCCAGCAAAGACACTGAAATGTTGAATCCTAAAGACATACACATTTGTGGTTTTTCAGTTTTCTGCCCAACCTGTCTCCCTGCCTCGATATTTATCCCTGTGGTGAGCACTTTCAACCATAAACTCATAAATGTATGCCTGTCATTATGTGAGAGAGAGTATGGAAGGAAGGAGTGGTTAAAGGAAGTGTTTGAAGGGACCTAAATTTATTCTTTTGTTGGTGTAACTGTGGAATGTAGAAACTGTAGATGAATTTCAAATTATAACAGAAAGAATGTAGGTGGAAAACCAAATGGGCTTGGTAGGAATGGCTGAGAATGCAGGCTGCATGTTTGTGGCTTGTGGATTACCAAGCATCCTGAAGTCTTGTTCAGTCAGGTGTTTGTAATCTGGGAATGCTACCAACCTCCTGTGTCCTGGGCAGGTGATGACACCAGGCACAGTGCACAGAAATGCTGCGTGCACCATAAGCAGGGGAACTTTTGGTGCTTGTTGTGAGCAAAAGCAAAAGAAACACTTCTGCTCACACAGCGAAGGTGCTGTATGGATGGAGATGTTTTAGACTGGTTTCTTTTAGCCTGTTTTAGATTGCAGTTTCTAAGCCTCTATCCATAACACCTCTTCCTGTTCCCAGTATAATTGTGGTAAAAACTCCACTGATTTCATTGCTGTAGGAGCAAGCAATAATGCTTTCTGAGAACAAAAAGCATTAATTGTGAATTTGCACTCAAACCAATATGAGCAGATATTGTGTTTCATTCTGTTTACACAGCAGTCTAAACAATTTTGAGATGTGAATAAGCAACAACAAGCCTTGTAATTATTTTTTTCTGTCATTAATTTGGAATCTTGTTGGAGCACAGTAATCTAGTTGTGGAAGACCTGGGAGATACTGCAAAATTATTTACAGCCACAACAAACTACACTGGTTCTAGTTGGTGCCAGAGTCTGACATTGCCTGAATGTCCTTTGCTAAAGCCTCCTCAAGCCCCTTAATTCCTTACCTTTAGTAACAGCACCAGATCCTATATCTGCATTCTGTCCTTGAATATCAGCTGCCCAAGAAATGTGTTTAATCAAAGGCTCTTCTCAAAAAGAAAAAAAAGAACAGTAATTTTTTGTTTCAAAGATAATTGCCTACATGTAGGCCATGAAATGTCACATTACCATACAAAAACCCTTTAAGAAAACACTGAGCCCTGTTGAAAGCACATTCTGTTAAGGAATTCAACTGTCTTCTGTGTTTAATAACATTTAAACCTTGTTCCATGAATCTGAAAATATTTTAGCAGCACCCAACTTGCAAGCCCTGTTTTGAGATGGAAACTGAACACCTTTGGTCAAAGTGCTGTGACAGTGCTGGGTAGACAGATTTGGGGTACTGCCTGCAAATTCTGTGGTTTTATTGGAAAGACATCCCTTCCTACTGATTTCTCAGCATTCCTCTGTCTTTCTCAAAGGACTCTTCATGGATATAAGCTAATCTTTTCAAATTCATTCATTCCTGCCACTGGGCGCTACCCGCTGCCAGAATCTTCCTGGTCACATAATTATCTCTGCAACTGCCAGCCGTGTGCTGCAGAGGATTATGCAGCAGGAGCAGATGAACTGCTAAATAAATCCTGTTTTCTTATAGATAGTATCAGAAAGGAAGGACAAACAGTAAAACAGGGGAATATCGCAGAAAGAGACTTAGCTGCTCTTGAGCTCAGATATCTTTTGATGGTTTGAGGTTTGTGGCTGCAATGCTGTATATACAGCTCAGAATTGGAATTAACTCTCCAAACTGTAAATGAACATTCATTAGGGCTCCTTTGCAATAAAATGGGATCTCCTCATCCGTTTTAAAACTGGATGAGTCAAAGAAAATAATCCCTTCTTTGGCAGAGAGATGGGCAGGTTGTTAATTAATAGGGCTTGTAATTTTTATGATTCTTTGACATTGTCCTTCAAACCCCTGCAGGTTTAATGGGCCTGTAGTCTTATTGCTTGGGAGTGTTACAGAACAATTTTCTGTGTATGCAGGAGGGAATACCCAGATGTGAATGCTTCATCAGCAAGTCTGTGAGTCTGTGAATGCTGCACTCTTGCTTTTGATTCTGCCTCTGAGTTTTCAATCTGAGGTCAATATTTTTCAAGCCAGAAACCAGTGTTGAGGTTTCTGGTTACATTCAAATTTTGAGGATTCTGTTTCATGGAAATGTGGCTATTTTTATGCAGAAGCCTTTCAAATAGATTTAATATCCAACATTATGTACCTAGGTGTTGGCACAAGAAATTTTTTCCCACAGCCCACTCAGATTAATGATGGCATTAGTTGAATGTTTGCCATTGTACATATTTCGGGTTGGAGAAATAACCTGCTGCCCTGACTTGGAGAACTGAAGGGCATTGGGAGCTTCCAGGCTTTAAGGGTTTCTTCTCTTGATGATGACTCTCCTTGGACAAATAAGCTCTCCAATAATAACACTACCCTGTGTGTTATGTGAGATCCCCTTTCGTAAGCTTGTAAGGGTCTGTACATGCCCCTCACCAGACTGTGAGGCAGAGAACCCCAGCTGATAACAATAACTGTACTCGCCCTAGAACTGGAAGAGCTACAGGTTTGTTCTCCACCTAGTCAAATGTGCTAAGATTAAAAAAAAAGCAACATACAAGGCTCCACAGTTCCAGAGAAACCCCTCTGGAAAGAAAAGAATATTTTAGTCATACTTCTGCCAGAACTCTGCCTTGTGGGACAAGTGGTGTGGATTGCCCCAGGAGGAGCTGTGGAAAGAAGAAGGAAATTTGTCCAATCCCATGTGCATCTGTGAATGAGAGGGGGAAGAGGTGAAATCTCTTTGTCCATTGGGTGTACCTCAGCCAGGATATGTCTACACTGCCCTCAAACTAGTGACATGTCCAGAGGTGCATCCTAGTTAGATTTGAGCTGCCTCATTCTGCCATTGGTTTAGTGCAGCACAGAGCACAGCATAAGCTCATTTTCTTCAGCTCCTTAGCTGGATTTTGCTCCCATTCTGGCCTTCACTCTGTGAGATCAATATTGCACACTGTACCCAGTGTAGCTAAATTTAAACATGGGCACATCTCTGTGCTGTACAGTAGTCAGTGGGATGGCTGTATAGCCAGCATGGCAAGAATACCTTCCCCTTGTCACTCGTCATGCTCAAATCCCTCCACAAGAACAGGATCTTCCACAAACAGGAGGCAAACCTGAGCTCTGTTGTGGTTCATTAGGAGCAACAAGCCCTGCTGTGCCCACATCCCATCTGATGTGTTGCTCTTGGATTCCTGTCGTTTCCTGTTTTATTTCCCCCCCACTGCTTCCTGCCTCTTTGCTGTCCCTGATGTGGTGAGCAGCTGAAGCCTCTGGGGCACAGGGTCAGTGCTGTGAGGTGTCCAGCACGGTTTGGGGCATGATCAGATACTGTGCTTGAGCTAAGCCCTTCTTATGGTAAGAAGCTCTGCTGATTCTTGCTTGTTTGCTGCCAGGAGAGTGAAGGTTGATCTAGGCAAGAAATCTTTCCACTGGGAAATACTTTATTTCAAAAGTGAATTACACCTGAAAATAAAGGCCAGATTTTCAGCCCCCAAGAAGATCCCTTTGAAGGTGAGGAGTGCCATGGATATTTGCCCTCCACACCAGCCTCACAGCCAGCTCTTGTGCTCTCATTTCTTGAGTGAGCACAATGGATTTATTTTCTGACTGCTGCCTTTGGCTTGAGGGATATGTTGAAGATAGTAGTGGGGGGGGTTAGGACCCAATGCAGTCCATCAGTCCCAGGTTAGAAGAATGGTTTGAAAGGAATCTGTGGACAGAATGCCCTGAAGCTTTTTGAACAGGAGCTGACCCCTGCTCACTCCAGAGTTAAAAGCTAGAAAAGGCATTATCTCCCTTTGATTACCCTGCCAAAGTAAAAGCTCATGCACCAGAGAGAGTCTTTAATTTTAGATCCAGGTCCTATTTTGTGCAGAGCAGCACCTGCAGAGTCAATGTTTTGACTAAAATGGCAAAGGCTCTCATTGTCTGTACTTGGCTATAAATGTATCCTCAGCTAGTGCTGTGTTACTTTCTAAATTACATTTTCCCATGATGGAATTTAAAGGATCCAGTGGGTTGATGTAATTGTTTAAAAATTATTCTGATGGGGGCTAACTTGTTGTTTTATATGTTTTAAAACATCAGGTTGAATGAAAACTGGCATCTGCTACCAATGAAACAAACCAACAACCCTCTTTTTCAGATCTCTTTCTTCCTAATAGAAGTCAGTGTCTTCTTCGGTGTACAACATTGAGTGAGGTACAGTGAGGTAGCTCCTAGTTGTTTTCCTTTCTTTGAACCTAGACTGAGAGTTGAGATAAGGTATCTGACTAAGTTATACTGAAAGAGAAGGAAAATCCCTCTAAGTTGGTGGTAAAAGATGAAGATCGACTCAGACTTTTTCCATAAAGGACTGGATTTGTTTTCAAAATGTTGTGCTAGTGTCTCCTACAAACCAGATTCAGCAATGAATGGGAATATCAGCCTGAAGATAACAGTTCTTTCAGAAACAGCATATCTGTTACAGTGTTATCAGGAAGCTGCAAAACGCTTGGATTTTTGTTACAGTAAACGCTGGAGCTGATTTTGTCAACATTTTAAATAATGGAAATCTTTGTCTCAGTTTATAGGTGAAGATCATTCAGATATATCTGAAGATGAATGCAGATATCATCTCTCTTTGCATGGTAGCACCAGCCATTTAAAGACTCAAAAAGATGATGGTGTGGAAAGCTATTATCAAAGAACTTCCCTCTTCTCTGCCTTTTTCCAGACTGGTGGACAGCAGGTGCACTAATACTTTACTTTGCAAGAATTAAGGCTTTTAAATAATAAAGCAGATGGCAAAGTTGACTGTGTTTATGAAGGGCAGTTTGCAAAGGCTGCAGTTCCCAGTCTGTGATATCACACATATGTTTGAGAGGAGGATCTTTGGAGTATAGAGGAGGAGGAGCAGCCACATGTACCAGGCGTTAAGCACGGAAGCATTTTTTCCACAGCCCCAGTGGAAGTGACAAGCTGGTTTCCAAACTAGAAAGGGAGATCTAAATATTCTGTGTGAAAATAGTTTAATGCATTGGTAAAGCAGAATTCCCTTTCTCTCCTGTCCTGTCCTGTCCTGTCCTGTTCCCCAGCTGTTATGACAACTTAGCAGTAAAGGCCCATATCTAAATAGGATAGAAAAAAAATTACTAGAAACAAAAAAATAAATCTAGGGCTCACATACAAAATCTAAAGGAAACACCTGATGGTGAAAAAGGTTTCAGCTGAACAGATTTGCTAAGAATTGCTTTTTGCAGACAGCTTTCATTGAGGGGGAAGAAAAATCAAAGGGTTGAACATTTTTTCAAGCCATAAAATGGATTTAGAGAGCTATTTTCAGTCCCTGGATTTGTCTGTCAAACTTGATGATACCTGCACTACGGAAAAGAGCAAGACGAGAGGTCACTGTGCCTCACAGAAGGTGTAAGCTGAAGGAGAGCTCAGGCTCCAGGGGAGAGTGTGGGCATGAAGCATATGCCAGTCTAGGGAGTTGTGGTTTGACATTGTGTGAGATGGAGCAAAATACTCTGCTTCAGCTTCATGTATTGGAACCTAAGATTTCTCTCTTGGAACACTGAAACATTTAATATTTTCATATTTAAGGGGGGAAAAAAGCAGAAATATCATTAGTTTGACAATTCTGAATGTCCCAGTTACCCAAGAAAACGCCCCAAACGCCAGTATATTTGTAGAAAATGACCCAAAGAGAAAAGAATGCTTTGTCCAGCCTTTATTCCAGTAGGAGACTGTTATGTTACCTTGTGGATAAGAGAGGAACTGAAGGTCTTTCAGCTTCAGAAAGTGTTTCTACGACTTGGACAAAAGCATCTTCGGATAATACCTAGAATTAATAGCCAGATCTTAGAAAAGAATCTGGCAACTTTGCACCCTCTCTCCCATCCAAAAAAGGGAAAAGGTAAAGAGGTACAAGGAAAAAGAAAGCTGGTAATCAGGTTTTGTCTGCATGGGATGAAATCTTGTAGACATTGATGGAGCACCAGCATCCCAACCAAAACCCAGTGAGGCTGTTTTTCTGAGAACAAAGCTGCTTTCAGAGGGCTATTGTTTCCATTAGAGAATGTTGTGCTCTGACAAAGAAATCTTCATGTGTTTAATGCATTCTGCTGTTTGTCAGTGAAAGTGCTCTATCACATGTTTGTCACCCGGCAGGATTCAGGCCCAGATCTCCTCTAAGTGACTAATGCTATCACCTTTCAGCCTGCCACTGACAAGCTCACAATCCCCTATTACTGTCAGCATTGTGGGCATGCTGAAGTATTAAAAGCTCTTTCTTGTTCCATCAAAGGAAGAATTAACCTTTTGATCTACTTTGCAGCATTCTGAACCTTGGGTTGTTTGTTTCATGTTAATGAAATTCAATCTTTGTGCAACAGCAGAGGCTTCTTAAGTATTACAATTCTTCAACAGAGGCTGGGAATGGAAACCTGATCTCACAAGTGTGGTCTGAAATCTTGCTGTCAAGGTCATTCAGCCTTTTCTGAACAGAAAGGAATTGCAGGAAAAAAAAGAATATAAAATGTTTTCTGCTTTATTTTTGACCATTTATTGGACAAAAGATATTTTTCACCTTCATCTTTAATATTAGGTCTAATAACAGTCCTATAAACAGCCTCCTGTCAAAAAATTGTCTCAAAGCAATGCTGTGAGAATGTCTTCTATTCTTAACTCTGCATCAGAGAAGAGCTGTGAAGACAGTGCTGAATCAATTACATTAGAGGCTATTCTAGATATTTCTAAGACTTTGGTTTGTCTCTGTATATCCAGAACATGTGTAGAACAGCATAACTGGTAGCTTTTTTGAAGGATACTGGTGGATGGTCCTTAGTCCAAGAGCTGAGGATGACACAGTGGAAGAGTGGTAATGACACTAGATTCTGTCATTGATCACTAAAATAGTAGAGCTGGACTGGAAAGGTGCTGGCACTGTCTGGCTGCAGGGCACGTTTGTTCAAAGCACAGTTTGCAGTGTTATGCCATGTCATACAACATACAAGGAAAAGAGGCTGCCTTGCTCTTTGCAGCAATTTTCAACAGCCATTTTTCCTGTTTGAATCCCTTGCATGGAAGACATGCAATTTCTATGACTCTGGAGCATGTTTTTCATTGCTTGAAGTAAATCAGTTCTGTGCTCAGGTGGGGAATGCACTACAACTGCAGAACAGTGATGCCATAAACCTTTCTAATTCCTTTGTTTTTGAGAGGCTGTAGGGTAGGCAACTTGCAGCTCATGCACTCGTGACTCCTTGTGCTTGTAATAAAGTTATTTAAATGAATCTTTCACAAAATATGGCTCTGATAATACCACAAGAATTTCTCAGCAGCTTTTTTGGAACTTCCTTTGACTGCCAGACCTGTGCAGACAGGTGGCTTAGTGTGCGTGTGTGTGAGAGGGGCAGAGCTTTTTCATGTGACTGTGGCCATCACCTGGTTCTATGCAGGCTGAGAGATCACCTTGCATCCTGATGTATCAGCACCTGCAGTGCAAGCTCTAAGCACAAATACAGAGGCACAGCCAACAACAAAACCCTTTGAATAGATAGATGCAAGACAAAAATAGGATTGGTTCTGTGTCTACATGAACAAGCAGCAAGATCCATTGTCTGCCTTACAATTTAAAATGTAATGAATTGTATGAAGTATGACTGTCATACTACCCCATGTGTACCGACAGAAATTGAGGCCACAAAGAGAGAAAAAGCCTGGCTTGTGATGATACAGCTGTTCTTCAGCAGAGGCTGGGAATGGAAACTTGATCTCACAAATATAGTTTGGAGTCTTAATGTCAAGGTTATTTAGCCTTGTCTGTACAGAATGAAACTGCAAAACAGAGAACACAATCTATTTATCATTTAATTTTGAACTGTTTATTGGACAGAACTACAAATTTCTGTCTTACCATTAATACTGCTTCTTCATACTTGCTTTGAAACAAAAATACTTCAAGACATGGAAACTGTCTGAAATTGGTAAATGTTTTGTTATCTAGTCCCACACTGTATCATTATTCTTCTTTTCCTTCTTGGTTTCTTTAGAAGTGAAAAGAGACATCTAGAAGCTGGCATTGATGCTTAATTTGTAGACTGTAAAAATAGGAGATGTTTGGAAAGGTACATCAATATTGATTGGAATTGTGTCATTCCCAGTGCAGTACATTCTTGTGTAGAAGACTAAACTCTAAATTCCCTGTTTCACTGATGACAAGGTTTTGCAGTATTCGTAATAGCATGGCATTTAGCCTGCAAAGACCAGAGCTGCAGTGCAAGGGTGCCTCCCTCACCTCTTTTAATTCCTCTTCAACCCTCTGCAAAGCAAATTTACAGGTAGAAAGTCTGAATGTTGTAGAAACACCTTCTGCTCATGTCTGCTCTTATTCCAATGACAGAAACTGGAGTCCTCTTTTTCCTGACATGTGTCTAGCTTTCTGACCAGGCTGTATTTGCTTCCTTATTTTCGTCTATCATCTCCATTTCTTAAATAATTAAAGAGCTTTCACTGACTTGATCTGTACTTTAATGCTTTGAATGCATATATGCAGCAGCAATTTTTGCCCTCTAGCATCAGGATAAATAAGGATGTTGTACCTCTGAACTGTTCCACCCTTGTGGTAACAGTCCTAAAGTAATCTGAGTAGCCAAGATGCTGAAGGAAAGAAGTTGGTTTTGATCTGCCCCACTAAACTAATTTTTCTTTGCATCTCTTTGCAGATTAGTTATTTGTCCTCTGTAAATTAAAGCACTTTTTTGAGTAGGAAAAAGTAACAGAGAAACCAAGAAAAGAGTGTTTTTGTAAAAAAATTAAAACAATGTCTTCAAAATTAAGAATATTTATTTTTAACCATTTGCAATAAAGCCATTTCCATTGTAGTTACTGTGGTAAGCATTAGGACAGCTTTCTATGTGACTAAGAATACATAACTGCATATTGAGTGTAGCTGTCTTCTGTTTTTAAATTTTATGGATAGTTAACCTTTTCCAGTAGCTTTTACTATGGACCTGAATATTTGCTAGGATGGAGGAGGTGAAAATGCTTTGGAAGGAAGGCAGTATAGGCGATTAGAGAAGGAGAAATACCCAATTCAATGATTTTTTCCTTGGGATATTCTTTGCTTCTTTTCTTCTTGCAAGATTGCACGATCTGCATCAAAGCTTCTCCATAAGCTCAGTTCTTCTGCTGTGTCATCTTTTCTCTGCAAGGTGCACCACCCCTTTTGTCCAATTTTGAGAATTTTTGTGGCACTGCTCTTACAGAATATGTCAAGTCTTCCATTATTAGATACTGCACTGACCATTTTTTTCCCCAGTGATATATAATGGGAGCTGTTCCTTGGCTCCATGGTTTTTAGATTGCTTTTTTTTTTTGCCTACAAAGAGCAGAAGCAAGAGTAGCTTCCTCATGCCCATCTTAAATCTTCCAAATGGACCGAATCCCAATGCACATGTCTATAAGTCCTGTTCAAGTTCTGTCTCTAACAATTTTTTATTGCTTTCAAGATGAATTTTCAAAATATTTTTACCATCTAGTATTCTCATATTGTATGTATGATGGAAAACCAGACTGTTTTGCATTTCATACAGACATCTGGGGCAATATTACGTATTTTGTGAGATAACAATAGGGAAATACACATTCTGTAAACTAGATTGTACTGAATCCTGCCTGACAGTTAGTTTTGGAGCAAGTATTTATCATGTGCATGATCTCATCTCAGTCTTCTGCTGTTATTTCATATTTACAGTCCAGACTAAATAACTTAATAGTTTTTATGCAGTTTGTCTTTTAAAACCAGCTATGAATCATATATTCTAGACATAATCTTGATCATGGAAACTTCAGCCTTTGCATTATACTTTCTAATGAAGCTAGCCTAGTTTGTCTCTTGTCCAGAAATATTATAAATAACATAAGCAAGCAGTGTACTTTTATATTGAATGGCCCTTTCCCTAGCTTTTCCCTTTCCTTCTGATAAGAAATCATCTATTTGCTACAGTTTATTTTAATGAAGATATGAAAGAATTTTTATTTTCCTTCTGAATAAGAGAAATTTCTAAGTTCTTTTTTTTTCTTTTTCATTTCTTCTTCTTCTTTTTTTTTTTTTTTTTTTTGACTTTATAGCTTGCCTCTTATGTGACCAATTAATAAATATAGTTTTAATTACCAGGTGATATTTCATGGGTACCAGAATTTTGGGGGGAAAATCTTGTAACTGCTATAATGAGAGTTAGTTTGCCATTTTATGATTGAGTCATAATTGCCTTCTAATGCCCCATCCTCCAAAGGTTCTCATACACATGACCCTAACATGTTTTTCAAATGTTCTCAGTTACTGTGTTTTAATCTTGGGCATTTTAATCTCTTCTGTAATGTTTCTTTGTGCTTTTGGCTTTGTTTGCTTGTTTTGGTGAAAGAGGGGTAAGAAGTTCCTGAATTTTGCCAGATAATTTCACCTGCTTGAACTACCGTATAGGGCTCCAATTAATGTCTTAAACAATGATTTTTGTTTAGTTTTTCAACTTTTTTTCCCCTCCAGAATAAGGTAGATGATTTTTGTAGATAATTTTGATCCATTTGAAAATGAATCACAAAATAATTTCTCCAAAATATGACGCACTTACCATTGGTAGCTAAAATGTTACGGTTTTCTTCTTCATATCCTGGGTGTGCTATTCCATATGGAGAAATCCTCTTTTATATTTTTAAATTTATATATACCAAAGAGCTCCTTTTTTTATAAAGCCTTTTGGGTCCTGCTTCACCCTTGTAAATATTTCTGTGCACAATCCTCAATAGCAGCATTTTAAACTCTTTCATTTACGTTCAAAAAGGAGGTCTATAAGACTCTGGATTAAGAAAAAATTTCCATATTTGGTTTAAGTTTTAAAATTACCTCTTTGTGACAAGTTGATGATCAGCAAGCCTTCTGTCACCAGAGGGAAGTGTTCTTATAATCAGGGAGATGACTGTATCTCAAACATTATGCAGCATTTATGAGCACATCCATTTGTTCATGTCTCCTTCATTTTTAAGAATTTCATTGTCTTGCTGAGGTCACCAGGCTCTTTCCTTATATTAGAATCAGACATTTTTAAACCTGTTTCATACTAGCTCTTGCAGCAAAACAAATTGTCTTGATTTTCTTGTTCACTAGAGCTTATTTTCTAAAATGCTCTGAAGTTGTAAACAGCCTTGCTCTTTAACTATACCATTTTTGTCTTTAAAGTGTAGTGTGGCTGGCTGGACACGTTCATTGAAATCACTCAAATTCCTACCCTCTGTGACTTCCCCACTTACAGAGTCTGTCTTTGCCAAATAGATGAGCTGTCTGGGATTTTCATTATATCAGTGGTTTAGATGCCATTTGCATCTTTTTAATCTCTTGGAGAAAGTCTGCATCATTCTGCAGTCATCTTGAATTTTCAGGCAACTCATAGTGAGGTACTGGGAAGTTCTTGGAGAGCACTTCACCCCCAGCCAGAGAAAAAAATGGGACAAGACCAACCAAAGTCTTGAAAAATGCTAGTATATGTGAGGTTTAACTGAAGCCTACTGTTTATCTGTGAAATTACTGAGCTTTCTTGCATGCAGACAGGTAATTTTTGAGAATCTTTATGTCTGGTGTAGTGGTGAAGCTTTATTTAAGTAGGATTTGTGAACGCTGACAGGGAAGAAAGGTGTTTACGAAGAGGAAGCACTTGAGTTCATTGGTATCTGGTATTTTGGAGCAAATATCTGATTAATCACAATTGACAAGGATGATAAAAATCATCCATAGGCTGAAATGAAAAAAATTTAGTATTAATCAGTAATCACTGTCGTGATAATTAAGTGATTCTGTCTTCAGGTGACAGTTAAATGGACATGTGGCAAAAGCTACCCATGAGTTTCTTTGGGTTGTCTTCTCTCTGCCTCTGTTGGATAGCTCATATGAATGGAGAATTTCTTTCCTTAACTAAATATGATTACAAATGAAAAGTGCAAGCTTCTTTGTTATGCAGCTGTGGGCTTGTCAGTCAGTTACTGTCAGATTTCTTTGGGAAGTTCAAACATGAAGCTTAATAGCTTCGAGTAAAGACCAAATTGGGGTAATCAGTTTGGGTAAATCAGAAGAGCTTATTTGACTTCAGCTGAAAATCTTGCTGTCTAGGTCTGATTCTCAGTGATACCCTTGTATTTACATATTTAAAAACTGGGAGTTGCAGAAACCTAACTTGTGATAGCAGCATTTTTCCCTGTTAAATGCAAAGCAGCAGAGAATTAGGTCCCAGCTTCCAGTCAAATTTGGAAAAAGAGAACAGCAGTGGGAGATAGCTTTTAAATATATTACAAAGTAAAAAAACCTCAAAACTATAATACACTCCATTTATTTTTCATCACCTTCCTTGTATGTGTGAATAGTCACACTGAAGCACAACTATATTTAATCCTCGTTTAAGTCAGCTCCTGTCAACATAAGCTGTAATTGAAGTCGGTACAACCTCACCCAGGAGCGGAAGCGATTGTGGCATGAATTCCATCAGCTCCCTGCCTCTCAGGGCACAAAAACAAGTGCTGCAGTGCCTGGCACCTCACCAGGGCCGGGGCTAGAGACACCAAGGAGAGCCTTCTTCAGCAGACTTTGCTGTCTGCCAGCAGGAAGCCAGGTGACAAAGCCAGCTCTCAGTCTTGTGAGGGCAAACCCCTGCGAATGACCAATGCACTGTTGACAGCAGGAGGTATGGCTCACTCTTTGGGTTTGGTTAACTGGAATACCAACAGGGTGATTCTGGGGATGTGTTACTGTCCCTACCACAGCAAAGACCTAAAGTGTCAGCAACTGTCTAGGTCTCAGTAATGTTTTCATCTTTTTTACACTGGTAAGTGCAATAGAGATGCTATGAACTGAAAGTCAGTAATTCTTGACCCAAATAGTTCAGAGGTAAATTATGTAAGTATAGAAGCCGTGTAATAAATCCTCAATTCAATGTACAATTATTATGAGATATATAGAGAGTACTTGACTGTCTTAAATTTGTCCCTTTGTTTTTCATGTTCTCCTATGTGAAATAGCATGAAAATATGATTACCCAGTGAATGAGAAATTAACTGAAAGAAAATTTCATAGATCTGAGCAAGGTGTTTGAATTCTGCTGCATTTACACAGAGCCTCTCACATCCTGACTGATGTCATTAAGTGACATCATAGTGAAACCTGACACAATGCTCTTTTAAATGTCATCAAGTCCAAAACTGGTGGTACACTAGATGAGAATAAAACCTCAGGGCATCCAATCATATTTTTTTTCCACAGACTTCTTGTGGAAAAGATCCTTTCAGCTCTTTTTGTGATTCTCTTCCTAGTTTCATTTTCTCATAGTGAGGATATTATGCACCATGAATTGGTGAAAATGCTATTTAATGTATTAACATGGTCCTGAGGGTTCAGATTGGTGAATGCTTTTGTGCTAATATTACTTTGCATCATCTTCCCCTTTTATCTTTCAGATTGGTGAGTTTGTCTCTCGCATGACTCCCACAATTGTTAAGGGTCTGAGTGTCTCTGTGCCCTTGTGAAATCCTGCCATTGTTTCTCTAAAGGTCATTACATTAAATAGAAGCTGCAGTGATCTTTATGAAGGCAAGAAAACCTGCCCAAAAATGATAAAAGAGCAGCCACACACAAAGCCTTTGGTAATTCTTTTATTGAATGAATGAGTTCCTTGACCTGTTGGGAGTACTTCAGTATATTTTTGCTTTAAACTGAGTTTTGGTTTAAACCATAAACTAGTATTGTCAGCACAGTTGCTCAAAATGTAGGAAAAAAAATCAGAGACATAATCCAGTCAAAGAAACAGAGCTACTGAAAACCTTCACAGCAGTACACTTCTTTGTATGGGGAGGGATGCCAGTTTTCTTCAGCTGCTGCTAAGGCTGATGAGACTGGTTGCATTCCCTGAAAACAACCCAAGGCATAAAGCCACTGGGCTCCCC
The DNA here is from genome assembly GCF_035770615.1 of Melospiza melodia melodia. NCBI lineage: Eukaryota > Metazoa > Chordata > Aves > Passeriformes > Passerellidae > Melospiza > Melospiza melodia. Next base: position 69,441,833 of record NC_086199.1, on the reverse strand, counting down.
TACTCCTTGTTCATATGGATGTGCAGATAGACCAGGAGTCCACAGAACTGGCTATCTCTGCTCTTTCCTGTGGGACTGCTTTCAAGCCATGGACTCTGATCCATGGCCTCAGGCTTTTCAGGCTATGACAGGCAATGGCACAGCTTTCTTGTTCCATGCCTATGAATCTGGGACCACTGAGACCACTTGAAGGCCTCCAGGAGTACAGATATTGATTGCTGTATAGCCTAAAATGTTTATAAGCAACTCTTTGTGGATCAATAAATGACAATGTTTCAATTTGAATGTTATTTTGTAAAGAAAATGCTGCTCTGCTGAAGGGATGGTCAGCTAGACTGGCCAGGTGAGTTGTCTCAAGCTGGACAGTCTCTCAGAGCTCAGATATACTGGAGCTTCTTTGCTTTCCTGGCATTCTATATTGACCAGGTGTTAAGGAGCAGCACAGAGACACAAGTAGGCAAGAGCAGATCTGAATCCCATCTTGTCTGCCATATGCCTGACATCCAGGCTCCTGTTTACTCTTTGGTCAGCTTGTGGGCACTTTTAGAGAAGATATGAAGACAGCCTCTCTAGTCCAGCCGCAAGGGATACCAAATTCAGAACTCTCTTCCAAAGAGGACACTTATATTTCAGACTTCTGTAATTTCAGGGTAACGCTTACCACCTAAGGTTAATTACTTCATGCCGCAGTTTACCTGCAGTAAAAGTCATCCACCTCTTGGATTGGTGCTAATGGATGCTTCAAATGGTACAGAGCAGAGCTACTCAAGGAGCAAGGGCTGGGAGCTTCACATCTCCAGAGTAGTGTCTGTAGGTAGCAGAGGCTCCCCAGCACCTGTGTTTGAACTTGGCACAAGACAAGGGCTGCTACTGGTCATTTGCCTTTAGGTTAGGAGGCAAAATACTGTTGAGCTGGTGGCAACATGCCTGATCTAAGATTGGAACAGCTGATATCACTGCAACTGTAAGGCTGAATGAGGATTTCTCCTCTTCCATGCAGAATGGGACACTTCATGTAAGGATCTGTAAAGTAAAATTCCAGAAGTATAGCACTGGCCAAAAAATGTAATCAAAACAGCGTGGCAGTTAAATGTCTCAAAAGAACATTTTTTTTTGGTGAACTTCCAAATTTCAGTAAATGCTCCCCAGGAAAATGTAATAAAATGAAAAATGGTTTTGGAAAAATTAATTTCAGAATTTTGGTATTTCAATTTAGCTTGGGATGTTTTTACTTTAGTGTTTTTGTTCCCAAAACAAGTAGTTTTAACTACTAGTGAACGTTTTATGTTACTACTGCCATATTTGATAGTAAAAGAGCTGTGTTTACTTCAAAAATAATGAATTGAGTTTGCTATTTTGTAATGGTTGAGAAATTTTATCTGTTTGCTAGATCAGAGTATCTTCTGTTTGTATCATAATGAAACCACTAATATAAATAGACAGCACTTTGATCTAGAAAAAGTACTTGTTTCAACTTACTGTTGAGTAACAGCTTATTTTTCTTTCAGGTTTTTAAAATGAAGCAGTATCTGTGTTTTTTTCAGAAAACTCTTCCTGACTTCCTTTAGAATTCCACTGTAAAATAAATATATTTTCCCAACGCAGCATAATGCCAATCAGACAAAGGTTAGGGAGAATTTTACACTGGTCCAAATGCATTTTTGGCTCCTTTCATCACTCCTGCAGGAAGCAGACAGGGAGATGGAGCTCCAATGTCTTTTCCTGGTCAGATGCACGTGAGCAAAGCCCAGGTGTCTTGAACTTGGACATCCTGCCTGCTGTTGTGGCAGAAGGGATGTGTGACTGCCCAGCTTCCCTGGGCCCCAAGGCAGGGTGGGGAGAGATGGGGATTGTTTCTGCTTATGAACGAGCACAACCTGGCTGACCACGGTGTTGGGGACAAAAGACTTTCTTCTACGACTGCTTCTGGCCAGGGGTAGCTTATCTTGTTCCACTGGGCTCTAAGTGCAGCCTTCTGTAAGATGGGAAAAAGAGAAAGGGGATTGAACAGGGTAGGAAGGAGAAAGCGAGGATGGATTTCTGAATTGCTTCACATGGAGGAAAACACAACTCTTTCTCTTGATTTGGTGAAGGAGAAGGTAATTTCTGAAGCTTGAAATGCAAACTGAGACTCTTGCATCATTCTGGGAAAGGGAATAAATTGCTTGGAAGAAACTTAGCTTTAAAGAGGTTCTTGATTTTTGATGATAATGGCTATCAGAGAATGATTACAGGATTTTGTGTGGAGAGGGCTATGAGACCCAACTAAGCAGAAAAACCACAGAAAGTGCTGATAGAAAAGATATGTGCAAGATTAAAAATAAACACTGATTTTTTTCTGGATGATTTTTGCCAACTGCTGGAAGTAGCTCTCTATTCTTGCTGGAAAATATCTCACTGTGTTCTCAACTACTTCATTTTATTCCAGCAGGTTTGATTACTTAAGGGCATACATTTGTCTTGGTATATGATTATGCAATGCATTTTCTAGTGGCTAGAAACTAGAAGTAGTATCAAGGTCACACTTGGTAACCAAGGAAATAAGGTGCCAATATTTATAGATATATTTTTCACCTGCAGAGTTATCTCATGCGGATCAACATAAAATAACAATAATGGCAAAGTCTGGAAGAAGTTTGTACCATTGCTGTTGCAGGTTTGTGGCTGCATGGAAGATTTCAGCCTCAGCAGCCACCATCACCAGCATCTTCTCCACCATTACAACACATCTTTCCTTTTGCTCAGACCAGCCTGAGCAAGGTGCTTTGTGAAGAACTGTGTGTGCTATTTGTAGGTAAAGGACTTGCACAGTCTGGTCTATTTATAGATAATACAGTTAATCTCATCTTGAAAACAAGGAGAAAAGCGATATAGACAGTGGCAGCTGTGACACTATTATATTATATTTAGCCATCACATCCTCTTCTAACCTGCTGTTTATTGAATGTCACGACTGCACACAATTAGTCACTGTTTTGTCGTGGCTGGTTATCTCCTTCTGGTCTCCTCCATTCAGCTTTGCAGACTTGTTAATAGTTAACTTGTGGTTTTCTTCAGGGAGCTTAACCCAGTTTGTTCCAATGTTCAAACCATATTTAGCTGGGAGTTTTATATTGTTCCAGCTTCATTTCCCACACAGCTGTACGTGCTTCTTGCAGACAAAAGATCTGTACAGTCCTATTTATTTATTGATTACAAGATTCACACTGCTTGGGAGCAGGAAGAAAACAGCAGCCTGTGGCAGGTGGAACACTTTTTTCCAATTATAGTTGAGAAGTCTTTATCATTAGTCCAGTTATACCCATCAGAGCATTCTGGACTGACCTGCCAGTACATCTTCCTTGGAAATTACCCCATCCAAGGCTGTGTGCTGAACAAGATGGTCAAGGCTACATTCAGCATTGTGTGTTTCCTTGAGCTAACCACTGGTTAATTCTGATTTTTTTTTTTCTTGCTATATTAAACCCTTCTCTCCCATATTTAAGAAATCCAGAGCAACAGATTAAAATAGCCCATTAGACCCATGAGAGAAAACAAATGTGGTTATATCAGCAAATGATCTCTTCCAGATGGCCATGATTCTACAGTTCCTTGCTCAGAAAGGGCTTGGTCATTATTTTCGTTTTGTCATAGACCAGAAACTTGCTATAAAATCCTTGTCCCAAAGTTCATCTATGTATAACACTAAACACATAAATAATATAGGGAAAATGTTTATATCTAGAAAGATGAGTCTATCTTATAAATACTTGAAATGTGAGACAGTAATGGTACTAGTAAAGATAACCTTACAGTTACATAGTACTTACAGTTGAGGGTTAAATATTTTTTCTATATTTTCCATTTTATGCTTACGTCCAAAAGCCAGATAAAGAAGGTTATTTTTTTCTTGTAATAGAAATATTTCTTTCTAAACTACAACATGCAACATGATAAGGTGACATTTTAGACTTGGTCTATGTCAGAATGATACTGAAAGAACAGTTAAGGCAGCAGCAAGGAGAGATCATGTTAAAGGCAGCTAACTTCTTCCTGATAAGTAACAAGGAGAGTAGCTCCTGCCAGCTTGTCACTGCAAGAAACAAACCCTGGGATCTTAACCAGTTTCCAATGTCTGTATTTCAGCAGTGGCTGACAGAGAAACAAATCTGCTTTTATCATCCTCGTGCAGGCTGCTGTAATGTCACTGTGGCTAACCTCCACTGTGTGAAGGACAGGACATTGCTGCAACCTCAGAGAACATGATAGAGAAAGTCAAGAAATGGGATGCCATAAGCAGTGAGAGGGAGGAAAAATTAGCTGAAGAAACCTTTTGGAAGAAAAGTAACTCTTTTTAGTTTTGTGTCTTCTTTTGTGTGTTTAGAAAGCTTGGGTTTTAGTGAAGCTGTATCCAAACAACAACAAAAAATTCTCCTCCACGCTGTCCCCAAGAAAAGATCCACGGCGTCTTCTGGCTTATGTATACATTAAAATTATTGGGATTGCATCTCAGAGTATAGAAGCCTGTTTCCAATTTTCAGATGGTGAAATACAAGTGCAGTAAATCATAGGTTGAAATTTTTGAAACTTCTCTTGGCTTGAGGAACAAATATTTCCTCAGAAAACATCAATGATGAACATTTACAGTTTATTGACTCAGTTTGTATTTGTCTGTTCTGCACCTTTGCTGATCTGGAACAGCATCAGCTGAGGGTCGCTTCCCCTTTGCATGAACTGCATTTGAGAAGACTCAAGTCATGCCAGAAAGATTTTATGTCCATCATTAAATCAGTGATGTGTGTTGAAGAATGATGCACAAATTTCCAAGTGCAAAAACTTTTTAATGATTCACCATGACTCAGAAACCTATGATCCTGCAAATAGTAAATATATGTGGCAAACAAAGTTAGCCGAGTCTTTTCTTCAGCCAAGAAATACAGATATATTTTATTTAGACTGGGAAAGACACCATTTTCTGATGTTTCCTGTGAGATGGATTTTTTGTTGAAAAGATAGTCTGCAAATACCAACACATGGGATTTCTGAAATGAAGTATGACCCCTGGCAGCTGCTGGCTGAAATTGGTGTGGTGCTCACTGGGCTCAGTGCTGCCCACCTCCTGAATAGCAGCTGTGACTTTCATGATTGTGTTAATTTTGCTCAGTGCCTGCTCCCTTCCCAGGTCTGGATTGCTGGGATGTGTCTGCCCTCTGGAAGCAGTTTCAGAGTTTCTAGGCCCCCAAGCCAGTTGGCTGCCTGGCTTGCAGGGGCTGGATGCCTGGCAGTCCCTTGGAAGCCCACTCCATGATTCATCAAAGATGCGGATCTCATCCCAGTGCTGATACCAGCCTGCTCTGATGAAGCCATGTCTTGTTGGAGAGTTCACAACCATCTTTGACTGGTAAAAATTATTGATTGATACTCCCAGAGACACTGATACACAGTCACATCATTATAATTAGTTCCCTTGCTGTATAATTACCAGACATAATTCAGTATTTCTCTCATGAACAAAGCATTTCCCAGTTATGCTCCACCTGCCCCTTTGGCAGTGTCCACAGCACAGAGTAGCTGAGCAGGCCTGCCAGCCCTTTCCAGACTCATCCTCACGCCCTGGCACACAGTTGCAAGGCAGAAGTGATCTAATGCCCATTACCCAATTGTCTTCACACAGCTCATCCTTATGTCAGCCTATCCTTTCCCCATCTCTGTCCTTGGCTGCTGGGCCTACTGCCTTCTGTCACTTCAGTAAGGTGGCACCACTGTATTTTCCACTGCTGCATATACTCACTTTTCTTCTCATTATCTCCTCCTTCAGTTTACTGATCTCTCTTCTGCCTTCAAAGCTCTTTTTCCATATTGCCTATCACTGGGGAGCCAGAGCTTCCTCTTCCCTTCCTACTTCAGAAGCAGTCAGACACAGCCTTTTCACATCCCATCCCTTTCTCTCCTGCTTTTCAATAAATCAGTCTCTTCTGCCTTCTTCTCAGGTCTCTATTCAACACTGTCTTAATATGTTTTACCTCCTCTTTCACTATTTTTCCTGGAGCCATGACAAAGTCAGTTTTCTCTTTCTCTTGCCTCATTCATCTCCTTTCCACTCCATAGCCCCAGCTCTTCTTCCACTGGGATTTGTTCCACCCAATTTGTCTTATTTCTTAAGGCTTATTTGATTCAGCTATGTGTGTGTTTATGTGAGCATCTAAGTCTAATGACCCATTCTTTAACCCATTGGTAAGCTGAAACCTCAGCAATAACAGTGAAGATCTTAAAAACTACCAACTTCCTGCAGTTTTCATGAAGATTGATGACTGGGTGAGGAAAAAAGATTTGCACTTGCCTTTTCTGCTGGAAAGGCTGCAGCATGTGCTCCTTGTTCCAGTGAATGTACAATTATTAATTAATTGTCAAGACCGGGAAAAACTCCACTCAGAGTTTGCATTTTCCTTGACAAAGGAAAGTGTAGTCATAAGCAACACATTTTTAAGAAATCAGACATCAGGAATTCTGTTGCTCATGGGGCTGCTCCTTTTTCACTCTTTAACTCAGTGTTTTATTATTTTACTTTGAAGTTTTACTTTTTTATTTCATATCTACTTTTATCTACTTTTATCTTGGCTTTATCAAAATGTCTCATACAAATTTTTAGTCACTCAGGTTTCTGGTTTGAACTCCGTTTGTGAATCTGTTCTTTCTGCATCTTGACTTCTTCAAGGTATCCCTCTTCATGTCTCCTTTCACCTTTATGCATTGTCTTCTCCCTTAATGCTTCTATTTCTCTTATTTTCTGTCTGAGGACTTTTCTCATGAATGCCAGTTCCTGAAGTTTTGTATCTGCTGGTGACTGCCACCATCCTTGAGCACTTTCTTTATAGTCTTTGCCTCTGTAAGGAGAAAATTGCCTTTTAAATGCAGAACTAAAAAAACCAAAAAAAAAACAAAAAAAACCCCAGGCATTGATTTATCTGGAAGAGAAGGGAAGAATATAGAACCTTTCTGAAACCTTGTAAATTAATTCATAGCCACAGTGAAAACTGATCTGCCCTCTTATCAGACTTGAAAAATTTTCATAAAAATGTTCACAGTTCTGTCACGTACAGAAGAAATCTTTCTCTTATTATGCAGATCTGTTTCTGAGACATGTAAAGTTATTCTGCAGTATAGTTCATGCAATGAGAAGGCTGTATGGCTTTCAAGTCCTACAAGTCTTATTTTGCTTATTTTATTCTCAATGACCTCTCAATAATATTTAAAAAAAATAGTGGGAAATTAAGTTGGGACCTTCTGAATAGAAGAATTTCAACACTTGGAATGGAAATCTATTAAAAAACAATGAGACATGAAAACAAAAAGAGCAGGATAAATTGTTCCTTTGTCCTGTGTTGCAAACATTTTTTTCACAGAGATTCTTTCTTTCAGATTTCTGCGTCTTCTGGAAGGCAGAGGCCTCAGAAGAGAATGTAAACAATTGTTATCAGCTGCTGTGAAGTGTAATGGGATGCACCTTGATTGGCTCATGCTTCTATGTTTATAATTAAGGGCCAATGACAAAGTGCAAGCTGGGGACTGATCCCTGGACACAACTTTGTTTGGGATTCTTTCTTTCTATTCTTAGCCTAGCAGCAGCTCTGCAAACTTCTCTCTTATTTCTATTTAGTATAGTTATAATGTATTATATATCATATATCAATAAATCCAGCCTTCTGATCTAGAAACAAGATTCACCGTCTCTCTCTCACCCTCAGCGACCCACTCAGGACGCTGTAATAGTCCTGGAATACCATCTGAATTGTTTCATAAATATCAACAATGAGTTAAATTCAGCATTTCAGAGGTAAGATCCTAAATCATATACTTGCAGAGAGAATTTCTTACAACCTGAAATAAAAATATAAGTGATGCAAGAAATCAAGGATAGAAGTCTTTTATAATTGAATGACAGATAATGAGAAGCAGCAGAGAATAGATGCTCTCTAGTGGGCCTGGTTATGAGGGATGCTCCTCATTTTCAGTCCAGGAGCACATAGAGCAATCTCTCCAGCAGAGTTTTCAATCACTGTATTTCATAAATCCCAGAGACCACACACAAGTGCCTGCATAGGACTGAAATTAAGATCCTGTACTAAGTGAGAATTCGATTTTGCCCTGAGCAATTTCAGCAGAAAATTTTCTTAGTACTTCAGCCTGTGAAATATTCCAGGTCCAGCGTTACGACAGGTAGCTTCATTTCCACAACCAGTAAGAGCTCCTGAGTGACAGTAGCTTCAGCTCCCAGTTTCACACCTAAATTGAGCAAAAGGAAATCAAGTAAATAGGAGCAAGGAAATTGCAGCTTGTTGGTGTACAATCAGATCAGGCCAGACCACAGCTCTTACACTAACATGAGATAAATGGGCACATCATACTCGACAGGCAATAACCTCAGTTCTGACCAATAGGTGGAGAGTTTTGAAATATTTTTTTTTAACCTGGATTTTAGTCTTTAAATCAGGCTAGAAAAAGAAAGCTTCTCAATATATTATTTAATATATGTGTCAAAACCTATTGTGTGGGGAGCAGTTTATGGTTTAGATTTGTAATAGCTGGTTGCCTTGTAATGCACTACCATTCATGTAATTGCCATCAAATTTTAGTGTTTTGGTGGAATAGTTATTTGCTGTTAAGTCACAACCTGCTTCTTATGCACTGCTTGTAGGAACTATGAAATTATCTGTCTATGATAAAATGGCTTATGGAAGTGGGTAGCAGTTGAGACTAATAGTAATGGTTATGTAATTGCAGTGAAATGTGGAGAGATTCTTCAGGTCACTATTTTTCTAGAGTGTGTGCAGACAAGCAGTTAAAAAGTGCCTACTTTAGTTACAGGAAACATTGACTGTATGAAACATGCTGAGAAAGGGGAAACAATTATTGGTACATTTAAACATAGTTAAACAAAAATAAAAGTAGGCCTACGTATTTCATCAATGAGAATCTTCGTCATATGACCATTTCAAGTGGAATCTAGCAGACATTGCAGACACACTGAATCAGGTGCTGAAAAAAAGGGTAAATTGATTAATATCATCTCAATAGCACTGATTTTGTACCTCAGATATCACAATGTTCATTCTTTGCTTTAGACTGTGTTAGTGAAAACAGTTAAGAAGCATACTCTCCTTATTGCTTTATATTCTTAAGTCTTCTCAAAATCTCCCTTGCCTCTGGATTAAATGCCAAACCTTTCCTCACTTGATTTATTTTGCATTTCTTCAGTTTTCTGTTTGTTGTTGATTTCAGTTTTCTGGCATTTCCTTTTAAATTTGTGGGATTTTATTCAATAAACTTTATCCAGGAAATTGAGTGAAATGCAGCCACTTTGGTGGAATATTTTCCCCCGATCTTCCGTAGCAGAAAATAAAAGCAGTGTAAACCTCTGCCATTATCTCATTTAAATCTGTTTCTGCTTTCAGATTATAGCCTCACTAAATTAGCATTAGAGAAACAGACCTTTATGTTAAATTCATTGCAGGGTTGTGCCAGCAGGACTAGTTGCATTTTAGTGGTCCCTCATTGCCTGTTTGCACAAAATTATAGCAAAGCCTTGAATAGTAAATTAAAATGGAACACAACCTTTTTATGTTAAACTTCGAGTAGTTGAAAGCTTAAGCTTCTGTAGAACCCCATTACTATTGCATAAAGCATGTTTCCCATATTTAAAATTCTGATTAATTAAAAACACTCGCAGTAATTAACATGCATGCTAGAGGAATCCAGAAATTATCTGCACAAAATTGCTTGTGGTTTATTTTGGTGTACATACAAGAAAAGTTGATACACAAACTCTTTTCCTGGACTTCTGACTCCATGAAGTAACACTGTCTGGGTGTCTGGTTTTATGTTATTCCTTACAGTAGATTTTTCTCTTACAGGCAGCTCTGTCTCTTCGAGCAGAGTTCTGCCTTTTGTGTATTTAATGTCCCCAGTTTGTGTCCCAGAAGTTTGTGAACAGTTCTCCTCTTGCTTACTACTTCTACCTTTTTTTGGCCCATGAGCCCTTCTTTGTCTTCTTTACATGGATTACTGTATTAATACAGTATAAGACACTGTAGGAAATGTAATAATTAATAACTGATAACTATTGGAGCCAACTGCAGTGCAACCAGGGTTGCTGAAAGATGTTGCCAAATGAGGTGAACTCAATGGCACCTAACAGTATTTAAGGCAGTATTTTGCCTTACCTCCCTGCCATATATTTCTTTCAAAACAAGGGTTCTCTGGGCCATAATCCTCCGAAGATCCATAATAAGATGAAGTATCTATACATAACTTAGGACTAAAAATTGCTAAAAGGATATAGTAAACACCCCAGTTTTATAGCACTGCATCTCAGTAAGCTCCTCTTTTATTTTACAGTCTGAGCAAGAACAAGAGTAAGCCAAGCCCATCTAAACAGTAAAGATATAGTGCTGGTTTTCATGGAGGCTTTTAACAAAATCTACTCTGAAAACAGATTTTACCTGATAGCTAACCTGCCAATGCATACTGAATGAAATGTGACATTACTGAAATGGCTTTAATTCTTTCATAAATACAAATAAGATCCATATCAGCTTGTACCAGAAGATGGGGAAAATATTTAATCCACAGTTTGTTTTGTTCTTGTTTGTGTCTAGGTTGTTTGGGAACATGTGGCCACTACATGTGGACCAGAGAGACCATGAACCTGCTTAAGTATCATCACAACATCTTTTTGATGAATCTCCATTTTAAGATTTTGAGTTGATTTTGATGATACTTGTAAAAGATAGTGTAGAGTCTGTGGGTGATCTGTTTATTCAGAGTGCATGTGTCCAAGCACACCCACTGAATGGAAATTATTCATCTCATAAAGCTGGCAGAAGACACATACTGAGTCTGAAGCTCCCCTGAAAACTCTCCCAGAGTTGTAAAGGTGAGTTCACCTACCAAGACTGACTTTGTGGATTTGGTTTTTCTACCTGTTCCTATGGCTGTGAATTCAGTGTGGTGCTGTTGGTAGATGTTCTTCTTCTCCCCTGGTTTACTAACAAACCACTGTGATTCTTCATGGATATGCACTTGTGTATGAACAGTCTATGGAAAAGACAAGCTCAATGACTTTCAAACACCTGTGCTTTCTTCCAGTCAAACCCAGCACAGCCTCCCCCAAATTTACAATTAATAGCTGCAAGTGTATTTCAAAGAAAAGTGTTTTTCTGTATATGCAAAATTTCCTTAATAAAATAACCTCTGTGCAGTGCCTCATAGGGGCAACTACAATGTTTTCTGTAGGTGAAGGTGGAAAGACTTCAGGTGACTAAAGATGATTTTTAGACAATAGAGAGAAGGCTTTTAGCAGTTAGAGACCATGATACTTCTCACAGCGTCTGTCACTTATTTATAACTTTGTGTAAGTCTAAGTTGTCAGGTATAAGATACTGACATTAATTTTTTCCTGCATGTGGAAATAGACTATGATAGTCATTGCAAGCTGCCTGAGATGCTGTGGATTTATCTCCTGCTTTACTGTGCACTGATTACTTCTTGTGGACAAGCCCATTAGTCTCTGTTGGTGTGTTAATGGTTTCCCCAGATCACTCTGCAGCAGGACTTGTGATGATGGAGTCACCTCACTTTACAAGTAAAGCAATTTGAACAAAAATCAAATTTGAATCAAAGATTTCATAATTGTTTAGGAAGCTGTTTCCTAAATATTTATCCCTCTTTGCTCCTTCTCCTGTTAGTACATGAAGACGATATTATACCACACCACCATGAAAGTTTTTTGTCATTGTTTGAGTAATTCCAGGACTCAATCAAGTAAAAACATAACCAATATAAATTCTAGGTGGTGACACCTTTGAATTCCAACAATTATGTATTCTGTATATCATATAATGTATTTTTAACTCTTTCAGGTTACACAGGAATCAATTAGCCAGAGTGTGAGGATGTCAGACTACTAGGCTACATATTTGCTGGTATTTCAAATTTGCACTTGTTGCTAATTTATTTGATTAAAAATTAGCATATCCAGATTTTGCCATGCTGTGATTATGAGGACTGATTTAGGAGCAAATTGTAGAACAGACTTATTTGGTAGTGTGCTGCTCTAGAACAGGAAGAGATTGTTGAGCTTACTATTAGATGGGGTCAAGGAGGTAAGGCTTCATTTACTCTGAAACGCATCACTGATGTTTTCATGCAAGAACCTGACTCATCTAAGAATCTGTACTGAGTGTTCTGGGTCAGATAAGAGGCCCAGCTAGCCCAGTGACCCATGCCCAGCACTGGCCATACAGAGAGGCCCAGGAAAGAAGCACAAGGCAGGCAGGAATGACCTTTCTCCTAACACATTCCTGCACTCCAGCTGTTTCCAGCCGTCTTTCCTTGGGCTGAATTTTTGGCAGTCTTTAGTAACCCTTGGAAGACCTCTCTTTGTGCCCCAGTGAGCTTTACTATCTGCAATTGTGACAAGATGTTGCACAGGTCCACCACCTGTCACATGAAAAATTACCTTTCTTGTTTGCTTTGAACCTGGCTGCTTCTAGCCTCTTCTCTAGATGATCAGTAAGGTCCCCTCCAATCCAATCCAGTCCAATCCAATCCAATCCAATCCAATCCAATCCAATCCAATCCAATCCAATCCAATCCAATCCATTCTTTTCCAGACCTGGGAGGCCTAACTAATTTAAATCATGCTCTAAATGGAAATATTTCCTTTTGCCTTTCAGCATTACTGGTAGATTAGACCTTTCTGCCCTTTCATAATAGAAATTGTTTGGTAGCTTTTAGAACAGCTGACTCCACAGCTTCTATTGCATGGAAATATTTAACTTCTGTATAATTCTGTGTACATGTATGTCTGATCCTGGAATGGTGCAAATCTGTAAATTTGCTGTTTTCAAAGCAGCTCTGTTTAGACCAAATGAAGCTCTCACTGGGGATTTGCCTTTCTGTTTATTGATGATGATAAAAATTTAGTAAGTGTTTGAGGATTTTTAGAACTTTTGTAGCCTACCTTAAAGAAAATCAATAACCTGAATATTCAATATAATCTCTGTACAGAATTAAATGATAAAGACAAGTGTGTAAAACAAAGCAGAGCTCTGTTTTGTCCTTTTTGGACTTGGGCCTACTTGCCAATTGATTTTGGTCTGATATTACTGATCTGGTAATTCTGGTGAGAATTTGGATTATGGAAACAGGAGTGCCTTATGTAATTTATTCCATGGGTAGTATGAGAACACAGCATATTTCAGTAGTGAATATTTCAGTGCACATCTGATAACAGTGATTGGCATGGACGAGTAGCCTCTGTAAATGAAAGGTCCTGTCCTTTACATTGTGTATATTTGGAAGAAATATTCAGTAGCATTCAAATTAAATGTGAACTGTAATGAAACAAAGGAAGATCATAAAATAAGCAAAGTGAAGCTGAGTAAGTGCTTTATTCAAGGAACCTGTGGAAGAAACAGGAAATGGTGTAGGCACAGTCCACCTTTTTAATTACCATGTTAAAAATCCACATGCAAATTGTTTATGCAGAAGTCAAAACCAAACCAAGCAAACTGCCTCAGAGCTGGGCAGCATTCCACCCGCAGAAGATTTGTTACATCATGCCTTAAAACTGCCAGCAAGAGCTTTGGGGAACATTAGCACTGCAATGTTGCAACAGTCCCAGCACCACCCAAGGAACTGGCACACAGAGTGCACAGCTGGGCTATGCTTTGTAGGTCTGGCCACAGTTCAATTGCAGGAATTCAGTGCATAAATATTAACTTTGAGCCACACATATGCCCCTTTTCAATAGTTTGAACAGTCATCTGAGACAATAATGCAATAAAGATCTTGTTTGCAATTTCTGAACGAGATAACATTTAACAGGAAGCAAGTCAGATAACTGACTTCTGCATTCAAACTTGTCACATGACAAACTGTATTTCACATTTAAGATATAAAACAACTCTGTCATTCCTTGTTGCCTTTTGAGCCAAATTTTGTGCCTTTATGAGAATGGATTTTAGCTTCTTTTTGGCTTAGGAAACTTTGGGTAGAAGGTGACAGCCTGAAGAGTTTACTGTCATATCATAGTTTCCATTCCTTCAGAGATACAGATGTACAGTTTTAACCAGCTGATTTTGCCAAGGCAATGAAACTAAAGGTTGACCAGAAATATAGACTCTCACACTTAACTAATTAAATGTCTTTTATTACTAAACAGATGATAGAGACATATGCTCTAGCAGACAGGTTATTTGGTTATTTGGCTAGCTGCAGATCTTTCTTTGGCACTGCTCTATTAGTCTCAGCTTACAGGGAACCTTAAGCAGTGTCTTCAGAAGACACAGGGACTGCTGAGAGGCTACAGCAAGTCACAGCAGAGGCAGGGCCCTGAATGCTGAATGACGTTTCAGCAACCAAATCCTCCAAAACTGTCAGGATAAACAAGACTCTAACACTGTTGTTTTAGTATCAGTGAGTAAGGCATTACTTTATTCCTAGCCTGGAGGCGTGTGTGCGGCCAACAAAATTCATGCCTCTACACAAATGCAGATACAAAACTCATTCACTTATTTATACATTTTTAGCAAACAAAGAAATTAATGTTCATTGGTTCTAAATTACATAATTGTCTTTCATTAATCAGTATCATGTTTCCTATTGGTTATCGTTTTCTCACTTCTCATGCTAATTAGTTTATATTTTTCAGTCTTTTTAGTATTTTTTTTTCCAGGTAGAGACTTTTCAACACACATATACTGAGTCTTTATTAGCTTCTTCTCTATCTTCCGGTTTCTGCAAAAGTCCTTGTAGTCCATAAATTCTCTGCTTCTTGTATCCAATTTCAACAATACATCACTCTCTACCAGGCCTTGTTCATTGAAGCATATCAAGGTTAGCTTAGCAAAACTCTAAGTTTCATTAATTTTCCCAAGCTCTATTCCCACACTAGCTGCTTATGACTACTTTGCTAAATGCTGGCTAAGAGTACTTTAAGAATAGTATACTATTTGTAATATATATATATAGGTAACAATTAAACAATTAATTTAGAAGTTAATTAAAACCACTAACTGAAATTATTAAGAGTTTCTATTGTTTCCAACACTTTCAGAATAATTTCACTACTTCTGTGCTATTTTATAGAGCCAGCTTGGGACATCAGTGCCTATGCTGCTGTCTCAGTTACTTACACAATCAGCTGATTTATCAAACAATAAGAGTTTCTACCAGTTTCCCTAAATTATGCATGGCACAGCATGTAAACCTTTTCCAAACTGTTTGTCACTCACACCCCTCAGTGTGGATTCTGGGCCATATCTTCCTCTTGATGTCAAGGAAAAGGACCAATTCCTTATGAAATTACTGCCAAAACCATACCATTAGCTGGAATTAAGCTGGTTAGCCTCCTGCAATGAACTGCCTTCTGTGCTACATGATCGTCTAATTTGTGAAGCCTTATTTAAAAATGCACACAGTGTGCCAGGTGGAAAAAGTGGCACGGAGCTTGACACGGAGTATTTTCAACTCCTCACCCTGCAGGATCTCAGAGCATTTTCCAAAACAATATACATGTGTCATTTACTGAGCACCGTATGGGGCTTATTACGCCTCAGTAAATATTTCACCCGTTCAATAAAACCTACATTCAGAGCCTACATAGGGTGTGTGTCTGTAGGAGTTCAAGAGTTGAAGAGAGGAGGCAATACCAGAGAATATAAAATCTACTGAAATAAAATTTGAACCAATAGGACTGTTAACAGCCAAAAAATCCCCCAGGAACAGGGTGTGTGATGAAATCTTATGATAAAAAAGCAGCTTGCCTGCATTCACTGAAGGTCTGAACTTTAAAACAAAACACTCCAATGCAATTAACCTCCCCAAGATACCCATAAAAGAACATCTTTGTCATGCCAACAGAGAAATAAAACTTTCCAATAAATTCTGATGAAAATCCAGTGTCTAACACTATTTTAAAAGAAACTGTAGCATCGATATTTGATACATCCCATTGCTGTCCTGTGAGAGCCACCTTCTATCTGGTGATATCAGATCTCTTTGGCACAGGATGGCTCGCTGCCTTTGAGAGAGTTGTTATCTCACCATTCTTCAGATGAGAGCAGGAAAAGTAATGATGAATAGAGCTATAAAGTGATCAAAGTTCACACAAAAAATCAACAGCAGAGCTGATAGGAGAAACATCTTCATTCCAGTTCATCTACTGTAACCACATTTGTCTACATTTGCAAGGTATGTCTAACAGCAGGTTTATCCTGGCAGGTTATTGTATACAAAATGTGTCAGGTTTTGTGTGGCTGCCCTGCCGGAGGCATGGGTTAACAGTTGTGGTGGGTACATGGGTTGGAGGGTACATGGGTTATAGTGTAGCTGTGCTACACAACAGGCTACGCGCACTCCAGCGCACCAGTTCCACACCTGTCCATCACAGCGATGGAGCAGAGCTTTACCATTTACTTGGCACAAAATTTCAAAAGTAGCCAAAACCCAAATTTAAAATCTGTACAGAATAAGTTGGAGATTGGAAAAAAAAAATTGGAAAGTTGGGATTGGAAAAAATAAGACAGACAGGAAATCCAGATCAGTTTTACAGTGCTGATGAAGCTCATAGGTACTGCAGCCCAAGGAAGCAGTTGGTCTTAGTGAAAGGCAGATTGCATGAATTGCAGGATTATCAGCAATCTAATAGCAAAAAAAACCCCAAAAAAACTAGTAAAAGCCACTTCACATATTTCTCTTTCTTCGGAAAGAGACTACCCACACTCAGAGGAACAGAATAGCATGAACGTTTCTCTTCACTAGGGGCCAAGTGGATATTTTGAAACATTTCAAACTATTGCAGTAGAGATTTAAAATGTTCTTTTACGTGTGCATATTCTGATTCAGAATATTTAGAAACTTGTTAACAAGAACAGCTGTACTATTTTAATATGTGAAATGGTCAAAGGTTTTGTACATATTTTTACAGCTGCATTGATGATGAGAGTGAGGTATGGCTGACTGCCACACAGAACTCAGAGAAGTCATTGGCAGATGAAACATGACCTGCATCATTTGTTTAGGTGGGCACAGAAGCTGCTTTGCTTACCCTGGATATGTAAAATATAATGTCAGTCAGATGGGCACACACATTTCTTTCCATGAGCTGCTGCTGGTCACCCTCTGGGACTCTGCCTTTAGAAAGTACTCCTAAGTTGCTTATGCAACCAAATCTTTTTTGGGTTTTGACTGACTCATATATTTGCAGCGATTGGGAATACATGTACAGGTACTTCACAACAATACAATTTATTATTTAATTCTCTAATTGCATTATTTTAGCTACGTAAAATTTTATCTTACTCAAGCGTGAAAGAGAAAATAAAAAACAATCTTATAATAATTACTACAGGTTTGAAGGCTTTCTGGATTGTGGCTATCCTTTCTGGCATTGCTGTAGAGGAACCCTGGAATGATTGAACCCTGCTATATAAATCTTTCTGCTCCAAGATCTGTGCTGCCATTGAAGTGTTTTTGACTCCTCAGTGTTTAAGCTGTATTTAGATATATCAGTTTTTACCAGTTCTCTCTCATGGCACTCCTATTTCTCTTATCAAATATGAACTTGGCTATGGGATCAAGAGGAAATAGAAACCTTAAAAGGAAGCAATAATTTGTATTAAAACATGTTTGTAAAAGATTATGTAAACTTTCCACCCTTGATGTCTCCAATGACAGGGGAGCTAAGCTTTCTTCAACTCTTCCCTGGAGGCAACTCTTTGAGTTCAGACGAATAGCAAGCCTTATTTGAACACAATATAAATGTAGACCACGCTGGCTTTATAAGATTGCATTCCTGCACTGCCCATCAAAGAGGGTGGAGTAAAATGCTACAACTTATCAGTTGTTCTGTGGCCACCCTGCAAAGATACATTCAGTTAGGCGGAATTAGGAAAGAATTTTGGTTACCTCTGTTAAGATAAGACTAGATAGATTATATATGTGTTCCTAGCTCAGTCTATCTACCATCTGCAGCATACTGGGGAAGGGAAGAGCACAAAAAGAAGCTCACCCATTTTGAGTCCTTATGAGGAAGGAATCTGTACTTATGTACTGCAGACTTTTGAGCATAATTCCCAAATTAGTTGGGACATAATTCCCAAACAACTTCTCTCTAGATTCCCTGTGCAAATTAAAGTTTTGTGCTACCAGTCTAAATAAAATATATTTTAATCTCACACATGCACCACATTTGTATCCAAATCTTACCTCAGAATTGGAAAAAGCTTGCAAACAGTAGATTGCTTATGATTAGTGCCAATAAACACTACTACAGTAGCCAAACACATATTTGCTTAGAGAGAAAGAGTGAGTCTTTTAATCCTCTTTCAGCATTGGCCAGATCAGCAACTGCCTTTGGTAGTAACCAGGTCCTAACCTGGGCCTTGCTCTGCTGCTTTCTGTGCTGCCAAAAGGCATTGCAACAGCTCAGCTTAATCTGGCACAACTGAGGAGAGAAGGCTGCCTTAGGCAATGCTTACATACTTAATCTAAGAACTATTAGACTTTACAAGAAGTGTACCTGTATATTACTGGAATTGAACCCGCCCCAGCTGATTGTTAGAGATGCTCTGAAGTAATCACTTGAATGTTAATTCAGGAAAGGTGAAAGGTTAGCAAGGAAAACAATTTCAATTCTTCATATCATGCAATATAATATTTTTCAAAATTACTAGAGAAGCCTTAATCATTTGGCTTTTCTAACTATATTGAATAATTTTCCTTCTTTAAGGTTAGAAATAAATTGATTATCAAAAGAATCCAGAGAAAATTACAAAATGAGATAGCCAGTTCTAAAGCCTGGTAACAGTGCAGTGCCTCTGAGCATTACTGACAAAAACTTTCTCTCCAATAGCTGACAGCTTTGTGATTACAGTGGGACACTAAGGGAGCTGCCACCAAGTGGGAATGCTGGATGTTAGAAGCAGAACCTTAAACAACCTTGGCATTTGGTGGAGAAACAACACAGACGGGCATGCCAGAGTAGCTTGCTCACAGCAGCCCTTCATTCCCTACAGCCTTTCATTCCCAGCAAAGAGCCTGGTATGTTTTTAACCATCTGGAAGTTGGGGTTGGTTTTTTTTGTTTGTTTGTTTGTTTTTGTGGGTTTTTTTCCCCCAGGGTTAATACGGTTTAATAAGTTAGAAATAAAGTCTTGAGTACATCCATCACTGCAGCAAGACCCACTTCCAGAGCTGCAAGTAGATGTTTTTCTTCAACTGTAGAAGAGCTGGTGGAAGTGAAGGCTTTACTTATTTTCTGGGTTTTTTTTGTTTGTTTGTTTGTTTGTTTTTTTCATGAGACACAAAGCCATACTTAATTGTTAGTCACAATCTTTGTGTCCATGCTGCTACAAACAGGAAAGCAATTCTAGTGAATGCCCTGCATAGAACTGTTAAATTTCCAGGTGGGGTACAGTATCTGGCTTATCTGGCGCTTGCTAGGAGGTAGATCCTTTTTCTTAATCTACTTGCTAATGGAAGGAAAAACTGGTCGTTCAAGTTACATGTGGGACATGTGACATGAGAATGGGCTGATAAGTAAATTGCACCCAGAAATTGATTTGGTTGCTTATTAGCTGTTTTTCCATTTGTGCCAAATACTGATAGATGTAATAACAATGAAATGCCCTTGGGAAATTTAAGAACTCTTTCAATTGCAGCTACTGATGTAATAATAAATTCACATATATTAGTCAAAAGGAAAACAAAATAACTGAATCTAATGAAAGCTTAATTGAATAAAATGAGTTGGTCTTGCCTGGTTTTAGTTTACAGAAGTATTTCTGTCCAGAATGCAGCAGCATTCCCTGTGACATGCCAGGCCAGTGCAGCAGACTGTCCTTCTCCAGCAGATCTGATCTTTTATTGGCTGCTCATTCTTTGAAAGTGTGTGCATAAACCTCTTGCAAAGGCCTTGCTGAGAAAGAGGACAGCTGGGGTTATTATTTGAAAAGCCGATAGTACTCTCTTTATAAGCCACAGATAAAATGTTTCACATTTCTATTTCAGGCTGTAAACCAGACCAGGCTGTTCTTGAGTGTAAGTTTACCTTCACAGGAAATCCATTGTTTGGAAAGCTAATGGAATCACCACACCCTGTGAGCACACAGATAAGGCTCTCAGATAAGTTCTTCTTCTCCATGAATACCTAGAAATTATCGGATAATGCTATTGTTAAATTGCAATATTGAAAATCTTACAAGAAATGATACCTTTATTTACACAAATCTGTTGGGGTTGGGAACTTGATCTGAGAAAGGAAGCAAATTAGCAAGTGGGAATTTTCATGTCCAATGCAAAGATAAATCATCAATCTGGAATAAATCACTAAGCAAGTTAGCAAGAACCTAAATCTAAGGTCTAAGATCTTAAAGCAAGAGAGCTTGACCTTTTGTATAAAAACACTGGCAACCCAGTAGCTTTATTTATTTCCCTCTGGATGTGTACAAACCAAAAATTACTCTGAAGAAACATTCTTGCAGAGTCAAGCCTTCAGAAAAATGTAGCACTTTCCCCTTCCCTCTTGTGGCAGAAATAGGAGCTGAGTAAAGATAGGAAATTTTCATGTGAAAATGTGTGGGTGATGAACAAGTGCATTTTCTCCCTAGATGGAAAGAAGTCCAGAAGACAGAATTAATACAGCTGTAAAGTACTATGAAAATAGTGTAGACACCAGCACTCTTTTGAATGTCTTGCATTCAATTCTTATAAAATAAATCTGAGCAAGGAAACCTTGAAATATTGAGGCAATTAGCATCTTAGCAACACCACAATGACATATTTATAAGTTTGTAATTACTACTCAGCTCTAGAAATGCTGCTTCTTCTAGTATTTTACAGTAGAAAAAGTGATGAGTTTGTCTGTAAGGATACCCTAGCTACTCCAGGCGTAAGAAATGCATGGAGATGATGTGAAACATGAGAGAGAGGACTTCCTTCTTTTAGTCTCCATATACAGCGAGACCAGAAACTCAGTTTCAGATTAGGTCCCATTAAAAGAGCAGGACATATCCATTAGCATATTTGGAAAATTTGATGAGAAAATCTAGTTGCAAAACTCAATTTGTTTATGCAGCAGTTCTGAGGGCGTGAAACATCTGATTTTTAAAGTCATATCCTCCTCCTTGCTCCTTACAGGAGTAGTCTGGTTAAATACACATAGATTCTTAAAGGAGAAACTAAAGGCACATTTTTTTTTACCTGCATAATCCTGACAAATTTGAAACTGTCACTCTGAAACTTAAGGCACTTGAGAAAAAAAGGGACAGAGCTTTAAAAATGCTGGTCCAAGCAGCTGAGAGTTTATGAAAAGTATTTCTGCTGTCAGCAACTGAAATGAGATCTTAAAGTGGAAAGTGCTGGGCCAACTTCAGGTGTTATGTCTACATTGCAGCTCATCCAGCTTGTAAAGCAAGTTACATTGTTGGATTTTAATCCTGAAGTAGCTTTTACTGTGCATAGTTTTGGATAATCCAAATCACAAGTTTTGGATAATCTGTATTTTACTTACTCCTCTGCAGGGACAAATGATTGTGTTTACACAGCTGTACTACTTGAGGCTCAGTTTAAAGAAAGAATGTACACATGGAGAAGATCCTTTTGCCTTTGCAATTACATTTCTGTCTTTCCAATATAACACAAGAATGGTCTCTGTTCTGCTGAGATGTAGAGACTACTGCTGTTAGTGAAGCTGTCCCTGCTTCATTTCCCAGAAGAGATACCACTGTGCAGCTGTATTTTCCACATAATCATAGGCATCTCTGATACTTAATGAACATTCACAATATGATTTTTAGATTACACAACTTACCCAGCACATTTTAATTGTGTTTGCCCTTTGTTCCTTTTGACCTTTAAGCCTTTGCTTGAAATAAAACCAGTAAAGAGACAGAAACAAACTGCTGTGCCACATCAAATCAGACTACAATTCAAGGAGAAGAACTGTAAATGTGGAAGTGTCAAGAAAGAGTAAGTTTTTCCTGATTCATATAAACACTTTATTCAAATGCTTTGGGCACAGATAAACAGTCCTTGTGCAATGTTTGTTATGGTTTCACCTACTTCAAGCTGGAAACTGAAAGTGTTTTGGTTAATGGGACAGAAAAGTTTCTTGAGTTCTCTGCAGCTGCAAGTACTTCAGTATGTTATGATGAAGCACTATCTCACATCTTTTAACAGCAAAGCATCTCAGTAATTCAGATTTTTTTTTTTTTGGTTTGTTTGTTTTGTTGTTTTTTTTTTTTTTTTCCTCGAGGAGGAACCATTGCTTTGTAGTGCACTTACAGTGACTGGCTGTACCTGCTGGCATTTCCTGGAAAAGCAGAAATAAATTTTCATGATATCCTTTAGTAGACACAGATATAAGTCTTAGTAAAAATGTTTTAAAATTTTCTTATGACACTACTAACTTGGGAGGGGTGCTTCAAGTATTTGAAATTCTTTTCTATGTAAGCTGAGACCTAACAAGTACAAGATCTGATTTCAAGTGAAAAAAACCAGGAAAAATTCTGAGGGCTACAACAGAAACATCTGATGGATCCTTTAAAATGTTCTTTAGAATTTAAGAAATTTGGTTTTATATTAAATGATTGGTAATAGTCTTAGAATTTTTTTTAAGTTTTATGTAATATTGGCAGTTTCTGTAATCTTATTCCTATTGTGTATTGACCTACCTTTAACCCTTGTGAAATATTTTCTGTAGTTCTTATGTTACAGTTACATTTCTGCAGTTTCCTGACTGGTGCAGTGTATAGGTACTCATAGCATGTTGACTTCTACTTCGAGGAAAAATTAACTGATTTAGATTTTTGGGTTTTTTTTTTTTTTCCCAACTCATCCTCCTCAGTATATAAAATCTTTATTTAAGAGGGACAAAGGCATAACACCCTTCCACTCCAGTTGCATTTTTTTTTCAAACATAATTTCTACATTTCTTTCTTGAATATACTGGTTCTTGAGCTGGTTCTACCCATGTCTGCTTCCTACTTCATATGACAAAACAAAGCTTGGATAAATGATGCTAGAAACTGTATTATTCTTTATAGCAAGCAAAGAGAAAAATATCTGTAACACTCTCCTGTTCTGATCTTAGTTTTAGTGATCCTTGAGTATTACCATTTTACAGTGGTCTGCAACAGGTAATATAGAATAGTTGGTATGAAGTAAAGCCAATTTGCAGCACTAAGCTGCATATGGGAGGATTCCAATACGTGTGTGGTTTAACTCTGGTGTCACCTGAAGAATTGGATGTCTTTATAAGGGAAGTATTTCCAAGGTACAGTTATACTGCAATAAATAAAAAGCGTTCACAAAACCTAAAGTAACCAAAGCCCTTAACTGACGCTAAATTAAAAAAAAAAAAAATTAATCTGAGAAGTACTTTTTTTAACTTCCCTTCCTGCTCTGGTGATTCTTTCTTTTAAGTTTACTTTTACTACTGTGATAGCTAAAAACTGAATGCGCTTCTAATCATTTAATATAAAGGGATAAGGACTTAAGGTATTTTTTGGAGGAGTTGTTGTTATCCATTGAGAGGGTTTTATGGCTCTGGGGTTCAGAGATAATGAAGAATAAGAGACAACTTGTTAACACTGTGCAGAGAAATAGAAGAGATAATGAAGAATAAGAGATGACTTGTTAACACTGAACAGAGAAATAGAAAGTTCACAAAAGTAGAATTTTGCTTCTAGGGAGGTTTAAATGTGGACTTCAGTATGTGCTCATGTGTTTGGGGGAAAAAGCCAAAATACCTTTACATTCCATTTTAACTCACATTGCTAATCAGAGGAGCTTCTGAGACAGGTGGCAGGATGTCTCATCAAAGTGAAACTAGAGTCACCCTGCTGAGGTTCCACCTGCTATGTAAAAGTCCTACCACCTTCTTGCCAAGTGGAAAGAATTAGCTGACTCAGTAGATTTTGGGTCTGTATCAGGTGAAAGTGATTCATTAGGCTGTGAGATTGAGCACTAGAAACTGTACACTCCGCAACTAGAACTAGAATCTGCCTTAAAATTGTTTAAGAAAATTAATTTCCTAACCATGGTAGTGAAAAATTGTCCCATATTCTAGTGTAAATTTCTCTTCCCAAGGATTTCAGAGCACTAACAAACTAAGGCTCTGCCCCTTGGTCATGGGATGAAGAAGTTGTTGGAGTCACAAGAGGTATTCTACACCTAAAAATGAGCTTTTTGTGGTGAAAATGAAATTAGCTGCTGGCCTTTCAGTATAATTTGGGAAATGTACTTCAAATTGTATGTACCTGCTGCATTTAGCATTTGTAAAAAGTTAGCACTCTGTAACAGCACTCTTCTTACTAACTTTTCATCTCTCTCCCTAGTAATTTAATTTTTTTCTCCCATTATGTCATGGCTTAGCACAGCTCAGGTCACAAATTGCTGATAGCAGTAGGTGCTATAACATGGTTAGAATTGCAATATAAATAAAAGTAACTCCTAACTGTACAAGTTATGTGCAGATTGATCACATTTTACCCACTGGTATCTCCAGTGGATGCTGGGCATGGTACTGTGTAATTTTCTTCGATTTAGGATCATAAACCTGTAGCACAGAATATCATGGGCTTGAAAGCAAGTACACCAGCAGTAGTTTCCTCATTGCATTAAACAATTACTTGAAATGAACTTAATTTCACATCACAGTAAGTACAACTGAGATCAGCACGAGTGTATCAATGAAAGAGCCCATCTAATGTGGCCTGATTTTTGTCCAGTTTGCAAACATTGTATCTAAGAACTGTTTGCATTGAAGGTACCCTAATATTTTGTGGGTTAATAATCAGATTTTTGTCCATAAAATAGTATTTTCCTACCAGACAAAAAGACCCACCACAAGATCTCCACTTTTCAGAAGTCTCCTGAACAATTTTATTGTCTTTTAGAATCCTTCTCTAGGTGACATCCTCCAAGCAAAGGCAACATACAGTTAAATGCATCATTTGGAAAGCCATGCCTTGGTTTCTGGATCATCAGCTTTGAGTCACAGAATGATTTGTGTTGGAAAGGGGCCTTTAAAGGTCATCTAGTCCAAACCCCCTGCAATAAGCAGGGACATCTTTCTTCAGCCAGATCAGATTGCTCAAAGACCCGTTCAACCTGACACATTGAATATTTCCAGGCATGGGGGCTTCCTTCCCTTCCCTGCACTGCACACACTTTTGGCCCATTTGCACATACCTAGACTTTTAAAATGCTTTTGATTTATGGAACTGGATTTTGGTATATAAATCCTTGACTAAATTTGTAGGCAATATAATCATTAGTAGATATAACAACTGTTGCAGTCACAGGAGCTAGCAACTGCACTCAGCGCTTGACAACCATCAGCAATCTGCTTATCGTCTCAATTTCTCAACTAATCTCTATTATTGTCAGTTAGGAATCAAAACCTTAGGGAAAAAAGATATATTAATTATTTCTGCATTTCCAGATTGCTCTGGAAGGTTGCTATGGGCACAGAATATTGTAACTCTTCTTGGCATCCCCCAGACAATGCTGGCAGTGGTTGTGCCCCAAGCTCCATCTTAGCACGCAGCTGATCCAGAATGTATGAAGTCAAGAAAGAAAAAAACAACAGACACTGGCAGAATGTCTCACACCTTACAAGCTCATTTGTGAATGTTTACTACTTCTGGGGAAAACAACAAAACCAACAAAACAAAACCCAACAAAACAAAAAAACCAACAAGAGGGCTAGTGAAATAAACCAGGGAAGACAAGCGTGAAGGAATACAGGACAGAACACCAATATGCAGGACAGCTCTTCTGAGCGCTGGGAGGGGGTGCAAAAAGGATGTGATGGTTACCAAGTATCCACCCTTAACAGCTCTGGCTTTAACCGAAATCACAGTATCGTCGAACATACTCCTACCGCAATTCCTACTTCCCATGCTACCTTACCATCGCTGCCATTTCGTCTCCCAAGCACACCGAAACATTATCGGTGCACATTGCAAACTTTTAAAATGTACATAGCTTCCCCAGATGAATCTTTAGGATACTATAGCTACGTCAAATGCCTGAAATTCCGCATCCATCCGAGTTTATCCGTTTACGTGCACTTTTGGGAAGGTTCTGTTAAGCCACAAAGGAAGGAACAGACAAGGATGCTTGGACGAGAGCGGGCCTCTCTCTAGTCCTGCTGTCACCCAGCAAATACAGAGCTCTCCTTTTTCTCTCATAATAGAAAATTTTGTGAGATTTCTGTCTTTTCTAGGGATCTTTGCATTAAAACCACAAAGTCTGTTCCCGGGCAGGATGCGCTGGCGCTGCGGGCGGGACCAGCCTGTTGCGGGCAGCAGCGGGGGCTGTGGGCGGCCCTGCCCGCGGCTCGGCATCGCAGCCGGGACAGAGGGCGCGGGGCAGGGACGCCGTCCCGGAGGGATCAAGCGGCAGTTCAGGGGTGCCCGGGAACGCCGCCCCCGCGCCCGGTCCCCGCCGCGCTCCCTCGCGGGAGGCAGGAGCGCCGCGGCGGCGCTCAGCGGGCGCTGCTGCTCCGCGCTCACGCCCGTCGCCGGGGTAAACGCGGTCGCTCCCGCGCCTGCCGCCGCCGCCCCCCGGTTCCCCGCGCAGCGATGCGGGGACGCCGCCGAGCCCGTCCCGGCCGCTCCCGGGGCGGGGGCGCGCGGGAGGAGGCGGCGGGGCGGGGGCAGCGGCGGCGCTGGGAGGTCCGGGGCGCGCATGCGCGCTCTGGCGCTCCGTGACGGGAGCGCTCCCGCGGCACCGGGGCCCGGCTCGCGCTCCCATAGGCTGCTTCCCCCGGCAGGCGCGCGCCCGCGGCGCGGCTCTTCCTACCGCGCTCGCGGGGGCGCGCGCTGCCCGGGCCGTGCGCCGCTGTCACGGCTGCCCGCGCGCCGCTCCCCGCCCTCGGCGCGCGCCCTGCCCGCGCCCCGCGCCCCGTCCCCGCCAGCTCCGCTCCGCCGCCGGCGGGTTCCTGCTTCCGTCTGCTCCCGCCGCTCCCCGCCCGCCAGCC
The DNA here is from genome assembly GCF_035770615.1 of Melospiza melodia melodia. Classification (NCBI taxonomy): domain Eukaryota; kingdom Metazoa; phylum Chordata; class Aves; order Passeriformes; family Passerellidae; genus Melospiza; species Melospiza melodia. The sequence goes on along the minus strand of NC_086199.1, from coordinate 69,414,803 downwards.
CCGCCGCCCCCCCGCCCGGCACCCGCGGCAGCGGCAGCGCGGGCTCCGCCGGCGGCGCCGGCACTCCGGTAAGGGGATGCGGGGGCTGAGCGGCAGCCGCGGCGGCGGGGAAGCGGGTACCGAGGCGAGACCGGGCGGCTCCGGCGAGCGCTCCCCATCTCTCCCTCGGGCCTGGCGCCGCCGCTTTTGCGACTCGGGCGCTGCTCAGCAACCGCTGCCGCCGCCGCCGGGGCGGTGATGGCGGGGAGGGGGCCGGTCCCTGCCGTGTGCCGGGGTCCCCCTGGGCTCCCGCACCTGAGGGTCGCTGCTGGGGCCTGAGGCCGCCGGAGAGCGCGGCGGAGGAAGGGGAGGCCGGGGCTCGGCGAGCGGCCGGGGCATCACCGTGGGCGGCGGGGCCGGGCCGGGCCCGGGAGGGAGATGCGTGCGAGCCCCGGGCGGCGGCGTTGCCCCGGGCGCGGCGCGGACAGCGCGGTTCCCGCAGCGCGGAGCGCGGCTGCCGCCGTCCCGTGCGCCGCGGCCGCAGGGCAGGCGCGGGGGGCGGCCTCCAACTTTCCTTGTCCCGGGAACTGCGGCCGCCCGAGGGGACGCCCGCTTTTGGCAGGGAGGAATACACGGGGAGCGGGGGCTGCGAGGACGGACCTCACGCTTTGGGGCCGCCAAGTAGCTCGAGGAAGTGCTTGCCTGACACGGGTACAGAGCCTTCGGTTGTTGCCTGGGGCTTTTCCCACGGCGACCTTTCCTGTTTTTCGGCACAATTGGCTTTGGTCGTGGATCCTGTTACTGGTAAGGCTCTGGCGATTTAGTTAGTGCTTGATGTATGCTCAGGTCTTTCACACGTGTGTGCCAGTAGTGCGCGCAGTGTGTTCTTGGTGCACTGCAAAGACTGACCTTCTGCTTTCAGAAGCTCCTGGTTGAGGGTACAAGAGGCAGAAACTATAGTGCCGTGGTGCAGGGTGTACCAAGAAGCCTAAGGGCAAAGGCATGAGCTGTAAAATTGCTTGTTGAAGACTGTAACTTCCTCGGGGCAGTACCTGCTGTCCTTGTGCCCTTAGCGCACGCACGGTGTGCTCTGATGCACATGCTGTGTGTTCATGGATGTGGCAAACAACCCTGTGCTCACAACATTCGTGTGCTTTATCTGTGATCTTCTATTAGCACTTGGCACCTCTTGTTCTGTGTGTGTGTGTTTGTATACTGAAACGTACACATCAGCTGAAAATTGTATGTTTCAGTATACATGTGTACATATATATATATACATACATACTCTTTCTGTCCCCAAGAAGAGGATCTTAATGTCTAGGCCTGAAATTTACTGGTGTAAATGCTTCAGAAGGAGTGAGCATGAAAAGGTTTCTTGATTTTATAGTATTAATCTTATTTATTTTTCCAAGTAATTTTCCACTGCAAGTCATCAAAAACTTCAGAGAAGTCTGAACTGCAAAAGCAAATAAGTGGCCAACTTGCCTGTGCTGCTGGTGCTTGGGGTGCTTTTACAGATGACTGTTACAATTCCTTTCATTATTAAAGAAAACTAGTTATGGGGAGTTGGTGACTCTGCTTTGATGTATTTCCAGTAGCGTCTGTTTCTCTGGTTATTGCAGGTATGCTTACTGCCAGATTTTTAGTTATGCTTGTTAGGGTTTTATATGAATATTTACCTTAAGCAGGCACACTAGCATATTGCAAAGTTTGCATATTTTCCCAACTACATGTAATAAGACAGCCTTTTTCAAAGTTGGAAGTACAATTAATTACTCATATTTTCTGGGCAAAAAGTTCAACAATGAGAGAAGGGCAGGAATCAACTTGGAGTGTTGAATCAGGTAAATTCACTCTTTCAGTGATATAGTTGCCAGGACATTTGACAACTGGGAAATACAGAAGGTCAGTTTTAGCCCATTGTCTTCATTTGTTTAAAATTTTGGTGGTTTAATTAGCTGAACAACTGAAAGTACAGTAGTTCTAGGAAATACAAGAAAAAAATATGTTAGCTATACATGCTGGAGTAGAAATAGAGCTACTTCACCTTAAGTGAATTGGTAAAGGTGGTAGTAAACCACCTAGGGGCTTCCCTTTGGTTTGACATCTGTGGTTTGTGATCACTTTATTGCAACTTCAAATAGAGACTTCATTGTATAATTGAATACCTATATATTGCAAATATTGCACACCATTCATACTGTGGAAATTTTTTTGGATCCATTTCTGTCTTTGTGTGGCTGTATGGAATAGGTTCTTTATCTGTCAGATCTTTTCTAAACCAAATCATTTTCCCAGGCTTGGAATGTATGCAGTTAAAAGTAATAAATGTTAATTTTATTTATAGTTTATCAAATCAGTCTGTTCATTGACATTTCAATGGATAAAGAAGAAGAAGGTTGGGATTTGAGTATTTATATCTTGTTGCAGTCAGAATTAAAGTAAAAAGTAATGACTATAATCTTAAACTGGTCTGGAGGGGGAGCTAGTGTCAAAGCAAAACTGACTTAATTAAATCTTGTTGTCTGGTCATAGAATATGCTTCTAATACAATAAGAAAAACAAATATAGATGATGCATTCTATGTATGATTGCATTAATATGCATCTCTTGTATGATGAAAATAATCTGAAAGTGATGTGTGATTTTTTTTTTTGGGAAATAGAGTATGCGTTTTGCTGTTGTGCAACAAAAACTGTATCCAAAGAACTTTGAAGTTGCAAGATCAAGCTCTTACACATCATGAAATGGCACAATCAGAGATTCTTGTAGTCGTGTAATGTGGCCTATAAATGTAGGGTTAAATTTTACGTTTTTCCCTACAATGTTGCTTTCAGTTTATAGCATAGAATGGCATAGATGGTGTTCAGTGTGCCATACTGAATCCTTTTTCTTAGTATCAAATAATGTGTGGCCTCAATATTTGTTTATGTGCTGTTCATACTGTACTTTCTTAATTTCCTCTTTTGCTGTTTCATTACCTTCAGTCTCTAGTGCATGCATGTTTCACTAGTAATATTTTCACATAAGTCTCCTGAGATATATTATGTATTCCTTTGTGTTGAATATCCAATTTAGGAGCTTTATGATATGATTTTTCAAAATAATCTATCAGTGTTTTAATGATTTATGTATTCCAAGACGTTTTCCCATAAAGGTCTAATTTACTAACAATAATCTGGCTTTTTTTTTGTTGTTTTTAATAAACCCCTCAACAGGGATCCATGAATGCCTATCTAGGAAAGACCTCATTGCTTGATTTGTAGAATGGTGTGTGTTGATTTAGACTGCAGGGATAAATACTTAGATCTGTTGCAGTGTTAACCCCAAGGTACTAAGTCCATAATTTTGATGAAGAGTGGATTCCCCATTAAAAGTTTGTAGGGGGTTTTTGATATGTTTTTTTCCTTTAAAGATGATTTGTGTGCAAGAAAGAAGGAAAAAAAATCCAGGACAGTATTAATTCCCTCACTTTTTCTACAATACCTGTCTTATTAACAGCACACTTGCCAACATTTGCAGTGCATATGGCAAGGTCCTTATATAATATAATGTTGTTATTTATTGTTTTTCTAACACATTGTTCAGTAACACAGCAAGAGTACCTTGAGCACAAGGGCTCAGAGAACAAGAACAAATAACCTTTAATTTTTGTGATGTGACTATATATATATTTTTAACCAATGGGTAGGTTTTTGGTAGTCAACTGTTTAAAACTCTCTGAAATTCTTTGCACATAACCAAAATATTCAACGTTCTAGTTTAAAAAAAAAGTCAGCAAACCTGATGGACAGTAGGAAACCCTCTGTCCTGTGGGATTGCACATATGACTAATACGCCTATAGCATGAAAGTCTCTAAAAATGCTGACATTTGTCTATTTTGCCTTGCAACTTGTGCCACTTGAGCTAGCTGGGAATGTGATACTGGTAATTTGTTATTCAGCTGTACTCCAGATGATGTTGTCTGTGTATGGTTTTCTGAGATTTTGAAGTGTTTGAAAGTAGAGGTGAAACTCTGCAATCTTGGGCTCTATTCCAGGCTCTGGGAGTGAATGTATTCTGTTGGATGCTGATTTTTCTGCTTATTCCTTGTGTGATATCCCTGTCCCAATCTTCTTTGCCCTATCCTGAAATTTTTATCACAATTCTATTTTCCCCATGAAAACAGTTTGTTTCTTGCTAAAGGGCTTATCTGGCATCCAGTACTATCCAGTGTGCATAGAGGTTCTGACTAATAAGTTGTTTATCTGAGCTTTTTCCACTGTTTGAATCCTTTCACAGTCCTGTCTGCTGGTTTCAGGTTTCTGTCCACTATCCTCAGTTTCACATCCAGTTCTCTGTCATAAAAAGGATCTCTCTGTGTTGTGCATTTCCACTGGCTCCTGTAGTTCTGTATTCTGTAGTTTTCCCCCTTCAATGTTGTGCTTCATTCTTCCTGACTTCCCTCATCTGAATTTGTTTTTTCCTTTCATGCCATCTCAGACTTGGTCTGTATCCCAAACTCAAGATTGTGTTCAGTGTGTCAACTGTATCAGCTTTTTCCCATGTTGCAGTTCTTTCTTTAGTCAAATTGTATTGGTTCCTCTCTTTTCCATCCTTTTGTTTACATGGATAGCTTATATTTTCATACTTGTTGGATCCAGCAGGGGTATCATTGAGAATAAATTTAGATACCAGTGGTCCATCCTGATAATCGGGAAAGCAAGCTGGCCTATCAAAAGATGACTTTGTGGGGAACTCATGTCTGAGCTGCAGTGCAAAAATGGGATATACAAACAGGGGCAGCTGGGACAGGCTATAAAGGAAAAATTTAGAAAAATTGTCCTGGTATGTAGGGATGACATCAAGAGAGCCAATGCTCACCTAGAGATGATGCTTAGGAAGGAGATCAAGGGCAGCAAGAAGAGTTTCTTCTAGTACTTGAGTAGTGAAAAGCAGGACAAGTAAAAGATGAGCTTCTTTTGGAACATGATGTGTCACAGTGGATACAGATAAGGCTGGGGTACCCTGATCCTTCTGTTCCTTAGTGAGGCATCACCAGCAAGGTCTCCCAGGCCTCTGTGCTTAGTAACAAGGGTTTGAGGAGAGCAGCTGCCAGCAGTGGCTGAGGATTCAGCTGGGAATTGTTGAGATGACTCAAATCCTACCAGTGCATGGGGCCAAAAGGATGCCTGTAAACGTTGATAGAGCTGGCCAGTGTCACAGCGAGGTCCTTCCCTAGCGTCTTTGAAACCAGGAGATCCTCTCAATGGCTGAACAAATGCATATGTTGCACCCTCCAGAAAAGGCCAAAATACAGCCCAAAGAGCTACAAACTGGGTAGCTTCCTTTTTTGTCCCTGGGAAAATAGGGGCGTGGGTTTTCTCGGAACACATTTCTGGTCACAAGAAGTAAGTGAATGGGAGCAGTCAGCATGGATTTGTCAAAGGTAAATCATGCATGATAAGGCAGATTACCTTCTATGGTAAGATGACTGAATATTTGGAAGAGGTAAGAACAGTGGATTTAATTTTCCTGGACTTTAGCAAGATTCTCAACTCAATCTCCAGTGATATTCTTATATACAGATTTGGACATAACAGATTAGTGGAGAACTAGAAGATATAAAAAAGATTGGATGGATGGATGGATGGATGGATGGATGGATGGATGGATGGAAGGATGGATGGATAGATGGATTCAGAAAGGAGTGCTTAGTGTGTCATATAGGGAGGTTGGTAACAAGAGGGGTACTGCAGGGATTTGTGCTGAATAGTGACAAAGTGTGCTCTTGTGCTTGCAGATGACACCAAGCTGAGGGGAGATAGTTGTGCTTGATGATGGGGCTGCCATTCAGGGGGACTTTGTTGCTGTGAACACAAGGCCCATCTGGAGCTTTATTCAAGAACAACTGCAGAGTCCTACACTGGTGAAACAGGAGCACCTTGCAGTGTTACAGGCTGGGGACTGACAGGCTGGAAAGCAGCTCTGCTGGAGAAACCTGGGGTCTTGGCAGACAGCACTCTGCCTGTGGATCAGCAGCAGCATGCCCCTGCAGAATCATGGAATGGTTCCCAGCTACCAGTGTAAAGCACAGCACTGAGGGCTGTTATGGAAAAGGAAAAAAACAACAACTCTATCTCAGTCACACCCTATACAAAGGGATGTAAAAGATCATCCAGTTCCAGCCCCCCGCCATGGGCAGGGACACCTTCCACTAGACCAGGTTGCTCAGAGCCCCATCCAGCCTGGCCTTGTACACTTCCAGGGATGGGGTATCCACAACCTCACTGGGCAACCTGGTCCAGAGTTCCACCATTTTCACAGTAAAAGATTTCTTCCTAGTGTCTTATCGAAACTTTCCCTCTTTCAGCTGACGGCCATTCCGCCTTGCCCTATTACTGCATGCCCTTGTCAGAAGTCCCTCTCCAGCTGTTATGTAGACCTCCTTTAGGTCTGCAAAGTGCTCTAAGGTTTCAGAGGAGCCTTCTCTCCTTTTCCTCTTCGTTTCCCTCTTATTCTCCACAACCCTGACTCTCTCAGTCTAAAAAAATGAAGGGCAGCAACATGCAATGAGATGAAACTCTATGAGAAGGAACATAGCCAGCAATGGAGGGAAGTGGTTGTTGCTCTCTGCTTGGTGCTCATGAGACTGCATCTAGATGCTGTGCCCAGTTTTGGGACGCTGAATACAGGAAAGACATTGATAAGTAGAAGTAAAGTTGATGGAGGACTACCAAGATGATTAGGGAACTGGAACACTCATCCTGTGAGGAGAGGCTGAGATCGGTTTTTTCAGCTGGAGAAAGAGATGATCTCAGTGGGATCAAACAACAACATACTGTTTTTTTGAGGATATCACTGAGAAGATGGAGTCAGGCTCTTTTACTGAGATGTGTGGGGAGAGGACATGAGGCAGTGTTCATTAGTTGAAACACAGAAGGTTCAGGCTTGATATAAAGAAAACCTCTTTCCATGAGGAGTATTGAAGCTGTGTAGGAGGTTGCCCTGAGAAGCTGCGCAGCTTCTGTCTTAGAGGTTTTCAGGACCCAAATGGGAAAGCTGAGCAACCCATTCTTATATCTGACTTTGAGCAGGAGATTGGACTGAGGGACATGTGAAGGTCCCTTCTAAGCTATGTTATCCTGTGGATCTTTAGTTCCCAGAAGCCTTACAGGAATGGAATAAGTACAGACAGAATATGTAGGTGGCTCAGCTGCAACATATCAAAACAAAATCAGTAACAGTTACATTACAGTGAGCTTGACAAAAGCATCACTTGTATGTCAGGGTGCTGTCTCTTAGAAAGATGCATGTAGAGCTTAAAGCATATGAGTGATTAAACTTTTTGAAGAAAACCTTTTGTAATGAGACAAAAGTGTATTTTTATGTAGCTTTCCTTGGAAGGAGGAAAAATATGTTTTGCATACCGTGTAAACTTTGAAGCAGCTTTGACATGGACACCTGGCGCAGAATGGGTCGTCTTGAAAAGCCTTTGGCAACTTAAAGTAAAAAATTATTCTTTTACAATGAAGTATCTGTCAGCCTTAAAATTGGTGATCTCTCTTGGTCGTTTGTCATGATATGTATGTATATTCATATTATGTAGCTCATAATGCATCATTTCAAGGTGATGATTTTCTGACAACCTGTTAAATCAGTTGCAATCAATTCTGATTTCCACCCCCCCTCCCCCTACCCCCCTAAATATTGTATACTAGATCCCTCAGATGATTATTTTTTCTTCCTACTCTTTTCTCCCTCCCCTGCCACATTTTCAGGGTAGGGAATAAATAAAGGAAGAGATGTAGTCCTAAGATGCAAGGAGCCCAGTAACTGTTTTGGAAGACTTTTGACTAAAAGTCTTCAAATCAGAAGACTTGCCTGTTGCAGAGAGCTACTGTGAAATAACAGGCTGGATGTACATGTGTAGTTAAAATTCATTTTTCTTTTTTGTTATCTAAGTGTGAGATGTTATATGAGGAATGATCTTTTTCTGATGTTTTTGTCTCTTCATTTGTACTTGCTAACCTGTCCTCTGTAGATATCCTCCCTAAAACAAATGGTGATTCTGTAGCAAAGCGTAGTTTCCATGAATCAATGATTGTATTTAGTTCCTTCAAGTATTAGATATTTATAAGCATAATGTGCATAATTTATTTTCAGAATATATCACATGGTAAAAATAAATACTTCTGTTGGTCATTCTAGAGCTTGATGAAGTTTGTGGTGCTGCAATTGCTTTGTGGTAGCAATACTCTGAATGTAAATGCTTTTTAGGAGAGTGCTTTCATTATATGTTTGCTTCATAATCTTATAGTATGATGAATAATTTTCTGTAATATTAGAGAATTTCTTTTGTGAGGCAGTTAATAGCAATAAATATCACCATGACATTATTAATTCTGCATGCTACAGACTCTTTAGGAACTTGTGGAACATTGCTGTGAATATCTTATGGACGTCAATTTTGACTTGCTGTGAATTAAACTCTTTCTTCAAAGCATTGCTCTTACAAAAGGTTTTGTAAAAGAGCAATAGGAATTCTCTTCCAATAACCTCCCAATGTTCATCTTTAGTTTGTTATATTACTTTTGTTGTACTTCATCATAGTTTGTTTGCACAGTGACACAGTAACTTTTCAAAGTAAATCTGATTTGTATGGGTACTGATATATTTGTTAAGCTTTTTGGAGTTTATTTTTTTGAAGTTTTTTTTTTAATTGATGTAAAAAGTATTAAAGTAAGTATTTATCCAATATGCTGTTTATTGAAGAGTTTCTAAAACATATAATAAAAATATTTGTTTAAAATATTAATGTTTTCAATTACAAAATTTCTTCTTAAAACCCTTTGCCTCTAAGGAAAAATCCTGTTGACCAAGTTCAGAATGTGAGCTTTCAGATTGCCTGGACCCTTTAGCTCTGTGCCTCTATTTGTGATGATAAAATGTGTAGTATACCTGATATGCTATACTTATCTGATATTTTTTTCTCGTTTTGGGTGCTTGCTAAACAACTTCCTTTGTTTGACAATCAGTGCTCACACAGCAATAGCAAAAACTGTTCCCTCTCAAGGATACAGTCATCTAATGTGGCTGTAATGTGTTGATGAATACTCTGTCCCCCCACCCCTTTCTGATTTTCTCCCACCCCTGGTTGTATTAAACCATTCCTGGCAGGGCAACGTCTTTGGTTTCTCTCAGCTGCCTAGGCAAGCATTTGTTTCTTATTTAGGGCAAGATTTGAATACACAGGAGAAAAACTTAAACAGAAATGTTGTCCTTACTTTTGAGGGTTTCACTGGGACACCTTTGTGGTATTGTGCCATGGTTAGATAGTCTCTGCCCTTCCCTTTCCTGTAGTCTGGGGTTTAGAATGACTTGTTCACAGTTTACAGTCTTCTTGATGCATGTCTTCACATTTCTGTTCAATAACTAAATCTGTTTCACAGTTATCTTGGGATTTGTTTTTTAACAGTACAGCATCTGACTTTTTGATCTGTCTATTGCTTGGGGTGTTTTTTAAGTTATAGCAGCTAGGACAGCGTGACTTACACCTTTTTCCTCCCGTGGCCCACTGCAGGCATTCAGTGGCATTGAAAGATGTTCTCCTTGAGTTATTCTTCATTGCTGATGCCTACTCAGCAGTCTGAATTTTGGATTGAACTGCTAGACATTCTCTTTTCAATGGTTTTTACCTTTTAACGTCAATGAGGTGGTGCTGGACTAGGTATCAATACTCTGAAGTTTGCTCTGCCAGGCTGTAAAGATGGATGGCAATTTTGGTAATATGGCAGCTTACATTACACCCTATGACAGTATTTTCAGATTCTGCAGATATATGCTTTGTGTACTTCCTAGGGAGCGGGGGATGTCCTCTAGCAGATTGTTGATGTTTTTTTTCTGATGTAACTTTTTTTCAGTGGCAGCAAGATCCTTGTAATGCATGTGAGAAAGCCCTTTTATCCTTCTTCACTTAATTACAACAGATAGTGCTCTTACAGATGAGGAATTCAGTATAAGTAGAGCACAGAAATGTTTGTCTCTCAAGGAGCCAGGCATACATATGAGATAGAGAGAGATCAGCATAATTTAAAATGCTTGTTTGATTTTCCGGTACAACGTACTGCAGCATCATGCATAGGTAATGTTAATAATTCTGCAGATTCTGTGTCTGTAGAAGAGCTGAGAGAACATGGTCTGTACTCAGTTGCTTGCTCTTAAGAGCCTTCTGTGTGTGTGCACAAAATCACTCACAGTTTATCCTTAGGCACACTGAACATGTCTAGATGCTTCAAGCTGTTGGAACAAGAATAGGAAATATCCCAAGGACTGAAATCTGACACAGGGTCATAAAACCATGTGTTGAGATGTGACAGGGTGTGCTGGCATCTCTTCACCAGAGAGGTTTTGATCTAGACTTTCCGAAGAATGAGTTTGAAATACTGTTTTACAGAGCATTGATTTTTGCTTACTTCCAAATCCACTGTGTCCTCGAGTCCTTCAGCAGATACGATCCTGCTGTCCTGGCTTTGAAGAGACAGTCACAGATTTGTGACCAACTGTATTTTCAGTTAAGACTTTGAAGACTGTGCCTTTTGTGGCACATGTTCTTATGTAGATTGTGAGTACATTTACTGTTCCAGCTGTGTTGGTCTCAGGTGTTTGGGTGTTGTGGTTGTTTGGGGTGGGCTTGCTCATTCTTCACAAGAATGGAAGGGGAACTGACACATTTGTATGCCTGCTGAGGGGATTGGTTAACTGCATGCATGTCTCCAGTGTTGGTCTGTTCACAGTTACAGGTTTCACCTGTGGTTAAAATCCCCTTTTATCCAACTTTTTATGTCAAGTGGGCATCAGTTGTCATTAGAAAAAGATTAAATCTAAGTCCTTTTTAGCTGCAGTTTTTGTTGATGTGACTTGTGTTTCCCCCCCACCCCATCTGATCTTTGATTGGTCCTTTTATATTTGTTAACTTTTGGGATGCCTTTTGTTGTACCTTGGCCTGTCTGATTCCAGGTTTTCTCTTGCTTACCTAACATCCTGCTTTCTCCAGTGGAGAGCCCTTTTCTTAGAGAAGAGATTTGGAAGAGGAGCATAAAATTGAGATTTGGAAGAGGAGCATAAAATTGTGGCGCAATGTAGTACAGATTTTCAGGTGTTTTCAAGTCATGCCATGCTGATTAAGGCATTGGTATGATATCCTGAGTGTCATGGAATCATAGAATGGTTTGTGCAGGAGCAGACCTTAAAGATCATTCAGCTCCAACCCTCCTGCCATGGGCAGGGATACCTTTCACTGGACTCCCTTCAGGTACTGGAAGGCAGCATTTAGGTTACCCTGAAGCCTTCTCTTTTTCAGGCTGAACAATCCCAATTCTGTCAGTCTTTCCTCATAGGAGAGGTGTTTTGCTATAGATTGTTTAGAAAATTAAATGATTAATCTTGGGCTTTAGATTTTATAGACTTATATTACTAATTTTTTATGCTTTCAAAAATCTGAGCTAGTAAATTGAGGTAATAGTTTAGTGTCCCATCAGAAATATTAACCAGAGTATCAATCACATGGTTATATTTAGAAATAAGTGGAAAAATAGTAAGCAGAATTGTATCTTATTTATTTCACAGAGCTATTTTGAAGGTGCATACAGATTCTGAACAGCTTTCATGCTGAGTCAGACCTTTTGACTTTCTTCATGTTCATATAGCTAGTATAAATACAGAAACACTTTTTCACAGTTCCTAAATTTTCATTTAAATATATTTCCTTGTGATGCTGATGTGAAATGCTACAATATGGTCATACTGTGTTAGACAGCAAAGGTGCAACCTCGATGTTCTTAAAAATTGTTTCTTGCAGAGAAGTTTGTAAATAGTGGGTAACACTCACTGGCAACTGTAAGTCAAATATATTTAGCCAGGTTTTTGTTTCTTAAAGGGATTTACTGTGACCTGACTTCTAGGACAGTAAAAACCTGCTTGTGTACCTAATGTTCTCTGTGCCATTCTGTTATGCAAGACCTTAAAGTCATAAGCAAATAGGAAATCTTCAGATTGCTAACCTTTTGTTAGTGGCTTTTCTCATGAAGTCTTCTACAGTAGTATTTAACTTCTTACTGTCCCTGGCAGAAGCAACCACAATGAAATTGATTATTTATCTGGTTTAAGCATACCTTATCAAAAAAGATTATAGTTTTAACTGTTTTTTTTGAAATCATTAATACTGTGAAATGGAAGCATTTGGAGCGCTCCTTTGGACAGTTATTTTCCTGATTTTTGCTTGAAAATATTTTATTAATATGATGTTTATTAACTGCCATCACCTGGTGTTGAATTGTATCTAGAGCTCAGGGCTCTACTGTGGCTTTTTTAAAATTGTTATGTTAGGTCAAATGTGATTGTAGGTAAAAAAAATGCTGTGAACTGTGGATTCCCATCTGAGAATTTTTCAGCTGTGTTTGGATATGCGGTGCAAAGACTTACTGTTATTTTGAAGGTAGATAGTCCCAGATGTGCAGTTGGTATGTACTAACATAAAAAAATAGAGTGACAGTATATAAGAATAAACAATGGTAAACCGAAATGGAATATTGTCATTTGAACTGATTTCTAATGACACTTGTACTATTACAGGTGTCTGTTTCCTTTTAATTGCACTAATTACATATTTGTAATTGGTGACAGCGCATATAGTATTTAGAGAAAAGTTATTTAGAAGGCAGTCTCAGTACTTAAGGGTACATTTTGAGCTTCAACAATTTTGTCTCTCATCTGTCTTTTATCTTGTACTTTCTCAGCTTTAGACTATTTCCTGATGGAAATGTATGAAATGTTGTGACAAGTTTGTCCTTCTTTATCCAGTAGGCTCTCTAATGAGTTCACTGATGGACAGCACTGATGTCAAACTGTCTCTGTAAAACTAAATGTACAGTGAAAGCTCCTACAGAATTTGCTTGTGTATCAGGCTTAAGATTACATGTGGGTTTTTTTAATGTTGTCTCAATGTCTTTTCTTTCACGTTTCCCAGAGTTCATCCATATACTTCCTTTTCTTTTCCTAGTGTCCTGTTACTGGGATCAGGATTTAGCAGAAACCTCATTTTCATAATTCTGTGTCTCTTGGTGTTGGAGTACTGCCTTGTTTTCTTGGCTTGGTGTCTGCCAGCATCTCTTGACTGATGGGAAAGGGTGATCAATGGTCAAATGAAGCAGCTGTTACAAAGGGAAACAGAAGTGAAGCTCGGTGCAATTTATATAAAGGTCTTTGCTCTTTGAAAACTGGGTTATATGTATAGTGTAGATTAAACTTATCCACATTACATGCATATAGACTGAGATATATACAAAAATATGTAATTATACCAGATTATACTGATCAGATTGGGTGGCTTGTACCACAGTCATTGGGTATTGTAGGGAAACCCAACTTACTACCAATGTGTTCTTGCTTTGGGTATGAATGAAGCACTTTTTTGTGGAGCCTTTAACCCACAGTAAATTCGTTGCAGTGTCTGTCTGCTCTCCTTCATACATTATAAACTGAAAGAGAAAAAAATATGAAATTCAACTTGAATAAAAATCAACATGTAACTTTTTTTACTTTTTATCCCTAAGTAGGAAGGACATGTATAATTTGCTAAATATTTTCTTTATAAATTAAGCATGAGAGGAGTAAGAAAGTTATACAAGATTGGCTAATGGATAGTAAAAGTGAGAGACAGGAAAATAACAACCACTTCAGGAGGAACATTGAAGTGTACATTTGAAGGAATAGGCTCTTAATATCACACTGCTTTAGTCTGTTTGTGGTGAAGCCTGCTCAAGGAAAAGATGTCAAAAATTTTTCAAATACCAGCAACTTAAAAGACCTGAAATCTCTCTGAAATGAAATGTACTCTAGTACTAGTAGATGTTTTTTCCCCTAACGTTTAGGTTCTGTAAAACTGGGTGTGTAGTATCAAGGAATATATTCTAAGGGCATTTTCTGCTGCACTGAATGATATAAATTATATAGGTTTTCTGTATAATATTAATACTGATGGAATTATATTTAATACAGATTTTCATCTTCCTTCATTATCAGGCACCTAACAGATATTGCAGAAAGGTCTTTCATATTTTTTTTATTGAAAATCCCTGACCACTTCTTTGATCTTAATTCCAAGGATCTTAAAATTTGATAGTCTTCTTACTTTGTTTGAAGATCTGTTTGAAGATCTACCTTTGATTAACCCATCTGATAAACATGAACATTTTCCGTGACTGATAAACATGAAGCTGCACTGCTCTCAAGGGAAGCAGTGTTGTGTGTTCCTTTTTTTCTCAGCTTCCTGGTGGCTGAGTGCTGCTTGCATCTGTTCTTAGCCTTCCCACGGAGGAGCAGTGGCAGCGGTACAGGATTGACACTATCTTTGAAATCTGCGCAGCTGCTGGTGTGGCTCTGAGTCACAGCAGTGAGGTTGACCACAATCTTGTTAATGCACTGCTGCTTGACCAGTCAGTTAATAAAACCAGAATCACTCAAGCTGATCGATGATAGACTTTGAAATAGAGTGCTATGATTTTTATTTGCTTCTCGTTTGAAAAGCTTTAAAGGAAAAATGAAATTACGTATGAATTCCCAGTATAATTTCCATAGCAAAATCAAACCATGTGCTCACTGTGGGTAGGTTTGAAAAACTTACCCTTTTCTTTCTTCATTTTTTTCTACCTTCTGAAAAGGGTGAGGCATCTAAGGCACAACAGAAAATGTGGTTTCTTTCTTTTAATTTACTAGTGAATTGTTACAATTCATACGTAGAGGATTTTTAATAATTCTGTTGGTATTTCTCTTGTGTGTTCAAATCTCTTTCAAAATAAATTTTTTCTGACTGTAAAGGACTTGAGTAATGGTATTTGTAGGGGTAGCTGGTATTTGCAGTGTAAGGTGTATACTTTTTTAATTTTTAAAAAACTTCACCTGCTTTATGTCAGAACTTTGATAGTGTGAATTTAATTCCACAGTTTAAAATTATTCTGCCAAATTAATAGCAAGATTCTCTAGCTTTTTTATATAAATATGAACTAGAAACAAATAGGACTCTTTTTTTAATTGGCTTACAGCCATGTTTCTTTGTGTTGTATTTTCAAAATCACAGTTGTTTTTCAGTGAAATATATGGTACTGTCTTCTGTTAAGCTTGCTGATTTTTTTTTCCCATGACTGTCAAACATTGTCTTTTAGTAGGATGGACTTTCTCTTTTGAACTAATTACTGCAACTGGTAACAAATAAACATGAGGCTGTACTGAATGAAAAATTTCATCCCTCAAATTCAAAGCCTTTTAAAAAAAACCAAAATTGTCTCTTGACCTGATTTTAAATGAATGGGTTTTGCCAGCATTTCAGCTTGTAGACTGTTATTTCTTCTATATGTTGAATGTATTCTCACTTGACAACATTCTTAATTGGGTTTTCCTGACAGCTTTTTTTCCAGTATTTTCATTCATTAGTCAGTGTCTACAGAGTATTCTTTCTGTGTGATTTCCTTTCCTTTAAATTTTCTCATTCTTTTGGTTGAATTTCTAAAGATAGTTACTACTTTCTCCTCTTTTTTTAAATGTACTTTTCCAGACTTTATCTGCACTTAATTTTAGTTTCCTTAAGCTGGTTTGATTTCAAATCCCTTTTGACTGCATCATCACTAATAAAGTGGACCATTGTCTGTTACTGAGGACAGCTGGCACAGATTGAGATTTGTCCTCTCTGTTAATCTTTCAGCCTTAAAACAGGTAGCTGTGTGTGCAGTGCTGTTGGAAGTTTTCCCAGCCATGTGATAACCCTCAGATTGCTCCCAGAGGTTGGGAGAGTGCAGTTGGCCTTGATCAAAAGTATTTCAGGACTTGTTCTGACGTGATGATTTGCATTTCAGTGTCTGGGAAAGTTTTGGTCATTAATATATTGATGCAACCTTTCAGGTTAACTTTTGTAAATGCAATAGTTAAGCCAGTTACTAACAAGAGGTTAACTCAGTTTTATCTGTGATCTGCTTCCTAAAAGGCCTACTCTGTGAATCATTAATACTAAAATCTGATGCTTTGAATGATTCTGCTAGCTGTCTAGAAAAAAACCAAACTATACCCAACAACCAAAAAAAAAAAAAAAAAGGAAATAAACAATCTCATCAGTCCATCCAACTCCCTCATCCACTTAAATTTTCTGGTTTTGTCATTTATAGGAGGTCTACATTTTCCTGCTCATTGTAACTTCCCCATTCTGATGTTATGCGGAGTGTTTGGCTTCTTTTGCATTCTGTATTTCAGAGCAGACTAATCTGAAGATATTCAAGAGAAGACTTCCTGCCCCACCCTATATATCTGTCCTCCCCGAGCCAAGTGTGCCTTCTAACAGGGTGGAGTATCTCACGAGATGTCTTGTGTCAGTTGAGTTATATTCTTGTTCATTTTCCGAGATTTTCAGCTACCCTTTTTTTTATTCCCATAGTTCTTGTGTTAGCTTGCTAGAGGCAGAAATTTACAGAGAAGCTCTGGAGATATTCTACTGTTTGCCACTTTCTCCTCCCTGTGACCCTTTAGCTACCCACGCTTGCCACTCATTCCTTTGTTGCTGTGATCTAGGTTGCCATTTGTAAGTCTTGTTGTTTTATTAAAGAGGACAGTCTTTGCCTTTAATTTGCTCACTGGTGATTTGAATGACAGCAGAGTTTTAGCCTGCCAGGCTGGGAAGCACAGATGGCACTTCACATGGCTGAGAAAAAGTGGAACTCTGGGGAAAAGGAACATATGTTTCCCTGGATTTGAGAGAACTAAAAGAGGTCCAGTGCTTGATATGTTTTTCCAAATTTTCCCCAAATTTGCATCACATGTGCAATAGTGTAATGCATTAGCAACGTTACTCTAGCATACAGGAAATTCTGTAAAGTGATAAATGTAGGCCTGCAAACACTGAGCAACAGTGATGTGTCTTCCAGGTGTAATGGGATGTGTCAGCTAGGGCCATGCAAATAAAAGGGAGAAATGAGTCAAGTGGTTGGGCCATTGTGTCTTGAAGGAGAGGAGCAGGAAAGAACTTGAGAACTGTGCAATAATAGGTTTATTACCTTCTGAGTCGCCTGTCTCCTGGCGTGTGTTTATATTTGAGATGTTATTTTTGTAACTTAATTCTTCATTTGGCCCTTTAACATGTCCATGAAAGAAGTCAGGGGATTGTGCCCTGTTTTATGTACTGCATCAGTTTTGTAGAGTGCTCTGAGTTTGTTCCTTGAGAAACCATTATGTGTCAAAATTTCCATATCATGAAGAACCTTCGTACCTTAAAGCAGCTATTTTATATTTTTTTCTCTAAAGGATAAGCACTTAATGATACTAAGTTTTGTTCTTAATTGTTGATTATGCTGTTAAAAATGGTGTACTCTTAGAACAAGGTCAAAGTGGCAAAGTACTGTGTTACAAAAAAAAAAAACAAAAACAAGTGTGGGCACATCATTGTATTTTATGCTTATTTTGATGAATATTGAGGAATAATGCTCCCAGATCTGGCTTGATTGAAAGTGGAATTTCATTGACCAACTTCTATGTCCTTCTCAAACCATTGGAAATCAAAGCTTGTTTGAAGGGGAACCTCCTATACCAAATTGAGCTGCAGAAAGAATCCTGTGCACTTCCCTGCAAAACAGATGATTCCTGGGAGCTGCTTCTCTGGCAGTAGAAATTTGATGATTTGACTTTGTACCTTGCATATGCCAGCTTTTTTCACTCTTAGCAAGGAATCTGAAGGAAAAAAAAGCAACAAAACCAAACCCCAAACCATTATGTAATGTATATAGAAGACCCTATATGATTTTTTAAATATATACATTAAAAACAATAGCTTTCCTTCTGTCTCCATGGGATGTTTTTCTTTCCATATTTGTTTAAGGAAATTTACTTAGTGCCAGCAATTAGCAGTGCTGCCAGGCAGATGGATTGATAGGTATAGGAGAAATGAAATTCAGTTTTTCAGTTAAATACTCCTTCATTAGAAACATACATTATCTCTTAAAAACTGGAAAAATTGTGTTCTGAGTCTCACTTGGGCTTATAGAAGGAATAATTTTCCATTTCTTTTTCTTTACCAATTTGCTGATTTTGTTTGTTTGTTGGAAGTGGTTTTGTTGTGTTTAAATGTTTTTAGTTGTTTAAAATAGATTCTTTTCATGCAATGTTCTCCCTACCATGGGTTCAGTCACTTCTCTTGAAACTTGAAACTGTAGAACTGGCCGTGGAAAATGTGGATGACTTTAGTAAAAGCTGGTCTGTGTGCTTCAGAAATTGCCTGTACTAGAGAAGGTCGGATTATCATGCTTAGGAGCAGATTTATGTGTTTGGAGTAATAGAAAAATTGTTGAACAAATAAAAAGTAGGTTGCAAATTCACTTACTTGTGCACTGGTGAGAACTCTGGGTGGACCCAGACTGGTCACCAGAGGCAGATTGCTGTTGTATGACCAAGCTCCTGATCTGCTTCTTTCTCAGATGATGTGGCTTGGTGAGAGTAACATGGTTCTAAGCCACACCACTTGCTTTCTAGCTTTAAAAAGAAGATTGTTAGGACCAGCCAATAAAGGATTTGTTGATTTACATTTAGATCAGCATTAGCTCTGATCACAGTCACACTCAGAAAAGAGCAAGTCATGTGGATAAGAGCTAGTTAGGCTGAACTTGCCTTCTTAAAGGAGAAAGAAAGCATTTGGCAAGGAGGACCTGGGAAGAAATAACAATAGTCTTTATTGGGTGTGAGAGCATATATGGGAGAGAAACATCTGAAAATAAATATATCTGAGGTATAAATTTACAAGCAAATCTTGTTTGAAAATCAGAGGATGAGGTCTAGTCCCAGAAACGGGGAGAAAGAAACTCAGTGGCTCAAAAGATGATCTTTTATATATTTATCTAAGAATCCTGTGTAAGATGATGAAGTTGATCCTGGACTCAGAGGGTAGAGCAGATAAGGAAGTATATGATTGTTATTTGTCATAAAGTTTTCAGTTCAAATTCTGTTCCTCAGATCTTCCACTGGTATCCTGTCCATGTCCGAAGGGAATGTTTATTGTTTCTCTTTTTTATATTCTTAGTGCAAAGTTCATCTTCTTCTGAAACAGGACAATTTGCATTCTCTAAAGGTGGGATTTTGAGTGATGTGTCTGATTTGTCCTGTGGTATTGGGAAAGTAGTCCTGGCCTGGCATATGGGTCTAATGTCTGTGTTCAGAATTGAATCAGTTTTCCCAAGTCGAATGGAGAAAGGATGGGAAAAGTGTTTCTTTTTTTTTCTTTCTCCTTGCTGCAACCTTCTGTATTCCTAAGGTGATATAGGTATTTTCATGTTACACTTCTGTAGTTACAGTCACTAAAGCGTGGCATCCTTGAACTCTATTACCTTGCTCTTGTGCTTTCAAATTTTGTGTCTTTTTGAAATGCAGCTTTAATTACATGAAAAGTGTTGATGAAATGTCTTGGACTTGGTTTTGGTTGCAGTGCAGGAGACTGGATTGAACACTGCAGTTGTTATTGAATCCTTTATAAGGATGTATATAATTTTTTATAAATAGATGAATTTAAAAAAAAGAAAAAAAGTAATGACTAGTCTTTTTAAACACAGCAATTCAAAGTCAGAAATGGGCATATAACTAAAATTTTCTATCTATAAGTTCTCTTCATGACCTTTATATCCAAAAAGATCTGTGTAAGAGAGCAAATTTATCTGGAAGGAACAACTGTCTAATTAGTGATATTTGTACATACTCTTGAGGTGATTGAAACAGAAATGCAAAGATTTTTTAAAATACTTTCAGTTTTTACATTATGAATAGAATTCAAATCTCAGTGATTTATTAGAAATACTGGGCTGTAAAATTGTAAACTTTTTGGTAGTTTTGAATGTTTCAGAGTAGACAGGCTGTTTTAAGATAATGACAATTTATGTAAAGTGGCTGCATTCTTTTTATGGAATTGTGGGAAAAAAACCCAAAGAGCTTTATTTCTGTCCTATTAGTAATGTAGGACATGGGGATTTGCCCAGTCTGGTAGGACTGGAAGGCCTTTTGGTACTGCTTGCAATTCTGCTGCTTACAAATAAATCAACTTGTAAATTTTATAATAGTTCTTTTTGTTATATGAAATGTAAATGTTTCCACTTCATGTTTACCATGAGCCAATCTGTCTAAATCTATTTTTCCATATGTATGGCTCACATAATGTACTACCTTCTACTTGTTAATGAAGTTGGAAATATGAACTTGTGAGAAAATACATCATAATGCTTCATACAAAAGTAAGAATAAGCATCATTCTAGACCATGCTTTACTGTGTTCCATGTAGGCCTACCTCTTGCAGCATGTGGACTCTGAATTTTGTTCTGCTTGGCTTCTTAAGTCACCTTCAGCTGAAAGTTTCACCTCTCAATTTTTGTGAGGCAGGCAGTGTAGCTGATTTGATGAGTGCTACAATAAAAGAATGAGTTTATTTTTTCTGATTTTGCTTTTTATACATGGAACTACAGGGTTGTATTTTTTTGGTTTCTGAGATACTTTATCACATCAAAAGCTATAACCTTTTCATTGAGTGCCTTAGCCAAGTATACCTGGACTATCAATCTCCAATAGAAGTGAAAATAGGCTATCTCCGTTTCCCTCAGGCTTTCCATTTTTGGAAGTTCATAGGCTCTGACTTTGTAGGTGCTGATTACTTTAAATAATTTATTACATGAATAGGAAAACACAGAATTCAGATTTGTTTTTTATCACTGTTGCTGCTTCTGAGAGCTTTAGAGTCGCCAATTCACGTTTAACAGTACAGCTGCTGAAGCTTCTCTTTTAAATAGAAAATCACTTAATTTTCATTCAAAAATAAGAGTAATTTGGCAGAATTCTAATTGCAGTAAAAGTCAGTTATCTGAAGCATTTTTAATTTTTTGGCCTTTGTTCCTGTTCCTGGTACAATTGTTGCTTTAATTGGTTTCCTGTTTTTTTTTTTTTTTTCTTTCTTTCATTCCTTTCCTTGAAGTCAAGTTCACAAATAAGCTTTTTCAACAACCAGTTTCTAGTCTGATAGTGCAGCTTTTGATTGCTTTTCTGTTAAATGGCCAGGAATCAAAGTTTAGCTCACTAATTCAGTGTGCTGCCATCCTGAATTAGCGAGACAACTGTTAGGAAATGGTGTGCTAACTCCGTGCCTTGATAACCCCAAAGTAAGATTTTGTTTAAAATAGTTTTTTCTTCACTGAAAGAGTTGTCAAGCACTGGAACAGGCTGCCCAGGGAAGTTGTTGAGCCTCCATCCCTGGGTGAGTTTAAAAGATATGTAGATGTGGCTCTTAAGTTCATGGTGTAGTGGTAGATTTATGGCTGGACTTGATGATCTTCAAGGTCTTTTCTAACCTAAATGATTCTGTGATAAAAACTAATGAACTTTTCCTCTTCTACTTTCAGAGTCTTGCCTATGCTTCAAAATGAAAGTGAGGAAGAAGAATCCCTGAAAGTATTAATTTGAACAGTAATTATTGCTTGTAAGTAAGTACTTCTCATTCTTTGTGATGTTGCCTTCACAATTGAAAACTGCTCTGTCGATAAGTGTTTGTCAGCTGAGAAGAGAAAACTGCAAAAGAGTGATCAGGTTCTTCACTTTTCAGTGATCACTGACAAAATGGGTCAATCAGATACCCATTTCACCATTTGTTTCTCTGTACACCTATATCTCTCCCTTCTCCTCTTTGCCTCTCATCTCTAAAAAGATAAATTCTTTGGTAGGTTTGTTATGTACCCTCTGTCTTACATACTAAATCCTGTATTTCTCTGGCAGTGTTTCAGGGTGCTTTCCATCTGTATTGCAGATATTACATGTATTTCTCAGAGGTAAGCTGCTCTTCTACAAAAGCTGGGCACAGGCCCGACTCCATGAAGTTTTTCAAGATTTATAAATAACTAAGCTGTTGTGGGTGGAAAGTATTGTGTGCTCTGGGATATCCCAGATCCAATGCTTCAGATTCTTATGGTTTTGAAGGTCTGGGCAAGTACCATAATAGTCATGTTTGAGGACACATTATTTTTATTGAAATATAAGTTAGCAGAAAGGTAACTCTCTTCATTTTAAGAAGAACGTTTAAAGAATGAATTGACCTACACTGAAACATGAATCCAGGTGTGAACTTGGAAACCAAGAATATTATGACAATTCTTTCTTTGATGTAATTGTAGAAAAGACTGTTATGATCAGTATTCTTAACTATGATAAGAAAGTTGTGAAAATTTCTTAAACTTCTGCAATTGAACAAATCAGACTAAGAGTTCCAGCAAATTTGTTGCAGATTTGATGCTTTTACAGTTCACCCAACTTCACTAGTGCTTGTCAAGCTGGTGACATCTAAAGTGCTCTCAATTATTTTGATTTATTTTGTGCACTTATAACTTTAGAAGTATTGTGGTATTGTAGGAGTTTAATGGATAGTTTATTAAAAAAAAAAAAAAAAAAAAAAGAAAAATGTGGGATTTCAAATAATGTTCTAGGGACCTTCTGACCAGGCCAGAACAAAGAATATGGTGATAGCTTTCCAAGTGTCCAGGTAGTGTCCAGAGTTGGCTGTTGTGACTGCTTCCTGTTGGTGAGAAGACTTGTTTCCATTTCCTGAACCCAGCTTTCTTCCCTGTCTGACTCCTACTGAAACGAGTTACCTGATTTATCTCACAAATCCAGAGGAAAGGTTTTGTTTCTTGGCTTTTGGGGTGGATCAGCTCAGATGACTGTTCAAAGAAGTGTCCAAATGGTGCAGAAGAGGCAGAGAGACTCTGCAGGCAGGAGCAAAGTGTGGCCATGTAGGAGCGTAACCTGTCCCTTCAGGCAGCTGCCAGTCCATGGATTTGCCCAGCAGTGTGTGGTGCTGCTCTCTTGGAGTTGTTAGGCTGGGAATACATGGTTTCACTTTGGAGAAAAACAGGCTTCTCTGGATGTTTCAAACTAGAAGTGGCTTATCTTGCCAGATCCCTCCTAGCCATTGCAGAATGGTTTATTGATATGGAGTAGAAACAATGATTCAGATGGAAAAAAATCCTAGCAGGGAATTAGGAAATCTGTACAGTCTTTCCCCTACCTCACCTTCCAACTTTGCAGCCCCATGTGTAGTATCTGTGTGCTCCAGGCTCTGAAAATAAATGAAAGGTAGGAGAACTTTCATGACTTCTCAAAACCTCACTTGTAGTCAGAATTGGCTGGTCCCTTGTACATGATGTTATGCAATAGAACAATTTGTATCTTGATTTGAAGTTTTGTAAATTAAAATCTATTTCCTTGTGGGAGCCTGCTTGCAGGCATGCATGCATGCATATGAATTACTTTTGTACTTCCTGTTGTTCTGTGTTCCCACTAACTTGCTTTGTCTGGAAGCTGTGGTGATGGTTTGACTGTCTTTAGCAGAGATGTGTTCCTTTCTTTAGCAAGAAAGAGGCACAGTGCTTGAGAACTGCATGAAACCTCTTCTTGCCTTTTCTGTTTAGTTTGTGTGGGAGGGTAATTAAAAGGATTTGAGCAGGTCTATAAACTGCAGTGCCTGGAGCTGTAGTTAAGCCAGTGGTTTGGTATATGCATTGCTCAACTACTGAGGGAGGTTGAGCAGTGGAGGAAAGCTGATTTGGGCTCAGTGTCTGGGTAAGATCTAGGGAGTGCTGGTGGGTTGAGACAAGTAACTGAGCACTGCAGTGAGGTAGTACCTTCCCCTACTTGGATTGCATACTTGGTTATCCAATCCATGGATCGTCTTGGATTCCTGCTTCCAGTCAGATTTTGTAATAAGCGGCATTTGGAATTATGTTCTGCTGTCACAATATGGCTTGGGGAAACTGTATTATCATCCATACACTTATTTGATATTTTTTCCTGATGCTTTTCAGATAGAAAAATGTTTCCATGGTAACCTTTCTTTTTTTTTCCCAAATCATATTTCACACTTAGTCTAATCCATTCCATCTATGAACTGCTGTTCTGTAGTTTCTTGAGAAATAAAGATAAAATCAACATTTTTTATTGCATTCTATAACACTTTCTTATCCTTTCTTGGATATTCTGTAAGTTAGATTAATCTGCGATAGGCTTTTCAAGATAAACTAATCTCTGGAAAAGGCCTGTATATCTTGAGTTCTATTTATTGTAAGGGCACCTAAAATCTCAGATACATATTCTCTGTTTCTACATATCTAAATAGATCAGTGTATGATTCCTGATGGAAAATACCTTTTCAGGAGGGTATGTTGCTGATTTAGCCCTGCCATTTTATTAAAACTGTCCCTTTGTGGTTCTGGAGTATCTCCGATCATACTTACTACTTTCCCTCTTGCCTGAGGATCAGCAAAGTCTGTTTCTTGTTCTAACATTTGGCTTCAGTGTGCTCTTCTATCCTGGTAGGCATTTAACTTGGAGTCTTCTTTGAAAGATTGCTTCCTGCTCCTCTGTCTCTCTGAACTATATTCTTTATTAAAAGTGTGTTCTAGATATGTCATTTCTGATGCAGAGGCACAAACAAAATTCTTTTATGTTTTTCTTTTCAAGAAAAGAGAATGCTAATGGACCCATTGACACACATGTTTACTGCAGTGAAAAATCATACCAGGCTGAGACACTGCAGAGATGTTGGAAGATTGGAGGAGAATTTAAGCAAGAACTTAGAATGAACAGGGGAAAATGGGATTCAAGCTATTAAGGGCTAATTTGAAATCCTGATTTTAGATTAAAGAAAAAGAAAACAGGGGAGTCCAGGATAAGGGATGGCTGAGAGTTCTGAAGAAAGAAATTGGGAGTTAAGAGCTACCTTAAATCAAGAGTATTGGGCACAAAAAGTAGTTCTAAGAAAGTAACATCACACCAGGATGAATAAATGAAAGTGCTGTCATTCAGCACTGTAAAACTCACGTAGATCTCTCTGCACAACCTGGAGTAGAAATGGAGTCAGCTAGGTCATTGTGTCCAGTTTGGAACCATGCACTTAATGCACGCCAATAAATCAGAATTATCTTGCTGAATTGGGGAATCCAGGAGAAAATAGTATTGAAAGGGTAATGTTTCATCCAAGATCTGTGAGGAGAGGTTGAAATAATAAGAGGCTGATTAAGGAGCAAAATTTTTTCCCCTGTTAATTGTCTGTCTCTTTTGTGAATGAAGCATAGGGAGAACAGCTTTTTGCAGAGGATGCTGAGAAGGAGCACTGGATCTCTTTTTGCATATTGCAGTGTTTCTTATTTCGGTTTTTTTTAGCTTAAATACTTCTTTCAATGGACCAAGTAACATTTTATCTTGAATGCATCTGAGTTTAAGCTTAAATAGTCCCAATCTAAAACATCAACAGAATATTTGAAAAAAACTAGACATGATAACCTGGTGGATATTATTTGGCTCTAATTAGTACTATTTTACAGTGCCTGAAAAGCCAAATTTCAAATACCACTGATAGTCTGTACCTTTTAAAATGTCTAGGATTAGTCTGTTATTTGAAACTAAACTTTTGTAATGACAAATTCATTAAGGGGACAAGATCAGAGGAACTAGCCAGGCAAGAAGTTTCCTGCTTCACAAGTTCTTTCAGTTAAATAGGTGAGGATGTACATCACAGGGTTTTTAAAATTATGTTTATAGTATGAAATACAGAGAGATAGAGTATGTGGGATAAAGTTATCTGTGCGTTATGAATTTTTATTTAGTATTATAATTTTTAGATGAAATGGTAAGAGGGGGTGATAGTCTTGCACACTTTTTGCTGCTGAGTGAAAGAAATTGTACTTGCCACAGAGAGAAAAACAAGATGTGGATAAGTGTCAAGGTGACACCTACAGTATAGAAATGTTCTGCTGTTCTTTTGGCTTTGCTCTTTTTTTTTAATTATGTAATTATACTACACTGATAATTCAGTACTTCTTTATAGTTTGGATTATATTAAATAGTGCCTAATAAACATCTGAAATTGGCAGATCCTGTTAGCATAAGAAAATCTTCATTTAATTGTTTTTGCACTTCAGTTGTGGTGGGTTTTTTTTGTTACTTCTTTTGTTCTTAAACAAATGTTGAAATAAGCCAAGTCTAAGGGGAATGAGAAAAATTAGATGTTTGCCAGTATGTGGAAAAAAATCTAATCAAGACGGAGGTTAATTGTAGGGTGATTCACTTGAAACTGATCCTAATGATACTGCCTTAATCAGATTGGTTTTGCCTAAGTATATTTGTTGTAACTCATGTTAACTGTATTAAAATTGGTTAATGAATCCAAAAACCTGTCAGTAAGGAGGGAACTTACAAACTCTAAGGAAGGCTCCCCCATTGCTACATGGCAGAAGTTCTTGGTCATTGGCTTTAGCTCTTGGGAAGAATACATTGCTCCTAATAAATGTCCAGATTTGATAGAAAGAGATCACTAACTGTTAAATTGCTTGGCAAGTTGAACTGGAAAGTATTTTGATAGAGCCAAATGTGTGATCTCAGGTCTAGAGACCAATATTGTAGATTGCACTTATGGATTAGAGACAATGGTTTTGAATAACACAAGCAGTAGGAGGGGTGTAGGGGAGGTGATATTAACTGCTGTATACAATATTAATGGTCTGTGGTGAGTGTATAATGGCTACTTTGGGGTTCCTAAGATTAGTCAGAAATAGTCTTAAGAGGTTTAGAAGAGAGCTGTAAAAATGCAGGTTCTGGGAAAGTATATCTCATTTTAGAGATTTAAGAAGCTTGTTCTGTTAAAGTGTTACTTGAGCAGTTTTGAAGATTTGAACTTTAAGCCTAAATGAAAAGGCATTGGTGAGAGCTGAAAACAGACATTTGGTAACTAAGTAGTTGAGCAATTTATCTGAGAATCATTTGTTCTCATTTTCTTTTTTAATGTATTTGAAGCTCATGGATGGTTTTAGTAAAAACGTGTGCCTTTTCTTGGAGAACATGTGTGGTTCTGATGCAAGAAATAGGAGAAAGTGTGTGATCATTGGATCACAAAGCAAAGATGGTAGTCATGATCTATTAGAGTGCAGCAAGACAGTATAGCAGAATATCCACATTAGATGGAAAGAAGGCAAGGATTGCCATGGAGCTTGCAGATGGAGCTGAGACCTCATGTTGTGGCTCAGGAAACTAAGATATTGCAGACTGTCACGGAGCAATCCCAGTCCAATTCCCAGTGCCGTATTCCCCTCTGGGGGCAGGCTGTTAATATAACCTCACCCAGGTCAGCACCTTACTGGTAACACTTTTGTCACAAATATTATGTAAAATACAATGTATCACAGTAACAGGAATATAAATCCGTGAAATCCATCCTTGTCTCAAGGCATTACCAGCTCCTTTTCTGCCAGCCAAGTACATTTTCAGGCATTGTATTGCATCTTCTTATGCCGTAGTTGTATTACTCCTTTCTTCTTTCTAAATGGTGTACAGATTTTTCACCTGTTGAGCTAGTGGTAGAATCCTTCTGAGTGAATGTTGGCTTTGCAACTCTTCCACTGAACATGTTCCTTTCCAGGAAATATGCTAATGTTTTCACAAAGTTCTTTTTTTAAAGGACTGCTTTTTGCACCTTCCTTCCCAACCATATTAATATTATTGGTATTCTTTTTTTTTTTAACCATGGAAAAGTACTCCTTTCCCCTCTCCACTTAACATTGGCATAGGAAGGCAGAACTACTGTATATCTCTCTTCTCTTGATTCATCACAGTGTAGAAATCCCCTTGTGTTAAAATGTGCTTTTTCCTGCATGTTACAGGTGCAGCGCTGGGCAAAGGCCATGTTTTTAGTGTCTCTAAATGTATGAGAATAGCTATTTACTTTCTATTTCCCTTCAAGCAGATAGCAATCTGGAGCTGCAGTCTCATGGAGGGCAATCTTTCCATTTTGCGCCATTGTCAAATGACGTTGGTTGTTTCGTCAGCATTATGTGCAGTTGTGTTTGGCGTGAGCCTAGTCTGGAGGGTGCAAGGGGATTGCTGATTGTCCTGTAGCTGTAAGAGTGAGTGAACTTACAACCTGGTGCTTTTCTCACAGACCCACTCAGCGCTGCGCAGGTGGTCAGTGAACGCGTGCAGCATTTGATGGCTTTGTGCACCATCTGTGTCACGCATCCTTTCTTCTTGATTATCTTCATTTCAATGTGTTTTGGTAGTTGCTGAAGTAAAAAAAAAAAACTGGAAACATTATGTATGCTGTTGTTACATGTTCATAACACTCCTCTGAGAAGAATTCGTATATCTTCTGGAGAGTGGCTGGATGAAAACTGGCATGATGAGCCACATGTATTTCATAAAGGGGACACTAAAAAGCCACTAATGAAGTTGTGGGAAGTGGACTCTTGAGTCCTTGTAATTTCCTGAATGCTGTGATTAGCATCCCACAGAGCATTGTAAAACAGTTCATTAATCATAGTCAGCGACAAAGAAGGCTCTGGAATGTCAGCTGTACTGTGCACCTTTCTGTGGTTACAAGATCTTGTGAACAGGGGCCAGAATATTTACAAAAACAAGTATATGTGTGGTATGATGGGCCACTCTTAGCAGCAGTATTAAAGTATATTCCAGTATACTTTCTGGAATAAAGAATAAATGGAATAAAACTTTTTCTAGTGTAGCAATACTATTAGAATGGGTTCTTAAGTTATTTTGCTGAAAAAATATTTTATGATCTTTGTATTTTTCTGTTACTTAACCATTTCTATTTTAAATGAATGTTCATATTAAAAATGCTTGTGCTAATTTTGTTCCACTGGTTCCATTCAAACAATTTATCTAGTTGTTTTCAGTTTGCTGATCTACATGTTTTCTTATTATTTTATAACATTTTATCCTAGTGTTCCAGATATTCCAGGAAACTAATTTACATATACCTGGAATCTCTGTTTTTCAATTAATAATTGTTGCTGTTAACTAACATGTGTTTCTTAAAATGTGTTCTGATTTAAAATGATCTGTATGATGAATCTGAGTTACTAAGCTCCACTGGATGGGAAAAATTAAAGCAGATATTTTTGGAAGTTATTTTGCAAAACCTGAAAATTGAACATTCATTCTAGATCAGTGCTACATTGTTTATTTGAAATGGCATATTTCTGAAAACTGTTCTAAAGCATACGCTTGAAGTCATAAGAAACTAAATCAGAAGTAATTCACTGATCCTTTGAGTTTTCAGCTAGCAGTTTGTTAGTTTTGGCTCTTTAGTCCAATAGGAATATTCCAGAGAGTGTTCTTAGGATGTGACCAGTGAAAAATAATCTCAGAGTTTGGGAGAATTATACAGCAGCATATATTAGAGTGGGCTTAATGTTTTGGTGTCTCACTAGAGCAGGGAGCATAGCTTGAAGCAAGGTCAAGAAAATGGATAACTTGAAGTCTGTTCAGAAAATCAGTGGAATGTAGTTCATGCATTCTAAAGGCTTCAGAGGGTATTTTAACATAAGCTTTCCACCTCTTGTTCAGCTTTTTTTCTTCCACATGCCTTTTTGGAGTTCTGAACTTTCAGTCTTGAACTCTGCAAATCCCTTAAATTTGGCAGAACTTGAGGGTTTTTCCATTTGTCTTCTATTGCTTATTGCCTGCTTTTCATTTATTCCTTTGCATCAAATTTTTCGTAATTGAGTAAGTGTAACTGTTGTAAACATGTCAGCTAGACATGGAGTGGGTGGCAGAGGGAATGGGATCTTTTCCTAGTGCCTGCCAAACAGAATGAGTAGGTTTTGTGTGCTTTCCCAAAAATATATGGATTTTCTTAAGACCTATGTGCACTGAGACTCAAAATATCTTTCATAAAGAAGCATCAGAAAAATTAATTGATAGCTTGATGCAGAAAGTAATCAGAACTCTGATGCAACTCAGTACTCCTGTGCATGTATGTGCTCTTTCCATGTAGTTGCTCACTAAGTCATGGCCAACTACTTCCATTGCTGTCTTGTATTTCAACAGTACTCTAAACTCTGCCATTTCTTTAGACATGTTAGGAGCATATATCCATATGCACACAGAAAATAATTTAAAAAATATTTTTTATCTATGCCCTTTTTAGCAGTCATAGTATGAAGAATTTTTTTTCCTGTTTTCTGTTTTGTTCTCATCTAGAGTACTTTTTCTAAAATGTAATTTATTCTGTACTCTGCTTAAGGATGTAACTTTTTTTGGTCTAATTCCTGGCCTGTTATGATGAGTAATCAAGTGTTTCTTTCATCTAGTAAGATTGTTGTGTTTATGAATTGATTATCTTTCTTCAGCTGCTAAATTTCTCAATTCTGTTTCTCAGAGTGTTCAGTGTTCTTCAAGGCAAGGACAATTTTACCTTTTTTTTCCTCTGTTCCTCTGGCCCAGTCCATGCAGTCAAATTGTGAGGAGGATTCTAGACTTTTTTGCCATGTGAGCAAGTTTTTATCTTCCTCCACCTGTCATTTAATTAGACAAGATTAAGGAATGAAGTATAAAAATGCATTTTTCCTAAGCAAACAAGGAAGACAAATTATTTCATAACAAGCTAATAACCAGATAATTAATAAAATGTTATGGGTTTTTTCTTAATATCAAATATATTGGTTTTGGAATTATTTGGATGAGCTGGTTGAAAAGTGTTTGTGGGAACATAATGTTTTTCTTTGTTTATTGTCAGAATTGATTCCCATTCTCCCATTTTCTTGTTGATAAGTCTCCTCAAACATTTTAAAATAATAATTCTCATTTCTAGAAAGCTCAGAACTGTAAGTTAAGAATGTTGTGGTAGTGTGTGATTATAATGATAGATTCATTTTCATTCCTTTTTTTTGTATCCTGACATTCAGTGTGTTTGATCTATAATCTTTTTGGTCAAGCAGAGAAAATCTGAGAGGATGGGGCAGGAGAGAAGAGTCAGCTCAACACTTAAAACATTAAAATGCTCCAAACCGATGAACAATCAAACTAACAAGAAAAAAAAAAAAAAAAAAACAAACAAAGAAAAAAAGATAATTTAAAAAAAATTTAAACCCCCCCAAACAATGCAATATGGCCCATATTGCTCCCTGCAAATGTGATTCCTTCATAGGCTACACCTTCATCTTAGTTGGCTGCACTTCTGTGCTGGGATCAGGTGCTTCCAATTGCATCTATAGAACTGACTTCCTCGTGTAACTGTTGCTCATGTTGGAAACCAGAACATGCTGTACCTAATGGAACCTCATTATGCAGGAAATCCAAAGATGGTCTTTGAGTTAAAAGATCTCTAAGTTTAACTCCTGTTAAACACGACCATGGAAAGAGTTATTGGATGTGTGTTCAAGTATGGTATGTTGAAGAAGAGCCAATGCAGAGACGACCAGATCAATAAACTATAATTAAATTGCCTGTTTTTGGCAAGGCTATTCAACAATTGCTTTTAGAAAAATGAAATTTTGGGGAGAAAAGAGAAACATTTTTTTTTGTGAATTTGTAACCCCATAATGGAATAGAAAAAACCCCCAGAATATATGGTTATTTTTTTGTAATGGTAACAGTGTAATGCAAGGTTTCATCTTATCCTGCTCCAGGGCCTGTGCTGGGTCATGTGTACTTCATCATAAGAATAAATTTTCTGAAAAACAGAATCTCTTGAGCTTTTCTGGATAGAACCTATATAGGAATTATACATTATATTTATGACCAAATCTTGGCATAATGTTTTCATTTTAATTATTTGTGTGTGTGTGTGCTTCTCTAATATAGATAGGGGGTGAAAGAAGCTGGAAGTGAGTACATATTGAGATTTGGAAGAGCTCTTCCTGTGGTCAGGTGATGAATTAAATACCCTGAATATTACTAAATGAACCTGTGCATGTAGCATTCCATGAAGATATATGATATGTGTTACATGGTACAGTATGTCTAGTAATGGATCCATTTAAAGCAAATCAGGGTTGTTTTTTTTTTAAATACCATTGTTGAATTTTTGATCACCTTTTGAAAGTCTTAGACTTTCATCTACCATCATTGCTGTAAAAGACAAGGTATACTACTAGTATATGTAAAATACATATTCCATTGCATGCTGTTTTAAAAAAGCTTAACTTCTTTTGTATGGCTGAAATGAATAAAGATCTTTAAGCTCAACTCTGGATCAAAATTATTTATTTATCTCTGGAACCAGCTGTGAAAATCACAGTGAGATAAACACAGTGTATGATATTTCTCTTCCATCAGTTGCTGCATAGGGAGTTTTTCCTAGTGAAATCTGATGAAATCAATTAATAAATATTTAGACTATTTATAAGTGATGTTATATAGAAGTAGGAAGTAGTGCTGCTTCTTTTTATATGTCATTAGGGAGCCTTTTTGTAATGTTATATATTTCTGGGAAATAATGAGTAAATATTTACAACCATAAATTATATGCTTTCCACTCTATTGTTTTTCAAAAGAAAACAAAAATATTTTGCTACATATCTGGTATTTGAAAATTAGCTAATTTAGGCTAATAAACACATCCTGGGCTAGTGCAGTAATAGGATGTGAAATTTTTTAATAAATGTCTGGTTATTCTTGACTGTCTTTCCCTCAATATTGTTGTCTTTAATATTGATTTGAAATATATTTAGTAAGTAGACAGCAAAATTCATCTCGCTGTCATATTTTGGTAGCTGTTTTTTGAAGTTTCATTTATTTGAGAAAGCTTGCATCAGTTTTAAACTCCCGATATAAGGAAACTGATGTCACCACTGTGCTTGGGAAAAGTGATGGTTATTTTGTGAAGCAGAATATCTTGCAACCAGACCTGTAAATATTTTAAACTGCTAAAGAATTCTACTGACCATAGCAAAAGGTTTATCATTCACTTGTGTTGAGCAAACACTTCGGTAGTGAGAGGCAAGACAGCAATGCCAGTAGGAATTAGTGGTGCTGCTCTAGGTGAAAATAAAAAGCACAGCATTCTTGTTTAACCTTGGTGTTGTAATTTATTGAAGGAATTTATCACTTTGTTTTGTTCTGAAGTTAAAAAGTTAAAAAGGAGAAATGTTACTGCAAAATTTTTGCACCTCTTCTGAAAGAACTTCAAGGTGAACATTCCTTCAGCCATACAAGCTGTTTCACTTCATCAAGGAAAAGACTAAGGTTTTACTCCAAATAAATGTAGTGGCAGCTACTAACAGTCTTGAAGTCATTTATGGGGAGTTAATCAACACCTGAAAAGGTGGCTGAACAGACCATAAAATTTATTTTCAGAGGAACCATATTAATATTATATTTCAAGTTGGTGCCTTCATGAAAAATCTGAAAACAGCCACATGTATGTGGTCCTAGATAATTTAGGTTTATATCAAATTTGAATTAACTGTGAGCAGAGGAGACAGAATTAGAATTGCATCTGAGATACTGTAATGATATTTTGATTCTCATGTCTTTGCAAACAAGTCGATGTTTGCAAGTTATAGAGGTTGAGAAAAAGAAAATTTTAAAATACAGGTTGTATTGCAGATTTTAAATCTGTAAAATACAGATTAAATTTTACAGATTTAAAATGTACAATTGTTTACAGATTGTAAAGTGCAGTCAGAAGTTTGGTGACTGTTTGATTCAGTCTCTGTGAAAGAATATATATATGCAGCAGGCAAAAACTGCTGGAGGGTTGGTATAGCTGCAAAGGTCAATCGAGCATAAGGAGTCTGTTCTGAAGTAAGAATTCCAAGTGCTAGTTAGGTTGGTAGTATTGTGTAGTGATGGATGCAGGGAGAAAATCAGTTACCACCTTATCAGTGTTATTTGTCCAATTTTCAGTTCATGTTTCCTTATATACTACACTTCTGGGGTATCTGAATAGCAAGCATAAAGAATTTTTAGACTTTAAAACATAGTTCCCTGAACTCTGAAAACAAATTTTACAATTATCTAAATGTACTTTTTTCCCCCTTCTGACTTGAAATGTAATGCTTTATGATTACGTATATTTTAAATGAAGTCTCTGGGTTTTGATGTTTTGGCAATCTAATTCTTTTCCTCTGTTTTATGTGGTTAGAAAACGGGTTAGAAGACTATTGTGCTGAGAATGCAGTGTTGGTATTTGTGGGCTTTCTCCCTCCAATAAGTGTATTTAGCAAATAGTTAATTTATTTGACATCACTTACAGAAATGCATGTAAATGGGAAAAGGAAAAATGAATAGCTTTCCTTTGAACTGATGATTGGATCTGAAAAGATTAGCAATAATTCAGACTAGTTTTCAGAAAATGAAAATGTTTGAAATCACATAGGTAGTATGGGTTTGTGTTTTGTTTCTGAGAATTCCCCTGTATTGTTTGCAGCTGACACTTTGGATGTGTATGGATGCCCCTGTGAATGCTGGTTGCAGGATCAGGATCTAAGTTAGGGGTGCAAAGCAGGAACAGTAAGTCCTTTGAATACAGAAGGACTTTAATTATACCAGCAGCAGCACGTGACACCCTGTGAGCACTTTTGTTTATAATACGTTCTGAAAAGTGCAGTCTGCCTGTGTTTTAAGTGAGGTGAGGTTCCTAAATTTAAACATGAACACAAAATGTTCACATGCACGCATTTCATTAGGATATGAAAGTCACATACAATTACAAGATTTCTTCAGTTTTCTTTTCCTAATAGACTGCTTTTTGGAGCCTTTAACTGTGTTTGTCCTAATAATGCTCTGTTAGTTTGTAGGAGAACATAATAATCACTGCATTTACAAAAGTTATTACTGGGATTTTTTAATAAATTTGTTATGGGGGTGGAAAGTTCTCTGATTAGAACAAAGTTACAGACAGAATGTAATAAGTTTGTTTCTTCTAAGCTGCAATACTGATAGTTTTATAAACTACAGGTAAAATGTTATGTTTCATGTTGTAGTTTACCATCCAAGTATCTTTCATAACAGTTTTTTTTGTAGAAATGCTTGTGCTGAATCATCTTTCTCCATTTTCACATGACTGGTCACACATTGTGACTTCTTTCTTTCTACGTTTTGCTGCTGCTTTTCATAAAAAGAAGAGTATGAGAGAAAGCAGTATTAAAAGTAAAATTTATTTTCTCTATAATATATTTAATCTGTATTAACATTGACATTGGTAAGATTTAGTTTTGAAAAAGTTTTCCCTAAATACTCCAGCAGTATGAGTTTATTGTATATCTGCAGAATTCAGCTCTTGCTACCTACTTCCAAATGCGTACACATGCACTGTACCATTCCAGCCAACTCCCAAATAATTGGTTTTGAAATTCTGTCAGTAAAATATTCTCCCTAACTCCGGTCCTTCAGCAGATCAAGTTCAAGATATTAGATATCTTGCAGACTCTTAAGAACAGTATCAGAGCTCTATTAGAATGGGCTGAGTTCTGTTTATTTACTGTATTTTATTGCAATTTTGTTCACTTTTTTCCTTTGCTTACTGAATAGATTTTCAACTATGACCATGCCTACAATAAGATCCGGGCAGAAAAAGTCCTATTTAAAATTGATGTGATCTGAGCTTTTGTCTGCGAAGGCTCCCTGTCCTACTCAAATGTCAGTAGCAGTTATCCGTAGAAGTTGAAGCAAGCAGCCATGACCCCTGTTTTCTGAGCTTCCAGGACTTGGATTGTTCTAAGACAGATGCAGTATAGTATCCATGCGTGGATTTTCGTAGAAAGAATATCTTAGTCTGCTTTCTTTAACATATCAAAGTCTTTAAACTCAAACCATTTTAATTGCAGTGACTTTCACAATCTAGTAGTGCCTTCTTAAAATCCTAACATTTTACATCAACCAGGTCTCCCTAATTCCATGATAAATTAGTTTATAAAACTTAGTCACCTTCTGAAGCATGACATACCTCAGAAAAACAATGTTCTTTATTTCCCAGTATCTGGTGTTAATTGATGTGCCTCTTGTTTCTGGTGAGTATTGTAGTTTCCTAGCTGCAAGAATTCTTCTGTCATCTTCTTTTTGAATAAAGATTACAATGTAGTCATCAATTTAAGTTCCTTCTAGTAACTGCAAATGCATTTATTTCATTTAACTGTTCCTGCTGTGGTCCTGTATTTAATGTGCTGTAATAATCATCTCAAGCATAATTTGCACTTATGGCATCTGTGTCAAGTCTTTCAGTTCCACCGTGCTTTAAAAATATTTGATATAGTTTTTATGCATGTAAGAATTGGCTTCTCAGAACTTCTGTAGGCTGTCAATTTAGTATCTTCTAATTAGGCTTTATCACCACCTCTCTGCTTGGTTTATGTGTGTCATAGGAAGAAAAAACTTGGTCATTGATATTTTACAAAGCAGCTTTAATTGTACTCCAAAGACTTCTTTTCTGCTGATTGTAATGGTTGTGGACTTTCAAATTGCCAGCTCCTTCCCAGCATTTTCTAAAAGATCATCTAGTTTTCTTATAGAATTCTGTCTTTATTCTCAGCAGTCACTTCACCACAGAGCATTCAGTAGTGTTAAACAGCTTGTTATCTTATACAGGTGATATTTTATACCTTATTGTGCAACCTGCCTTCTGTCTTTTAGAATCTCTGCTAGTCTCCACATAAGAAGGATGTCAGGATCATCTATTTATGGGACCATTTATTTTGTCAAAGTTTTCTTGAGGCCCCCTTGTTTTGGGACCCCAGAGTGCTCAAAGTATTAAAAAATTTTTAAAAAAATTAAAAAATTTGTTGTACTTGTGTGTAGATGCTGCATTTTAAGACATGGTTTGGTGGTGGCCTTGGCAGTGCTGGGTTAATGGTTGGACTGCATGATCTTAGAGGTCTTTTCCAACCTAAAAGCTTTTATGATTGTATGAGTCTACTTGTCTGTCTAGAATATTCTGAGTTTAGCAAAACTAACTTCAAAAACCAGTGTTTCACTTAAGTTCCTCATTTACCTACCTCTATGTAGATAATCATGTGTATAATGCAGCATGATGGGGTAACCCCTGCCTTCTAATCTACTGCTGCCATTTGTTATAATCTTCATTTGCAGTTTTAAAGTGGGGGAGCAGATTGATTTTCTTGTTCCCTTGTTGCTTTTTGATTTTGTGAGTAACTAAGGGCTAGAGATGTAGATCCTTTATGCCCTCCTTCCTTGTGGAACTGAACTCTATATGCCACCTGGACTCTCCTTTAAATTCCTAGGAAATTCCATCCTGAGACTCAATTTGCTAAAGCAGGGTTGCTTGCTTAAAAAAAGAATACAAAGATTTATAAACCAAAAGCCTGCTATCTGTATTTAGGCCTTAGCCAGACTCGAGGAAAAAAGAGTGTGTGTGTGTGTGTGTGTGTGACACTGGTGGGAGGTAGCTCAGAACCCTGGAGAGCTCTTTTAAATTCTGGTATGGGGAATAATGGACATCCTTGATTTTTTCTTGTTATTGTTGCTAAAATTAGCCTGAGCTATTCAGGAATGAAGGAAGCTGAAGGGCTGGAAAAAGCCTGCACTGAAAGTAGGAACAAGGCCATAATACCTGCTATAAAAGAGTAGGTGGAAAAAGCCTGACTTGCAAGTTCAGGAATTGTGAGATACTGCTGTAAAGCTGCTAAACATGGGAGCTGCTGGCTCCTATGATAGTCACATCCTTATTGTAATGTGTTCACCACAAAGGAAAATACTGCTTTTCTCACAAATAATGAGTTTATGCACAATTATTTTATGAAGGAAATGCCTTTTTGTGTGCTGGAAACAGTAAGAATAGCACAATTTTAGGTTTTTCCTACAAGTGCTTGACTTCCAGATTGATTCAAATGGTGATTTAAAGTCCTGCATTTTGTTAGTTATTATCAGTCTGAAATACTTGAATGGGATTTCACTAGAATTACCTTTGAGAAGATATGCAAATTTAACTTTTAAGTCTTTTGTTTCTGTAAAGTATTAATATTGCTTTAATAATTACAGACTTTATATGGAAAATTAATTTAAAATCTTATTTTTAGAATGTTTACCTTACAAAAAAAAGGATTCTTTGGTAAAAAACTTCAAGCTTGCTTAATTGCTGTAGAAAAAGTTATATATATCTGGGCACAGAGACACAACAATCCCATCTTAGATATAAAAGAAAATAGCTCACTCATTAAAGCTGATAGTTGCTAACACTCACCATGGTTTGACAGGAAATTTATGCATTAGGGATAGTTGTTATAAATAAAAATGGGAACTCTGATTAACAGTGTAAAATTAAGTATTAAGTTTAAATGGACATAAAAGGAGCTAAGCAAGAAGTGAATACTTTCAAAGGTGTTTTAAACTCAGCAAGTTTTAAACTCATCTGTCATTTTTCCTTAATAATGTGTCATGCCAATTTTGAGGGGAAAAGGCATTGGCAGCATTATGTGAGGTTTTGACTTGCAGCTTCATAGCTCTGTTATATTCTTAGCCTTACTATTGTACAAAGTGCTTTGAGTTTTTCACTTCCTTCACTTTTAAATAAATGAATAGATCTTCGATCAGTGGTACACTTGAGCTATGGGAATGATGAGGATCACATGCAGAAAGCAATTAAATTTTGGTGGCATGGAGCACTACAAAAGCTGTAAACCAGTGTAAATTAGCCAGCATGAACCTATATGCTAATACAAGTAAATGGCTACTTGAATTAGCTTGTTAGGTGCCTTTTTTGGGGCTTTTTTGTGTATAAAGTTCTGTATCCCAAGTAAAAGGAAACTGGAGTGCCAAGGGAAATTTTTGCAGGCTAAGATTTGTATATTTTGGCGCAGTGGAATTAAAGTTAAGGCAGATACTTTTTTATCAAATGGCAATATTACTATTTGCAATCCCCAGTAAAATTTGTCTTGCTCTAATAAAAGTACTGCATAAAACATGGTTCAATTTGAACTAGAAAATGGTAATAAAAAAGCAAGTCTAATTATTTAGTTAATTATCCCATTTGGCATTCTTTCCCTGATGTGGCCCACTCAAAACTGTATTCCAGCATTTCTATCAAATCACCCAGACCCCAAGCCTGCCATGTATAAGAAGAAAGTCTTTTAGCTCAGTTCTGTGACTGTTTTTTGGTTTTTTTTTTGTTTTTTTTTTTTTTTCTCCCCAGCATCTGAATACCATATAGCCTTCACTATGCTTTGATTTTGCAAAACCTCCTGGTTGCAAATATCACTTCAGTTTTCTTATGGCTGCCAAGTGTCATGCATTTTTGCATAACTATTACAAACTCAGCAGCTCTCTCATCTGCCTGTTTTTCATCTTGATTTATAAACATCCAGCTGAGTTGTGAACAGACTGATGTTAAGTTTCCTGGTTATTAGATTTTTGCATGTTGCTTTGATGCCAGCCAAAAGAGAAAAGATCTTACCTCTGATCTTGCTTCTGATGTCTGCAGCCATTAAGGAATGACACGGGGAAGCAAGTGGAAAAGAAAGGAAAGTTTAGTGGAGCACTGCAGCAGAAACAAGAATGGAAAAGTCAAATATTACCTTAAGGTTGTTTTTTTTTCTCCCTCTCTGTTCCTTTCCCAAGACATCCAGATTATTCTGCTGATAGGGCGCTGCACTTTCCGCAAGAAGAGGCGGCTGTACTTTGGTCCCAGATGAGCACTGAAACGGGAGGCAAACATTCTGTTAAGAAAGGGATGCACCATTTCTGTTTGTTAACTTTTATATGACTAATGCAGAGCAGAAAGCCTTGTTCTGTTCAGCTTCTTGATTCAACT
The DNA here is from genome assembly GCF_035770615.1 of Melospiza melodia melodia. NCBI lineage: Eukaryota > Metazoa > Chordata > Aves > Passeriformes > Passerellidae > Melospiza > Melospiza melodia. Next base: position 69,375,236 of record NC_086199.1, on the reverse strand, counting down.
ACTGTATATTTTTGAATGCATTTTTGGTGCTTTAATTAAAAGGGAATAAGCAATTGGGAATCCTTTACTTAATGAAATCATCATTTCAGTGTCTGTTCCTTTATCTGTTTTGCACTTACTTGTTTAGGAACTACTTTCTCCTACCTCATGAGCCAAATTTATCTAGGTGGAACTCCTAATTCTCAAAGTTTGTTATGTGTTTATTTACAAGTGTAAAAAAAATTCAATATCACGAATTCTTTCTTTTTATAACACATAAATTATGTCCTTCAACTTCCATAGTCTGATCTTTTACTTCATTGCTTCCAAAGATTCTCTTCCTGTTTTTTTTTTTTTTTTGGAATGAAGCTTCTGCAAGGATTATCAGTAGATTATTAACTTATTACTGCGGAGGAAGATCATGCTTGATGTTAGAGGTTTGAATTTTTATTATTCATCAACTGGGGTTTTATTAGAATAGGGTTCTATGGAGTCACGGTAAGTAAACAAGAGAAAATAAACCTTTACTATCATGCGATTGTCCTGTTCATTTTCTGAGGTAATTTTTATCTTACAATGACATTTCATTAGTTCAGATTAAACAAAGGTAACTTCTCACTTCACTGTGTTTCTGGTTAATGTATTATCCTAGTACTTAAAAAGGACTGTAAAAGTGAAGACTGTTTTATCCATTGCTTATTAAAATGAATCCATAGATGTAATTTCCTTGGAGGAGAGCATTGTTTCTGTAATTGACTCTTTTATCATTCTAAAAGAAGAATCACCAATAAGTTTTTGTCTTTTTGACAGAAAATCTTGTATATATTTGTCAAGTACTCTGCTCTTTTTATTTCAAGGTACAGTTCCTTCTTTTGTTCAAAATAACATTGATTGAAAAAAAAAGAGAAGTTATTGTATCTTTTTTGAAGCTTTCAAATGTAATATGCTACAAGAACCATGAACACTTATATTTAATATTGTATCTAATATGAAGGAGTGCTTATTATTTTCAAACTGTATTTGTTACTGTTGATGTACTGTTGATTCTTTTATCTAGTTTAGAAAAATAATTACTTCTGATTAGATTCTTAACCCCTGATAAACTCTTTCAAGGTCAGTGTTCTATGTATAGCTTTAGCTTAAAAGCCCCCAAGTGCTGTGGGTACGGACTCCTCAGAGCCTCTGCTTTTGTGATAATTGAACCTTTAGGTCTTCATGAGGCACAATTTTGAGGAATATTTGGTCTCTGATACTAAAAATTCCTAAATTGGTGTTTCAATAGTTTGTTTTTTATCTCTGACCAGAAGCTATGTAGTTGAAGTAGGATTAGTACTTAACTCTATTGTGTTTTTTGTTATTGTGTGTGTGTGCTTTGGGGTTTTTTTCTTCAAGTAGAAATAAATTTAGTAACTACAGGGGCATAGGATCCTGAATTTGCCATAATTTTTATGTGGTTCACCTTAGGCGTTCTCTATGTAATTAGCTCTTCAAAGGAAACCGAATGTTTTTTAATTGAAAAACTGCTCAGTTTTATTAGAGTAACAGTTGGACAATTACCACTTTAAGTTTTGCAAACTCAGTGAATAGGGAAGAAAGAAGAAAAGGGAAAAAAATGTTTACAAGGTTTTCTCTGCCCACATTATCATTGTGAGTGTACTGTTGCTTCTACTTGCTCACAGTTAATTCAGTGCCTTTAAGCCTTGAATTGCATGAAGAAAGCTTATGTTTCTTTGGCAGATAGCAGGAATTTCCTTGAAATTTTGGAAGTTGTATTCTTTTGCTCTGGAATACTTTTAAAGAGCTGTTCAACTTATTTGTATTTTGTTTTCTCCAAATTTCCAGATCTATGATTTTTCCAGTGATTATTCTAGTGACTTCTAAAATTTTGATTCAAAGAAAATTCTTTCCAAGGTTTCCTTAACATATTCATAATTTTTATAAATGAAAAAAACACATAGATGATAAATGATATGAGAGAATATATGAATATATTTCTATTAATTTTATTAAAATTACGGTTAAATATTCTGTCTTGGATTTTATTTTTTATTTTTTCCATTTCAAAGTTTTGCCTGATATTTTGAACAGGGAGTAATGCTTAGAGAGGGGTAAACAATTATTTGACAAAACTGCTAAATGACTGAACTGCTTTAATTGATTATGCTGATTTGTATCTCTCATTCAACATGTATAACATCTTTCAGCTGCAAATTTGATGGTATCTGTAAATATTAATGAATCAACTTCAAACATAATTTTGAAGCTGGCAAATATTGACAAGGGAAATTGGGGCCTGGTGAGACTGACTTGTAAAATGTACTCATAAAATCAATACAGAGCCTAAAATATTCTTTGATTTAATTCTTTGGTTGCTAGATCACATTGTATCTTAATCTAGATATAGTTAAAAATGTTCAGAATTGAGTGATTGAATGATCTTTGTGGATAATCTGTGATTAGCTAAATAAGAAAACATTACATTCTTTCTCACTCTTATGATGAAGAGTAAATCAAAAGGAAGTTGTTCTTACAGAATGTGAAATTAAAGGGATTTCTTTTTTTCTTTCAAACAGTTACTAATCTCACTGACTGCTGGAATAGTGGAATTACATGTTAACCTCCAACCTCCATGATGCAGTTGTGTTTCCTTCCTTCTGTCACGGACAGGGTAAGCTGTTATTCATATGTGTCACAAAGTTAGGATTTTTTAAAATTTTCTGCTGTTTATGTGACTGATAAAATACATTGTATGTTTGCATGTTGTGCCTTTCAGAATAGTACTTTATACACAAAGCTGTTTTTAAAAAACAAGCTGTAAAAGTTATTTTATATCACGGAATCACATCATAGCTGGCTTTAGGAAGTTTCTTTGGGGATCTTTTAGCCCAACACCAGTGATCAAGGTAGGGTTGATTGGACTTCATTGCTTGGGTCTTTGCCCAGCCTCCCAGGATGGACACTGCACTGACAATTTTTGCTGCACTTTCACCACTGTAACCATGTGATGTGCTAAATACAAAGAATTTAATTCAATGGGACGTGTTGTATAGAATAAGCTATCATGGAAACTTTTAATAATGAACTGTTCCTTTGGTCATGAAAAATGAATAACTAGAAATTGTCCTGCAGATTTATTTGTCTAGATATTTTGAATCAATCTTTTCTACTTCCTACTTTTTCAAAATTTTTGCATCAAACGTTTGTACTTTTTATAACCACTCTTTATTTTTTTTTGAGGAATAATTTCCATTATCATCTGATTGATTTATTGATGTGAAACTTCCTAAGTATGCAGGTTTTGGTTTTGTGGGCTTTGCTTTTGTTTGTTTTATCTTCATTTTGTTTTGGTTTTATTTATTTTTTTCTTAATGGTGGATATTTAGACTTGCAAAGGATAAAAATCTAGAAATTACCTGAGTAATTTGTACCATTTTGAACAGCAAGGAGGTAATGCAAAGGAATATAATAAAACAGAAAGTAATATTAGAAATTATTCTGCGTTGAAGCACTTGTTCAGGGCTTCAAAGATTATTATTTTTGATAACAACTCAGGTATTTGTGGTAGTTAGGGATCACTGATGGAGGAGGAGGAGGCTTATAGGAAATAATTGCATACATTCCTTAATTACCTTCCTACATGATTCTGATTGAACTTAGACTTGTGAGGGAAATTGCACTTATTATTCTCTCAGCTTCAGTTTTTCCTCTACACACCACCATAAGAACTTGAAAAAAGCCGTAGCCACCTTGGTTTGGTGATCTCTGTTGTGTCTTTTTAGGAAATTTATTGATGCTACTCTGCTTGCAAATGAAGCAATTCTTGAACTGTTGATGATCTCTTACTTTGTATTCTACATGTGCTCATCCTGTTGATTCATTTTGCTTGCATCAGTAAATATTGGCTTCCTAAAAGAAGAATAAATTTGTCACAAGATTACTAATTGGACATTGTGAATATTTCTCTATTTATTCCTTTGCCTTTCATTCTGAAGGTGTTTTCATTTCAAATTTTTGCAAAGCTGTTTTCAGGTATAAAATACCTGTTAAATTTAAAATAGTTTCTGTGCTGTTCAGCTGAGCATTTTACATCAAATACACACTATAAGCTCCAAAATAATACCAGAATCTTCCCCTGCATTCCCCTGCTTTGAATATTTTGTCTGTATTATAATATGTATTGTGCTAAAGCTTCTAAATGAATCTTCAGATGACTCATCTCAAGTTGATAATCTTCCTTTTAGACTCGAGGTTTTAATTCCTCAAGTCCTGTTAATTTATCTTCTTCATGATCTCTCTAAGTCTGAAAAATCATCAAGCTCCTACATTCAATGACAGAACCTCTTCAGTGATATTTCAGGAAGGATAAATCACATTGTGTCTTTCTCCAAAGCTTGTTCTGATTGGTTAAGATTTTGTTTTCTCACCAAATGAGTGGGCCTGGAGCTTTGACACAGTTAAGGAAGTCCCTCAGTACCATCTCTTCCTTCTCAAATGTTTAATTTGAGAATGATCTGCAGATTGTATCAGACACATAGATGTATTTATTCATGTACAAATGTAAGGGACTATATGAAGAGAATATCATGCAAATGGCTCAGAGCAATCTGTACAGGTATAAAATTAGACTTTTACAAAGAGAAACACTAGTAGACATTGAGTTGTGGATGTACGAGTAAATAGGGAGTGAGTTTGTCTACTTATGGCCTCTGATACATGTGAATAGAAGTTAAGAAAAAAGAAGTAAATTTCTACAATAATTAAGTATATATTTGTAATACTATGAATTTTATGTCCTGTATGTTCCAGAAAAAGAGGAAGTGGATAGTTTTTATGGGGAGAAAGAATATAAATAAACCAGTGAGCTTGACTAGGAAACTAAATGAACTTAATTTTGGAACTTTTAGAACACAAACATTAATACATGCTCTGTCAATGGGTTTCTGTTCTCTGGTTGAAGAAAACAATAGATATAATTTGTATGTTAATAAAGGTAATTAAAAAGTTATAGATGAATGAAATGCTTTCCAAATTGTTTCCAGTCACGATTCTAAAAATGTTTGCAACTAAATGGGAAAAGGTCTCTTGGGATTGATATATATGAATGCTAGAATTAGAAATAATTATCAGTCCTGGCTTGATTATAGTAGTGTGCAAAGCATGGAAAAAAAATTCAAAGAAATGATGGTTAACAAAGTAGAGGTAGATATAAATGGGAAATTAGATAAATGCAGCATAGATTTGTTATCAAATTTTCTTTGATCTATATTATTTTGGGTTTACTTACCTGTTGTTTCAATGGGGTCAATTTACCAATGAAACACAGTTGGGGAGATAATGTGTATGTGTCCCTTTCAGCATTTCTTGGCACACAGAAAATTCTATATTGCGTGAGAGAAATTGTGGATGAAAATAGAATCATTTGTAGGAAAAGGAAGTAGCTGAAGGGATGAAGTGACAGGGACTTGTGCTGCAAGGAAGAGTATCAACCTGGAGGAGAGACCCTGTTAGGGCAAATGATTACATGTGTTATTCATCTGGGATGTTTTCAGTAGTGACAATGTCACAAAAATATAATAATTTATAATGAAATATAGGTCACAAAATAGAGGAGGGTTCTGATGGGATCAGAAAAAATGTACAAGAGTTTTTTATGTGATATACTGCAGTGGTAGAATGGGATAAAGTGTAATAACAAAAAAAGGATGAAAAATAACAATTTCTGTGTATAAGATAGGAGATTATAACTTTGAAGAGAGAGAGATGCAAAAAGGTTTGAATGTATGATGTCCTTTTAAAGTGGTTGCTGACTGCCAGAGCAAAGCAGCCATGAAAAGAGAAATCCTGTTTTGGGACACATTACATGAGGCAGGTCCAAGAGAGAAAAGCAAGTATTTGGTTCATACAAGACACCAGCAATGCCTTGTGTTACATGCAGAATTTTGATTCAATTACTGTGTAAGTCTTCATAAAGAATGCATTGCATACACTGTGAATAATATTTGTAAGGTTTGCTTATTTTTATCAAACACTACAGAAGGATTTACTTGTTACTTTTGTCCTTTGATCCTTAGTTTTATTTTAATATCCTAAAAGGATTATTTCCTTAGGCTCTAATCCTTTGTCAGAGGCTGTGCCATCACATTATTCTTAAATAGGAACTGGAATCAGAAAGTTGGTTTTAATTTTCATTTTTATGAGAGTACAACAGGCTAACATTACTTAGAGTAGAATACTTTCATTAGAAGGTAGTTTTAGTTAGTGAAATCTTAAAAATATGAAATCTTAATATCTTTTAAGTTTACTTTTAAGAGAAACTAACAATGTTCTGAGGATTCAGTGTAAGTTGTAAGTCTGCTGTAACCTGCTTTTTGAGTGTCTCACAGTTAATGGTAAGTCATTGTGATGGCTCTTAGAGTGGAATGAATTTCATGTTTTGTACATTGTACAATTTTAGAAGATGTACGTACCTTAAATATAGTCCCATATATGTTAGCTAAAGTGATGTGTGTGTTTTACTTTTTGAGTAATTTTCTCCTTTTCAGCTTACATAAGGTACACTTTTTTCCTAGGCCAGTAGGTGGTTGAGCCAAAAGTAGACTTGCTTAGTTTGCTTTGAATTTAATCTAAAATAACTTGAAACTGTACATTGCCAAGAAAAATCATAATGCTATTCTGGGGCTGTAATTCTGTAGGAAGCAGAAATGCACAAGGAGAAAATACACACTGTGTCACTGAATTTACTATTGAAAGCATGTTTGGAATAGTGCATTAAAAATAGTGCATTAAGCTATAGAAGAATTTGAAATTAGGTAGTATTGGGCTATTAAATTTTTAAATTCTTAAGTACCTTTTAAAGCTTTAAAATAACTTGAAGGCTTTGTGGGAGCAAGATGAAGAAAGATAGTATTTTTGGGGGTTTTTTTGGTTTTTTTTGATTAATAATTTTGTTTTGATTAATCATTTTTGCTATAGCAAAATATTTTTGCTATAGCAAAATAAATTTGACATGGGTGCATATTATTTCTCATTAAGATATTGGTGCTACGCTTCAGTCACTTTTTTAGTTATCATTTTAATCAAGTCTCTTTAGTATTTCATTTAGTTGTTTTCACTTAGTCATTCAGTGCATTCCATTGCAGCAATGTTTTTTTTTAACCAAATTTTTGCTGTTAATTTGACAACAAAACTTTTTCACATTCTTACAATCAACTGCGGCTTACACGAGTAGTATGCACAATTTGATTTCCCAATTAAGTCTTGAAGCAGACCCTTATTTTAGGTAAATATTCTGTCTCTTCTTCATGGAGTCTAAATGAGTTTGTGGCACTAACCACATTTTCTGTGCTATGCACTTATAGTAAATAAATTTTAACTTGAGTTCCTTTCTCACAATGTTATTTTTCATTCAATTGATGCACTGAACATTATGTATTCCCAATGATTTATGGTAGCCACTACTTACCAGACATAGTTTATTTCATAGCTAATGCTGCAAATTTCGTAGTGACTTTTTATAATAAACCTACAAGATTACATTAAACCTGAAAAATAGCTTACTGTATGTGATGCTTTCAACTCAGCATTTGCTTTTAATGTTATTTCATTCTTATTCTACAAAACTTTTTCCTGATATTGGTTTGATGTCTTTAGTAGCCGAAGTAACAAATCAATTTATAAGGAGTGAGAGGGAACTTCTACATTTAAAACCAAAAAGCATTCATTTTAATCAGCATCAATGTGCTGCTTATTTCTCATTATGTTGAGAAAATTTTATAGATATCTGCAGCCTTTTCATCTTCTCTCTCAGGGAACCAGGAGACCTTTTAAATTTGTATATGGAAGACTTTGCACTGTTAATGTCGTACCAAACTGCTTTATTTCATGGCAGCTAAAGTTGTGTCTTTACAAGCATACGTTGAGGGATGACTGGAGGTTACCAAGTTCACTGTGGCATCTGCAGCCCCACACTGGTACTGGCGTTAGGGCTGGCTTTGATTTGCTGCACTGATGGAAGCTGCTGCTCGTACTGAGCTTTGCCTTGCCTAGCCCCTGAGACTGGGATTTCTGTGGCTGCTAGCTGGGCTCTTATAAATGGGACATGATTTACCAGAGGGATCAGGTTGAAAAACGCTCTTAACTGTGTGTAGTGATGAAATTTGTTACGAAAATTGGCTTGAAAAATTGCTCTAGAGCTGCTGGGAAGAATAGAGGAACACATTCTTTTTCATTTCATATATCCAGGGTAAGCCTTTTGAAAGAGATAAGAAATTTATTTTATACATTATTTTAGAGAGTAACATTGTAAGAATGCAGTTGACTGTTCTCAGGATACCCCAGAAAGGAAACAAGAACTAATCTAAAATTGAAGGAAAAATTAACTAATTACCAATATACTATGTAATGTATTTATGCCCTGGAAAATGCAAGTTTATGGGTAAATCTAATCAAATGTAAGACAAGAAATCATGCTAAATCTCAGGGGATAACTAACTACTAAATTAAAATTCATGGCTTTTTCTGGTAAAATAAAATGAACATAATATTCTTAGAGAAAGGACCTTCACTATATAATTCCAACATAAATTTATAACACTAACAACTGCTATTTAGGTATTTTTCTGTCTCCTGCTTAATAAAATACATTTATTGGTACTGCTCTGCCCTACCTTTTGGGTTTGATGGACTCTTATTTAGATGTTCAGTGTCAGATGGTGGTGATAACCATGTTATGATCCATGACAGGTTTGAATTGCTGCATTTGTGGGCTGCTGCTGTGGGTTTTTTTTCTGACTCAAGGCTCAGTTCAGTCTTGGCAGTCTTGAACTTAGTTTAGAGTATGAAACCTCATAAACAGCTGTAGAAAATTAAACAAGTATAAATATTGACATTACCTCTTGACTTTCTGTCAGGCAGATAGCTGTGGCATACGTCTGCATGTGGAGATCTCAGAAACCTGAGACAAGCTATAAAAAATGAACAGTTTTGAAAATGTGATGATTTCTCCTTTGTTTTGATTTATATACAGATCTTGTGTGAACTTTGAAACATGAATCACAGAGTGACAGAATGGTTTGGTTGGAAGGAACCTTAAAGATCATCTAGTTCCAACTGCCCTGCCATGAGCAGGGATGCCACTAGGTCAGGTTTCTCCAAGTTCCATCCAGCCTGGATTTGAACTCTTCCAGAGAGGGCACATCCAGGGATACTGCATATCTCATCCCTGGAATGTCAAATACGTTGACATTTTGCATTTCCAGAACAGTATTAAATAAAAGAAATTGTGTGAAAGCCACATTACAGTACAAAGTTGATAGTTAAGTGCTGTTGGAACTCATGTATAATTAGATACACCACATTTGAGATATAGGGTTTTTAATGTTTTTTTCAGAATGTTCTTCCTGTTCATTCAGCCAGTTTAGCATCTGTACTTTATGTTTAACTCTACTGTGACCTAACTTATGAAAAGAACAATGAAATCTTCAGAGATTGATAGAAATCTGATAAAACCTGTGAGGACTTTGTTGCAGTTAGCCCAACGCTGAACTGATATTTCCTAGAATTACCAATGATAGCTAAAGCCCATTCATAACGGGCCTCAAAGGTCATTTATACACAACTCTGCACACTGATGAACTGATTTTTTTCCCCATTTTTTTTCCTCATTAAACATCTTGATGACCTCCAGATCATTGCTATCAGACTTTTTCACCTCATGTTTCACCTTGTTTTCCAAACATTTATGAATATGTCAAGCTGTACGGAGTCTGCTGTGGGTGCAGAGAGGTTCCTGCTCACTCTTTCCACTAAACTGATAGTCTGGTCTTGCTGTACATCTCTTCTAACAGGGTGGGCACTCACATGAGGATCTTTCTTCTTCCATTCAGCTTAGGTTTTTTTGGAACAATTTGGGAATCTTGTTGAATGCCATTTGAAAATTCACATTGATCAAATAAATTATGTAACAATTAGAACTGGTTCTGTCATGCCTGTGTGTTTATTTACATCTTCAAAGGAACTTTAATAAATTTATGGGGCACAATTTGTCTTTCTAAAAGTAATGTTAGTACTTTTATACTTCGATTACTTTCATCCTTATGTCTGCAGATTTATTTCATCTTATTATTTCTGCCAGTTTGGCTAACATAAATATGTTATTTTCCTGGTCTGTAATTACAGGGTTCCATGCTGTAGACCTTAGAAATAATTCAGTTTACTTTTTAAATTTTCCATTCCTTTGCTACAAAGTCATTATGAGTAAGTGGTTGCGTGCCTCCGTTAATAATTAAACTATTGTATTCTTTAATTTCTTTAGAACTGTTGGAAGAATACCGTCTGTTCCTAGTGACTTGTTATATCAATTTTGTGGATTTTTGATTGTCTGATCTACTAACACTGTTGTTTGAGACAGATCAACGCTGCCTCTGGTAAAGAAGATACCTGATTTGTGAGTCTGCTTAAACTTATATTTTATGAAAAACAGATTGGAAAAAAAGTCAATATTTTGCTTGCAAAGTGCTCTGTAAACAATTCTGTCCCATCTTACTAGTCATTACTGGATTTTTTTTGCCTCTTTTAAACATACACAAACTACCCCTCTTCTCAAGATAACTTGAGAAATTTTTCAGCATTTTCAGTGCTGTTGAAAACACTGAGCATTTTCAAGGTTAGAGTTATTGTATCTGGAAATGTGTGCTCCAGGCATATTTCCATAACTGGATGAGTTTGGAAGTTATTGCAATTTAGGAAGATTTTGCTCTAGACTTTAAATAAGTGGGAACAGAATAAAATAACTAAATGAAATTAAAAAGAAGTTAAGGTGAAAGAAGGATCAAACAGAAAAGAATAATTCGGGAGAAGGTAGATGTGGATGGTATCTCAGAGGAAATATTGTGGATTTAGAGATTTGAGAATTCAAAAAATGGGTTACTTTGAAAATTGAGTCAGAATGGCATATATGTGCCCTTAAAAAAAGGTAGAAATGTTACATTGCTGAGAAAGAGGAGGAAAGGGGAGAAGTACTTAAAGAAGACCATGGACATGCTGTCAGTTAAAATTTTATCTAGATAGTTGAGGAAATTTGTTCCCTAGTAGAATATTTTGCCAAGTAGAAAATGAGTTGAGGTAATTTTGCATTCTTTTAAATGGCATGGTGGTTTTTTTCATGAGAGAAGGTATTACCTTTGGAGCATTTTTTGCTTTTATTATAATTTTAATAATAACAACTTCTCAAAATATGTTTGATAGTTTTGAAACAGCAGAGAAGTGTTTCTAAAGTCATGCCTGATTTTTAAATACTTGCAAATAACAGAATATACTGTTAAACTGACTATAACTCATTTGTTAGAGTGGCAGTCATGATAAAAATAGAGAAGACAGTTAATAAAAGTGAAAAAAATGAAGATGTATTTGTAATGAAATAAAAGCTATTGGTTGATAGTAAAGGAAAACGTTAAGTTTACCAGAGTGACTTTTAAGCAATTTTAATGTCTGAAATGACACATGAAATGGTAAATATTTCTCTTATAAAAAGCAGCATTTCTTCTGGCCATTTCAAAGCCAGGATTAATTGCATAGTCTTTCATTCGTGAATTCAGCATCATGTTCTCTGCAAAGTTAAAAGCTTTTTTCTTTGTCTCTGTGACAGAAAGTACTAGCATTGTCAATTGTCATTCTTGAATGTTAATGAAAATACATTTAGCTCAATTGCAGTCCACTATATTTTTACATATCAGAATTATAATTTCAGGTTTATTTTCATTTTTTCCTGCAGTATATAAATGAAGAATGACGCAATATTAATGCTTTCTATGTACAGCCTTATAAGAATCTTCTTTAAGGAGTTGCAGTAAGACAAACACTGAAAATAGTTTTTCTCTGGTACAATGTGTTGAAGCAGAAGAGCTGGAATTGTCCACCTTTGTACAAACTAAGGAAATGTTTGCTATTTTGTGAGTTGAAGCAGCTCTGGAGTGAATCGAACTTCTGAAAATGCGGCCATGGACTGGTTCCTGGCGTTGGATTATGCTCATCCTGTTTGCTTGGGGAACTTTGCTGTTCTACATTGGAGGGCACCTGGTGCGAGATAGCGAGCACCCGGATCACTCCAGCCGGGAGCTGTCCAAGATCCTCGCTAAGCTGGAACGGTTGAAGCAGCAAAATGAGGACTTGAGGCGCATGGCAGAATCTCTCAGGTAGGATCTCAGAGTAAATAAAACTGCTCAGAAAATGTTGGAAATACGAAATAGCAGAATTTAAATTGTAAGGGTTGTTTGTGGGAATTTCTGCAAGATTATGTTTCATGTTTAAAAGCATATATTAACGTTTTAATCTGTGCTCTAAGTAGATGAAAATATATTGCAGAACTTCTAAATAAATAATGTACATTTAGTTCTGGTCTAATGTAATCATTACTTAAGAGTCATTTAATGGTGTAGAAGTGTTACTGTCACAATTACAGAGTTCTGTAGGTGATTCACCCCTCAATGCCAACTTCAAACAAGTGCAATTATTGTGACATTGATACAAATTAGAACATCTAGTTCTTTATACTTCTGCATGCAATAATTGGAAGAGCTCATTTTAAAATTGCTGAAAACATTTGTACAGCTTGTTGAAGATAAATGCTGACTTGCTGAAGATGATCTGCAATAGATTGCTGCATTATACAAATCCTTTTATCTAAGTTTTCTTCCTTGCGTTGCTGCTAAACTTGTAGAAACACTTGTAAAAAAGTAGTATCATCTCCTTTTTTACAATTACACTGAAATTTTGAAAATATAAGAGTCATTGAAATATAACCCATGCAAATTACACAGTGGCTGGAAGAGAGTAAATGGTTTTACTGGTGGCAGGGTACTCTTTGCCACTCAAGAAGGAGGCAGTAGAGGCAGGGCGTGCTAAGTAGATGCTAAACTATATTTTAGGCAGTCATGATTTTTCTAAATACCTTTCAATATTTTACTAACCTTTAGTGAAATGTCTATATTCAGATAAATATTACATTTTTGGCCGGCAAGGTTTAAGTGATAGCTTATGCTGTTGATAATTTCCCATGCTTTATAAAAAGTAAAACCTCAGTTTGCATCTACTTTAAACATGCTACAGTATTTCCACATTCCTTCTCTATGGTTCCATTAATGGTGTCAGGATGCTGGAATTAGACGCAGAACTGTGTGGACTGGACTCCGTTCAGCTTTTTTGGAAATATGTTCTTTAGCAATATTTCTGAGACATTTCCTCAGAGTGTTTCTATATCATAACCACAGGAGGATCTGAAATTCTGGGATGAGAAAGCCTAAATGACTTTAAATACCAGTTGAACAGTGACTCATGTCCAGGTTCAGTTGTCAGTGCTCTCCAGGAGTGAGCCAGCTTGAGACTGGAAGACCTTCAGGCATAGTTTTTTTCTGGAAGTAATGTGAGATTGCTGAAGTACTGGACTTTGAGGGAAATGATGCATGACAATATAGGGCCTTTCCATTATTTTTACTGTGCCAAATCCTTGGTACTGTTTACGTAGAAACATCAGAAATAGGTTTTAGAAATATCCTGGTCAACCTCTGTTAGTAAAGTATTATAATATAATGTGGTACAGAATTTCAGTATTTCATTTATTTGTTTGCCAGACAGAATAAGCTGTGTTGAAAATAGCTGTTAGCTTTAAAACTGTCCCATTTCTAGTTTTGTAGCACCATGTCTGTTTAAAACAAGGCATTAACCAGCAGTCCATGGATTGAGTATCCGTGCCCTGGAAGAGATCGCTGCTGCTGTGAGCATACAATTACAGGAACAAAACACCTCTTAACTTCAGAAATCCAATTAGACAGAAAAGATTACTTTTGCTCCAGTTTACATCTTAAAGTAAAGATGTAATTTATTTTAGGCTTTATTGATCAAAGACAGAAAGATTGGAACTATGATTTGAATATGATTTAATTGCTAAAATATTTTGTTTTGTACTGAAAACTTTAATTACTGATAGTGTCAGTTAAATCTGAGTGGTAAGACAACACTCTCTACATCAATAGAGCTCATAACAGGCATGAGGTAAAACTTGATTTTGCTGCTCTTTTCCACTAAGATTTTGTATCTAGAGAAGAAAACAGCACATTAAAATTTTGTGTGGTTAAAACAGAGAATATATTAGAGTATGCAATGGGGCTAAGATCATTGCTGAAATTAAGAATATTCCAAATCAGAACTTAAAGTTACTTGTGGAGGAGTTTATACAAAATGAGGGTGCCTACCTGTAAAATTGGAGCAGTAGACAAACATCTGATTAACAATCCTAGTTAATGATACTAGTGAAAGTATTTTGGCACTATTAGATAAAACTTTTGCCTGGCAAAAAGTTCCAAGTTAACAGAATTTACCTTAGTGGGCAAAGAAGTTTTGTGAATGTTACAAAATTATCCTGATGAATAGTTGTTCTATTAATAATAGCTAGTTAGGGCAGGCAGGAAGGGGCAGAAGGCAGGTGTGGTTACAAGAATCAGTAGTTTAGTAGGAGTGTAAGTTGTTTTTAATTTCCATTTTGAAGTTAGAGAAAATTGATATTTCATCTTTAATTGTTAATTGAAATGATAAAATGCATTTCAGTACATTTCAGTTGCCTGGACTTTCCCATTATAATGGGTTCCTGAGACTCCCCAGACTTCGTTATCACCCAATAAAAATCTTCTGAGATGGTTGAAAACAAGAGCTGGGCTGTGCTTGTTTGCATCTCTTAATGAATGCCAACATGCAATGACAAGAAGTGATCTTTCCACCCTGAGATTTGAATCCTCCTTTGCTGCCAATTTATGTGGCAGCCCCTCATGCCCAAAGACAACAACAAAAAAAACCCCCAAAATCTACCCTTTGAAACATACCTGATGTGCATGCACAGCCAACCATTCAAAACTTGACAAAGATCATATCTGTGAAAAGGCTTTATAAAATCATGCTTAACCCTTTTCTCCTCTGTGATACTTAAATAATATCTGATTTTGTAATTTTCTCCTGATTGCTTCTTTTCACACAAGATGTGTAAGGAATAGAATTAGGGTTTTAGGGCAGGGGTAGGTACTTGTTTGGGTTATTCTGGTTCCTATCTGCTGCAACCGTTTGTATGTTTGTTTTCAAAAAATATGTTCTTATGAATTTATGATCTTAAAAATACTTATTTATTACCCATATTGTTTAAGAGTAGTTCATATTTTTGCAAGGATTTTTGGTGAGCATATTTTTTAATACTTATTTTCTAAGATATACCTTTGCAAGAGTGCAAGTTAGAACAGTCACATCTTTTTGTAAATGGCCTGAGATTTAAAGTATTCCTTTAGGAACTGAGTCCACTTTTGTGGTGCAATTCTGATTACTTGAAATTGCATCAGGTACCATATAGTTTTTATGTTGTATTTAAAATGCCTTAGGTGAGAAGTTACTGTACTTTTTCTTTTGCCAATATGATGCTTCGTAAAAACCTTGCTTGTGGGCTAGAAAAAAGCACAGATGTATGTTAATGTTGCAGAAGATAAATGGAATTAAAGGTATTTTGTAGTGTGAGTTTTAAAAATTATGTGCATGAATATTGTGGTGTGGTGAGTTTGGAGAGTTACCATAGTCTGTATATGATTATAAACAATATTGTGTGAGCAGATCTGAGTTGATTTTAGAAGCATTCTAGATTTCATTGGTGTAAAATAGTAATAAATCTGTGTTTTTTATAGATTATTCTTTCACTATTCTGTATCCAGTAGACCTGGAAGAGCCCTTTCAAGGACACTTATTACAGATGTAGTAGGTGTGACTGCAAAACTGGAAATCTTTACTACAATTTTTGTGCTTATTTAAAGGAAACTTGAAAGGGAGTAATAATCAAATCAAAGCATTACATCATGTTGTTTCCTAACACCAGTAGTTTTACCTAAATGTTTTACTTGCTATTAGGATTATGATATGACTTCCAAAGACTGTCCCTGTTGCATATGGGTGATACAAGGCTTTTAGGAATAGGAGAGCTTAAAATTACAACTTTTGTAATGTCCCATTTTCTTGGATGGAAACTGTGAAGCTGTGTATGCCTTCATCCTTGTCCTAGCCTTTCTTTATTTTTGCAATACATGAATTCTTCGTAATATTCATGTGCTTCTTTATTGCTGGGTGGTAGTCAAATTTTTATATTTTAGGGTATTTTGATGGAAGATAAACCTGGCAGTTTAGGAACCAGTAATTTCAGAGTTCTCCTCAGGGGAATAGAAAATCTTGTTAAATGGATTCATACTGTGTTCATGTTATGAATACATCACATTTGGACTATATTTCCTTCCTAGACTCTTTTAAATATTGCGTTTTGTAGAACCTGCAATTCTTCTAATAAATATGATAGCCTGTTTCTTACTCTGAATTAGGAGTGTGTGTTATAAAGCAGAACAGAGGTGGAAAAGGGCAAAATGTCATCAAACACATGAAACCAAACACCTACATATTATTCTTACAGTTCTTAGTGTAGCTTCAGAAAGAAGAGATCAGATTTAATTTTGAAAGAGCACTAGAGTTGCTTTAATGTAGCAGGTGCTGAGGCTGGTAGAGAATCCAAACTCAAGATCAATTAATCATAAACAGCTCTATTAAAGTAGTTCTGTCATTTACTCTGTGCAATTTTTTGGGTCCTTTAAACCTGTAGAAAACATTAAAGGGGCTTGGATAGAAGAATGGTTTTGGGTTGATAAAAATTTAAATACCAAAGTACAGTTTCCTACTACATGTATTTAAAATACATGTAGTAGGAAAGTTTGAAGCTGAGCTTATTGCACAGTGTGGGAAGAATGACAATAATTGAACTAAATGGTGGCCACCTCTGCTCTTTTTACTGTTTTTTTGTGCAATTCTGAGTTAAGGGAAGCAAGGCATGCAGTGGATATAAATCAGTGCTGATCAGGTCTATGCTGATCTAAATTGATAAGGGATGTTGCTCTTTATTTGCAGATAACATTGACTCTTTCTTTCAGTTTTATTTACTGAGGAGGTTTTATCTAAGGAGGATGAAGTGACAGCCTGTAGTATTCTTTTTGTTTGTGTGTGCTAGTGGTCATGAATAATTGAACGTGATTTTCTTCTTGGGAAGAGAAAAAAGTGAGAGGGGAAAAGGCAATCATAATGTGGCTTTAGGTAGATACAATCCTAGTTCCTTACAAAGAACTTGGATATAAATGAAAGAATGAGAAAGTGTTTGAGTATGAACTAGTGAAATCTTACTTTTTCCTTTTGCTGATAAATTAGTGTAACCTTTTAGATATCTTGGAAATACGAAAAGGTTAGAATGGTTTTTATAATTTATGGATTTTTAAAAACTATTTTTACAATTATTTTACACAGTATGGCAGTTCTTCTAGCTAAATTGAATGTCACTATGATTAATTTTTAAGGGGTTCTTTTTGCCTTCAGAGATCCAGACTAGAGATCCATCGCTTTGTCATTGCCCCTTTGTCATTGCACCTGAAGGTGATGAGAAAGTGGCCTCAGTCATATGGATTATGTACACAGAATTATTTTTTTAAAATCTGGATTGCTGGCAAAGGACAAAGCAGAAACAGATTATTTCTACAGCATAATCTTTTTGACGTTTAAAGTTATCCAGTACTATCTTTATTTGATGAGTTAATTATGGGAAAGATAATTTATATTTGCTATCAGATGGTAGGAAGCATGCAAACATCACACCTTTTAACTATAGAGAATTGAAATAAGCTTTGTTTATTAGCTTGGTTGACCATTTAAGTGGCTTATAATGATGTTTATTTTGGATTCATAACCTAATTACAGTTTTACCATAGTAATAAGTGAAGGATACTCTGTACTGGATGCTTACTGATGTGTTTTTTATTACTGCTTAGAATCATCCTAGTTTAGATGAATTTACTTTAAACTCACTTCCCATATTTTAAGGAGTAAAATAGTTGTCAGGACTTCGGTAAGAATTCTTTTTCCCATAAGAATTCCTGTTTTTCAACAGGCATTCTAATTCATGAGTATGCATAATTTCTAGGATATTCTGCACTAGAAGTTACCTGCATGGATGCTATGAGACTAGACAAGGATTTTAATTCAAACACTTTTCCCTCAAATGTTATACCCAGCTCAGCTGAAGTACTTGTAGAGGGTAATAACTGCCAAGCTGTGCTGGTTGCAGAGAAGAATCTTTTCTCTAATTTTGAGACTGGATGAAAGTGAGGAAGACAGCAATTCCAAGTCTGATGAGGTAACAGATGTAGAGACACAACTGAAAAAAAGAATAAGCTATCTTCGTTTAGTCCTAAAATGATGTGATTTTTGGAAGTCTAAGCAACTAGCTTAGAGACCATCCCCCCCTCCCACCTCTTTTATCTAACAGTCTAAGTATAATAAAAATTTTTATTGCAGTGTGCCAAAGTAAGAAGAATGTTAAATGGCAAAATGGTACTTTTCTTTTTAAGATCTTAATTATATCAAATGCTTAACATTACTGTGCTTCTTTCATATCATCCACAACCATCCTTCTGTAGGATTCTCTAATTGCTACTTTACAGACTTTCCTTATGCTAAGAGGATGTGTGCACTGTCTCAAGACTTCTTATGGTAATGATTTTCTATCCTTGCACCCTATTGTTCCTCACAGACTCTACCTTTAGGGTATGTGACTTGTACAGGATAAGCTGTTTCATTTTTTTCTGGCAATTTTGTGGTTAGTTGTTCTTTCACAACTCAAATTGTGGTACCAAGCTGGCAGATCACAAACACATTTCCATCTGGTGGTTTTAAATTAGTGTAAGAATGTAAATGGTTTTCAATATACTTTTTAAAGGCTTGTTTGTATTGTCTTGTACATGGCTATCCAATACTCTATCTCAGTAGGATATAACACCATACATTTGTTGTAGAAACAAATTTACAAATTGATTGTTGAAACAGATTATATTTAGGGAGTGCACATGCTTAAGATTAGGATATTTTACACAGTTCTGACATGCTTTTTCCATCATTGCATGGAAAAGCAGATGTACAAGCAGTTAATGATAATTCCTTTTTGTTTACCATGGTAGTTTTAGAACACAAATATTTTTTTCAGTAATTGAATTATCCCTAGTAGGATCGGGATAGGATAGCTTTAGTGGGAAGCTTTAAGACTGCAGAGTTTTTCTTCTAAATTTCTGTTAGGCTATGTAGCTGCTTCTTCCTCCGCCTCTCCTACTCCCTTCTGAAAAAACATGCTTGAATGCTGTGCTTCATGTGATGCACTTTTCTGATGCTCACATTAGGTATTCTCTTCACCTGTTCCAGGGAAAATGAACTTTTCATCAGTCCCTGAAATTTTATTGGAATTTAGTTATCCAGACCTGAGAGACACTAAAGAAATAACGTCTCAGTAGGATATTTAGAATGCTTTAATTTCTTTTTTACAGGAAAGGTGCTCCCTCAAACCACTGTTTTCTCTATGCCAGAGGCAACTTTTGTCTGTCAAGGACTCTTCCTGTGCATGGTGCTGTGAAACTCTGTGTGTTTTTGTGTAGAGAGTATCTGTTTCTTTTTATGCTCATATTCCTTTATGAAAGAAGAATCATCTTCATATTTTGCAAGAATTCTGTATTCTTTGCAGTTCTAAAGACTTCTCATTGCACATCTTTTTCTTTCTGGGGTCAGCTCTTACATTATAAAATGTGGAATAATTTTTAACCAGAAGGGTAATTTCTCTTGAAATGAAAAGGGTTTTTAATTTCCCTGCATTAAATTTGAGGCAAGAAGATGTTAGCATCTAATTTTTAAACGTTAATCATTTTGCTTTATTAATATATGGATTCAAGTTGAGATGATGAACAAACTTCAGTAATGGCCTCAGGGCTGATTTATGGCCCATAGATTTCAGGATGTGTGTTTCCATACTTCTCCTGTGCTCACATATCAGAAATTTAACAGATGGATGTTACAGTTGCTGATGGTTTTTTAGGTGATCTACACTTCAGAATACTAGAGTTGTCATAAAAAAACCTTGATAGTGGTACATTTAAGACGACTGGATCTTTTTCTGAGTCCAGGGAATACATGGAAATCATCCTGTGTGGATGTGTAGGAAGACAAAACTGGAGATCAAGTGCTGGAGCCCTGGTTCTCCTAGAAGATATGGCCAGGGCTCAAGAGCAGAATGGATTTGTTTGTGTGCCAGTCAGGTTAACAGTTAAACTGCCACAAATATTATTTTCACAAGCAGAGCCTTGGATGGTTCTTGTTGGTGAGTGGAAGTCTTGTAAACCACACAGTTTAGGATCAGGACCTTGCAGCTGTGTTGTGCACTGTTTTTCTCCTATGGGATTGGGCTTTTAAAATCTTTATGTTAATATGTTTAATTTCTTCTGGTTTTAAGGAATTCTGATGAAGGATTATCAGTAAAACAGTATGAAATAAAAAATGAGTGGAGAGCTGAATTGTTAATGCAAATAATTTATCAAATAATTATATTTATAAATGATGCAATTTCTTTGTTTTCTGTATCCTAGGATACCAGATGGTCCCATTGATCAGGGACCAGCTGCAGGAAAGGTACATGCTTTAGAGGAGCAACTTCTAAAGGCCAAAGAACAGATAGAAAACTATAAGAAGCGGACAGGAGATGGTTGGTAGATGATTTTTCTTTTAATTCTAAAACAAGTTTTGATGTTTTGCCATTTCATATCACAGATGTATTGGCTTCTTAACAAATTATTCAGCTACAATTACTGATGCTTTTATGCATTTTTTTTTTAAAGTAGGCGGCCTTGGGAAAGACCATGAAATACTGAGAAGGAGGATTGAAAATGGGGCTAAGGAGCTTTGGTTTTTCCTCCAGAGTGAACTGAAGAAGTTAAAAACTCTAGAAGGAAGCGAACTGCAAACACGCATTGATGAATTTCTGTCTGATTTGGGTCATCAGGAAAGGTACTTTCATTAGTCGGTTCTGACCTTTAATTTAACTGTCATTATATTATTCAAAGATGTGTGGCAATTATAGTTTTCATTGTTGTCAATCATCAGGCCTCCTTATTGTTGGAGAACCTTTTGTATTTTATTAAAATATTCTGCACGAGTTTTGTTTGTGCTGAACAACATTAATCCAAGAACTGTTAAAAATTCAGTGACATCTGTCTGTAAGCATATTACAACTGTTCCCAACAGGATTGCAATGACAGTTTGTGTCTCATCAGTAAACAGTTATACAAAAATAGCTGAATTGACTAAATACACTACTTTAAATCGTTGCCCTGAAAAAAGCTGTGATCTCTATATATGAACATCTGTAATAAAGCAAGAGCCTTTGAAAATAATATAGTAAAGGGAAAAAATCATAAGAATTTTCAATTCCTTAGAAATAATGCAAACACTATTTAAAACATAAAGACAATATGAATTTGGTTATTAATATGGGCAAATAGTATAGTCCATTAAATTTTGTAATTTAATATTCCGCAATTCCAAAATCCATTCTGTCACAGATTGATTGAGTTGAAAGTGAGAAGAGACTATTCAATTATTGAAAGTTATTATTTATATAGAAGACATGATTAAATTTCATCCAATTAGTTCTCTGCCAAGTGCTGTTTTATATATTTGACTGAAATTAAAGTAGTGCTTGGCTGAAGTGGAATTTTCCAAAAGACTTGTGAGGTCTTCACTTGAACAGTGAATTGGCAGAGAAGTGTCACTTCCCTGGGCAGTTTCAATAGTTATCTCCTCTTAGAAATATTTTTTTCCACAGAACTTATTTCCATCTGGGCTTCTTGAACTTTAGGTCATGGATTCTTATGTACCTTTTAAACTATCTCTGCTAAAAACTGGAGCAAGTAGTCTAATACCAGACTTTCTGTCGTTTGTCATGGAAACTGAATCACTTATGTGCATGTTATTGCTCTATTTGTAAAGCCAGGATGAGGCAGTCACCACAGTGAAACTTTGAATAATGATGTGTGTGTTTGGTGCCAGAAGGTTCTTATGTTGCTGCCTTCCAGGATGAGTTCTTTCCCTTAGTCCTTTCCATTGTATGCCAATGATTATTAATTCATTAAGTCTTAATTTTCCACCCTGACACCCTTATGTTCACATGTCACTGTACTTCAGGATGAGGTGAAACCCATTTGAGAGGTGCATAAACTCCTTCGCATGGAGTTATACTGGAAGTTGAGATGAATCTCACTGTGGTACTGAAAGAAGTTTGTATATGATGCTAGCAATCACAACTGCTCTTTTTTTTTCCTCTGAGAATTTTTGTGTTGAATACAAATATTCTTTCAGTTGTCCAGGTGGTTATTAAATATAGAATAATCTGAAGGCTGTTTAGACTTTGTAATAGATCTGTGTAGATATTCCTATCTGGTGAGGTCCTCAAAGAAGGCTTAGGTAATTTAAGCTAAAATCAAACAGCCATAAACTAGTTTTTATTAAACTGAATCTGGACAATCTGTTTGTAGTGTAGAAATTCAAAGGAATTGCATTAGAAAAAAAACAGATAAAAAATGTTTCTACGATATTCAGCCTGTGTTCCCGGTGCATTTGCAGTGTTGCCTTCAAGCAGTAGAAATATCTTGTGTTGCAGAATGCACAATTTGGTTCCTCTAGTCCTGAGGAAGTTTTTTCCTGCACCTTTGTGGTCGAGCTGTCTCCTTCTTTCCCTTTAATCTTTCAGTCTTGTTGTGTGAATTGCAGGAAGATTCCCGGTCTGTGTGCACATCCTTGGGCATGTGATGCACTGCTGCCTCTGGGGTCTTCTTTGCCCTTACAATGCACAGTACCTCCCCAGGGAAGGAACAGTCTCATCTTCCCTCCACACTGTCCATCTGCTTGCTTCTCTAAAGGAACAGAGCATAAGTTTGGAAAGCAAATCAGATGTTTGTCATTCACTTTGAGAAGCACGGGTTTTTGCTTTGGTGTTTTTTTTTTGGTGTTTTTTTTTTTTTGTCTGTTTTGGGTTTTCTTTTGGTTTGGTTTTTTTGGTTTTTTTGTTGCTTTGTTTTTTGCTTATTGTCTGTTTTGTTTGTTGGTTTGGTTTGGTCTTTTAAGTACATGTGCACTTCTTGAATTTTTTTAAAGGAATTATACCTGTTGTCAAATGCTCTTTTGTTTACAGTGTTGTCTTTAAAAAGTTATATTTTAGATAAATGGAACACTGCAAGTGCAGCTGGTATTACTTTTATACAAATACATGCACATAAATATACATAAAGATATCTCAGAAATTTTAATATATATTATAATCTACTGTTTGGATTAGAAAGATTAGTGCTTATTATAAGTACTTAAAGGAGTTTTTCATGCTGTCCTTATGTGGGAAAACAAAGAGGTGGGTATCAAATGATGAGGTACCTATGTAAGGAGAGAGGATCATGCTTATTTTGTTTTGTTGGTGAGGAAAGCCTTCTGGGTCATAGATTAAGGATTGCTTTTTAAGAGATTATAAACTTTAGTTTCTCTGGTTCTGGACAAGTATTAGAGTTCTTTGTTAATTTTGGTGATGTTAAGCAAATTGTTTACTACTCATATGATGGTGCTTCTTGTTGGATGCTTTAATCACTGTTGGCTATGCCCTAGGAGCTGTGTGGATTTTCTCCAGGGCAGTGCTGGTCTCACCTAAGTATTGGCCAAGTATTTCAGTACTGATTCTGTTTGAGAAACAGTGTTGCCCAACACAAGATTTTCCTTGAGAATTACATAATTGTATTCTCATAGTTGCTATAGGAAAGAGGGCTTTTGAGAGTAAATTCATCTAAACATTGGAAAGACTATTTGATATTGAGTTATTAAAACAGAGAAAATTAATCCTCTAGTTGTCATGGTTGTTTCCTGTGTTGACAAATGTTGTTTGCAAGGTGGCTGTTACTGAGTTAGTTTCATTCCTTCTCCCAGGGAGTAGCTGTCATCAGGGATTTTGTGGTAACTGACCAACATTTGATGCACAGTATTCAGAGAAATTTTCACATTATTTCCTTTGAATTACATATTTTCCTTTGAGCTTTTATTTGTTGATGTAAAATTTTAGGAGATTTAAATTTTTTCATATGACTGGAATAAATGTCTAGACTGATTGTTAAAAACGCCCACACTTCCCCCCTTATTTTGGCAATCAAATACAGATGAAACGCAGACAGATTTTTTTCCTCCATTCTGCTTTCCAGGAAAAAAAAATACTTTTAAGTGCGGCTCCAAGATTTATTTTATGATATGAAGCAACAACAGCAACAAGCTGATGGTGTTGGTTAGTAGCCCAGAGCAAGTTTGATGCAGCAGATATCTGCAGTGCCACTGGGTGAGGTTTCCTGCCATTTCAGCGCCTGCAGTAGGCTCTAATAACCCTGTGCAGGCTCATCCTTTGTCTGCACTGAGCTATCTTGGGCTCATGGATCACCTCTCCCTGTGCACGGAGCATGACCCTGTTCTTTGGTATTTGCGTCCCTTCTAAGTCTGTATTAATAAGTTATCACAGCGATCTGTCACACTCAAAAAACCTTAGCAGATGTAGCAAGAAAATGCACATTTCTGAGCAGTAACAATCAAAGAAGAAAGGACTCTGTGACTGTGTCTTAAAATAGCACTACTTTCTAATCATTTCTGTGTGATAACACCTGTGAATTTTTCACTTCCCAGTTTACTTCAGGGTTTTATAATTTTTTTTTAAAGAAGATTATGGATACTGTCTGAAAACTCTTTCATGAATTTGTAACATTTCCTGCAAATCATTTGATACTTTTTATGGTTTCTACTGAGCAAAGCTGCCTTTATTTAATTTGGTGAGTCACTGAGGCTGTGTAAGGACACTCACCCATTTCTCTTACCTCAAAAATTATCAAAGTAATTATAATTCATCCATAAGGCTAATTATTAAAACTTAGCTACTGCCTTTCCTTTGTCGTGGTCACCATAGCCAGTAATATGAAAAACAAAATTTGGGCAACACTTTTGTTCTATAGAAATAGGAAAAGCTAGTTAAGAGCTGACAAAATTTTTATTGTTGTCTTTAATTGGTAAACTTTGTATTTTCGGTTATTTTTCCAATATTTAATGGAAATATATTTCTATAAAATATAGGGAGAGTACACTGATTACTTGCATTACAGGTACTGAAATGATTTGTTTAAGGCTAATGAAAGAGCATTTGACAAAAGTTTAAAATGTGGCTATGTGGTTGCATGGCTGCTTTTAATGAAATAGGATTTAAAATAAAAATAATGTTTTATTTTGAACCTTGAAACCTTGACTTTGTATTTTTTTCTTTAAACACCCAACTTGGTTATATTCTGATTGGGAGGAAAAACATATTTAAACTCCTGAGAAATTGCATTGGTTTCCTTTTCTAGTATGACTACTAGCCTATGTGTTTTCTATAAATAGGGAAAGTGTCTTAAGAGCAAACCCTTTATTTGTCCAGTTATCTGTATATAATGCATTGTATTAGAGCTAATCCATTGTTAGTTCTGTTCTAATTCTCTTTAAACTGTGTGTGCATGTTACTGTATTTTGTGTCTTTAATAGTTACTGATTTAAAACTAGTTACCTGGTGATGCTTAAAATTAATTTTTATGCAAAGCCACAATGGGGTGTTTCAAGCTCAATTACCTTGTAAAAGAAAATTGACTTTATAGTTTCAGATTACAATGTAGATAAGGTTCCTGCAGTTGATTGACAGAAGGTGAGGGTTACTGCTGCTGCATAATTTGGGTAAAATGTTTAATACAATAATAGTAGATGCTATAGTCAGTGTCTTTGTTACCCTGTGTAGAAGCATGAGGATAAAGACCAGAATGAGTGTTTGAGAATAAAAATACAGATCCATAAATCCAGTTATTAAATTAGCAAGAAAAGTTTATCTGATAACTCTGCTGATAAATCAAATTAGGGCACCTCTAGCTTTATCTCGATGTTTTCTGCTTCAATATTGGGTCATTGAAGTAGTTTCCTAGTAGGGAAATGCAGCCTCTCAATTATGGACACGAGGTAGCCTTGGCTTATTGGATTTGTGCTTCCAGTGCTAACAAGTGCTGCCAAGAGCTTGACAAGACCACTTCAAATGTTGTTAGAAAATGTATTTTTCTTACCTTCACACTGTTTTTTGGTCACCTCCCAAATTTCTCTGCCTTTGTTCTCTTTTGCTTCTCTTTCTAGTGCTCAAACTTTTGGTTTATCAAGAATTTCAGGCAATAAAAGCAGCATCTGAAGTTCAGATGAAAGTATTAAGAAAAGTGGTTCAAACTTACAACTTTAGCATTGTTATGGAGAAATGTTTAGCAATATTAAATATTCTCAATCTATGAAACCAACTCTGAAATTAATGCTTCTGAGTTGGGCCGTCTTTTACTTTTAGAATAACCATTAACATTTCTAGAAACACTTTGAATAGTTTGTCTCTAGTTTTCTATTTCTTCCCAAAAGCCACAGAGATTAAAAAAAAAAAATTTTTCCAGGGTGGTACTGTTTGGACAAAATCAGTAATTTTAACTTAGCTGCAAAGTTTAACAAATGCCGTATATAATTTTTATTTTTGTGGTGATGAGTTCTTTATCCTCTTATTTGGCCAATGAAATGTTATAGCCCTAAGAAGAGAATCTCTAATGTATTAGATAATCTCAATTTAATATTTCATAGTTCTTCAAAATTAATGTTTTGTAGTATGGACTTGCATGGCCATGGGTCTGTTTAGAATTTCTAATTTTTAATTGCTGATGGGTGTGGAACATTTGTTATATGAAGGATGCAGTCAGTCTGTCTTGGCTGCTGTTTGAATTGCGCAGAAGGAGATGGGATGAAGAAACTGATTTTGAAGCTGCAATTGAAATACCTCTTTAATTTTCTTTGATTTAATTTAATGCTCCAAATTATTAATGTTAAGATTGTTTTCTGCTGTTGTTTATAGGTCAATAATGACCGACTTGTACTACCTCAGTCAAACAGATGGAGCTGGAGATTGGCGAGAAAAAGAGGCCAAAGATCTAACAGATTTGGTACAGAGAAGAATAACTTATTTACAGGTAAGAGGATAGAGCTTTTGAATCAAGGGAAACATTTTTTTCTTCTTACATATGTAGTGCTTAGCTAAACCTTGCAATAGAATAATTACATCACAGTTTAAAAGTGAATGTTGGTATGTGAACGAATTATGTAGAAAATAAATTATTACAGTTGTTTCAAACATTATTTTATGTGTATAGGGAAGGTAATATTCAAAGGAAATCATTGGGGTTTGTATTTTTGTTGGTGGTTATTTTGGTTTATTTGTTTCTTTGTGGGTGTTTTTTTGGATCCACAGTTTTTACTGGGCTGTACTTACCTATTTCAGTTCTTCACTTTATTCTAAAAAAAATTGTCTGATTGATTGTTTTTTATTTATTTTATTCTTTAGAGTGTCAAAACGCATTAATTTGTTTGCATAGTTTTAAAACAAAATTTAAAAGTCCTTGTATCAAACTTCTGAACTAGCAGCACATTTTTAAAAACATAGGGAAGCAAAATTGAAGTGCTTCTATAGTGTATTGTCTAGTCCAAGATTGTTTCAAGGGATGTTTGAGACTTCTCTAGATCCTCATATTTTTGAGTTGATAAGGCCTTTTTAATATGTGTGCTTGTGTGTGTGTGAATAAAATCTAAATAAAACGTGATCTAAAGGTGTTGGGGCTGTTTTTCATGACTGAATGCATGCAGCTATTTGTGTAGTGATCAAAAAGATAATTTAGTCTGTTTTATTCGTACTTGGTTTATTTTTTATGGCATGTGTGGAGCTGTTTTGTATGGTCACTCCTAATGCCCAATCTTTTCTCTTGTGTAAATAGCTGAATTTGTTTCTTAGATTTTCATTATTTCACAGTTCAGCTGTTAGAACCTTCTCTTCTGTGACCAAGCTATGTATATGTTGCTTGTGAAATAAAAAAGACACCCTTCTGAGGAAAAAACCATCTCTCTAAATTGTGCAGGAGTCATCACTTTTATTGTACTTCTTCAACTCCTTTCTGAGAACTGTTCCTTATTTTTTCATTTTGATACCACTGTTTGGCAGTAGTGTACCATAACTACTTTTCATGCTGATAAATGTAGCCTTTCTCTGCCTTTTCCTTGTCTTTCACTTTCCATTTGTTGTCCTGTTTAGGAATATAACTGTGCAAGTCATCAAAAAGAGCACAAAATTATTTGCTTTAACAAATATGCACCAACGTAAAGCAGTCAAATGGTTTGCAGATTTATATATCTCTATTAATAATAAAGCTGTATTAAAAATAAAATAAAATGAAAAAATTTAACAACCCTTGTCCCTCAAGTCGATGAAAAAAAAAATTATATGGACCATATTTGTAATTGTTTTTTAAGTATGAAAGTACTGCATAGCTTTTTTCTGGTACATGTTGAACATTGACAGCTGCATTATTTTGGGACATCTCCCTGGGAAGTCATTTAGCTGAATGATTGTGAGTAGTGATGACTGCTACTTCATTTGGATGACATTACCATAAATTTGATTTAATGAGGCTACATGAAACTAGTTTCCTATAGTTGGAGCAACATTTTAAAAGCTAGGACTTTATATTTAAGGAAAAGGCCTTATTTTCAGAGATCTTTTTTATCAAACAGGTGTAGAAAATGTGCAAGAGAAGTCAGATAAGAGCACCCGTAGTGCTGTAATCAAGTGAATAAATAATTATGAAGGCAGCAGTTTTCTGTCCCTTCTCTTTTGTGCCTATTTTTGTTCTGTTTATTTTAGGAAGTTTGTGATTCAGCATGCAGTCTCACAATAGCAGAATATTTTTGCCTCTGATTTAAAAAGAATCCAAAACTTTTGTTCAGCTTTGAAGGTTAAAAATGCAATCAGGTGAGAAAGGTTACTAAGTACTCAACAACACATCAATTCTATCAGTCATAGTTTGCCATATTCAAGTTATATTCTGCTATACTATTTAGTTGGGGCTTTATATGTATGCAAAGAGCAGAAAGTTGGTCACAAGACTTTTTTTCTGAGCTTTCTGGACTTTGCAGTATTTTTGTGGTTTAATGTGTCACTTAGATTTTTCTGTCTTAAAGTGTTTTAAATCCTTTCCTTCACATTAAAATTACTGATTAGTATTTTTAATAAAAGTCCTCATGCTAAAATGACAAAAGCAATAAAAAATGCTTTGGGCACTTTGCATGCATGCAAGGGGAGGCACCCCATAGAACTGTAATTAATCAAATCATAAGTATATTATATGTTTTTAGTATAATAACCACCTTAGGAAGTGTGGTTACTGCTGATATCTGTGTGAGGTTTTCTCTAGGATTGAGGAACACACTGTGTTAAAGTCCATGTGCATGCTGGGATGTTTCACTCAAGCTGAAACTTGCGTGTCACAGAAGGGTAGGTGCAAACTAGAGGAGTTTATATTAGAGGAAGGTTTGAGATCTCTGACTCTCAAATCAATTACCTACTATTTCTGACTAGGGAGAGAAGAATGTTTTCTTCCCGCAGCTGAAAGAAACTTCTGGCGGTTTGTTTGGATTTTTTGTTTCTTCGCGTGGTCTGTCTCCAAATTCTTGAGGGTATGAAAAGGAAGGATTACAAATGACATCACAAAATAAGGGGAATAGAAGATAGTATTAATTACATTTGTGATCACTAGGATGAGAAACACCAATTTTTGACATATTTCTCTAAAAAATGGGATTTTCCAAGATTTTGAGTGGGACTCTCTTCTCCAGCAGACTGTGTAGCATCAAAGAATAAAATATCTGTTGAAAATATAAAAAAGAACAGCTTTGTTAATGGGTATCATACTGTGTTTATAAGGTTACTCAGTAAATGGTAGCAGATTGCTTGCCTACTCCACTCTAATCTGTTGTGATTCATTTGATTAAGTACATTTCTCTGAACTGTGTTCAGTCCTCTGAACTGTAAATTCACTAGCACAGTATTTTCTCATACAGTAAAATGTATGTTAAGGAGCAGGGTTTACTTTTGCCAGTTTGTCATGTGTTTTGATGGCTGACTACACACTTGAAAGCACTGGAGGATGGTGAGGCATTGAGGCAGCACTTGGGACATTATTCCCACCTGAGCCTGCTTTTTGTGAATAGGCCAACCAAGAGCCCTGGGAGTGCAGTGGAAACCCTGAATTTTGTGAGAACAACAGTATATGCCCATGTTCTTTGTGATGGAAGACCATTCAATCCATCTCACCAGTTGAAAAATCTACTTTTATTTTAGATGGTATTCTCTTTCATAGAAATAGGTAATTCTAACCATTTTGCTATTCTGAAAATTTGTTAATTTTATCGGTTGCATTGTTCATAGAAGTTATTCTGGGGAAGATTAGAGGTGTAAACTCTGGAATGGCTTGATGTTCTAATCTTCTATATATTGAAGTATGTTTTGTGTAATTGGTCAGGTGTAGGTATTTTGTTTGGGATTTTATGTGGGTTTGTTTAATTTTTGTTTGTATTTTTTTTTAAATATCTTTTTACTGCAGTTTTATGGCTGTTACATTACGGGACTTGACATTCGTGGAGGTCCCTTTCATCCCTCTCTTGATTATATAGATCATTAAATTGCAGATAGGAGTGTGATCAGCAGTGTCATTATGGTTGAGAACGGAATGTACTACCCACTCAAATCAGGGATTTATAATCCTTTTCTGTGACTTTGTGACAGGAGGAAAAATCTTTTGTCAGTCTTCATTGGTTTTGAAATTGTTGTTCTTTATCAGCTCAGTACTGGTTGCTTTGGTTGGCAGTTGTGGTTATGAACACCCAAACTATTCTGATGCTTGAAATGTGACTTTTCTTCCTTATCAACGGGTAATATTTTCACCTTTTCCTGGAAACCAGTTGAAACTGCAATATATCCAAGTGTCTCTACTCTCCTTTTCTTTTAAAATTCTCAATAGACAATTGAAGCTCAGATAGTGCTTTGTCTTTTTTGCTACTTGAATATAGCAATTTGAAAAAACACCACAGTCATAAAGAAATTAGTTAAATAGCTTCCTTAAGTCACAAACTAATACTAATATATCTAGTTTTTAGTTAAGTCTACAAACAATGATAAATCCCAAGTAAGTGCATTATATTAACATTGATAAGCAGTCACACTATCAAATTACATTTCCTTGTGTGATTACTACTTGATTTCCATAATATTGTTCATAAGCTATTATATGAAGTTTGCCTTTACATGAAAGAAAGTGAGAAGGGCATACCTTGACAATATTTCAAATATGCCATTGATTAAATGCTTTCATGTTAGAGGACACAAGCATTTAGAGGTAATGACAAGTGTAGAAAGCTTATCTAAGGTCATTTTCTAAAAATTCACAGACAATATTCCTTTCAAAAAGAATAATGTTGTAGCTTTACCCAAGCTGGTTACAAATACCCACCAGACACTCCCTCGTCCTTCCTGGTAGGACAGGGAGGAGAAGAAAACCCCCCCCCCCCAAAAAAAAAAAACAAACCAACCAAAAAAAACCCAAACCACCCGCAGAAAAACCCCATTGTGTGTTGAGATAAGAACAGTTTAATAACTGAAACCAAGCAAAATACGATAATATTAATGACAGTAGTAATAATAAAAATATAATACTGCTGATAATCATGATATGAGAAGGTATTTTTTCATGGAGTTCTTTCTATGTGGACTTCTACAGAATACTAAAAAGGCCCTCTTTCTCTTCTGGAAGACTCTGGGAAATACATTTGTTATAATTTCAAAAGATACCTGTTGGATTTAGTCTCAAGTTATCCATTAAATTTGTGATGACAAAAGTACTGGTCTGAGGAATAAAAATCTTGAACAAAAATTTTATTTCATTTATTGTTTTCATACCTAATTAGGCTTTGAATCAGGTATATTTAAAAAGAAAAATATAAACTGCTGATGGTATAGCACATGTTTTAGAGTTTTGGATTTGTTTTGGTACCTCCACCCCTCCCTGTCTGAATTGTCATCCCCTCCTTTACATAATTGAATGCACAAAGTTTTATTTTAAATTGTTTTAGGACTCAGAATATTCAGATTATCTTTTAGATCACTTTAAGGAGTGATCTCAGTTCTCCGGACAGGGATCACTGTTGTTTGAAGATTTGATTTGACTGTTGCAAATTTACAGAAAATTTTATTTTAAGTTTAGATGTGAAAGAAACAGAATTTATATTGGTGCCTAAATATCAGTATCCTTGTACCTTATATGAAATGCTAATCCTGGAGATTTTGTGGAAGACCTTTCTGGAATTTAGAGCTGTGTCTAGAGCCATGCAAGTATGAATACATACAAAAAAAGTACTATCTTTTACGTAAAGAAAAACTTCTGTTGATTATGATGTTGTGTTGTCCACATACCTGAAAATTCCACATGCCTAAAAATACTTATTAGTTTGAACGTTTAAACATAGCATTCAAACAATGTAGGTATTTGCCTGCTGTCTTATGGTTTTTTGGTTTGTGGAAGTGAAATATGGTGTTTTATGGAAAGTGTATGCAGATTACAATTCTGTCCTTTATCATTCTGCTTGGGAATGTGTTTTGCATTCTGTATTTGCTATGTGGTCAGCTAGCCTGGGAAGCAGTCCCTTAATAAGTATTTGTTTTATTCTGTACCATTCGTTTTGTTCTGTACGTTGTAGACAGGTGGAAATTTTCTTTCATTGGGTGACATGGATGCTTATTGAAAGAGAACTAACAAACTTGAAAAACTGCCAAAGGAAAAAGCATTCTAACACTGAGAATCAAGTTGATGAAATGTGAACTCGGAGTCCAAATGTTGTCTTTTTCTGACAGATTTACAAATGAGAAAGTAATTTAAAATCTTGAATGTATTCTATTTTATATTAGGATAGTGAAGTATGTTCAATAACTGTTCATGCTCGCAGTGAAGAATTCACATAAAATTTTCATGGAGCTGAAGCTTACTCATCCATTTTAGTCGGAGATGTGTTATAGCAGGGCGGCTTCTGTGATTTATGACATTTGCCAGTTTTTCAGAAAAACGCAAGCCTTTGGTGCAGCTTCCCTTCAGCTCCACTTTTTCGCCCACCCTTACAGAACCCGAAGGATTGCAGCAAGGCTAAGAAACTCGTGTGCAACATCAACAAAGGCTGTGGCTATGGCTGCCAGCTTCACCACGTGGTGTATTGCTTCATGATCGCGTACGGCACGCAGCGCACGCTGATCCTGGAGTCGCAGAACTGGCGCTACGCCACGGGCGGCTGGGAGACCGTGTTCCGGCCCGTCAGCGAGACCTGCACCGACAGGGCGGGTGCCACCACGGGCCACTGGTCAGGTAAGGCCGGGCCACCCTCGGCGCTCCTCCTGCTTCTGTGCGCCTTCCCTCCCGTAGAATTAACCGGTTGTCTCCCTCGTGTTGTGTGCGGCGTGATAACTGTGGCTGCAGCTGGGTATGTAGGCGCCTTTTGCGTCTTAGTTGCCCACTGTATTTAAAAACAAATTCCTTCATAAGATAGCTCTGCATTGGTAGAGTCTTTATAATGCAAAAGTTTAGTATTTGAGACTTAAATTACAACTTTTGAGCAGGGTGCTACTCTGTTCTCTGCTAGATATTCTAATTTTCATGGGAGGAGAGTATTAAATAGAGGCTGTTGTTAATAAACTTTTTAAGAAATAAGGGATGTTTCCAATATTAAGCAATTGAAATATAAAAGAAATGGTGTCCAGTAGTCACACCCCAACAAAATAAACAAATAGTTGAAATAACTCCTAATGCGAGCTGAGCAGATCCAAAATTCATGCTATAAAAACAATGGCAGTGTTAAATATGAGTTTTTATTTGTATATCAGCAAATCGTTCCTTTCTTATATCATGCTGAACAATTTGCCTAGAGTTAGTAGATGGACACTGATGTTTGGAGGATCAGGTAGCTTTGTTTGTGTCCAAGTAAACAATGTTTGTTTTAAATGACGTCTTTCTCCATGTGATTGGTAGTCAAAACATATCAACATCTTCAGTCTTTTCACTAGGACACTGCATACCCAGTGCATATGGAATCTTAAATTAACCCTTAAAATTTTACAGGTCTGAAATTAACTTAATCAGATTTATAAAATCCGGTTTACAGGTTGCATGTAAACTTGTGTGTTTACTCATTGAAGCAGCATTTGCACATTGAAATAGCATCTGTTCTTCAGAGCTTCAAGATGCCACAAAATTAGCTTTGAGAATGCTAGTTAGTTTTTGTGAATGAGATTTTTTTTTTTTTGCAAAAAATGTTTCTTAGGAATGGTTGGATGTTTTATAAAAACAACTATAAATGGAGAACAGATATTGAGAACTCCAGATGAAGTTTTATTTGTGTTTGGATAAGTTAGTAAGTGAGTCTATAATCTGGACATGGTTCTCAGTGTGGTCTCCTATACGTGACTCCAGAATTTAGATGCAGGCAGTTTTGTGAACAACTTCAGAGCCCAGTAAGCTGGAAAACAGTTCACTCATGCACACATGGCTTCAAGAGATCATATATTTAATGAAAATCTATTTAAATAGATGATGGTTTCCTGCAATATAGGCTTTTGCTGGTGAAAATACAAATAATGCTTTATTTTAGGTTCCTACAGTGAGGGTACTTTTTTTTTTTTTTTTACTTTTCAATTAGTTTCTAGATCAAAATGAATAATTTGAAGGCTGAGCACATGAAATACCCTGATGCAATCAATTATTTTTTAAATAATAAATGCCACTAATTTGAGTTTTGGTGTTCTAGAGCTAGAGGGCTATGAAAGACAAACTTTCTGTAGTTGGTGTGTTGGCCAGCCACACATGCTATAAACTGTGTTAAATTCTGATCTTGTGTAGTGGCTTGGTCAGTGAGGATGGATGATTCTGATAAGGGATCTCTTTACTAGCTTCAGCCTGGCTTCAGTGGGAGTCATTATTACTGCTAAATTTTAGAGACAGCATATCTTGCTGAAGATTTCTGTGTGCTTTTTATGTCTCCCTAAATCTATATAGATTTTTATTTACTTGTATATCTGTTTATTTATTCCCTGTTTTTTCAGGGACAAATAAGTCTGAAATTCTTAACTCTAGTTAGGAGCAGTTGGTTTGCAAGACCGTGTGTTTAATTTTTTTTCTCTACAAATTCTGAAATCAGTGTGGGATTTTCTATAATTTCAAAATAAATGTATTAAAATGCATTGACGTTTATCAATTTTCATTTTTCATAAACAAAACATTTCTCCTATGTAGTGTAGGGATTTTTAAATTTTTTAAAATTATGTTTCAAAAATATTCATACTAATGAATAATTTTAGCAAGTGTTCAATGTAAATTATGGAAATAGGCCAAGCCAGAAAAATATATCCTCTAAGAGAGATGCTTTAATGGAATTTGCAGACCTGATAGATAATAATATAGTAAAATGTACTTCATAACAAAATAGTTTAAATTTGTTTATCTATTAATTGCTCCTGATTGACATTTTTTAGTTCTATTCACAACACAAAATTTTGCATTTTCTGAGCTTTATCTTCAGTGAAACAATTTAGAATGTAATACCTTCTCCAAGAATCAAGAAGCTTATATAAGCTGAGAATGCATCTAGTTCTGGAATTTTCTTTGTCCAGTCCTCTCCTGACTGGGTATAAAAGCTAACCTTGTTTTTGGGATTTGGGAAGTAGAGTGACTTTTAATGAGCAAGCTGATATTTGCCTGATAGCAGAAGATTAGTAAGACGTGTTCTCATCGCTGAAGAATTAAGGGTCAGCTCAGCCCATGTCACGTCTTGGAGGAGTTGTTCTTTGTGTTTGACTTGGTAGTTCTGGAATCAAGTTCAGCTTTTCTGGCTTAAACGTATTAAATGATTGAGAATTCTATTGCAGATTTCTGTAAATGCAACAGTTATTTTACACTGAGGCATAAGTTTTCTTTGTCCTTTGTTTCACTCAGACTGTCTTTCTAGAGAAAAAAATCTAGAGAGGTTGTTGTCTTCTTAGTTCTAAAATGATATCTTGCCTGTAATTGCACCTTGCCTGTAGTTTGTTTCTCCTTTGCTATCCATGGTCAAACTGTTTAAAAATAATTTCAGCAGGAATTTTTATAAGAAACATGAATGATTTTCTAGTAGTAAGAGCCAAAATGTAGACAATTTATGAAGACATTTATCATGAAATTTTTGATTAATTTTATTTAAATTAATTAATTAGCCAGGTCATAATGTTATTATCATTGCTGCATGCTAAAACAAAGCCTCTTCTTACCATTTTGTCCTTGCTGATTTATGATGTTATGGTGGCATTCCCCAATGATAAATTGAAAGAGGTCTACAAAATAACTAGACCAAAAAATCATAAATGAAAAAGAAAACAGATTAATAGGAAGGACAGATTAATGTACTGTTAGAAGTCATACTTGCATGTCAAGCTGGAGAATGAAGGGATGTAGAGGTAAAGAAGCCATCTACTTGCTTTAAATAACAGTATGTGCTCCTTCCCATAAGGCCTAAAATCCAGAAAGATCAAAGATAACTTGAAAAAGGAAACCTGAAACAAAGTTTCCTGCAGTTATCCTTGAATATTGATTTTGCTGCCTCTAACTATGGTTTGATGAATTAATGCTTTTGAGGAAGGGATACCCAGAAGGGAGAAAATGGCAGAACTCTTCATTTGTTGGTAGTGCCAGCTTTTAAGTATTAATTAAACTACAATCTTAAAATATAAATTAACTAATATGTTTATATGTATAATTCAAGAATGAGGATACAGTGGGTACACAAAATGAATGTTTAATTTATTAAAGTCTATCTGGCAACAGTAATCAAAAGGACTAAATAAAAATTGCAAAATCAAACCATAAAAAGTTGTACAGAATTGATTGCAATAAATTAAGAAGTTTCACTCCATGAACTAGATATTCCTTGACAGTAGTTTTTTATGGAAATCAGCTGAATATTTAGTATTTGCCTAAAAAAACCCACTTTAACTTGCATACAATTGTACGAATTATGTTTTGCCCCCACATCTCACTCTTATCTATAAACATTTGCTGAAAGAATGGATTAATTTCTAGTTCTAATTCTTAACATTGTGTTTATACAGTGGCTTTCATTAGTTACATTTTAATTCAAACAAGTTCAATTTCTATGAAGCAAGCTGGAGAATGGTGATTTGAGAGAACAGAGTGGAAGAGCAACCTCTCTGAATTTTCCCTTTTTTCAATTGTGTTAATCTTGAAATAGAGCTACTGATGCTGTGTAGATTTTTTGTCTTCAAGGTGCCTTGTAAGATACTCTGTGTAAAGGCATTTTTCTGTGTAAATACAGAATATATTTTTAGGAAGTGGTACCTTTTAAAAGGACCTTGGAATTCTATTGAAGTAGGTCTGAGTTTTCAGAGCAATGCAGTAGCCTAAAAGAGCTAAGTGTGATCCTTGTTCATGTCTAAGTGGAAGGTTTTGGAATAATAGCAAGAAGCTTTTTTCGCTGTGCAGAGCAAAGACGGGCTGCAGGACACTGTCTACTTCTGTTATCTGGCCTTCAAAATGAATATTGATAAATATGAAAGGATTCTGAGAAAGACCTACACTGATTCAAGGACATAAAAATCTGCTTTACAGTTGGAGATTAAAAACCATAATTCAGTTCTAAAATAAAGCAAGTTTTAAAAGCTGGTCCTGCCACATTTTATAAGTATTTCTATATGTGAAATATTTCTACTTTTAGACAAAGATGTGGCTGGATTATTTTGATTAGAGATGAGATCTGCTTTTCACAATGACTCGCTGCTGCTGTTGACCCCTATTATGGCAATGGGTCCAGAAACAGAAAAGCAAAAAAAATGCACGATCTAACATTGGAATTACAGGAGATGCAGCCTTTTCTTGTAACTAGCTTTATTTCTTTTGGGGATTTTCAACCAGAAGAATATTTGCCTTTTTGTGTTTTGGAGTGGATATGTTTTTTTTTTAATTTGTTTGTTTTGTAGTGATACTTTTAGTGTTGTCTTAAAATTTGTGTCATGAAGTTCACTTGTGCAGTCCCAAATCTGCCATACTAAACTAAATTACTTTATTTTACTTTGCTTTAACCTATTTTAAGGAGGTTGTAATAAAACACATCTGTGTGTTCTTTCATGCTATAATCAATCAAGCCAAGTTGATCCTAATTAAGCCATTTATGTGGCCTAAACGTACCACTGGTTCTCATCTAATTATATGAGGAACTACATCGAATCTAATCCATTCTTGGTAAGAGAATGGTGTTCTTGGAAGTTGTTTTGCATGTCAGTGGCATCTTTCAACAGGATGGGAAATAAATGGGAAATACTTTAATTTAAATACAGCTGTTGTCCAGTAAATTTTCTAACAGCAGAAGTAAGAATGTCTGTATTTCTTTAAAGGCTGATACATATAATCATGCTATCTGTCAAAAAATGTTCAAGAAGCAAAAACATTGGGCTTGTATACAGTGAGTTGTCTTTATGTCATTGCTAATTTAGATGAAGATTTGATGTCTGCATAAAATGCAATTGAGTGTTTGATAATAGTTCCTTGCTTGGGCAGGACGATAAACAGATTAGGAAACATGTTCCATCAGAATTCTTTAACTGCATTGAAATGAAGGAAGGTAACCTAAATGTGCCCTGACTGAAGAAAATTACTTTCCAAAAAGCAGGGGCTTCTTTCCCTACATTTCTTGATAAGGGGAAGCTGAATACTTAGAAATCCAAAGAGTGCATGGAGGTGGGGTAAAGGATTCTTGGCTTTGTTCTGTTCAGTGGTAGGAATAATTGATCATGTATTTGATCACAGATCTTATGCTGTTTTCATTAAATACTACAATTTGAAGCATGACTTTCCCTTTTTTCCTAACAGGTTGATGTTGCCCCCCACAATGTAGTAGCCAAACTAGTACCTGGAGGTTAGTGGTTAATTGCAAACTTTCCTCACGAGCATTAAATCATGGATGAAAAATTACAGATTGGTAAACAAAATATCCATTGCAAACTGGAAAAAAATGTTTTTGCTTAATTGTCACCCTTTTAAGGATTTTTTTAATAAGCAAAAGAGCTACAAATTGGCTTAATATTAGAGTTTATTTGATTTTTATTTTGAAAAGCTTTTTTCAAAACATTTTTACTTGAAAAGTTGTACTGCAGCATGCACAGTAGGGAAGAATAGCATGTTTTGTACTGAAATGAAAAATATCAGTTTTTTTTTTTATATATATGAAGAGGTGGCATGAGGTAAATGAAGTATGTTAGGTTTTAAACAAACTGCAAAGTTTGAAATGGGAATCTGAGTTCTTTGTTTGGCTGCAAAAATTTCAATCCAAACTGAAGCATTGTTAGGTTTTTGGGGAATTAGGACCTGAATTCAAGTTTTGAACAACTTTTTAATGTATTACACTGGTCATTACAACATTCTAGTTAAGTAATATTACCTATTTTAAAGTAATCTTTAAACAAGGGTAACGTGAGCTGGCAGTTGTGGAGTTGAATTCAAGTCATCCAAACTCTTCCTACGTCTTGAAAATGACTACTGCCATTTCCAGGTGGGAGACATCCCAGAGCACTGCCAGTTATGGTTATGGCTCTCGTGCTTGGGAATATATCAATTATTTTGGTGGCCTTTTGTCCTCTTCATGCAGCTACTCTTCGTTCTTTACAGTAGCGCAAGGCTGGGCATTTCATTCGTTTCAGTGTAACTTCACCAAGTCCTAAAAGGTTTTTGTCTTTTTACATTTGAGTAATTAATTAAAAGAGAACCTTAAAATGTCAGCTAATTCTCAAGATATATCTAGATTTAGAATGTCATATTGAAAAGCTGCTTATAGGCAAATGGCTCTGAGTAAAGTTTTTCCACCATGTGAAACAACTGAAAGTTAAACTAAGACTTTTAAGGCAGAAGTACTTTCTTGCATTTTTATGTTTGTTTCTCAATCTTAAGGCCTTCAGCCAACTGATTTATTTCTAGTGTTGTGAACAGATAAGAAATTTAAAAAGCTGCCTTTTATTGGACTGATCTACCCATTTTTGAAGACCCACATTAATTTTAACATTTGATTTCATTTAGCATTTCAGATGAAACAATGGTACTTACTTTAGTACCATATTTTTGGCACTGCATGTCCATGAATGTGATTGTGCTAATTGTAGAGAAATCTTTGGAAGATGTTTTCCTGTAGCTGGTATTACATAAATCCTGAATACAAACCTGAACAAAACAGGTTTTTTTTTTTTTTTTGCAAGTAGCTTTAACTAAACTAGTGCTTTTAAGTTTCCTGTAATGTGAAAATTAACAATAGTTTGTTACTGTAATAGTTATGAAGCAAGCATCTCTATTTCTGTGTGATTTTTCTTGATTTTTTTTCTTAATGCTTCCCTTACATTTTCCCCTGTGACTGAAGATCAGAAAAATTTCCTTTTCCGTTATTGCAGGCTTACACCCTTGATTTTCTCCTTTCATGTTGGTACACCATAGGAAGTAGAATGCATCCTTGTTTCTTTCAGATGCATTGTTAAGGTGACGTGTGCTTCACTGCTATGAATCTCAAACAACATGGAAGCTTTATTCTCTCCTGTTTTATTTATGGTTAACTAAAGTGTCCTTTTGTCTACAAATACCTTTAGAGCCGTGTTCCATCTGGGCTTGCATATGGAGGTACTTTTACTAATTCATTGAAAGAGGAGTCCTCCAAGCGTTCAAATTAGAACAATACAAGATTAGGAGTTATTAACCACTATCTCAAAGAGACAGTAAATATCTTGTCTAAACTGGGAGTGCTTCTCCATTAGATGCCTGGACAGGCAGCTGCAAATATTAAGCTCCATTGTCATGACCTGTTGGAAGCTTCTAGGTCATGAAATATGAAATACTATCTGCATGTTGTCTTGTTTTTTACATGCTTATACATGCCTGTTACAGGCTCGAGTCAGCATATGCAGGCAAGAGATAAATCCCTGAAGCTGTTGAAGGATTATTGTAAAATTAAGCTATTTTCTATTACAGAAAAGATAACCTAATATTCAAAGCAAGTATTTGAATAGCAAATATTTGAAAAGCAGCTATTTTCAAATATATAATAATTAACATTAGACTGAAATAGATAATAAGCTTCAGTGCAATTGTTTGAAATCAAATCCGAAACTGGTTTTTCATCAATATAGTTGTAAGGATCTTTTTTATGTGTTCCTGAGTTATTTCAACTATCCTTACATATGATCTTACTTTTAGAACATGAATTCTGTTTACTTGAATGACTAGACTTGGGTAACATGGAAAAACCCTTTTGCATTTTTAGAAGTGTATTTGCCTTTACAAATACATTTCATTATATTTTCTGGCAGCCAGGGAATTGGAGCTCCTCTTTAGCAGGTACCCCTTTCATATCAGCTCTTTAGATGAAATGGGGCATTGTTCAAAAGCAGTTTGAATATATAAAGATAAAAGAAAAAATAAATTGCTAGTAAGCTTCTTGATTTCTACCTAGTTTGATGGTCTTCTGACTGCTCTGTGAAGTCTGTTTGTGCAATCTCTTCATCTGTTTCCAGATCTCTTTCCAGCTGACATGCTGGGTAGCTAAACAATTGAGGATGGGAAAAGTCTTTACTTTTTAATGTTCTCTCAAAGTGATGTGACAGTTGCCACATAAAGCCACAGTTGCTTCTGGTGAGCGATAAGAAGTTTTCAGTAGAGTGAAACAGAAATATTGGTCATTATAATGCAGCTCACCCGAACTGCTGGAAAGGGAACAAGAGGCTCTAAAGGCCCCACTGCTTTTGTTTTTTAAGAGAGAGCTGTTGCAAATGCAGAAATTGTTGTGCTCAGTTGAGGCCTCCATCAGGTCAAAAGGGAAAGCATTCACTGGAATCTCATCACTTGTTAGGACAGTAAGAGCACTGTTCATCTTTGTGCTGTGGTTTTGATTATGGATAGGATTATCAAAGAACTGGAATAACATGGGAAAATAAACGTTATTGCAATAATGTCACTTGTGTTAAAAAGACAT
This sequence comes from Melospiza melodia melodia, assembly GCF_035770615.1. NCBI lineage: Eukaryota > Metazoa > Chordata > Aves > Passeriformes > Passerellidae > Melospiza > Melospiza melodia. The sequence continues at coordinate 69,333,314 of NC_086199.1, read as the reverse complement.
GTTGGTAGTTCAGTAGCTCTGGGAGTTACAGTTTTTGCAGGAGCAGAAGACACTATCATTAAAGTTCTACTTCTCAGGAGGGAGATGATAAAATAATATCTTTACAGATTTATTTTAGACAAGTTTCTTGTGAGAGCAAAAATCTTGTCCTCATGCTTTATCTTTCTATCTGCTCTTCTCAAACCTAACTTCATTTAAGTCCTGAATGTTGGATGAATTTTGGCCAAATTTGACTAAAATAAATAGGTCTTGTTAAAAGTCCTCAAAATAGGTATGTGTGTGTAAAGAGCAAGTGAAGTCAACATTCAGGCCTGTGAGGAAGCGAGAGGCAGTGACTGATCACAGATGCCACTTTTCAACATGCACACGGTACCCACAGAGGTAAGAGACGTGAGAGCAAGTGAGGGTAGTTGCAAGAGTTGTACAGGAGAGGAGAGGAAAGAATGCAGGAAAAAAGCCTTGGAAGTGCTGGATTGAGAAAAGTAATAGAAGGCATGTTGGCATGTTTGAAAACATTTTGGTTTATTCACTCCTGAAGGTATCAAGAGTCAGCCCCTTGGGATGACAAATGGGACAACACTATCCATATGGCATGTGAAACCTGGGAAAAAAAGGACTATATTCAGTTTCTTTAAATCAGAATTGTACCAAATTTATTCAACACCTGTTTGCCTTACATGGCTTGATTACATAAAGGATGATTAAAAACTTAGTAAGTGGAACACTAGTGAGAAATAGTTCAGAAAACCAAGTTCAAAAATTCTGTATTAAAATTGTACAAAGCAAAAGCTTAGAGAAAAAAAACCCCATTTCAATATATGAGTTGTATTTTACATTGACTAGTTTAAAAGAAAAATATGATTTTTACCTCATGGCAATTCCATTTTATAGTTCAACTATGGCATAAAGCTATTGTGAGGTAACTTGGTATTCAGGAAGAGCATAACATGACATAACTTTGCATAGTTTTCATTTTTTACAATGTCTGAAAAGAAAATCACTGAGGTATCAGGATAAGGCCTGAACCTGCTGTCCTTTGCAGTACGTAACAGGAACCAGCAGGACATTGAGGAGCCTTGAGAGAGTTCAGCACAGTCCTCTCACCATGCCCTGTGCTAGGCAAACAGCTTTCCCAGCACTCTGACATCTCCTGCAGTTGGATTTAGAGTCGTTCACTTGGGTAAAGTTCCAAATTGGCAGTCGGTCTTTGTGCTGTAGAGCTTAGTTAAGTAGATCTGTGATAAGTCTATGCAAATTAATATCAGCTTAATTAAGCATATTATAGAAACAGAAAAGCAGGGAAGCTATTCCGTTTTTACATCAGTTTATTCAGTTGTGTTGCTAGCAAGACAAACTGAAATTAAATTGAAATTCTCAGTTACATGACAGGAATGTCCTTAGCATGGCTTTCTTTGGCATACCTCTAAGGACTTCTTGAAAAAATTAAAATTAGCTGATGAATTTTGAAATATCAGGAGATATATGGGTTTTCAGTTAACATTAACTAATAGTAGTGATTGCGTGGTTAAATGTGATCCTCCTTTCAGGTAAGAAATTAATAAAAACCCAAGGAAAATGCCCATCCAAGTGTAGGAGCCAATGTTCAGATGGCAGGAAGTAAGCTTACCTAAAATGACAAAATTCCAAAGACCTTTTTGAGTCAAGTCAACATTTTTCAGGCTTCCAAAATAAGTTGATAGGAAAGATACAAAGAGCAAATTTTTTTTTTAAATAGGCTTTAAATTGGAGTAAGTTTGAGAAGTAGACGGTAAGGTTATGCCAAATCACAAAAATTATATAAGTCATGAGGGGTATAAAGTGATTAAGGCACATTGGGATATTGCAATGAAGCAAAGTTATGCTTTTTATAAAACACAGAGCTCATTGCAGTGCTTAAAAAGTATTCAGTGTGCCTTGTGAAAACTGAAACTGTGTTACTGATGTATTAGTGATGAACATATCCAAAAACTGGTAATAAATAAGAACTGAATGGTACAACTGGCATGGGTCCTCTGAATTAAAATAACTTTCAGTCCAGGACCTTCCTCCTGAGTATGTTGTTATGGTAAGAGTGTGTGTTTTCAATATTGCAGTATTTTATGACTCTTGCAAAAACACTCAATCTTCGGTTACTCAGTGAAGTAAAATCCAAAACAGGATTAAGTTGCAGAACTCTGGAAGACAATTATTTAGAATATTCCAAACTGAAAAATATCACCTGGAGTCATATAAAAGTTAAGCTGTTAATAGAATTATAGTGAAAAATTTTGACAACTGTAAAAGTAAAATAAATCACATCAGAAGAAGTGACTTGAAGTATTGCTGACATGTAAGTTATGTATAACTACTCTAGAGGTATCTTACTACCTAAATAATTCTATGATTCTGTATTAAATATCAAAATTGTACCACCACTGAGCTGGGAATTGGACCTGATTGACATGATGATGCTGTGATTTAAATTTCCAACTTGAGAAAAATATGCACACACTAGTATGGATTATTACCTTTTATGGCTTGTCTGTTACTTAACAAAATACATCTGTGAAGTAGAAAAAATTCAAACATTTTACAAATTAGAGAAAATGTATCTAACAACTGAAGTGTGGATTAAAAATTAATTCTGTATTTTTAACTTGGTTTCCATATCTTCAGTTGAAAATTCATATGAATCAGTGATGTGACTTATTGTTTTCTAATATATCTGCTTGTCTGTTAATCTGAGTTTTGGTTGGCTCCTGAATCATTGATTTTGATTGCAGTTTATTTCTGAATAGAATAAAACAATATCCTGCTGCCCAGAAAAGGATAACAGTTTTTTAAACTGTGCCTGTTGAAAATAGGACAAGCTCATTGCCTATTGTGAATCTTTTCACAAATACTGGAAAAAAAAGTGATCAGTAGGGTAAGAATGCTGTCTCTTGCCTGTATGGCTGTTGCAGGGCTGTTTACTCCTTCAGGGTTACTAAAGAGTTGCTCTACACTGGTTTTGTTCAGTGCAAAAGCAAACAGTTGCTGTCTGTTTTCCTTTCACTGCATCTGCTATCTCATATTTTTAAAAGTGGATGAAGACTGATAGGGAGTTTTTCCTTCACTCAGATATGATGATACAGCTGATACAGCCTAGAGAGTTGCCATAAGGTTTTCTGGAATTGTGCACGTAGCTACACATATACATCCGCAGATGATGATTGTATGTTAGCAATTAACATGCCACAACATAACTGAAATAGCCATGACCAAATTTATGATTTAATTATAATTTTTTTAAAGACAACACTCGACCTAGTAGTTAATTTTAAACAATCAAATTGTTTTTCCTTAACGAAATACATTTGCAACTTCATTACTATTCAAACAACATATCATGTAGAGTTGAAAGCTGAAATCTGATTCTTTTTCACAATCTTTTTGGATATTCTGTGAGTTTGGTATAATTTAATAAAGTTTGCTATATATGCTGAGAGTTTTCCTAGTTCTTCCTGGCTAATCTCTTTTTCTTCAAAACCTTAAGACAGCCTATGGAAATTTTTAGAAGCATGCTCATCCTTTAAATAGGATGGAACAATGTATTGAGTGCTTTTCAGGGTAGGAATGTCAAATAGTAGGTCAGATTGCTCAAGCAGCTTTATCAATAGCAAAACTTTACAAATGACTGCTTACAGACCAACACATTTATTCAGTCACAGAACAAAGTTTTAAAGCTTGTCAATGATGCTGTACTTAATAAAAATCTACCTTTTATATGCAGATTTTCATTACCTGCTTTTTTCCCCTCAAAAGGTTTGCAGCAAATTTCCTTCTCTAACTTAAGACTGAAGTCTTTTATTTCTTCCCTTGGCTAAGACTGCTATTGTTTTATTTGCCACCCTGTTTCTTCTCCCATTCTTAGCTGAGGGGAAAAAGGTAATGGAACCTCAAGCGCTCTTTCATACCATTCCCAAGCTAAACGTTTATTGTCTAAACTTTTGCCTGATACTTCACATCTGCACCACATTTAGCACTTCCCTGGCTTCATGCTCCTTTTCTTTATTGCAGCTTTCTGAAGACATACTAATAAAGTATTATCCATCATATTATAAGAAGATTTAAATGCTCAATATTTTTGCTGAATTTATGAACTTGTATTGAATCTTTTTCTGTGACTGTGATTTAATAGATGGTAAAAAAATGAACTGGCTTCTTGAATTAAAAAGAATCATCCATACCTGTAGTATAGGAAATTCTTCTAAAGAATCCCTTAGAGTGATGGTATACAGTGGTAAAATACTGACATACCGATACATCTTAGAAGATAGATTTCCAAATGTGGTAAAAATGAATTGAAAATATACCTGAGCATAACAAACATTCCTTATTTAAATAACTATATCTCAGAGAGTTACTGCAGCATTTTGACTAGTCTTGCAAAAGTGTTGTAACATTTTGAATCTTTAACTGTTCTTAAACTCATTATTCTTTCCTTGAATTGATTTTTTTCAGCATTAAGATTTATTTGGTCATCAAAAGTTATATGAGTTTGACTTGCTTATATTTAAAGCAGTTTTTTTTTTTTTCCTGGTTGGTAAGCACTAAAGAGAGAACTAACCACCTTTGCCAGTAAATACTACAGACAATGGAAACATTATTTTGGAGGAAATGAGCATCCTAGAAACATTAGCTAAAATGTTCAGTGCTTTAAAAATGTAATTTTTTTAAATGTTGCCATGTATTATAATTTATTTCAGTATATGAACGTAGCTTTGAATTACCAGTCATGTAGACACTTGTGTTTGTGTAATTTTTAAAAACTCTTAAAATATGTTTGGTGACTATTTAGCCTTGAATTGAAATCCCATCTAAACCACCTGTATGTTCTACTGTAGTTAATATTTAAAACATAACAAATTCTTACCTGTAGGTACATCACATGCTTATACGGTGCCTGTGTTTTCCGTGGTCTATTTAAGTTACTACTTCATAGTTTAAGTTCTTGAGGACAGGAATTGTCTTTCTCCTCTTCTAACAACAGAATAGCTAATTCAGGGGTTATATGATATCTGAAATTTACTGGGAGGAGTCACTGAACAAAAATATTTACTGAATAAAAGGAAGTCAAAATAGCAGCAGAGCTGTATTTATTTTTTTAACTATTTCCTATGTCTTAAAATTTAATTTTTAAAGAAGTAACTGAATTTTAGACATTTTAGATAACCAGATAAGCCTTTGCACACAGTAATGGTATAGATGTATATAAGAATGTATCACTATATAAGCAGGAATACATTTTATATTTTATTAACTACCAGCTGCTAAGAATTCAAGAACCTTCAGTTTCGTTCTATTTGAGGTCATTGTTAGATCCAGCTCGTCTATAAATCTCATTTAAAATTATGATTTTTATTAGATTTGTTAATGCTGTTTTTGAAAAAGTAGAACAAGGATTAGGTAGTCTTTTTGAAATTGAAGATACAGATGAATTGATATGTTTGGGATATTATTTGCCAGTGGTAAAGCTTATGAATAAAGTAAAGTACTTGACTCATCTTAGTATGTATTTTAAAACAGGTGAGACTAATGATAAGGATGTTCAGGTGGTGGAACTTCCCATTGTTGACAGCTTACACCCACGGCCACCCTATTTGCCCTTGGCTGTCCCTGAAGACTTGGCTGATAGACTAATTCGTGTACACGGGGATCCTGCAGTGTGGTGGGTCTCACAGTTTGTGAAATACTTGATTCGTCCACAGCCTTGGCTAGAAAAGGAAATAGAGGAAGCCACAAGGAAACTTGGTTTCAAACATCCAGTGATCGGGTGGGTATTTACTTTTCTTTTTAACTGTCTGTCCTTTAATACGTGTATGTAATGATTCCTGTACAGGAAAAAATTGTTTTATGATGATAATCAGAGTCTCTAAGTATTTTTTGGGGAGAGAAGGTGATTTCTAGATGAAGCTCTTATTTTTTAATACAAGTTGATTACAAGTACTTCTTCAGCACACTTGTCTACCTGCTGTTGGACAGATATGTAAAAGGCAGCTCAACAGAAGGTTTTTTAACATGTCCTTCCACATCTGGTAATACACAGTTTCATTAATGTAATTGCCTTACAGCTTGTATTCCAGTCACTTTACTGTCTATGTCTTCTTTCCAGTGCCTGTAGCTTTTACATTGAGATAAAAAAGGCTAAGCCTATAATTTACATGCCACAATTCACGACTAATTTTATCACTGGCTACATATGAACATCCTATATGCCATTCCCTTCCCTGCTGGTGTTTTTGCAGTTGTTGTTTCCCAGCTATAATGATGAATTGGAAAGGCCTGTGTGGGGAGATATGGGGAGAAGGAAGAAAAGCAGTAAAAAGCAGCTTGTGGGAGAAAGGTTTTTCCATCATGTCATCTGAAAAATGCTGCTGCTGTGCTGGAGTCTTTTTCCTTTGCCAGAATTTCCTTCAATCCTTAACCTTTCTTTATCTAGGAGTACACAGTAGGTTGTTCAAATGTTAGTTGGCTTTTGACGTTGAGCCAGTGGGCACCTCACTGCTGCTGTGTCTGGAGACTTGTTACATTTCAAGGAGGTCAAAAAAATGCATTTGTAACTACCTTAATTCAGACAATGCATTATACGAGGCAAATATTCCTATTTTCCTTTTCACCTGTATTGATCAGGCATTATCTATCTTCAGGAGATAACTTAGCCTTGTGCTTGAAAGGAATGCCACCTTATATGCTATAATTCAATGTCTTTCATTCCTTTCTTTCAGTTACCCTTTGCCTTCCTTGTCAGATTGTTATATTTCTTTTGAGAACAGACTGACTTCATGTTGCCAGTGTGTCATGATGGACATGGATGAGTTTTAATCCCTCGTTATTTTATGTATTCGTTCAATCTAAAATTTCATTTGCTGAAGTATGTGTAGTGTTAATAAATGTAATTCCTAGATTTTCCCCTTTTCCAGTGTTCACGTCCGAAGGACAGACAAGGTGGGGACCGAGGCAGCGTTTCACCCCATTGAAGAGTACATGGTGCACGTGGAGGAGCGCTTTGAGCTTCTTGCTCGCAGGATGCACGTGGATAAAAAAAGAGTGTATTTGGCTACAGATGACCCTTCCTTGTTGCAAGAGGCAAAATCAAAGTAAGATGAATTATGTTTATATTACAGTTCCTTCCGTCCAGTTAGCTTTACAGTTTCTGACTACTGTGCACCACAAGTTTTAGTATAATATTTTTTAATCCTTTATTCGGTTAAGACTGCATTTAATTTTCCAGTGATTTTGATTTTTCTCTCAGATATGCTTTTCTGGGATTTTTTTCCTCCCAAGTACGCTTTTCAAAGCTTAACGTTAAAAATCTGGAAGTGTTGAGCAAGATACCTGTGACTATGTAAAAACAAATCAATGCTGTAGAACAGAGGTAAATAAAAATTATATATACATAAACAATAGAAAATATAAGTAATAAACACACAGCACTTATTATTGAACATACATAATAAAAAGAAACTATTTAGAAATATTGTAAAGCCTGGTTAATATATTAAGAAGTATATAAAACCTGTCCAAAAAACGCGAGCATTTGCCAGAGGAATTTTTTTTAAGTGGGTTGAAAAGCTTATGATGCAGCTCTTCCCTCTTTCAGAAGGACTTCTGTAGTGATAACATAGAAGACTTGCATCTACATGTTGAATAATTTTGTCCTTAAATATAGGGATTCTCAACTTCTTACAGCGTCTTTGTCCCTTTTTTTTTTGTCCCTCTATCCTCTTCTAGCTCTCTAGAACATGGATACACAGTAAACATTCATTTACTCCTAGATGGCCTGTATTTCCTTGTAAATTAATACTTCTAATTAATTGATTAATACTTTCTAAAATCAAAGCAACTCAGTAGTGGCAAAGTTTTGAACTGTTCTGTTCCTGGTGACATTATTGGAAAAATATGTAGGATAACATACTATATAATAGATTTTCTTTGGCATGTGCAAGGCAAGCAGAAAATGTTATTTTGTAGTAGAATAATTTTCTACAGCATTGAAAACCTGTCTATTTCCACTGTGCTATTTCTGTTTTTCTTTCATATTTATAAAAGGCTGCTGTTTAAAATGATGATGTTTTGTGAAAACTAAATGAACATACTCAACTCCAGATGATGGCAACCTAATCCTTTTTTGTATGTGTAAAGGCAAGAATAATAATAGAAACAATTATAGCATTTGAAGTGCAAATCTAAACAATGAAAAGATGGATAATCCAAAGTTGAGGTTATAATATTTAATTCATTATATGGTCCTAAATAACTTTAGGAACTGTTTGTAACATAACAGAATTCAGTATTGATGTAACAATCTTAGTTATGCATTTTTATTTATTTTTGTTTAATTTTCAAGCCTTAGCATTCTTTGTGAATAGTAATGAGATGCTCTACCTGTGTAAACATATAATCTCAAGTTTTTAATAGCAACAAAAACTAATTGTAACCTATTCAGTAAAACAATACTGAATTTTATTAAGAATTACAGCTCAAGTTCATTCCAAATCACTATTTTACTTAATTTTGGATGATACAGCCCATTCATATAGCATTAATTTTATGTTTTCTTCATAAAAGGCATACAATCTGTAAGTATTGAAGAATTTTTTATGTGTTACTGCTGGATTTTCAGGTCACAGCTTACACTAAAACATAATTTCTTACGTTGCTTGCACCCTACTGTTGCTTGCAGCTTCAGATGCCTTGAGTAGAAGGCATTTGAAACTTCCTGTGATTTCACAGAAGGCAGGGTGCAATTTGATGTTGGGGCATTTAATAGCATCTGAAGGCAGGTTAAGGTCATGTTTTGGCAGCAAAGAAGCTTTTCTTTCTCTTCTTGTGAAATCAACTATAAATTGGTTTACACTTCTGACAAAAATGTTCTAGTCACATTGAACTACCAAGCTTTGATAGAAACAGCTGTCACATTGCAGTAGCTTATGTTGCATTCATTATTTTGTGAAATAATATCAGTAAGTCCTAGGTACTGTATCTCTCTACAAGAGAGTGACTGGCTGTCAAACAGCGTTGGCATTTAAGTAAAGAAAATTTAGCCAACATTCACATGAATAGGCATGTTGTTTCTAGCAAGAGTAGTATTTAAACTAATCATAGTCATAAAACCAGAAATGTTTTGACTTAAGTTTCAGAAACTTCCCTTGCAGACAGATGTCTACCAACTGCGAGTACTGTAGTAAAGATAGTGCAGTCACTACCACCAGTTTGTAGAGTGTTTGTGTTCTATTTCCAAAAGAAGGAAAGAGGTGATATATTTTCAGAATTAGGATCATGTAGAACAATTTTAGTAGAGAGTAGCAGGGTTGAGAGTTCAACAACTGTAATGATCAGGGGATTAAAGCATTTGACAGCTTCTGGTAAGCAGAGGTCATGGTATTTATCTTGGATAAGTGATGTGTTAGGGATGGTGTAAATTGCTTTTTCTTTGGCTGATTTAATCGTTTTCACATGCAAATTTTTGAATGTCTAGTACATGTATTTTTAGTCCATAATACTCTTACAGTATCTTCACTCCTTAAGGTATTCAAAATAATACAGATTATATATACATAAATTCTTAAAGAGACCATATTTAATATATTTCTGGTTTGTATATGAACCTATTTAGGTATTGTTCTTTAGTACATGAGCACAAAAATTCAACAAATCGCATTCTTCTTTCCAGAATGTTTTCCTGTAAAGTCATCTGTATTTTTTTTTCTCCTTTTTTTACTGTTTATTTACTTCCACAATACCAGGTTAATATCTTTTCTCCCTTTCTACTATGTGCAGTTTGGCTAACCCTCCCCACCCCGCAAGTTATAGTATGCCTGACATACAGAATTCAGCAGTGCTTCAAAGTACTAGAACTTAATGAACAGCTCATATATTTTCCAAACTTTTTTTAGAGCAAGACCTGAGGAAACACATTATTTCTTACTCAATCTGCTTACACATACACTCACAATATTCTTTCAGAGGGAAGAAAATTTTCAGTGCCTGTTCTGGACACCTGCACAGGCCTAGCAGTTGAGAACAGGAGCCTGGGACTCACCTTGATTTGCACCCGCAGTGATAAGCTGGAGTTACACAACTATCAGCTTCTGAAACCAATGGAAACTTGAAACAGTCCTATAACTGTGCTTGATTTGTACCCTTCTCTGAGGCTGTTAAGTGCAGGGAGGAAAGATTTTTAACTCTCTCTCTCTCTTCCCTGCCTTTTTATTTCTCGTTTTCCTGTTCCCATAAGAGCAGAAAAAAGAAAAAGGATTTTTAAAAATTTTTAAGTCATTGTTACATGAGAAAATATTTTATTTTAATATGATATAAACTAAGGTTTCATATTTTTAAAAAAAACCTTTTTGAATTACAGTAGTACTGATGTTTTTTGTAATAAGTAAAGAAAAGTGTATTGCTGTGGAATTTTACATCTATTTCCTTATGACCAGTGAATTGCAAAATTTGTTCTCCACATGGCCTTAAGAACTGTGAAAGACTTTTTTATTATTTTCATTAGTTTACATGCATTTATTTAATATGTCTCTTTCACAGGTGACTGGGTTTTTTTGCAGTGTCCCAATCAGTATCTAATAGTATGGTAGTAAGTGTAGCCTAGTAAAGTCAGAATCCCATATCCTGTTTAGCAGTAGAGAAAACTTAGTGGTCTGAGTATATTTCATCTAAAATCAGCATCATTTGCAGAATGTTGTATGTACTTCCTACTGTGTCTTTCGCTTCAACTTGGTTATATATCTGAAAGATGTACAGAATCTTTTTATTTATTTTTTCTTGATAAAGAGGGGGTATGCTTGGAGGCAGCAGTGAACTTCTAGAGGGTTCAGCAAAATTGTAATTAATTTCCTGTAAAGCAGAGACTCACCTAAAATGAATTAACAACCCTATCTTGCAGCAGAGGTAATGCTTCTTAAAAAAAATAAACAGATCAATTCTATTAACTGTGTATTGTATTTTTCACAGGTATCCAAATTATGAATTTATCAGTGATAACTCCATATCGTGGTCAGCAGGACTCCATAACCGATACACGGAAAACTCCCTAAGAGGAGTCATTCTGGATATTCACTTCTTGTCTCAGGCAGACTTCCTGGTCTGTACGTTTTCATCCCAGGTAATATGCAATGCAGACACAGTGTTGATTATATGTACCAGTTCTAAATCTTAGTTTTCTTCATGCTTCTCTTTATAAAAAATAGTTTTAAGATGAAAAGCACAGCAAAAAGTTACCAAGTTGACGTGGCTAATGTGCTGATCCACCTAATTCACATATGGCAAGACATTATTTCTATCCGATTAAATGTTTTTTACTTGCTGTTTTTATTCTCTTAGGTGACAGAATCACATGATTGTACTGTTAGATGGAAGTGGACGCTAAACTCAAAAGTTAAAATTCACTTAAAAACTAAATGTTTTCCACAGCCTCAAATGTAAATTTTTTGCTGCACTGTAATGACAAATAGAAACAAGCGCATATTAATATTAATATATGGTCAATACAATGATATATTGACCTTGACAGACTAAGAAGACAGCAAAACTACAAAAAGTATAGAAAAGCCTCTTATCCTTCCATCATGCTTATGCATACATTTTATTTACCATTCACCACATGCTGTAGGAGAGAATGACATTTTATAGCATATTTAGAAGGTTATTAATACAGGCTGTTTCAGACCAAAGACCTGAGTAAAATCCAAAGTAAAAATTCTCACTAAGAAGAGCTGTGAGGAGCCATCCTGTTTAGTAATAATGTTTGATTTAGCTGAAGCACATCCACTGAATGCATATCACAGAGAAAGAAACAAAACCTACAGCGGTGTGTCTTAAGTGCCACACATGCATTGGTGTAGAGACAGTTCATAGTCTGAAGGAAGAATTATGTAGTCTTGGATAAAGACTTAATGAAAAATCTGTAACATTTTCTCCTATTGTTATATTCAGATAGCTGTGTTAAAAGTGATAAATGTTTGCTTCAGGTAAAACTATGAGTGTAAACATAGTTTAAATATAGCCACAAATGGTTTGGCCAGAATATATTGTAATTGAATTTTAAGTGTTAAAGAATGAATATGTGTTTAAAATACATCAACACTGTTAAGGTGATACAGGTTGATCAGGACCTCTGGAGGGCACCTGACAAAACCCCCTTTGAGGTTCATGGTGCCTTTGAGCACAACTCTCATTCTATTTCACCATGCATTTGACAGTAGGCTTTTTTATTGGATAACATACTTGATTTTCTAGAGTTGCAGAAAGTTCTACTGAAGAATAGGAGATCCAATATTAGGGTGTTGCTGTCAATAGCTGGACTATGAATTTGGTCCAGTAATTAATTTATTCTAGGCAATTTATTGTGCTGTAATAATTCAAACTCCTTAAAAATAATTTAATACAATTTTTCTGGGCATGCAACATTGTGGATCTCTACAGAATCTTCATATATTGGGCTTTTCTAAGGTCTCTTGCAAGTTTTCCCACTATTCATAAAGTTTTCTTTTAAGGGGTTTTAAATTTGATTCTCTTATCTCTAACATTTGAATTGCTTTCCCTGTCCTTTCATCAATTAAATAAACAATTTGATATTTACTTTGGCATTGAAGGTAAGCAAAATAAGGCAGTTAATGACCATCTTTTGGCCAATAAGTGTGAAGAAAAAGTAAGGTTAAAAATGTATTCCTATTTATTTTTATTGTGATTTTGGACTTTCTCATTAATCGATTCTATGCTGACTTTGTTTTCTATTTTTCCAAAAAGACTCTGAACTTCTTAACAGAGGTATTAAGAGAAAATGATGCTATATGTGAATAGAATCAGGAATTCCCCTGTATTAGTTTGAAATTAATTAACAAAAATTAATTATCTAAAAGAACATTGGTAGAAATTGAAGAATAGGTATTTCCTTAAAATACTGTTGTTAAAGAATTGGTCCTCTCATGTAATGGAGAGTCAAGGGAAGCAACCTACCTTGGCACTACACTTCAGCAACGTCACATTAATTGAATAGATTAATTTAATTTTATAGGAAAACCACATGGGAGTTACACAAATCATAACACAGCAGGAGAGTTAAGATTACACATTAGAAGAAAGATTTTTTTTTTTTGCTCTCTTCGTTCTTCATTTAGTCTTCATGAAGTCATAGCTCCCTCTGACTGATATAACTTCATTTCCTTCCAGAATTTATTAGTCTTTGTTTTTTTCATTGTACAGGTTAAGTGTACAGGCTGCAGAACATGGGATCTGGGAATAAAAAATGGGAGGCTGGTTTCAGCTATATTTCTGCATGTGGGTGTTTTGCCTGCTGTCCTCACAGTTTACAGTTTAGTCACCCAGGTTTGGTGCTACAAAGAAAAAAATTGCTGAGTGAAGGTGTTGAATGTTTTGTGTCAGATATGCACAACATACTTGCTTAAAGCATTTCTACTGAAAAGATTTAAAATCTTTATAGTGTGTATTATGTATGTCTCTTCCTGGGGTACACACATATGCAGATAACAAAACAAATACAGTCACAGAAGCTATAAAATAAATAGCCTTTTGCAAATATATGGGTAATCAAACTTGTTTTTATATTATGGTGTGTAACAGGTACTTTGAAATAATTAACTTCAGTCTGATCTTCTGAAAGGCACTTCTGAAAAGTTTTTTTAAAGTTCAGATGCAGAGGGATAAAAGGAAATCTATTACATTTTTAAAGAAAATGCCTCTCTCAAAGGAGCTAAGAAAGTACAAATATGTCTCATATGAGCGATCAAAGTTCTATTCATTGTATCTTCAAAGGCAGAAAATAAAAGCAAAATCAAGCTTTACTATATTAACATAGACTGAAAATTATGAAAAAGCTGAAATGCTGCTTTGTATTGGAGAAATCTGCTGTATTGTTAATCAGCCTTTATCAAACTTAGGTGAAGTTAGAGAAAGACACAGTAATGCAGGTCAGAAACCAGAGAACCAACAGCAGCCAAGTCAGACACCTGACCGAGAAGAGCCTTCTAGCCAGCTGTTGAAAAACCTTTTTTAATGTAGTGGTATGCTTGTGTGTTTCTGGCAACTCTGAGAAATACAATATAATTCTGATGTGGGAACGTGTGTTCTGTGTGAAGAAAATTCCCTTCATAAAATGGGTTACAATGACAAGTAAAAATGCATCTTCCCACCGACATAATAATTGTCTTCATGGAATTAATTTCATTTATTTGTCTTCTAAGTTGCCAGCAATTCTATCGCTGTACTAATATAAACAGCATTTTAAAGCCTTGGACTTATGGAACTGTTTGGTTGTGAAAATTTGAACTTCCTTTAGAAAAGTAAATGCAAGACCTCATTATTGCAGGATAAATTTAAATGTAAATTCTCAAGGTTCAAAGGGAAGTAAAATGCAATTTTTAGTGGTTATAGTAGAAAAAGAAAACTTGTTTTTACATTTCATTGGCTACACATCATTAATTTTAAAAAGCAGAGTTGCTGGTGTTCATATATATGTTTTCATTTTAAACTGAAGAGTAGATGATACTAATTATTTATCTATTTATTTATTTGTTTGTTTGCTTACCAAATCTGATCACCAGAGGCCAATTAAGATTCTGCAAAATTTCATGCTTTTTAGTAGCAAATATGCAGGGATTCTGTAGAGTTTTTTTGGTTTGGTTTTGCTTGGTTTTTTTATTTTTTGGGGGGCTATTTTTGTTGGTTGGTTGATTAGTTGTTGTTTTTTTTTTAACCCAGACATTCCAGACCCTGATATTCTTGGGAAATATTACTATACGTTAGTTGTTGATTTCTGTGATATATTTCAGTCACACACAATATTAATTACTTCTGTTTTTATTTCTAAGGTTTGTCGAGTTGCCTATGAAATTATGCAGACGTTGCATCCAGATGCTTCGGCATATTTCCATTCTTTGGATGATATCTACTACTTTGGGGGACAGAATGCTCACAACCAGATTGCTATTTATGCTCATCATCCACGAACTGCTGATGAAATTCCTATGGAACCTGGAGATATAATTGGAGTAGCTGGAAACCACTGGGATGGTTATTCAAAAGGCATCAATAGGAAATTAGGAAGAACAGGCCTGTACCCATCCTATAAAGTTAAGGAGAAAATTGAGACTGTCAAGTATCCTACATACCCAGAGGCTGACAAGTAGATTAAAAGGAAGACATTCAGCAATTATTATAAAAAACTCAGTTTTGATTGGTTCAAACCAGTCAACAATGCACTAACTCCTGGTTTCTATGGGATTTGAATTTGCATTTTATCATGCGGTTAAAATCAAAGCCTTTGCAATGAAACTGGACAAGAAGCTGAGAACAAGTGGATGGGCTATTGTCTGAACTTACTCTTAAACATTTTTGTTATATGCACTCTCACACATGCACACACAAACCCACGTACAGCAGGAAAACTGTTGTTTTATACTTCTTGTCTCTTTTCAGGAGTTGTCCCGGTCATTAGTCTTACGTGAGCTTTGGGCTCACTTCTCCGCCATTAATTGACAATAATGTTCAGACTTATAACACTGCCACATTGTGTAATTTGAGTGACATGAACATATTTTGTATGTGCAAAATTTGAAACATGGTGCCTATATTTGAAAAGTTTGTGACCTTTTTAGAAGAGCCATGCCTGTTTCACAATGGGCAAGAGTCCACTTTCATCTGGTGTTACTGTGACCACTGAACTTGCTTCAAACAAGAGAGTCAGATTTCAGACTAGATTTCTTTACAAGTTTGGGGTTTTTTTTTAGCATTCCATTGATTACTTCTCATCATTAATAAAATAAAGGTTACATTCAACAATCAAGTAGTCACTGTCTCTTAGGAGCTTTTGTAAACAATGCCATGAACAGATTCTTTATTACTGGTAATTTCTGGACATTGCCTTTGATTGAAAAAAACAACAACACAAAATCCACAAAAGAAGGAAAAGATATTCGGAGTTTCATTGAATTTTAAAACTTGTGTAGTACAGCAGTTGCGTAGGGCACAGCACTGCTCAGCTTTGTGGACAGTCAGTAACAGCAGGATTATTTCAGTGGCTAAATTGCTTACATTTACCCTCTGACACTATTTTCTTACCTTTTCTCTTTCTCTTCTGAAAATAATTCAGGGTTTAGGGTATTATGGATGGCCACTTAGCATTTTGGCATTGAATATAATTACTTTTAAGTAAAATACTTCAGGTTATCCCATTTATAGAACCTGTCAGTCTGGACTACTTTAAAAAAATCTAACAGCTTACCCAAAAATAGTAGGTTACAAGAAAATATACAAGGATGAAGTTTTATGCATGTTGTAAGATTATTGGTACTTCTTAGTGTTTTGAAGTCTCATGCCAGTCAGCTCTCATTAAGAAAAGAGATAATTTATAAAATAATTTTACAAATAAATTCATAGATTTGATGATTGTATATATAGATGCATATAATATGTAAGATGACAAGAGGTTGTTTCCAAATAAAAAGAATATTTAATGGCATTTTATAGCTTCTAGTGCAATCCAGTTTGGATTACTGGAGAGCAGAAAATATGTTTACTGTTCAGAGGCTGAGGAAATGCCATATGAGCAAAGGTTAAAACAGCATGGCTAGTTGACCTTAGCAAAGCAAAAATATGCTTAATTATGTTTATGAATAGACCAAGGACAGTGTTTACATAGCGAATGGGTGCACTTGACCATGAATAAATTTTAGGCTGAAAACTAAAAGGAAATCTCTGGAAATGTTCAGTTCAGCAGCAGGCTTCCAATTGAAATAGTGCTGAGATGGAACTGGATTGGTATGTGAAGGAATTACAAAGTAGTACTTTCTGACATTACTTCCAGGACCAGTCCTGTAGATCCCTTCCAGTAATATGTCCCTCAACTAAAAAATTATTTTGCATCTTGAAAAAGAACAACAAAATCAAAGTTGAAAACTCTGGGGGAAAAACATATACATTTACCATAGTGTTAAATAGACATATCAGTGAAAATGAACTTAGATACCAAATGAGATATAAAGACTGATTGAAAGATAACGGAAAGTTAGTAAGAGCAGCCAAAAGTGCTAAAGATGAATTTTTGCAACAAAAGATGCCTAGAGGCAACTGGCGTTTCTATATTTTGGAACTGGTAAGGAAACAGCTTTATGTAAGTTTCCTGTCTAAGTGATAGTGTTAAATTTTCCACTAATTCAGGCAAATGCATATTTCAGAGGTACAAATGTAGGATAAATGATTTTTTTTAACTTTTTTTGAGTTTTACATATAAAGCTATTGCTACTTTCCTTTTCAACTTGAAAAAAATAGAAACCCATTTCTAGAACATTTCTTCCTCAGCAATTAGGTGAAGACTTTTTTTTTTTTTTTTTTTTTTGAAAATAGTTTAATTGTTTTTCCACAAATACTACATTAGCTAATTGGTATAGATTTATAGATTTTGAAAATGTTTTATTTTTTAAGCTATTTACTTACAGCTTCAGAGCCCATCATTTCTAGCTCATTTCTTAGAGTTTGATTCAGAAACAGTATTCATAAATAAATTATCACTAAAGTTTTCCTGTAGTTAGGTAACTCAGTTAAAAATGCAATGAAAGAAGATAAATAACAGAATACCTAAGATGAGCCCAAAGGCAAAAGCAGGTGTGGTAATGAGAGAACTGAAAACACTGATGTTGTAGAAGCTGAACCTATATAATGTGGCAATTCCTCAGCAGACTGTATCTGACAAAACATTGGCAAGGTACACATACCTCCTTACATATTCTAAGTACCTAATGAATTATTAGGTCATCATCTTTGAGAAAATGATCATGAAATTATACAAAATTACAGCATCACTGTTAATAATTCAAAAATGTACTAATGTAGATGCTATGATCTTATTCCCCAGGGTCATATGATCCTCTAGTGCGCAAAGTGCAGTACTTCTCAGAGGAAGAAATCTAGCAATACCCTGCTTGCTGGATGCATGTTTCTAGAGATCTGTTTCCTTTAAGACTACCAATTAGTTATATTTTGGAATCCTGGGACATTGGTACATTAAAACTGATTTTGTTTTATATTAAACAGAATGAATATTTGAGACTTTATTCTCGCTGTACAGTGGGGTCCAGGTAATATAGAAGGATCGATGGGTATGTGGAAAAGAGACCCCCCCCAGATTTTTATTGTAGCTCACAGAAAAGTGAAATAATAGGAAATAAAATTTTGTCTTGAATACCTGGAGAAAGCTGAATCTTTTGAAGGCTATGAACTCATTAAGTTACTAGCCAGAATGCTTGTGAGGAAGCAAGCATGCATCATGTTTCTTCTGTTTACCTTCTAGCCCTGCACCAATCCAGTCTTGTAATTTTTGCTGCATACCAAACCACCTTCTCTGATACCCATAAAACAACACGCCTTCATACCCCCTTGAACAACTGCTGTTTGATTAAATTTTTTCTCTTTAAGAAACTTTGGTGTGTGTGTGTGTGTGTATGCATGTTGCATACATAAGACCCAATATGAGCAGCACTCTGGCGTTCTTCGCTATTTTACGTTATCACTGTCACATTCTCGGTAAAAACGTACTTGCCACGTAAATGTAGTCTTTGGAAACTTCATATTGTCCATGCTGCTTAGAAGCTAAGAAATTTATTTTGAGTGATTCAGTTACCTGGTCTTCTGTGATATTGCTGTACCACCGACCTCAGTTCCTGATTTTCAGGCCAGGCCACAGTCAGATGTGTGGGATTTGCAGGCTTTCTCTGCCAACATCCTGCCCATGTGAGCTGCTGAGTATTATGGGTTTGTTCAAAAAGGATGATGTTTTATTTCAAAGTTTTTACATATTTTTAAATGTTTGCCTTGTTTACGTTCAGATAAGTCTTTTGTCTAACCCTTCTATGACTGAATTTTAAGAAAACTTTAGGGAAATCAGATTTTTCTCCTTTACCAATTTTCTGAAAGGAGATCTGGTGATACCTTTTTTTAACAGAGAGATATTCACAATGCAGATGTTTCCTTCATAATGGGTTTTATGTTTCTTTGGTTTGCAATTATAAAGTAAGGGTCTTCTGAGCTAATAGAAAATAAGTGGATAATTTTCATGACAAATTCTTGATAGAGGGAGGGAGATTTTTCTTCATGCCGGTGGAATAGCACCTACCATTTGGAACATTTTCATAACAGTGAATTGAACTTGGTTTTTCCAGGTCATTAGCTTCTTCAGAATGTAATCTCTGATGTGACTGAGGAACCCAGATAAAAATAATTTGCTTAGTTTGGGAAATGGGAAGGAGAGAGAGCCTAAACATTATATTGTGCTTTTAATATGAGTTGCTACATCATCTTATAAAGCCACAAATAAACATTTCTGTACTGGGTTAAGCACCTCTGGTAGTGAAATCATACATAGAATTTACAACCCTTCTTTTGATTTTGCCTGATACCAGTCTGAGTTGTGTATAAACATCATGGTCATACTCTGATTATTGGTTGTTAATATCCTACAGTTTCATTCCTCTTTTGGTGGCATGGGAGCAGGTTGTCAAGGGGCTCAAAAGGTTGTTTGGTTTTCTTATTGTATGGAATTAAAAGTACACTTAAAGCTCACTTAATTCTACTTCCCTAAGGCACCCCCTAGAATTGTAATTGTAGTCTTCAGACTTTTGTCAAGGTTCTCCCTATCTACCTGCAAGCTTACCTGGAGCAAGACTGGAACAAAGAAAGTAATTTACAAATATGAAATGCATACAGGTTGTGTTTGACTTCATAATATCCTGTTCATTTCTTAAAAGCATGAAACATGGCATTGCATGATACAAATAAGAGGATAGTATAAGACTCCCAAGTCTGCAAAAGAGTTGCTTGTCTGCTTGCTTGCATTACTGGTTGCATTCACTGTGTACAAGATTATTTAGGAATCCAGGTACGTGGGGCAGAGGTCTTTCAGCATTACTACTGAATGTCTAGGTCTTTCAGCATTACCACTGAATCCCTTCCACTGATGTTTGCTGGTCTTTAGCCCTTTCGTTGCTGTGCACAGACAATGCTGGTGATATTTGTTATTCACTGGAATCCCTTTATTTTTTTATGCTTGTTTCCTTTGACTCAGCTTGTCAGCAGAATCCTATTGCCACTGCAATTCAAACAAGTTTGGATTGATGCAAAGGAGTGTCAGTTGTTTGCACAAAAATGTCTTTGCCATTGCTCAGAATTAACGTCACACTCAGGCTGGCTCCTTGTGAGGTGCTGTTGAGGGAAGGACCATCTCCACTGCACTGTACTTTACATGTTTTGTAGCTGCTGGCAGTACAGGTACATGGTTTTACTTTCAGTTTTGCATGATTTTTCCACTTTATCCAGACTCAAGGTTTTGTTTAGTATATTTATGAAGCGTTTTCTGGAGGTTGGTGCGATGAAGTCCCAAATATGCCACATTTTCTTCAAGAAATATAACAGACCTCATCCTATTGCCTCTTAACTGTCTTAAAGACATACTATAGTTGCACCATTTTAGTAGAAGCAGCTAGACTGATGTTTCCTGAAGAGACTG
This sequence comes from Melospiza melodia melodia, assembly GCF_035770615.1. Lineage (NCBI taxonomy): Eukaryota > Metazoa > Chordata > Aves > Passeriformes > Passerellidae > Melospiza > Melospiza melodia. The sequence goes on along the minus strand of NC_086199.1, from coordinate 69,312,766 downwards.
ACTTTTTTTGTTCTTCTATTAGCCCTACCACTTACCTGTGTCTGATCTCGATTGACCATGGTTGTATGAACCTTCTTCACACCTTTCTGCTTCACATATTTTGATTTCTCTACCAGGTGGTCATTACTTGACCAGGATTCCAAGGGACAAGTCTGTATTTGGTGTTTTGTAATAACCTGTAAAATTGTATTTCTGGCATATTTGCATTTTTGTTTTTATTTTTTAGAAATGTGTTTTTGTGTTGTCCCTCATTAGTATAGTCAAGGATTCAAAGATGAAACACTATAATCTGCTGTGCCTGGTAAGTGTTTACGAGGCTTACAAGGCATAGAAATGCCTTTAATACTAAGGTTTACACCTCATACCATGACAAGTTTCTTAACCAGATGAAGGATGTATTTTCATAGCATTCCCTATTCATTTTTGGCTGCAGCTTAATTTGCAAGAGACACAATGTGGATGCAGTCTTTTTACAGGACCATACAGATAATTTGCCACTCTTCAGCCTGGGAATTCTTTTTATTAACTTAGTTTTGGTGTTCCTCTCTGGCAAGATGGGGGAGGTTTGTATAATACAGCGGCACTGTTCTCAGTTAAGTAGTCCACTGCAAGCAGAGCTGTGAGGATTTTGCAGCTCAGCTGTGAGAAGCCACTGAATGCAGAGATTGCTGTCCAGTTTGGCTGTCTGAGGAAGATCTGTCTCTTAAAGAAGCCAAGTATATTTGCTAACATCATTGCAAGCAGTAGCGAACTGGAAGAATGGAAAGAGACCAAAAACCAGGACATCCTACTCACTTCTTTGTGAATAAGAAGGAATTGGGCCTGTGTTATGTTGGTGGGGGTAGTTTGCTTCAGTACTTCTGCTTATTGCTGGAGAATGACCTGTGATGATGAGTTTTTAATTCTAAATCTCTGGTCAGTTTGTAACATCTATAAAATTTTGTTTTCACTTGAGAATAAAATTTATATACACTGTAAGTTCAGCCTTGTGGAATTAGACAGTTTCATTCTTGCCTCAGATGGTGTGTTAGCTTTTCTTAAAATGATGGTTGCTTATGAATAAGATTCAGTTATTCAGCAAAGACAGAAAAAACTTGTTAGGCTGGCTTGACCATTTTTTTACCTGTACATCAGTAGAGATTATACAGGGGCTAGGGAATCTTTATGTGATAAATTTAGGATTGATAGACCTTCCTTTTGACTGTTCCTTTTGTTTATAAACCATAGAATATTTTTTTTCAATACTAAAAAGTTATAGTTGCAATGTATCTCTCTGCTTAAAATGTGTTTCTTTAGGGCTGGTGATGTGCTATGATTGTTTTTTATTACACTTTTTATTTTTTTGCTTTTATTTTAATTTTTTGCTTTTTATTTTTATTCATATTTGCTTGTTTGTATATTTCTGAGTGTATTGCTCATTCCTTTTGTGCAGTGTTTAGACTATAAGATTTATGATCTAGGAGTTGCCCTTTTTTGTGTTTCCACCTCTTTGTCGCAGTGGGATTCTTCATTAAGTAGGATCCGCAGACAGTACAGTAATATGAATTATAATTGTAGCCATAAAATGGCTTAAACATTTATATCTGTAATGCTAAATTCAATATGATTTTGTAGTGCTTTCTTTTATTTATGTAACATTATTATTTTGTTTAGTTATATATGTTGCTTATTTGCTATTATGTATGTATGAAAAAAAAAAACCTCAACCCTCAAGGAATCCAAGTCTTAGAAGTGAGATTCAGGAAGTTATCTTAGATATCTCCTACATGCTGATGACCTTTGTCATTGCTAGTATATTTACATATATGGTTCTGAAACAGCACAGTGATTTAAGAAATTATCTTGTGTACTTTTTGTGCTCTCATTCCTCTTGAAGTTAATAAGTGAACATGTGTATGCTAAATCTACTTAACTGTGAATTGAAACAGGTTCATTTCCATGCTGATTGGTCTGGTATATATCAGTCAATGATAATTTTGGCAGTAAGCAGGAATGTATATTCCTAATTTCTGTGCTTTTAAAATTGAGTAGAATAAATGAAGGCTCCACTAGAATAACAGGCTTTTGTCACCTTTTGGTGAAATGTCTAGAGCTTGCTCATGCCCTTTTACATTCTTGCACACATAGACAGTTATGTATCTTATACAAAGGGATAAAATCTGTTGAAGAATCTGAAGAAGCCTCGAGAAGACCAGGATGCAACCAAGGTAATGTTTGGCTTGCTACAAAGATAGATGTGCCAGTCTTGTAATTAACTGAAGGTCATGTTGTTCTTCTCTTCCTGGGCTGCCCCTTCAGGATTGATTTAACAGACATTATTTTCTTGTGACTTCATGCTGGATGGACACAGGAACGTCCTGTTCCTTTCTGATAAGATGCATCATGTTCATGCAGGCGCCCTGCCTCTCTAGTAAAACAGTCTGGGTTTCTTCAGTGCACTGTCGATGCTACTTCCTCTTAATAGTTTCTCTTGAAGGGTTTCCTTTTGGTAAAGCCACACACAGTGGTTGAAAAAAAAGAAAATAATATTATTCTTTACTGATAAGTCTGATATTTTATTTGTGAAGTAGCTATGATTGGCCTTGCTAGCATACAAATCCACAAGACAGATTTTAACTTCACTCCTGTAGCAAGTAGTTACTACTGTTACCTGTTGCCAAAAATTTGGTGCTGAAAGTAAGCTTTAGGTCTTTGAAAATACTTCTGTCTCTTTTTACTGTCCGAGAAAGAGTGGTGACCCCTTCTGACAGCAGATGTATGGAGTCCACAACAACTAGTTAGGGCTAATTCCATGTGATACAATTTTTTCTCTCAACATTGCCACTCTTTTGCCCAAGTCTCTTTTATCCAGCTTAAGTTAATTTTAGAATTTAGAAAAGTTGAAAGCGAATTGTAAATAAATTTCCTTAGCATGCTGCTAGTACAAGGCACAACACTGTCCAATACTCTCTTCATTTATGCAATAACTTCTCCAGCATGTTTTCTACTGCTATTGCCAACTTCTTTTGTTTCCAACTGATTGCCTCCCTGTCTCTGCTTATGCATTGAGTGGTCTTCTACTCTGTGCCTTTATATCTCAAAAAACCCCTGCATATGAAAACAGAAAACTAAATGCAAATTCATAAACACACCTGATTTTTTCCATCTAATTTTATATTCTATATATCACATTTTTAAATTTTAGGTTCTCAGAAGGAAAAAAAAAAATCTTTTTTGTTCAGACTTCTTAAGCCCGAAACAATAGACAAAAATGTTTCTAGGAGGAGTAAAGCTTTTCCAGAAACAGTAGATCATTTAGCCCTAGCACAAACAATGAAAAATAGAAAGCTTATTGAATTCCCAAGAGTAGAACTGCATGAAAGAATACTGAGAGTGCCAGAGTGGAAATACACTGGATTATAATTTAGTTTTCCCCTGTTGGTTTCACAGCTCATCTAAGTTGCTGCTTATCTGTGAGGAATCAGCATTAATTTGCATCTGTGGAACTGGACAGACTCTTAGTGTACAGGCTGCCTGTCAGAACAGCTCTAGGAAATTTAGTCTCAAGGCTTTTTTAATTTTACTACAAGATTGCCTTAATGTTCTCGTAGAGTATTTAGTAGTTTTGCACCTTGAGGTTTTTGGATCACCACTTGTGAGTGGTATATAACATGAATGATAAAACTTTAAGTATATCCATCTGGAAGGTGTAGGAACAGCTGTTTGTACATAAGGCGATACATTGATGTGTCGGGTTAATTAATAATTTTCAAGTCATGGGAAGTACAGAGTGTATCAGTGTTTACTGCACAGCAGTATGGCTAGCAAATGATTTGTGAAATCACTGTTCATTCCAACTGGGGTGTTTTTAATAAAGAACAGTATCTATGATCAACAGTTTTAGTTTGAAGTCTGCCACTTTTCATGGCAATTATTCAGTGACTGAGTAATCAAGAACATGCAATACATTTTACTGTTAGAGACAGATTCAAAGAGTAGTTGAGTCTTACAAATCACTTAAGAACATGTTATTGGACAAAAATGCTCATATTGACTTCAGTGAAAATTCTCTGATCTGAAGTTTTAAGATTCTGTCTGGGGAGGATTCAGTTTTCCAAGTGTATATCAGAACAGTGCACTATACCCATGTATTCCTACTATTACTACTAGTCTGAGGAATTTTATGTTGCTGATATAATGCTTTCTTAGAATTCCTCACATAGATCAAGCTTCAGTTTATATATGACAATATAGTATTATGTACACAAGCAGACAAGGGTGTTCCAAATTCCATAAATCCTTTTCCCTTCTGTATACATTATTGTTAGTGCTCTGGAATGGATGCCTGAGAGCATCATCATATTATCATATCAATACTGAAGTTAAGCATCTCTAGCATGCTTGCAATTAGAGAAAATGTTTTTCCAGGAATCGCAATTGGAAATTGCTTAGATGAGTGATCCTTTTCAGCAGTAGTGCCATTTAGTGATGTATCTGTGTGCAAGGGAAGGTGAAAAGCTTTCCATCAGAGGCTGTTGGAATACGTGTTTCCCTGAGGATGCGTTTTTGATTCCACGGAGGTGTGCTGCTGGAAATGTTCCTTAAAATTCTTTTGCTACTGAGTTGTGTCAGAAATTTAGCTGTAGCATTTTATTCTGGCAATTTCTTCATAGACAAGAAAGCTTAGTCCACGGGGTAGTTCAAATCATCTGAGAGCTTTGTGGGGAAAACAGTGATTTTCTGACTGATGACAAAGTATTTGTTTCATGCTGTAACATTTTTCAACAGCATCTAGGAAGATTGCTCTTGTATGCATTTCTGATCTATACAGGCTACATTCAAGTAAAGGTTATTCTGAATAACAGGAAAAATATCTACAAAAAAAAATAGATATGGAAATAAAGTTGTTTGTTTAACTGCAGCTTCTGATGATAATGAGTGTAGTTTTTGTCATAGTTTTCTTTGCAAGTTTTGGACCACTCCAAGGATTTACCTTGTGCCATCAATTAGAGTCTTCTGTCCCTTAAAAGGCAGTATCCCTTGTCTTATACTCCATTAAAATGTCTAAGTTTTTTTCTTTGTAGTGTTCTTCATGCATGTGTTGCCTTTGTCTTTTTGTGATATGTATGTATTTTTTAAGGCTGAAGTAGCTAGAAAAGTCTTTTGAAAGTTTTGGTATCAGAAGGTCCTAGACACATGCAAATAGTCAGTGTTTCATCATTACAAAATTTTCATTAAATCCTAACCAAAGCTCCTAAAAATACTGATAAATGTACACAGCTCAGGTGTCATAATGACTGTAATCTTGACTTGGTTTGGAATTAAGCTGTTCATATTTTGTCTCTTTTGAGAGTCTTATAAGTCTTACAGTTTGCACCTGAAAATTTCAAACTAGATATGAGTGGAGTGCAGTGCTGTAAATTATCAAGGACAGGACTGCTCAGTGTAATCCAAGCATGTCCAAAAATTTTTACCAGCTTAACTCATTGGCCAGTACAAGAAAATAACAGATTTCTCTAGAGACCTTTTACAAAATATGTTTAACAATTATTCTTCTGAGTATGTTTTTTATTTGGTCACTCCTTCCATCAGTTCTGGAAAAGGACTGATTTCTTACCTCACTCATTGATTAGAATAAAATGTCAACTGAATAGGAATAAGCAGGTCAAGAAAGAGAAAAGTTAATTGCCTCTAACAGTGTTATGTTTGTAGTGTGCTGTTCCCTAATGTATTCCAGTTTCCCCAGCTCTCCACTTGCTTTGTATTTCTTTATACCTCATGAACTCCATAATGAAAAAGAAATAAGCATAGAGTGTTTCCTTTAAGTCATTCTGAAGTGTACTTAGGAATTAAAGAGCCTCAGTTTTCTTGATCTAGGTGCAGGAATGCCTGCCTAGCCCCAGTGGAGTGCACATTATAGCAAGACATCAGGAAAAAAAAAAGATACTTAGTGGGTATGTATTTTTTAATAATTAAGGTTTTAATATTGAGATAGTTTTGCATCTGCTCTTCTCTTGATAGTTATATATTTATTCTGCTAGTCAGTATGAGGTGTCATGGATGTTTAGTTATCAGCCACTACACTCTTGGTCTGTAATAGCTCTTTCTGAGGGTTTAGGGCAAGAAACCCAGATCAGTTCTCAGTTCTTTCGCTTACAGCCTTATGAAGAGATTAAATAATTAGCAATGCTTTTCCCCCCACAATTTTCCCAAATTCACAGTGACAGTTTTCTGGTTTAGCCATCACAGACTAATGATTATTTATCCATGTTCCAGAATGTGTGTATATATCATTCTGTCTATGTTATTTTTAAACTTTGTATTTTGAGAGAATGTTGTAAGGGCAGACTGGGTTCTTTTATGAGAAAATTTAAGTCACTCATGTTAGTTTTTTTTTTTCCTTATTGTCCAGGTATTTAGAAATCATGGTGACCACTCTAAATGTGTAGATAACAGTGTGTATAAATAATGCTTTTACCATCTAGCCCCAATTCTTTTGGTTCCAAGATCCATATAGTTTTATATTATGATCTTACCAGAACTGGAGCCTGCTTAATTATTTTCTTGAAACCAGTGTGACTTTTCCTTTGTCATTAAATTATATAATGCTAGCGTGAGGCCCTAAGGAGACCTGAGATCTCAAAATTTTGAGCTAGATGCAAAGTTTAGCTCAGGATAATGGCAGTGATTCTAGCACTGCTGCAAAGCCTTGTCTCATCAGCACCAGCCACTCACTATCCATAGCTATTATTGCAGTGTGGTAATGTAGCTGAGAAAAGTTACAAAAGTCCTTCTCTGGCTCAGCAGAATTAAAAGATGCAACTTAGTAAAACCCAGTTACCCCTTGCAGAATTTAGGTGCTTCAGGCCAAAATTAGTTTAATCTTCACGCAAGTTTAGGGGACAGGTGCTGAACATAACTCAGCTAGCAGTTTGCTTTGTTGTGCAATGAAACCCTCACATCCAGCACTGTTCCATGGATTCTTGTGGTTAGAGAAGAAATCCCAGAAATTTGTTTTCCAAATGGTTATATCAATGGCCTGTGCATAAATAATGCTGGAATTGTTTCTTGACGGAGGCTGCACTTAGACAATATAGTATCTGAAATGGTAATTGAAATGTAGCAGTTTGTTGAATGAGAGCCTTGGGCTTTTTGTGTGTATGGAGAGGCTTACTGTAAAAAACTGGTGTTCAGAAGTCTCCCCCCAGAAAGAGAATAAAGGAGCAGGAGCTGAACTCTCCCTGTAGGTATGGTTGTAACCACTTGCTGCAGTTTGCTAATTTCTTTACTGAGGTTATAACAATGTCTCCTATTCAGGTTGATTCACTACTTTTCCATTATCCTTTATTCAACTGCATTGTCATTTATCCATACACTATGGTTTCCTCTGTATTTCTCCATTTTCAGGAGCCATGTTGGCCTCCAGAAGTTGGCACTGATAAGGCTGTAATGGCCTGGGAAATGTGCCCAATTTGAGCACATATATTCTGAAAAATGCTAATGGTCCTAAAAATTACTCATGAAAATGTCACCAGGTGGTGATCTCTATTTGAAGCTGCCCTGACATCATTTAGATTAGCCAGTGGCAGGACTAACTCAGCTTTTAGCCTACCAGTGTGTAATACAAGCCTTAAAATACGTGAAACATAAGAATCTCGTGTTTGAGTTCATACTGTGTCACCATTTATCAACAGTAATAATTTAATAAGATTTTGTTAAACAAAATATTACTGTTTTCTAAGTGTGGTCATGTACATTTTATCTATTTTCAGTCCAAGTAATTGACAATTTCTTGTAAAAGCAAGGTAGAATTTATATACGAGGAATGAGAACGGGAAATATAGATTGAATTGCATGTGCCAAGTAAAAGCACAAGCACTTAAACTACTCTAATATGCTTGGGTCCTGATTTTATAGGAAATGAAATGTGTCAAAGACAGAGAGGAGGAGGAATTCTGACCCCTGAAGATTAATGAAACAAAACCCCTCATAAATGGTCTTGATCCTTATTTTGAAATGTCTTCAAGTGGTTCAGCTCAGTTTGATAGAGATCTTAAGTTTATGTTTCAGCTTCCAAGAGGTGTTAGAGAACTTTGGTATTGTTACATTTTTCTGTGTTAATTAAAGGCACAGATACTCATTCCCATTTCAGCACATTTCAAACCCCTGTTGGAGAATGATTCCCTGCAGCATCACAGCTCAGAGAAGCAGGTGTTTGACTAATGTTTAGTGAGGATGAAAACATTTTATGACAGATGTTCAGAGAAAAAGAAAACATAATCATTATTGCTGCGTAATTATAAATTAATTGAATTTTGCTGTAGTAGTGCCTTAGTCCATAGCTGCTGGAAGATGGTGAAGCTGTAGGAAAAGTCTTGTTCATCATGCATATCCATTTCTCAGTGGTCTGCTGCCAGTACTCCAGTGGATTGTAGTCAGATGTGCTTCAGATAGTTTTAATACACCAGGGAGGGAAGGAGCAGCTAACCACAGTAAAGTCATCGTTGCCTGATTACATCTCCTGATTCAGTGTAACTCTGATTAAACACACCTACACTGAAGTCCTCATTGTATATGCACTTGAAAAAAATTACTGTTAAGATGGCCAGCAGGAACTTGCTAGTTGCTCTTTTGAGACTATGTCTTGAAGACAAATTTTAATGTAAGGTGCTCATTTTAAACTCCTTATGGCTATCAAGCCTAATAAAAGCAGTTTGAACCATCCAAATATGGCTACCTAGTAGTGCTTAAATACTAATTAAAGATACTTATCATCTGGAATGGGGAACCTTATTGAAGTTAGTTCACAATTTCTGCTGACAAGCTATTATATTCTAGAAATGATAGGTTAATTAACATATCATAGCCATGGGGGAGGTATGGTTTGCTTTGTTTGTCCTTGAAAGAAAGATATCATTTTAGCAGATGAACTTAACCAGTAGTGTTGTGTCCTGTGAAGAGATCTGAAGTCAATGTGCTCTTTGAAAAATGGAGTTTCTCAAGTCTGTTTACTTGTGACAACTGTCTCTCTAGGAAATAAATTCTAAGGGAGAACTCAAGGATATTTAATGAATGTTATATTTTAAATTGAATTGAATCTTTCTCTATGTTTATACTTCATTTTTCTGTTGCTCTTTCAAGGATAAGGTTGTATAGATAAAAAGTTTTCTTTTTGTTTGCTACCTGTCATTTATGACCTGTTATGCCTTGATGCATCCTTGTAAAACAAAACTTTTCAGCATGCTTCATTATCCCTGTTTCTAATTGTTTGGATGCTCACCATTTGAATAATGTTACGATTATTCCAAGAGCATGAAAAAAAATTCTGCTGCAAACCAGAAAACCCTATAGAAGGAATACTTTTGTGTGAGTTTTTTTCCCTTAGGCAAAATCTGTTTTCCACTTTGCCACAGAAGGCTCCTGAGATCTGACACGATCTTTATTTTCCCCCAAGTTTTTAATTACTTATTTAATTTTTATTTAAGTCATATAACTCTTCTGCAAAGCACTGCTGTGTTACATTCCTGAAAAAGACAAGATTCTTCTCTTAGTGATAATCCTTTCTATAGCATAAGTGGGGAGCCCACTGAGGTAACTTAATTTGAGCATGACAATTCTCTCTGCACTGTTAAACACTGAGGGTTTAATTCCTGATCATAACCTCAGTCCAGAGGAAATGAAACTGCTAATCAATTTTCCTCCCTTAGTCTCATGCACTCAAATGGTATTGCAGTGAATATGTTCCAGGAGATTCACTGGGGCTGTGTTGCAGTTTCTGATCATTGTATTCATCCTTCAGGTTGATCTGGCAGAAAGCAGGATTAGCAAAGTCCCCATGCAAGGTTAATTCAGTGAGTGCTGGTGTCTTCTGTCATCTTTGACAGGTTCAACACAGCCGCACCTTCTTGCGTTTAAAATGGAAATATGTTGAGTGAGACTGGGATCTCTCACTGGTCTCAGACCAGTGGGAAGGTCTGGGGCAAGGAAGACTTACCCACAGTAAAATAGAGTTGGTTTAGGGGAAGATTTAAACAAACTGGGCATCCACAAGACCATGACCAGCCTGACAGCAAGCACTGATGGAATTGGCTGATATCATTGTGAGATCACTCTTAACTGGTTTTGAGCAGTCATTGTGTTTGGGGCACATTCCTAAGAGCTAGAAGGCGGCAAATGTCATTCTTATCCTGGAGGATCTTGGGAGCTACAAACTGGTCAGCCTTGCTTTGAGGGAAGGGAATCCATGGGGCTGATAATTTCTAAGCATATTAAAGACAGAAGGGAATTTGGAGTTGGCATGCAATTACGAAAGGACTTTCTTGCTCAGTAGATGAGAGGAGAGCTGTGAATGTTGTCTTGATCTGAGCTTTTGACAGAGTCTGAAATGCATCCTCAGGTCAAACTTACAAAGTAATTTATGATAAGAGAGAAGTCGACAGTGGGGTGGAGTGAAAATTAGCTGAGCTGCTGGCTTGGAGGTTTTTCATCAGCAGCACAAAGTCCAGCTGGAGTCCAGTCACTGGTGGTGTACCCCAGAACTGCTAGAACAAATACTGTTTAGCATCTTCATGGAAGACTTGGATGATGGGGGCAGAGTGCACCTTAATTTTACCCGCTGATAATCCAAATGGGCTGCTAGGAATCTGGTGGAGTTCAACAGAGGGAAGTGCCAAGTTCTGCACCTGGGGAGAAACAATCCATGCTCTAGAGCAGCACTGGAAACCAAGTGGCTGAAAAAGAGCTTGGCAAAAAAAAAGACCTGGGGGTCTGCTGGATGATAAGATGAATGAATCAGCAACTAATGTTAGCATTTGTCTTAGACTGCATCAGGAAATTATTCCCCACAGGAAAAGTGATTATTCCCCTCTACTCAGCACAGGTTGAGGGCAAATCTGAAATGCTGTACTCTGTTCCGGGCTCAATAGTACAAGAAAAATGTGGACTTGGAATGAGTCCAGGAAAGGCCATGAAGAAGATTAAGGGATTGAAAAATTGGCCATGCTGCATCAGCTGGGATTGTTCATCCTGGGGAAGACTTGGAAGGAAGGAAACCTATCAGATATTTTAAAGCAAAAGGAGTATCCTCCTTAACCAAGGACACACACTGAGGCCTGCCTGTGAAGGTATAAGCAAGACCGTAACAATCTGAAAGGTCTTTCAAAAATAGGCTGGAAGAGTTGCTTAATCATCATAGCACATTTTTTGAGAACAATGTTAGTGGTGGCTTCTCCTGCTCTGTAAGCACAGCAGCTTGTTGTAAGCCCTTGTGTTTCAGAGAAAAGGTCATTCAGGAGATCTACCTTGCTTTTAAAGCTCTTTTTGATGGCAGCTAGCCTAGAAGAAATTGTTACTGATGAAGACTTGCGTAACACAGTCCCCAGTATAGTCCTGAAAAGTAGTCCGCTAGTAAAAATTATGGTCTGTATCCATGGTCTTGGAAAGGCATCAGCCAACCAAAGAAATTGTATACAGCCAGATTGGTTGTACAATTTGTGTAGCTTGATCACACATTAACTGGAGATACTTTCACATTAGGTTGCTTCTGAGTTTAGCAGAATGATGCAGCTGATGAACATGCTTGGGAGTGTGCAGTGCTTTTTGTGCTTACTGATACTCCTGACCACAGGGGTATTGCCCTAAATTTCCTTGTGTTCTGAACATAATGCATCTGAGAGAAGAGACTTAAACAGTTCTGACATTCCTCGTTGCATATTTTTTTTGCTTCCCTGAGCCAGAAATGCTAAATTCTTGGATCATTATCTAAAGCTACTGTCTACATAGACTCATGGAGCTGCTTCTTTCCTTCCACTTCACAAATTTTTCGTTTTCAACAGCATTAACATACGCACTCATCTCGCTATTTGAGTCAGAGTAAATGTTCCAGCACTAACTATCTTCCTGTCTGCTCTCAGCTAAAACTTAAACTAATCATGTAAAAAGAAACACAGAGCTCTTTAGCATGAATTTCAGAGTTTAAGGAATTTTCTTGAAACTACCACTTGAAATTTAATTTTAAAACTTTCTGGAGTACTTGGTTTTCCTGTAATAGGAGTCAGAGCACTTGCTATTTTTGATGGATAACTAAAGGAACAGCATATTAATAATTGGCGATAATGGCATTTTGTGAGATGGCTAAAGGCAAAAGGGAAGGCTTTGTGTGACATCCATGTTTGTTCAGAGCTCACTGAGTATAGATTCTTAAAAGGTTATTTTGCCCTTGTAGGGACACCGAGAAGCTTGGGTTAGGGTTTTGGGAACTGTATGCACATGCAACAAAAATATATAAATGCTTTAAAAGATAGTAGCTTATTCAAAGAAATCTCAAATAAACTTAATCAATAAGTATAAAATAGCAGTTTCAGAATAGAGATTTTTTTTGGACAGTTATAAGGACCAAAAGCTCATTTATTACACTGCATTGAAAAGCCTGAGTTCTTTTACCTCTACCATAAACTTGTATGTATGCTAGAAGTTGAAAAGGTACATATTTTGATAAGACCTCTAAAGGACTTTCAATTTTTTTGGCTGCAAGGGAAGAATAGACCTCATTAGGCAAAAAGTAAAAATGAACAGTGAACTACCAAATTCGTTATGAAAGAAACAAAATAAGAAATGTGGAATAATTATTAGGAGCACTGATAATGAACCATCTCTTTAAATTGCCAAGCATTTTCCATTATGTTAGATTTTTGTAGTATGTTAGGTTTTTCCCTCAAAACTCAATACCTTATTGTTTTCACCAACCTTTAAAGTTTTCCAGGCTCAAAGACCTGCAGCAGGAGAGAGGTTTTTGTAAATACTTCAAAATTCTCATTGAATTATAAAATGTTACAAATTACTACTTCTCTTACTCAATTTGCATTTCAGAAAGAGGTTTTTGTAGGTTACTGAATATAAAGGCTGCAAGTCCATGCTGCTGCTGTGATGTGATAATAAACTATTATTGCAAACTTCTGCAAGTAATTAGATTTAAAAAAATCAGGATCTTAAATTTAGTCAGTGTAAATAATAAGTGCAGTATTTTGAAATTTTTTAAAGAAGTAAACACAGCTATATATATGGTAATAATTTTATACTTCTTGTTTTAAAGTGTGTTCAATGAGATCCTTGCATGAAAAAAGACTTTTTTTTCTGTAAGCCCACAGCTACAAAAAAAAGAAGATTGAAACCCTGACTGCTAAAGGTGGAGAATTCTCAGAAGGTAGGTGTTGTCACTGATTAGAGTCTGACACTCCTGTCTTCAATTCTGTTCATATTAACATCTATGAAATAGAAAATGCAGGGAAAGTAATGGGCAAAACCCGACAGGATTCCCATATTTACTAACTGGACGATATTTGGCACCCTATTAATGAAAGATACTGGTGAAATGCCCAAGGAAGTCTAAGCAGAAAAAGCATATATATGGAGAGGCTCGGTGTAATACTCTGCACTAATTAAGGCAAATTTACATTTACCTCTAATTTTGACACAGTTGCTGTGAGGACTGAATAATTGATGCATAAATTCTTTCTGTTATGCAGCTCAGAATGCGAATGATAAAAATTTATGACAATGACCTAAAAATGTATTACAACAGTGTCTTATTCAGTCTTCACTCTCCATTGTGAACTTCGGAGGAAATGCAGCCCTAAAAATAGACAATGTTTGAGAGGAAAAATATGGAGGTATTTTAAGTTTTGTTAATAATGCATAATGCATAATGTAAATAACAGCAAGTTATGAAAAAATGCATACTGTGCTGACACTGATTGGGTAATAATTTGGAATGCACTTTGGTGAGAAGCAAAATCACGAGCTGCAGAAATGCCGATGATGCAGATTTTTCTCCATTTCTGGGGACTGTATGTTTTCTGCGTTTATTCTGCAATGTATAGAAGGCTTGACATGATTACATTTGCAAGTAGATAGATGAAAGAAACCCTCTTCCTGCTGCATTTAGTAATTTAAAGCAGGAAAGTTGTCTGGTTGGTCAAGGAGATGTGCAGTTGGGCCTTGCACATGCTGCACACAGCTGCGCTTACCTGGGCTGGGTTTGCTCTGCTCTCTACAGCTTGGTCAGGTGTGGCTGAGCCAACTCTGACACAAGATTTGCGGAGATCCTTAAGTGGATTTTAGGCATATAATTTATATAAGAATTTTTTTTTTCATCCTCAGCAATAGCAAGGGCCAATTGTTTCGGAGTTTTATTTGTTCTTGTTTGTTAATGCTCTGATATTAATACAGGGCTGTTGAGGATTAACTTGCCAGCCTCTGAGAATCATCAATCATTTGTTACAACTGACTTACAAGTTCTGTAATAATCCTGTTACTTGGATATTAGTGTGACATGGGGTAAAGCTGCGTGTATAGCTGTCAGATGAAGAAAGTAGGATATGTATGTCATTCTCCAGGTCCATTTTCAGAGTCTCTGGGAAAATGATCTATAAATTTGAGTCAGAACATAAGTATATGCATTACTAGGGCTGCACAGATCTGTGATTTGAAGTTCAAGAGGAATAAACACATGGACTATAGTAGCTTTGTAGCTCAAAATGTATTTATGTGCTGTAAAGGTTCCATAGGTTCTGATTGTGCTTGATTCTAGCTAGCACTGTTACATAATTACATTTTCTAAGCCTGTTCTTTTCAGAAAAGTAATCTTTTTACAGTGTTCATGTCAAAAAACAAACCCAAACCAAACCAACCAAACAAAATAAACCTCAAAAAAACCCCCTCTGAAAATCAATTCTGCTAATTTTAAACAGGCTATATTTACTTTCTAAATTAAATCAAAGATATGGATTATACTTCTGTGTAAAAATGCTTGGCATGAGCTCTGGCCTTAGAGAATATAATAATTGAATATGTGAGATTGTTTAAAAAGAAACAACTGTTAGGTAGCATCCCCAATGTCAGTTTTATAAACTGCTTCTGATATAGCAGTGATGTGCATATTTTAGATTAAACCCAGTTTAAGACAATTTCTTTTTTCATAGTCCAAATGCATTGAGTCAGTGTAATTTAAACAGCAGTGTACTGGTGTTACAGTTGCAATGGCCAGATTTACTTTCTCTGGAAGAAATAAATTTTAAATAGGAATGAAAGAAAGAACTTTTTTTAATAGAATCCATTTAATATTCTACTTGTTGGTCATCCTCACTGGTGTAAAATATAATAATTAATTTTTATTAGCATGTATTGTAACAATATTTTGCACAATACATACATAATCAACAAAAACATGGGCACTGTGTTAGCAGAATTCTGCTCTGTGTTCCTCGGTGTCTTCCACTTGAGGATATCAGAGACACCCGTAAATGTCAGAGGAAAGCAGCCTAGTTGGATTCTGCAGAATTTGTAATTTATACATGAAGATCCCATATTCTGCACACAAGATTTCCTGTCATCTCTTATGGCAAACAAGATATTCCTGGGCATGGTTGTATGCAGATGTTGTATTTTCTGATGTAAGAAAGGGTGAAAACCTAGCTTCACTAATTCGAAAGGAATATTCTGGGTGAAACCAGGTTTTCATTTAAGTTCTTTTTCTGGATGTCTTTTCAACTGCTTTATTTGGGATACTAATAGGGATTTTTTTGCTGCATATTCCACTTAAAGTGTAAAAGATTTTGCAAAGCTTGAAAGGTTGCTTCTGTTGTGAAATGAATATAAACCTTTCCAGATAAGTACCTCTAAATAAAAAGAAATATATTTTGCTTTTTCCGTGCTAGGAATCTTGTAATCAAAGATAATACATAAGATTAGGTAACTTATGCCTGAGTGGGAGCTAAAATGATGATTAAATACAGATTTTCTTTCAGTTTCTCTGTACAGGACAGTCCCAGCATTTTTTCTCAGTTGTGTGGACCTTTTTCATCCCCAAGTTTAAGAATGGGAATTCTTCATGTATCAGAGTGATATGATAAGAAAGGTTTGGTAATCTTCTAATTTTAGTTTTTCTTGGACACCTTTTAATGTGCCATTTTTGAAATTGGGCATTATCATCATGATCATCTGTCTTTTTAACCCCTGATTTTTGCATTTATAACATAATAAATAGCTGTCCTCTGAGCAAAGGTCACTTTCATCTATGTTATTTAGACTGCAACAGCTTTCTTTTCAGATATTGGATGATGTGAAGCATCTGTAGTAACTGCAAAACAGAGGCCAGTTTGTTTTGTCCACGTATGAATTGACCCTCTTCCATCTGAGACAACATAAAGGTGAAAATTTATTGAAGTGTAGAAAGACCAGCAGTAGTATAAACGTCATTACCTACATGCACCTGATGCATTTTCTCTGCTCTTGTTACAAAATTGTATTTTTCTGAAGTAACCTAGAAATTTTCAGTGAGTGAATTGAAGAAAAGTCAGAAAGCAGCAATGTTGATTCCAACAGCCTGGATTGCAGACAAAGGCTCTGTTAAGTACCTACAATAGTGGGGTAGTGCTAGAATATTTCTGACCTTTTCAAGTTAATTGTTTTGAAAGTCACTGGTATTCTGTTTTTATTACTAAAGCTTTTCCCTTGAAGTGTTCATAATTTAAATGTTTTTCTGAGTCATGCAGTTTAAAAAGTTAAAAACTGTGCAATGTAATAAAATGAAGAGAACCTTGATATGACACAAAGGAAGAATTACGTAATGTCAGGTTACCTTTCTTTGTTCTGACTGCTTTTTTTTCTATTACCTCTCTTCTTAAAAATGTAAGTAATACATTGTTCTACCAGGGCTGTGCTCTTGTGAAGCAAATAACAGATATATCTGAAAATGTAGGAAAAACTAGATCTAATGCAGATCTAGATCTAGATACTGCCATTCTTAGTTTCGAGGGAGCATTGCTGTTTCACGTTAACTGTCTGTCCACCGGGAAACTCAGATCCTTTTCTGCAAAGCTGTTTTCCAGCTGCATAACCTGTGCTGGTGCATGGGGTTATTCCACTTCCAATGCAGGACTGGACCCTTTCCTCTGCTGGGCTCCATCCAAATCCTGTCAGCCATTTCCCTCTGAACAGCAGCACAATCCTCTGGCTTATCAGCCACTTCTTCTTCCAGTTTGCGCCATCAGCATCTACCTCATCATCCAGACCATTAGTGAAAATATTGAACAATTTTGGACCCCAAACTTATTTGCTACATTTATTGCCACTTATAGACTTGTAAAAGATTTCACTGGGTTCAGCATGCAGTGGACTTTGGCTTTTCTGACTGTCTCTGCATGCTTGGGCCAGTGTCTCTCTATGCCTGCCAGGTTACCTGTGCCTGTTTTCACCTTCTGTATATTCCCTTTTAGTCCAGGGCTGTGGTCTTGCTTCTTTCCAGTGCCTTCTCTCAGGATCCTGAGCTCCACCATCCTGAGCTCCACCATCTCGTTGTCTCTGCAGGTAAGGCAGCCCTCACCCTTCACACACTGGTGTGCCTCAACCTGCACCTCATTTATAAACAAAGATTATAATGCAAACAGAGCCCCTTGTTTGCAAACAACGCCTGCATCAACAATTACAAAAATTACGGTGCCTGTAATTTTGAGATCTCTGTGTAGTCCACAGTGGTGCATAATAAATACATGTCCAATAGAGCATCAGTTGACCATGAGAGATAAAGCACATCTTCTGGCTACTCTTCCCACAATCATACTGAAAGGAGTTATTTTCTGGGGCTTTTAGTACTCCCTATGTGAGAGTAGGAGAACGTTAATATTTATAAGTTACATATACACCTAAAGTCTATGTGTAACTTTTTATGTCAAATCAACTAATTACAGGATTTGTACATGAAATTTTTTGACACATCTGAAAGCAGGTGAATGTGTAAATTTTTCAGAACTCTTTCTCTATGGAGTTTTTGGGGCACCTTGTCAGATTGTACATCAAAGAACACTTGGCCATGGTTCTCAAGAAAGTTCAGATAAGGTAAGTTTTCCCTGTATCAGGGAGAAAAGCTAAAGTGATGGAGCTGAGACAGACATGCTGGACATAATTGGAGATGTGGGTGGGAAGAAACCTGTAGGTGATAATTAATTTGAACACTGGAAAGCAAGACAATGCATGACAAACTTCGAGTAGGTCCATCTGTGTCAAATTGTGTGTGCTTTGTGAAGCTACAAGAGTGAGCACTGTCTGAATAACTGCTGTTTCTGCAGGATTTTTTAAATTCTTCTTACTTCCAAACCAAATTTCTCCTGTGTGGTTGGTTGAATGCTACTTAGTTCAAATCTCTCTTTGACAAACAAACCCTTCCAGGTTTTGGAAGTCTTCCAGTTCTGTTTTTTTTAAGGGCTGCTGGCTTAGATCTATCAACCAGTGTCTGCTTTACAAGACTGGATAGGATTGAGAGATTAGTAGCAGTAATGGGAAAATAGGAACTGGGAAGTAAATATCTATTGGAACTTCTTTTTACTGTATAGAGAAATGGAAGTCCGACAAACAAATGTTTACTAGATTCAGTTTTCAAATTATATATTAAATAATAATAGTTCATTGATTTTTTTGTTCCCCACAGCCCACTGGGGGATCTATAAAATTGTCTAGAAACTAATGCTTCCAAGTTTTAGTCATAAAGGATATGGAGAGGAAAGGCAGAAGAGGGTTCCATCGCAATAGTTTCTATGATATCTCTATCCAAGGGTCTGAGGGACCATCAGGATAGGCAGGCTATGTAGTGTATCATTTAACTGTTGTGAAGTTAAAATTACACAGTTCTGCACAATAAACTTCCTAAGAGTCTTGGTCTACCCTGACCTGCTTCTGTTGAGTGAGCACAAAACACACTCACAGTTTTCATTTATGGAGAATAACGAAACATATTTGAGAGAGGGGCAGCAAAGACTCAGATGTATCTATATAGTTCCTTACAATCTACAAAGCAAGCAGAAGAGAATTTCTGGTGGGCTTGATTTATTGATTTTAATCTGCAGTGAACTGACAGAATGTTTCTGTCCTGCAGCACACCTGTTAAAAAAGTATAATTGCAGAGAAGTGTATGAAATAGATCATGGAAATGTTTCCTTCTGGCTTTTCTTCTTGGCAGAGGTGCTAAATGGTTATTCCTTTCATCATATGGTTCTCACACTGTAAAATATAACCTGCTTTTTCTCTACTGCATAAGTCAGGCAAACTGCCCATGCACTAGCAGAAAAATAAATAGATGACCTTTCTGAAACATTGAAAATTTTCAGGGCTTTTTAACTGGCATTTCATTTGTGTGTGCTGCAGTCACTTGAATTGGCACACTTTCTGTGACTTCACATTTCTCCTTTCTCCACATCAAATATAATTCATTTTGAAAATTAGCAGTGACATTTTATACTGAGGCTTTATTAATCTTTGAAGTTATAAGATCCAGTCTTCCTTTGAGTGGAACATTTATAAACAATATCATTAGAATTCTTCTAACAGGTCCCAATTAAGAATATGGAAAAAAACCCGAGAAAAGATTGTTATGTTAGACTTGTGAAAGTCCAAATCCGGGACAAAAATAGCAAGCACACCCACATGGATGTCCTGAGGACACAGTTCTCTCCCTATCTCCTCTATCTCTGATACTCTACTGGTATGAGGTAGTGATATAACTGTTTAATAAAGAAGTGGCAGGGGAATAAAAAAATATTACCTTAACTATATTCTTTAGAATTTCGTTTAAGGGAGTTATCTTTTTGTATCTAATTCAACTCTGTTTCTGGTTCATTAACAGTTTGGAAATTGCAGATGAATGAACATAGGCATAATAACTTAGAAGGGTTGGTTCATTTAAATGAATAAGTGAGATTGTATGTGTTGTTTATGTTGTACGTGTCCTCTAAAGATCCAGCAGATCTAATAACTTGAGTCTCAGTGATGACAAAATACTACTCTTTCATTATTGAAGCCAGATATTATTTTAAAAATATTCAAGAAAAAAAATAATTATCCCATGTCTTGGGACTGCCACATGAATGTCCTTCGGTGAAAAATTACTTATGTATTCGGTATTTCTTGAATGGCTTTAGTAAAGCATATGAAACATATTAATACAAAATTCTCCCAGAGCACTGACACGTGCCAGAGGGCAGATTAATGAGAACTGGATAGCCAAGCCACCTGCCTGATTTTTGCACTGACAATTCACTGGTGTTTTAAGAAATTGTTAAACGAGTCTGTAATTTTTCATTGCCAGAAGTACAGTGTCTTAGACTTTCCTTGGGTTCTTAATCAATATAAAGGGTAACAAGAGAAAATAGTCTTGGCTGCAGGGGCATTTGTACCACTTCTGGCTGTAATACCAATATAGCTGCCACATTTGTCACCTGACATGGCAATTATGTGTTTCTCAAAGAGGAGGCACTTGGTTTGCTGTATTGTGGCTCCATATTTACAGATGCTTAGTCAGTCAGAAAGATTATCATAGAAAATTCCAGTTACTTACAAAATTGACACATAACATATCACAATCAAAACTGACGTATCTCTTATAAATTTTCTGAGCTCTTAGATAGTTAATAAAGTTGTGCTGTTTTGCTACTGTAAACTTTTTTTTTTTAAAGAGTGGGAGAAGATGCCCATGCTTGTTGAAAAAGCTTTGATTCACGTGAAGATACCCAGATTGTTTGCAAAAGACAGGTCCCAGGCAAAAATCAGACAGATAATAGAAGTTGCCATCCCTTTTTTTCAGTTCTACCCTATGAAATCTTGGTATGCCCCCATTCAAAAGGGGGGAATTCTGTCTACAAAGATTTAAACTCATGCAACCTTAGATACAGAGAATAGAATAGAATAGAATTTGAATATTTGGCCAAATAGAATTTGAAAGGAGTTAAAACTCAAGTAGGCCCACAGGCTAGAATGAAGTGTGTCAAAGGTTTGATCTTCTGATTTAAGAAGTATTTAGGTGTATCCCAGCTACAGTTTTCCCAAAAAGAACTGTCTTCCTTACCCAAACTTTCCAGGAAAGTTAGCATAATTCACTCCTTAGGCACAGGATACTCATAACAGGTTTTTTGCCCAGGGCTACGAGTTTGACTCCTGAATCTGGAGGATTTTTTTTTTCTTTTCAGGATTTTCTGGGATTTGGTGCAGCTGGGCTTTTTTCCCCCTCATTTTGCTACTTCTACTGAATTAATCACTTGATGGGAAGCAGTTGAAACTGAATAAGATACAGGGAATTCAAACTGAACTTGAGCACATTCATTCTCACTGCAGGGCAGTGTGAGAAGCTTCGCTGATGCAGACCAGATTTCTCACACCAGAACAATCCATCTGCCTTCCTCACCAGCCTCCTCAGGGGCCCCTGAGAAGACAAGAGCCAGCCTTGCTCTCTGCTCCTCCCAGCCCCATCATGCAGGTGGTGGGGGATGAGACACCCATCCTACAAGCTGCACTTCAGATGGTGGGCGCAGATTTGGCTGCGTGAGGTTGTCAAGCCATGCCATAGGAGCTCTCTCAGTGCAGCAGTAGATGTGTGCCTGTCTCAGGAGCAACCACCATAGTCTCCATCGTGTGATCATTGAGGAATGCACTGATATATTTAGTGTCATTGTGGCATAACTTCACCTAAGTAGAGGGGATGGGGAGATCTGGCCCCAACTGCTTCCATCAAAGCCTACGGGACTTACTTGTGCAAAAAATAATTCACCCCATTGTAGAATAGAAGATCTGCAGAAAATGTGTTGTTGTGTTTGCTGCGAGGTTTGAAGGAAGTAGCTTAGAGGAAGGAAATTTATGTCTGTTCCTCTCAGCTCAGCGAGAGAGATTGCACGCAGTTCAGTTCTTGCCTACAGAGCTTGTCTCAGGTCAGTGCCTACACAAATTAAATTCCCAAATTTGACAGATGGGATGTGTTTGGTGTGCATGTTCTCAGTTGCGTGCTGTGTCCCTACATGAAGTAGCTGGAAAAGGAGAGGCGTTGGAAAGGGGATGGGTGTTGTTTTGGGAGAAGGTTCCAGGTCTGGCAGGAGGACAGTCAGTGCAGCTTGGGAGGCTGCAGCTCAGTGTGACACAGACCACCCTGAGGGGCACAAGCAGCACCCAGAGACAACCAAGTGAACTTCCTTGGGATCAGAGGAGACTGGAAGAGTTTGGTGCGGTCCAGAAAGCCACACAGCTCTCCAAAGTGATTCCCATGAGAAAGGGTCTCTCTCCAAGGTCACAATGAGGAGAGGAGAGATTTGTTTGGAAAACTGTTTCATTTTCATTCTGTCAGATGTGGTCACTTGGAATTTTTTGCAACTTAAAAGCCAGATTATTTCTGTTTGTTTCATATAACTTATCCCTTCTTCAGTTTGAAAGCCTTTTGCCTTCTTACATTGTCTTCCTACAGACTGAGATCTAGGCAGAGCCAGATCGCACAATTGCTGCCTTTCTATAAATCAGTAATTTCTGGGCATTCAGTATTTCTATAGCTCCTGTCTGTAAAAGACACTATCAGCTGATCTTTGGTGTGGCTTTCAGTTGGTTTTGATGTGATAATAGAGCTGACAATAACTTCCTGCATGTGAAACCTTTGTTCTGCAGCTTTGCTATCTGGGTGCTGCCTTCTGCACCAACACTGTCTGGTTCAATGATTTTGACAGAAATGTCTATATTTTTCTTTTCTGGCCTCTGTATTTTTCTTAGCTACTCTTCTGCATATGTGCTTAGGTCTGTAGAGCTTTTGATGACTCAGCTTGTTTGAAATGTGCAGTTCTTTGTGGTGCAAGTAGGAAGAGACCTAAGTAAAACAGTTGACTGTGACAGATTGTAGGCAGGCAGGGCTCTTCCTGTGCTTCATAAAATCTGCTAGGGTGCACGGCTGTGAGAGGAAATGGCGCCACGAGTCTTCTCACCATATATGGGTCTGGAGAAGTATTTATATTTTCATGTAAGGCTAAGACAGATTTATTCCCAGTTCATTTCAGTTCTTGCCGCTCAGTTCTGTTTTTATTCACACTTGCTCATAGCTTTCACACACTTGCACAATCACATGCAAATTTGAAAATCTGCATGAAAAACTAATAATAGATTTGAAGGTCATGATGTTATTTAATGCTTTAGGGAACGTGGTACAGTGAACATACTATGCAGGAAGTGCATCTTATCAAGCAGGTGCCCTTGCCATGTTCAGCAAATGATACTTCTACGTGGTCCCTGGCAGGCGGTCTCAGAGCTACAAGTGTTCAGTACATCTGGCCCTAATGCTTGGGGACTACATCAGCATAAAGGCTGCCATTTCTAATTACTGCCAAATCAGAAAGTGCAGCAGGAGGATCTTTCTAGTCCCGACTTCTTCCGAGTCATGTGCCGGTCCTGAGCTGTAGCAGTGTGTAATGAGCTGGTGGGCATTTGTTGTTCTCTGCAAGGGTCCTTTCATAGGGCCTTTCAAAAAAGTCTCTGCCCCATCTTTAAGTATTCTTAGACTATTCTCATCTAAAGAAAATGTGGCAGGAAGAAGGAATTAGAGCTATTAAACACTCAGATAAGGAGATGAAAATATAGGAAGTAAATAATGAGACAGGTAGGATAATATAAAAAGAGAGTGCTTTTCAGTCATTATCAGTCTTAATGTTGAAAGTCCTTAAGTCAAAGGTATTAAGGCACATCCAAACATTTGACCATAATCTGCAGTGTAAGAAGGCCCTAGAAGACATGATGAGGTTTTGAGAATCAATGTCCTTGTCCATCATGGCCAGGATACTCAGTGCTTGTGAATATATGAATATGAAAGAATGTTTGTTAAAGAATGAATGAGTTAAAACCATGTGAGAAGGACAGTGACTGAGTGAAGATAATTTTGACTGAAATAAAATTGCCTATTTTTCCTTTCTGGTCTCTCACCAAGTTTAGTCACAATACTTGTGTAACACTGGTGCCATCAGTTAAATTCAGAAATACATAACCAATTTTACATTGTGTTAGTGATGTTATAACATTTAGAAGGGATAGGAGAAGAGGCTCATTATATTTTGATATTGAATATGTGTAATTCAGAACTTAAGAGTGAAGAAGCACCAGGACAGCATTATTGTTCCTTTCCTTGACATGTGAGTAGGTAGGTAAGGAGGCCCTGTCACTACAAATTCAGTATTAAAAATGTATATTCTGTTGAGAATTGTCTACTTTTATTAACAGCAAGTAGAATTGCCAAGTTCATTTTTCAGGGGAAGCGATGTTGCTACTGGCACTGAATGTATTCCTCAACATTTCCAAAAGTGCATTGTTGCATACATTGTTTGTGTAGCATTTATTCATGTTGTTTGCTATGTTTCTCTATGTGATCATAGTGATAGACTGTACTGTTGAATTCACAGTTCTCAGTTTGCTTTTGGGTCAAATGCTGATGAAAAGTGCATCATTCAGCCAGAGCCATAACACACTGCCTCGCAGTTGCTGAGGCTCTAAGGGTTGGTTATTTGCAGGAAGAAAAGGACACGTTCCTGCATTCACACACTGGAGCAACAAATGAGAAATGGGATCACGAACTGGGAAACACAAGGGTTTTATATCTAAACCACTGTCTGGATGCATTTCCCTTGGGGAAATGTGCTTTGGGGAAGTGCTGTTGCTGGTGCATTTCCCCTAAGCACGGTGGGAAGGACACTGCTGTGCTGCTCAGCATTGCCTTTGTGAAGTGCCACGTGCTCTTTACAATGGCACGGACCCCTCTGTGCCAATGGGAATTTCGCCTGCTATGAGCCATTAATACTGAGGTCACCATCTGCTTCTTTCTGCTTCTGGGTGAGACAAGGACTGTCTTTTTTCTTTTTTTTTTTCCACACAGTTTGCAGCCAATGTTTGAGTTTTAATATCTTTAGTAAAGGAAGAGAAAGAGGTGCATCAAATGAATAATTATCCTAGAGGCTTTTTGTGCATTAGTTACACAGGAAAAGCTGTCAGACTGCAGTCCTGAGACCAACAGTGGGAGTTTATAGATTTTGAAAAGGTGGCAGCTCAGACTCTTCTTCTGTATTACAACTCTGTGAATGTGCTGATGTGGTTTTACACATGAAACTATTGCGCTCAAAATTTTAGTCCTGGCACTCATGTACTATCTTCTACAATACAAGACATAATGGTGCTTTCTGATATGAAAATATTTTTCTCCATACGATCATTTGCGCTCTTCTCGCAGAGTTTAAAACACAACCATTTTTATTTTCTAATGTTGCATCTTATTTGTGCAGGAGCACTAATTACAAAGACACAGAGCAGTAGAAAATCTGAGTCAAAATGTCAGTGACGGCCATCAGATTGGAGAAACACACTGTCTCCATTAAAGTGTCGTTAACCTTTGGTTGAATCCAGGACCAAAAGCTCTCAAATTAATATTAAGAGGGAGTTTGCAAAATGAAATGCTGGAAAGATGAGTAAAGAACCAACCCAGTGCACTGACCAAGCTAACTTTCAGGACATTTAGTAGAGCAGCATTGTTAGGGAATAATGGGCACTTTTATTGGTAAACTGAGCACTTTCAGTGTAGCTAATGAGACACAGGAAACATGCAGGTTCCTCATACAGTTTTTCTTACCACTTTTCAGATTAAATTGGCAGCACAACATCTTTCTTCTATATTGTAATACAATATTTAATTTAAGTTTGAGCGTTGGTTTGAGATACATTTTGCATGAAAGGTCTTTCACAGAATAACATTGCTGTATTTTTACACTGTCGGATACAAGAAGCAAATGTAGACACATGAGATATACCACAGAGGTTGTTTGAGGTGAGAGCTGAATAAGGTAGATAGCAGATCCAGTATCCAGTCACTTGAATGAAAAGAACACTGAATGCCTGGGACAAAAACTGCGGAAGTGTGTTTTTGTTAGAGTGCTGTGGGTTGCGCCCCCACTCTCAACTTAATCTTTCCTACTGCAGTTTCTGCTTGTTTAAAGAACTGTCTTGTTGAAGTCTTAATGTGTCCCCTACTCCTTTTCAGATGAATATTTATTGACTCATTACAAGATTTTACAAGTAAAAGCAATGTTGGGGATTATTTGCTTTTTTTCATCATGTTCTAAAACTTCCTAAGTGATCAACAAAGAAATTTTGATATTTCACTTGACATTTAGATTTTGCATAGTGTCATGAAACAACCAAATATTTCCTCTAATGACTAGTCTGGGAATCCCATATAAATAAAGCCATACTTCAGTGTAGTATGTTTGCTTATTTGTTTAGACAGATAAAACTGAGGAGTTTAAACAACATGCCAAGGGTCCCCCAAATCTGACTAGTTTTATTATTTCCAGATGTCACTTTGTAATACCTGTTCATTGCAGGCTGAGGTCAAGAGAAGGGTTTTTCAGTGGTATCAGACAAAGCTGCAGTATGCCTTTTGTGACAACAGAAATTCAGTGTGAGATGAATGCAGCACAGAATACTAAAGCTCAGTATGCCCCAGTTTCGTGGCTGACTGGAAAGCAGGGCTGTTCCAAACTGAAGGTAGAACAGTGGGGGGTTCTCCTTGTACAAAAGTCGGGTTCTTGTTTGTCTGCCAAGTCCCAGCTATCCCCAGGAAGTGGAGCACTTTTAGAGACTGTTACAAATCACCAATACTTGAAATACCTCTTCAGTGTACTATATTCCTTTCAAATATAGGAACAAACATGCAGATTTTGGAAAAATTAAGCCTCTGTTGCATATTCTTACTTGATGTCTTTGAGGAGTCAAGTGATAGCTTTTCACTCATTGCCATTTCCTATGCTAATTCTGGTAAAAGTAGTAGTAATATTGGGACTTAAGGTTTTATATTTCATAGAATCACAGAATGGTGATGTCAGAAGGGACCTCTGAAATCATCTGATCCAAGCCCCATCTCAAGAAGATTTGCCTAGAAGCAGCTGCTGAGGGGCAATTCCAGGAGGATTCTGAACGTGTCCGAGTATGGTGACTCCACAGCCTCTGAGTTACCTGTGCCAGTGCACAGTCAGCCTCATAGGAAAAATCCTTTTCCATATGTTCCAGCAGAATTTCCTGTGCCTGCTTGTGCCCATTGCCCCCTGTGCTGTCAAGGTGCTTGAAGATATCAGGTTATTTTGCCCCAGTATTGACCGGTTACTGGGGTACACGACTGGTTACTGGTTTCAAACTCAACTTGGTGCCACTGATCGCCACCCTGTGGGCCCTGCCACCCAGCCTGCTTTCAATCCATGTCAGTTCTGCTTCACCTCAATTTTCTTCAGATTTTCTTCATACTGAGGATAGATTGTTACTCAAATCTAAGTAGAGCTGAAACAATCATATATCAATAGAAACAGTTTGGTCTTAATATATTTTAATTTTAGATTGTAGTGGTTTGGTAATGCAAATGAATGTGGAGATCTGTCACTATAATTTTGTCCAAAATCCTGGCAGAGTTTTCTTTTAGATAACTGCTAGTAGGAGATAAAATACTGTTGCTTCATATTTGATTTTTTTCCTTCACCTGACTGTTTCAGTACAGCATAGTGTTAAATTTAGTTACCTTTTCTGTTTGCTACAGGAATAGAGAAAGTACTTGTAGAGCACAAAGCTGATGATTGCATTACCACCTCTAGACATGAGAAAGCTTCAGCTACTCATTTTGCTCGTGGCTTCCTAGCAGTTCATGCTAGGTATGGACAGCTGGATACTTTGAGGTGTCCCCAAACCACTGAATTTTGGCCATTTAGCAGTTGTCCAGTTCTCCTCACTGATAATTTGCATTCAGAATAGTGTTCTCTTGCTAATTCCGTAAGTGTTGGACTAACTCCTGTGTTTGTTGGTGGATTGTGTGTTCTTCATCTGAACTTTCAGGTTTTTGCATCAGCTATCTTGTTATGTGGAAGTGTGACTACAAACTTTGTCAAACAAAAACTGAAACCTCTAATGTCCTGTACTTATGCTTTTTCAAATTAACAGAGACTTCTGATGATGAAATTCTAGTCAGGTAATTTTCAGTTTGCTAAAATGAATTTTTTTAATTGACATAAGGCATCTCTAAAATAGGAATGTTATTTGGTCTTTGGAGGAGATTAAAGAATAGTTGTGTAGTTTTATTCTGCTCCTAAACCTTTCATGTCCAGTGTCCCTTTTATCTGTGTCTTGATGTGACAGATATTTTCAAATACTGAGAGTACTTGACGCCTTTTTCCTGAGAAGTTGCTTTTATTTTATTTGTTTTCCTTACCTTCAGTATTTCTGGCCAGAGCACAGAAGAGCTTGCTTGGCATTGCAAATCACAAAAATTCAAGATTCATCAAAATATCAAAGTTTCTTGGTGCAGCATCAACCCTTTAAGTCCTTTGAATTTTGTCTAGAGTTTATAATATATCTCTGTCCCTGGACTGTACAGGGTGTGTTCTTAAGCCTTTTAATGTTGCACAGTCAATGGAAATGCCACAATTAACACGATATTACTTATTTTTAAACTAACCTTTTGTCAACAAAAAATCCCTTTGAGCTGCTCATTTAACTTGTTGGGTGTCATGCCTCTTGTCCCAGGGGAACCCATCCCTCGCTGTCTGTGCTGTGCTGTGACATTGACAGCTTTTTGCTGAAGGGAATATTCACATATTTTTCCCAGGTAAAGAGACAGCAATATGATGAAATTTTGGGAAGCAGATACAATAAGAAAGGCAATCACAAAAAAAATACAGCTGTGGGGCTCACAGGACTTACACATAGCTGTGAGGCCCCTGTGTTCTATTCCTGGCTCTGTCATTGTCTGGTGCTATTGTGAACTAGTAAATTAACCTTGTTCTGTGACTGCAGCACCATTTATTAAGTAGGAATGATAATGCTTAGCACCACAACGGGGCAGTGTAATTCTTTGCTAATTAATATTTATTAAGTGCCAGATTCTCCATAACTCTGCACCTTTGCAATCATTTACATCTGTGCAAAATGAAGACAAAGTGGCTGAAAAGTGCTGTTATATTTTATACCTACTGCTTGCCAGCGTGAAGGGTAGTACCAAGATTGCAGCAATGGAGGATCTGTCTCAAATAATTTTTGAGACACTTTTGCCTGTAGGCACAGACCTACTAATTCAGGAGTGGAAGCACCCCTAACACATATATCCACAATTCTTCTTCTTAGAACATGGCACAGAGCAAAGTTACTGTCATGTTACTTAAGGTACAAACTTGCAGGACACTACTTCCCAGCTTGCTGCCTATGTGCATATTCTTAGATCCTAAGGTAGTTTATCTGCCAGTGCAGAAGGATTAAAGTCTGTTATTTACTGTGACAGTGTAAAAATTAATACCCCAGCTGAACCTTGCAATAACTCTTTTGTACCTCCAGGTTATTTTGATAAGCTTAGTGATCACATATTTTTAATTTTGTTTCAATATTGTAGCAAGTATTTAAAATATGATAAGGAATACAGGAATTCAATGAAACAAAAGAATTTAAAACTTTTGAGTCTTTTGCAGGTCGTTTGCCTGCTTTCTTTTTATATGGAAGAAGGCTTCAGATGTGAGCTTATTTTCCTTCTTTCCTTCAGTAATATTTTCCTTCTGGAGGTCTTTCAGTTGTCCCCAACAGGTGAATAGAATCACTGCTCTGTCATGTTCTTGGTTAGGCTGCCCAGAAGACTGCAAGACAAAATGCCACCTTAATTAATTGATGAAAATTAACAAAGAAAACGAGTAAGAGAAAAACCATCAGGCTAGCACAGAAGATGGGGGTGAGGGGGGGTTGTGATTTGGCAAGATCTTTGCAGAATCTTTTTGGCAGGTTGATACAAATCAATGCCTGTTTGCCATGCCTGGCCCAGCTTTTCTCTCAGCTAAATTTAAAGCTTCTTTTGAAATCTGACTGCATGACTGCACACTCTAGGCTATGGAAAAATGAATAAGAAGTGCCAGTAGTTTTGGAATTAAGAAAAGGAAATGTTACTTACTAGATTTTGCATTTACTGTTCTCATAGGCTGAAGGCGGAAGGTTATTGCAGCTTTATTCCTGTTCAGTTCAGGTTTCATTTGAAAAATTATGGAAATAAGACATTTTGTTCATTTTCTGTCCACTTGTCCTCAATTCTTTGCTTTGCATACAGCACTGGGCAGAATAATGTATATGTTAATCACAAAATTGCTTTAGTGCACATTCTTATTGCCTCTTTGATTATGGGCCTGTCACCAAGAGCTGAGCTGCTCAGAATACTCTCTGATTAATCATGTTCTCATCAAACACTTCACTTGCAGAGTATCAGATAATGATCCTCCTCACAGAGAGTTAAAGGTTTTCCAATAAATAGAAACTGTGGCTGTTGAGAACTCCAGACAGTGTGCTACCCAATAATTAAAGTGATGGGAAACTATTCTGTCTGTGCTTGTCTCTAGAAGATTAGCACATTAAAATATTCACTCTTATGATTCCAAGCAAAATCTAGGGTAAGAGAAACACCAGATGAGGTGATATGAAGTAAGCATGAGCATGATCAGCAAGTATGAATCTATATTAAATAAATGCCCTACCTTGCAGGCTCCATGACAATCCTCCATCTGCTGTTATTGCACAAACAGAAATGTGTTTTCTTGTGGCATCTGTTTGTGTTTGTGTTTGCTCACAGAGAGTATCACGTAGCTGAAAGAGTCCAACTCATCCTGTCATAAACTTTATCCTGTTCAATCTGTCTGCTTTAGCCACTGTAATGTGTGCTCTAGTTCCTTGTCCAGTCTGTAGCTCAAGAAACAGGATTTTCCCTGGAGAGTCCTTTACCTTCTGACACTGTGGGTAATAGGTATT
Organism: Melospiza melodia melodia; assembly: GCF_035770615.1. NCBI lineage: Eukaryota > Metazoa > Chordata > Aves > Passeriformes > Passerellidae > Melospiza > Melospiza melodia. The sequence goes on along the minus strand of NC_086199.1, from coordinate 69,282,148 downwards.
TTATATTGCAGATTGAAATGGACCAGTTAGAAAATAGCTCTTGATATTCTTTAGTACAGAAAATAAAACAGGTTCCAGAAGGCAAAACTGAATGAATTAGAGAGGCAGGAGGGGAAATCTGCTTTCATGCCTTGTCTGCTACATAAATATTTTGAATATTCAAATATTTTTATTGTATATCCTCCTTGATTTTTACACTCTGCAAGGCTGCAAGATGAAGGGGTATGAAAAATCTGGAGCTGCCCATTTCTGTGATGTGATGACGGATACAGGACATACTTTTATGTATACTATATACTTATAATATGTACATTATAAATGCATATTATATTTTGAAAAGACATCAAATCACTAATTAAAATAGTGACCACTTACAGATAAGTCAGTAATCACTCAATAAAAATGATGACAGTAGTTTGTTGAGGTTTTTTAGGTCTTGAGCAGAGTGAGATATACCTCATCAAAAGATAGGGTTTATCAGGTAGCTGAGTTACCAAGAAAGTGGTTTACCAAGCTAGCACATACTGCCCGATTTCAGTACTATTTATGAATTTGCTCTTAGCCCATGGCAATCATAAAGTAAATTTGATTTGGTTTAGTCAGCACTGAAGCAATCTTAAACTGGATCAGATTCCCTCATATTGAGGGAATATGAGGGAATACAGGTAATAAGGGTAAATACCGAGTGTATTTTGGATGAGCCATGGTAAGCTGTCAGACTCCAGTAAGGTGACTGTTTGCCTTATTCCTTTTTCTGCTCCAAGCTGCAGACCACACAGGTGTAGCTGCATTTCTCTTCACAGAGAAAAGCAAGGCACAGCTTCCCAAGGATATTTCTGGGATTCACATTCTCTGAACCTCAGAGAAAGAAAAAAACAATTCTTATTCAATTGCTGCTCCTCTTGCTGTTCACAAGAGGAATGCATTGTGGAAGATTGTTTACAAAGGAGAATTGGTGTTTGGATTCTGGTGTGAGTGTTTTGATTCATTGACCAATTGAAGCCACGTGTGTGTGTTGGGACTGTCGGCTGACAGTCACAAGGTGCTGTTCAGTTGAGTGCAAGGCAGATTCTGTGTAATATAGTGTAATATAATATAGAATTATACAGTATAATAAAGTAATTAATTAGCCTTCTGATATCCATGGAGTCAGATGCATCATTTTTCCCTGCCGCGGGGGTTGCCTTTGTTTCCGATAGAGAGGGAACAGAGAAGAGGTTTAATACAATAGCTGATGTAAAGATCCTGAGTGTCAGGAGACCTTCATTTAATCTCTGCTTTTCCACTCACTTGAAACATGACGCTGAAAAAATCATTACAGACCCCACACCAGAGCGCCTCCAAATTCTGGTACTGCATAGTAATTCTCATCTACTCTTGTAAGACATTTTATATCCTCTGATTAAAGGTTGAATTTAAAGGTGTATCCTTCCATAAAGACTAATTAGGTCAGGTTTTGTTATGTATTAGATTTTTATGAATGGGTCCCTTAACAGAGAAAAATTCTCTATGTTATCAAATAACTGACTAAATGTAAAATCATTTTAAATTGTGGCTTAAGGGCAGCTAACACCAGATACCCCTTTAATCAAAGGAGTGAAAACTATTAATGAGGGTGAAAGTGAGCCCTATATGTCCAGGTTGTGTGAGACTTGCACACTTGTTAATAAAACACAGAGTTAATTCTGTTGAAATTTAATTTTTTGCAGCACAGTGACTTCCTGAAAGGATGGTGAATCATTCCCTGCATGTTTCCTTGGCCAGAGCTAAGAGTCACAGGGTTGGTAACCTGTTCTGCTCTAGGCATGGTGTTAGCACTCCAGTCAGAGCTGATATTCCTTCACGTTAATCTGAGAAACAGCAAAAATGCTTCTCTCTAATCCTTTCTGGGGGAGGTAGAAATCATGTCTGTGATTTGTTTCTGTTCTCACAGGGCGTGCAAAGGGAAATCTGGCCTGTTTCTTTAAATGTACATCCTCCATTATATTTTCCTGGGGGAAAGAAGGCTGCAGATCTGTGCCTGGCAGTCTGAGCAGAAAATGGTAATTCTGTGATAAGCAGGTTTCCTATTCTTTGGGTGGTAATTGCACTGTCCTATGATGGTTGCTAAAACCCCTGTGATTTCTGCAGTGGTGAAATAAAGTGAGCTCTGCTTGTGTGTTTGGGCTGTTGGTGCTGGATTTTCTCTGGTACTGTTAGCATGGTCCCTGAGCACCTCACAGGTAGGGACAGAGACTTGGAATATGGGCCAGTGTAGAACTAGGAAAGAGAGTGGGTCAGATGCATGGATGGGATAATGTTGTCATCTGAAATGGAAAGAAGGGGCAACAAAATGAGAACTCAGGGTCAAAGGTTTAATTTAGAAATTATCATTGGAAGCAGCATTAATTGAAAAAGTCATATGTTTTCTCTTAAATATTCCCAAATTTCAATCCAGTTGTTGTAATTTGGAATTTAACATTTTAATTATACTAACACATTTTAATCCATATTCACTAAAGTTTTATATGTACTGTTGCAATTAAATTTAATCTAAACCTCAGCAAAATCATCACTTAGCAACTTTCTGCAGTCTGCCCATGTTTGTAGATGGGAGGAAAATATTGTTTCAACTGCTACATTTGAGGTAGGAATGGACTGAGCAGGTTTCCCAAACTTTAAGAAGTAAAGAGAATTAAGAATTGGAAATAGAACTGGATTAGTTCCTACAAGCCTCATTAGTTCCTACCAGCCTTGTTCAGCTCGTTACTGAGCCTCTCAGTATTCCACGAGCTGCTTCAGGGAGTTAAACTCATTAGGAAAAAAATCAAAGAGTTCAGATTTCCTCTTCAGAATATAACTATTTTACAAATAAAGGACTGAGTGATCAGTGCTTGCAAGGGGGAGAGAACGAGTGAGGGTGGAGGTTGGCTACCACTGGTAGCCAAACAAAGTCACTGAAATTTTATTCATTGAAGGCAAAGTTGTGCATGAAATAATTTTGAAATGTCACTCACTTTGGTGAGTTTTCTAGATAAGAATTACACTTATGCCAAAATATTGTCATCAAGTCTTTGTTTTAATTTACCTTTGAATTATGTCATGAGGTTTTCTGTTCATGGTTCAGCTTTCCCACTAATTTTTTTTTCATACATTATAAAAAAAAGTATTATTAGAAACATTCTAGTGAAACAAAGCATTTAGCAAAAAAGTTGCTTCAGGATAAAATGAGGTTTGAAGGAACACAGTGTTGCAGTGGCATGGCAATATATGTGTTTGATAGAGAGAAGAGGTAATTTCAAATTATTTAAACCAATGGAAGTGGTTTGTTGATTTATTTGTAACATGTATTTAAAGGACAATTTATGTGAAATACATACCATCATCCAAAGTTCTAGAAATATTAAATTTTTTTATATATTGGTAATTTGTTCTTGAAAGCAGTGTTATGTTTCCTATGTGGTGGTGAAAATTATATCCTCATTGATAATAACAGTTGAATAAACCTGATAATTCATAATTGTTATTCTAACTCATGAAAGGAAAACAAAATGGTAATTGCTGTACCTTAATTTTAAACCAAAAGCCTAGGGAGCTCTGCAGATTAGTAATTCATTCTAGCAGAAAATTTTGAGATATTCTATTTGGGACTCAAAAGGTGCTTAAAATCTTGCAGTTTCCTTTAAAGAAGAATTTCAATAGTAGTAAATAATATTTGTTATCACATTATGCATTTCTCCAGATGCCTAAATGCAGCACAAAAATCAGCAAATATTGTATATAAAATGAACTTTCTTGTGTGTATTCTTTTAGGCATCTGCTTCAAGATTTTCATTTGCACCTGACCATGAAGTTCTGGTTTTGCTGTGGTACCTGGTTTTCCTGGATGGTAGACTGTTCACATTTTCTCTTGTAAAAATGCTTCAGAAGAGCAATAGTCCTGAAAGCGGTACTGGGTACTTCAAGCTTAATGTTCTATCTCAGCGGAGATGAAGAAATCATGCAATGCTGTATTGATAGCAAGATATTAGCATGAGGCCAAGGTTGGAAAATAAATATCACCTTTAATTCTGTTGCATTTTGCATGTAGATTTGTTAATGCATCTAAGAGTATTTAAGCAAATGTGGCTTGTGTAGGAATCCCAGATGAAAAAAACTTAAAATCCTAAATCCTTTTCATATTCACACTGTTGACTCTTGACTTTCTCCTGTTCATATATATATATATATATATATATATATATATATATATATATATATATATATATATATAATTTCACTTTTGATTCATTAGTCATTTAAATAAATTAGTGACTACATTTTTTTTCAGTAATTATTAATTGATATAATGTATGGCATTCCCATGTTAGGGAACCCATGGTCAGTAATTTCACTGCAAGAAGAGCAGGGTAGTCTGAACTTCTGAACTGGGAAGGTGGCAGAAGGATTGTTGTCCTTGCTGCTTTTGTAGCACTAAGAGGATGGAGGCAAATGGCTACACTGTGTTGACTTTTTTACTGGAGCATCCCAGTGTCTGTTTCTCTGTGAAGCAGAGAATTTCTCCTTTCTCTGAAGCAGAGAATTTCTGCATTGAATGTTTTCCAGATTGCACAGAAGCAGAGATAACAAAATTTCCATCAGGATGACCTGGTAGGAAAAGCACGGGGTGGGGAAATCATAATGTGTGAGTGCTGTTCCTTGCTCTGCTACAGACACCTTAAATAACCTTCAACAAGCCCATGAGAACTCTTTAGCATTTCTCCTTGCATGATACCTAATTCTGAAAGAAAATATGAGTTTTATTGTATTTGTCTTTGCCAACACTAAGTTCTTTCTGAAAAGGAGTCATTATAACAATGCAAAATATTAATTCTTTGACTTTTTAAAAAACTAATGACAAAGGCAATTCTTCTTTTTTGTGGTAGCATTATGTGTGCAAAATTAGATTGGTAGCAATGGCTGAATCAGTACCAAACTCATCAGATCTGAGTCAGCAACTTAAAATAAGATTTAATTTCCTATTTCCAGTACTCTGGATTCACTTTTATGCAGAGAAATTGATTGAGTATTTATTGAGCGATACTGCAAGGAAAAACCTTTTATTTTTTCAGCAGTAAAAACCTTTTTTTTTTTTCTACTCTGGATATGTAACCAACTTTGCATTTTATTTTCAATAGAAGCATCAACTAAGCTTGAATAATCCATACTTCTCTAGCCTGCATCTGATTAAAAATGATCAATTTACTGGACCACTTTTCTATCTACTGTTTAATCGGTAATTGGTTTCAAGTGAAAAAAATACTTCTGTCTAAAAAAACACATTAGTCTTCCAGTGTCTGATGGGAGGTGAATACTGAGGAATATTGATGATGCATATGCACAGAAACCTAATTCTCTAATTCCTGTTTTTCTGCAGCCATCTCTTTTTCATGGAAAACATCCTTCAGTCATTCATGAAAAAATAAATCCATATGTTTTAAAGCTGTTAGGAGGCAAGCAAAGACAGCCTGATACACTCAGCGCCCTAATTGTAGTGTCTTCCCAGGTTTTTCTGGACACACAGGCCTTTACTAAATAAATAAATAAATAAATAAATAAATAAATAAATAAATAAATAAATAAATAAATAAATATAAAGTTCCCCTTTTACTGTCTCACGTGTGCTATATTCATAGATTTCCAAGGAAATTGGCCTGGTCACAGCACCCCCAGTGATGGATCTGTAGCTCTGGCTCTTAAAGCATTAGTGGTCTGTGATGAGCAGCACGGGACAGCTATGAAGGATGGATGGCTGATGATTTTGGTGAAGCTCTGTAAGCATTTTCTGCTTATCTCTTTTTAGTGGATCTGATTACCCATTTTTATCACTGATGTAGACATGTTGATGGTCTGCATTTTCTGTAAGAGTAAATGTGTAATATCATAAATTATTCATTACACCTGTGTGTTTCAATCAGAAGAGGACACAATAAACATCAAGAAAAACAGTAATAAGGGCAATGAAATCTGTGTAAGAGTCCATTCTTGTTAAGGTACTGGAAGACATAAGAGATTGCTCCAAGCTGCCCATACACATATTCTGCTTATTTTTATTAGGTAAAAAACCCTTCCTATTAATCAGTGCATGTCATTGGTTCCTTGTGGAGCAATGTGAGGACTGAGCAGAGTTGACACTTTATGAATGGGACAGAGTTACACAAATGTTCCATGACATGACTCATATTTTTTTTCACTTCTAAATCTTGCTGAATAAACTCATTCCTGCATCCAAAATATTATCTTTATTTAGTTTTGGCAGGAGTGATTTATATCTATTAGGGGCTTACTTAAATGCAAAATATGTTTTAAAAATATATATATGAGTAACATTGATTCATCAGGGTTTTTTATGCTTTAATACCAGGCTAAAAACTCTTGGCTATGTTCAAGTAAGCATCTTAATTCAGGGATCATGTCTGTCTCTGATCCTATGACTGTCATCGCTAATGCTTGTATTAACACACTCATATATCATGAGGTTACAGTCAGATCATAAAATAATCACTGGATTTCCTTGTTAACTTTCATAATACAAGGTTATTAACTCCAGAATTCAAACACTGCAGAATTGGAAAAAGAAGTGAGTTTTCATATCTAAAGCTTTAGTAGAACAATTGTACACAAGACTTAATGAAGAAATTAAGAGAAAAAGGACACTTTGTAGTCAAGGGTAGATCCATCCTTTTTCTGATCTTGAAACACTGTAGTATCTTACTCGTTTATCAGATAAATTTAGTCTTAGTGCCATGCCTTTCTTCCCCAAAGTCTTATCAGTAGAATGTGGATAAAAGGATTTGGGAACAGAAGTCAGTTAAGTTTATACTATGACAGGATAATTTGGACTGGAAAGAAGCACAGGAGATCTCCAGTTCCACCTCCTTCTCCAGTCAGGGTCAGCTGTGGGTTGGACGGGGACACTCAGCTGAGCCTTGCAAACCTGAGGATGGAGGCAGCACAGCCTCTCTGGGCAGCCTCTTCTGCTGTTTGACTGCTCTCATGGAGAAAGGTTTTTCCTTGTGTCTGTTCTGAACTTCTCTTGTTCCAGCTTATGCCCATCCCAGCATGCAGCACTGTGGAGAGGCAGGCTCTTTCCCATAACCTCCTCAGGGTGTAGACAGGCTGCTGCTGTAGGGGTCTCCTGAAATCCCTGCTTCTCCATCTGAACAGGCACAGCTTCCTCAGCTTCTCCTCCCAGGACAAGCAGCCCCCAGCTGTTGTAGTGTGTTCTTAAGTTTCTCGTTTTGTCCCCCCATTTTAAGTATTATTCCCCCTTGTTCTATGTAAAATGGTTCTGCCCTCCCCAGTTTTCCCGCCACTGCCCTCTTGGCAGTTACGTTTCCATGGTTACCCCTTCCCCTGGTTTTGTGAGTTAAGTAAGTTATATAATTTCCCCTCCCATAATTTTCCTTATAAGTAAACTTTTCCTCCTCCCTGGGCCCAGTCAATCACCCCCCACTCCTCCTCGTCTTCGAGAACCTTCTTCTCTCTGGAGGTTGTGGTTGGCTGTGGTCCCGGGGCCCCTCCTTTACTTTGTACTTATTGGATACTTTCGTATGTCGATTATGTGCTGTACTTCCCTGTCCCTTTCCCTATTGGTTAGCTGGGCATCCCTCCTTTATCCACCCCCCTACCTTTAAAACCTTGTTCCTCCCTCTGTTCGTGGCCATTTGCTGGTTGGTGCCTTCTCTGGGTTGGTGCTCCCAGACCATCAATAGACTGACCTTCACCCCCAGCAAGTGGTCGCTCCGTTGTCTCGTCTCTCCAGCGCTGCGAACCCGGTCCGCGATCCAGCCCAGCCCGAGGCCGAGATGCCAAGGGGGACAGGCCTTCGATGCAGCTGAGGTGTCGGCCCATATCCTTCAGCTAGCCGGACTTTGGCCACCTACGCCTCGCCGCACCCAGCCATCCTGATGACCCTCTGCTGAACTCGCTCGTCATCTCTCCTGGCAGACCGAACCTGGACACAGCCCTGTAACTGTGGTCCAACATGTGCATAGCAGAGGCAGTTCATCACTTCCCTTGATCTGTGCTGCTGCTGCTGCTGACACAGCCCAGGAAATTGTTGGCTTTCCTTGCTGGCAGCACACGCTGTTCAGCAGTGTCCACCAAGGCTCCCAGGACCTTGGCAGCGCAGCTGCTCTCCTGCTTGCCAGGAGGCACTCTTCAAAGTACGGATCATAGAATGAAGACATGGAATATTTTATTCTGGTTCCCAAGAAAGATATTTTGACATATTTTTGTTCTTTATGTTTTCTTTGAACAATTAAAGGTCAATTACATCGATCCAATTTTGCAGAGAACTAAAGTTATGACAGAACTCTACATCATCCTGTCTGCGTGTCTTAAATCAGTTGTAACTACTAATCTATCCTTTTTCCCAGGAAGATCCTAGCAAAAGTTTCAAACAATATTATTCTATTTATTGAATTCAGCTTGATTGGAATGTGTTATGATTTTCATATTTTACTGATATTTTATGGGAGAGGAAAATACAATATGTAAATTGACTGTGCAGGAAGAAAAATGGTCAGAAGAGGAAAAGTGAAGCAAAAATAGTATCTGCCAGACAACCAGCAGTTATTCTTTTGCAATTGACTTGTAAAACAGGAACAGGATTTGTGTGTTTCAATCATACCAGTAAACAAATAAATGAAGCCCTTATGCAGCATTTTATGCAGGATACTGTGGACTTTATAGCTTGGTTTTTTTGCCATTTGTAATGAGAAAGGGCAACAGATTGGAAGAAGGCAGCATTAAACCATAAATTAATGAACTGTAATGTCTTTAAATCCCATTGTGAGCTAATGTTAGATTGTCATTGGTTAAATGCTTTCAAGGACTGATATTAATAACACTCTAAAGGGAGAGATGTCAGCTCCCTAATGGAATGGGGCCATTCAAGCAATACGTTTGCAGACTGGTCAGCAAGCTAGCAAGAGCAAAGTGTATGCATGGAGACAAGGAAAAGGGAAGATCAGAGGATCATCACTTAATCCTTCCATCTTAGATTGTCAGAGATGAGAGAATAAATCAGTTTTTCACAAGAACACTTTGTCCTGCTGGGCTTGTGTGATGCTGCAGTTCCAGGAACAAAAGCAACAGGGGAAGATATTTATTACAATACTGCTCTGAAAATGAAATGAAAGCAAGTAAAAAATCCTGCTCCCTAATTACAAAACAGAAAGTTGTTAAAAATATCTCTGTGTTTTCCATTGTGACAGTAACATTCATCCTACAGGGGTTTAGAGATTTTCGTCACTTTCCATGCTTAAGTATGGGCATTCATTTTTGCCATGTTTCATTGCAGCTGCTTAAAAAATGGACATTGGAAATAAAAGAGAAACAAGTCTTTAAATGAAAATGCAGAGGTATTGTAGTAGGACAGGATGGAATTTAGCCAGTTCCTGAAATAATAACTGAATTGATTTTTTTTTTCTTTTGAGAAGATACAAAATTATACTTGAAGGCACATACTACCAGGTCTGTCAGAGGATTTTTCTTCTTTTTTTTTTTTTTTTCGTGGAGGTGGAAGTCCCTGTGGGTCAAAACCATATGCTCAACAGAGATTGGGTCTCCCATGCTATCTTTCTACTGTTACAATGTTCTCTAGGTCCAGAAACCATTCTCTCTGAGCTGTGTTAGCTGCGACAGAAGATGAGACTGGTGCGGGGTCAGATGGTTCAGTACGGGCAGTGCACTGACCAAGATACACGATGGGAAAGCCAAGACAGTGCTGGAGGCTGAAGGATTGCTGGAAAGGCATGAAGAGGGCTTCTGTTAATCCCAATAGAAGGCACAAAGTGGGAGGAGAAAAATTCTGAACGTGGGAGATGAGTTGATATTTTTATTGAGAACTTTTGCCTAGATTAGTTATAATTCTGGACATTAAGATTGCTCACATATTTACAGGGATTGGTGACATCTGTACCCAGGCAGCATCTTTCCCTTTGCTATTACAAAAAGGGTGTTCCTCTGGGAGACAGGAATGGAGAAAATGCTTCTATTTTAGAATAAGAACTGTGGAGATTACAGGGTGGGTGATTCAGGGATAACCAAAGACATGCTAGGATGTAATTGCTGTCTGTTACAAGCACCATATTTAAAAAACAAAACAACAAACCAATATTTTTCATAATGCAGGGGTTTCATCTTAACCTAGGAACACACAGCAGTGCAAAGATGATTAAAAGGTTGCATCTTTTAGTTTTTGGAAAACAAGATCAGCAGATCGTGATGTGTTGGTGGGCGGGTAGAGAGATTTAGAGTCTGCATAACAAACTTGGGAGACACAGATATATCCTTTGGGACATTTTGTCTGTGTGCCAAGGAGCACTCCCTCCTGCAGCACACAGTGTGACTGACGGTTTTAGTTAAGGCTTCAAGGTCACACCCTAATGTATGGGGTTGATTAAAAGATTATTCTGCCATTATTGTACCAATTGTACATTGGTATGGCGCAGATATCTTCTAAAATATAAAAAGAGAATAATCTCCTATATTTCCACATTGATCTATTCTAAACCTAATAGTAAACTCACAATAGCCAAAAAGGTAATAACATAAATACCCTGAAGGGTCTTGTTCCCATTAAACTTGAGAGAGAGATGGATGTGCCTTTCAAAGGACTTTATTGGTTAAATGAAATCACACAAAATAGTCCAATCTTCACAAATTTTAGAAGATGGTACTGTGGCCTATAAAAGGAATGTATTAATCTTTAGCTTTCTTAGTTTTTACATGAAAGACTGTAATTTTCTGTTAGAAAGAAGCATTTTTATTAGTTGTCTGAAAGCAGAAGAAGAGTAAATTTTTACTTTTGGTTTAACAAAAATAACATTGTATACTTTCGGCAAAATATTTCTTGGGAAATACACATTTGAATAAAAAGAGGGTGGGAGCTATTAAGAACAGATATATACACTGAGACTGGCGATAGGAGATCACATGGGAACCTAAGTGATTCTGACAGCTTTTCTGTTTTAATGGTATTCTTGTTTGAGAAAACCCTGGATAAGAACTTGTACTTCTTGCAGCTGCCTATTCTGTGTGAAGCAAAGAGTTCAACAGTTCAGGTATTCCTGAATGCAGTTTGCTTAGATTTCCATCATGGAAAGAGAGCTGTGCTTGATCACGGTGACAGCAGAGGCTCTCAACAATGCTGTGCCAGGCATCAGTGCAGAAGGTGACATGTGGCTGTTGTAGACAAAAGGAAAGGAAGGCAGCAGAGATTAAAATAGTTTTTAGGCATTTTTGAGGATGTTTTGCAAGGCACTGCAAAAAGTTTAAATATCAGTGGTGGTCCACATACTCATTTGGAAACCATCACTTCCGAGATGATCACAAGGGCTCATGAGTCAGGGATTGTCATCCACATCTTCTGCCCGGGTGTGCAGTGAGGACTCCAGTCCCTTTTTAGACAGACAGAGAGCAGAAATTGTGTATATGTCTGACTGCCGGCACAACTTTGGGACTGACAGGAATGGTTTCTATTTTTCCTTCCCCATATGGACTTTCAGAGGAGCAGTGAAGAAAAGCAGTTATTTCTGTTTCCCATACTTCAATTTTCTTTGTACAGAGAAAAAATAAAATAGAAAGAAAATTGAAATAGGAAAAGAAAGGAAAGGTGAATAACAAGGAAGGTCAATTATCAGTTGATGACCATGAATATTGAAATATATGTTATCCCTAAAAGACACAACTTGTGGTGGCTACCCCACACTTTACCCTTAGCAAGTGTGAGAGATTGCTTGTCTTTAGCAAGATTCCTCTCATCCTGTCTGCAGGAACTCTTCAACACCATGTCTGCCCATCCCTAAACTATAAATTCAGCTTCCAAAATCAAATCTGTTCTCTTCTGCATCTCTTCAGTCCTGTTATTTCTTATCAGTGTTAGTTGTAATTTTTCTCTTCTCTGGCCTTTTTGTGCAGAGTGATGTCTGTGTTTTCTATATCTGGCAGAGACTGTGCAGATGAAAGGCTCACAGGATGTGTTCCCACCACTCATCCAAGTGGAGAGGTCAGACTTGAGACAGAACTGCCCTGATCTTCTGCACCTCTCTGCTTTCCTGCAGCCCTTGCTCCTGGGAAAACAATGTGACTCCAAAGAAGAACTCTTTTCCCCCATTTGCAAAGGACACTTATGTTTCCAAGGGAAAACTGGAATTATTGGGAGGACTGGAGAGGTGCTCAGCCAGCTGCAGCCATGGTGGCGTGACTCTGAGCAGCACAGGCAATGCTGTAATGAGCAAGATGCTGCCAACTGTTACTTCATCTGCCTTGAGAGTTTGGGAGTAAAAAACGAGGAAAAGGAAGGAAAGTGCAGCCAAAGGCACTTAAATATCATTAGAGTTATGTAAATCAGGCAAGTTAAAAAGACAGAACCTAAGTGTTATTTCCCTCCAGGGGAGTTCTGGGGATAACTGAAAGAGGGGAGCAATGTCTTGAAGAAAGATGAATTGACAATTTTTCTACTTGAGATTTTCTTTGAGTAGATGAAAAATTATCCTATATTGATGTCTTATTTTGCAAGAATGATAAATATAAATACAGAATTTAATTATTTAAGAATAGTATTTATCAAAAGGCTCATTTAACATTTTAGCTGCATGAGACATATAGTAATTATATTTTTTTGGTTACTCTCCCAAACTGATTAAAATAGTTTAATTGTACATTTCTTAAATTATTTTGGGTTGTACATAAGAAATTCAAAGCTCAGGGTAGATAGTAAAAACATGGCTATTAAAGACCATGACAGATATGTATTTCCATGGTCAGGAGCCTTTACAGCTGTGACTTTAACTGTTGAGAAGATATTCCCCACAACTATATGTGTTAACAAGGCTAATGTTCAGCAGGGGTGCAGGAGGCTGGAGCAGAGCATCCTGCTCTGCACAGCTCTGCTGGAACGGGCGTGTGTGACTGATGAGAGCCATCAGTTCTGCTCTGTGGTTGCCCTTCAAGGGAGTTTGGCTCAGGTCAAGATGGGGTGACTCTGTTTATAATTGCATGTCTCTGAATGTCCCAGATCTTTGCATGGAGGTTCAAAATTAGGAGAAACTGAGTTGTGATAATCAGGAGAGTGTGGAAAAATTACTAAAGAATTCTCTTCTCTGTGTGGCAAAGGACACACAGTAGCACTTGTTAAACCAAAACGGTATTTCTATGTCTCAGATTTCAGCTTATGCTTCTTCCCATTCACTGTATGGATAAACAAAATTCTTATCTGAGTTATAGTGCTAAGGACAGAGATATTGACATGTGGGGACATGAATTTCTGCATGTAGCCATCTTACTAGAGCAATGCCCCCTGCGAAGAGAGAGGCTCGGTGTAATCAGAGCTCTCTGCAGTGGGAAGAGAAGGAGCAGATGAAGAGGCGGGGAGTTGCCATAAGAGCTGAGGAGCATCCAGCCAGGGGCAGTGCTGGGTTTTTTGGAGAATATGAGCATGCACAAAGGATTCAACAGCTAACAGAATACAGACAAAGCCTGGGCCCAGTACACAAAGTGCTTTTGCTTGGAACTGCCAGTACATCTGCGCTGCAAAATACTGGCCCACAGAAATAACTAAGAAAGCTGACTGTGGCTGCAGAGAATTTTGCCTGGAAGAAGCAAAATGCTTCTCAGGAGCATTTTGCAGACTATCTTGTGCACCTAAGCCTCCTAACAGAAATCTTCACCTTACATTCTCCGGGATGTTGTGGTTATGTCCTGATTCTCAAAGCAAAGAAGTCAAGACTGATGAAGTTTTGATGGCTGAAAAATCTGAGCATTTGTTACACAGGGCTTTGGCATAATTTGTAGGCACAACCCTGGCCTTCAAATCAAAGTAAAGTGAGGGATTCAGAAACTATTAATAATAAAGAGTAGTAAATGGGGCTGTCTTAACCATGTATCATGGCACTAAAAGTATGCAAATGTTTCTGCCATCATGAGGAGATGTAAGATTTCAAATCCCGTGAGAAGTGGTACGCTACCATAGCTAGGCCGGGGCTTTTGAGGATTTTGTCAGCCCAAAGGTATTCAGCTCTAGGTGTGCAGTTAAGGGTTAAAGACTGGACAGATACCTATGGATTTGTCTGAATAGGAAGAGCAGCAAGTGAGATTGTTGTCATAGCAGTTGCTGAGAGAGGAGTCTTTTTGGAAAATGCTCTTTAGTTGTGTTTTAGCAGTTAGTTCACCTGAATAGTGAATGGCACTTCCAATGCAGCTCATGTGATAGGGGAAGAACAAGAGGTTGGAGGCATGCAAGCCTACTTACTGTTTTGGAAGCAAAATTTTCTCCTCCAATACTGACACTGGATGTGCTCAAAGTTGATTTCTTAGCTTTCTTTGCAGGAAGAGAATAATAAAATACTGAAAGACTTAAATATGTGAAATCTCTTGGAATTACTAAATTTACTACATATGAAGAAAAAAATGCCTGAATGCTTAGAGCTTTAATGACCTTTGAAATTATTTTTTGCTTTGTGTCATGCCATGGATATTGTGTACACCCCACGGTATCCTTGAGAATCTTCTGCTCTGGGGACAGTAGTAATGTGACATGGATATTATAGATTGTGCACCAGGATAAGCCTGTTGCTTTTCCCACTGACTGTGAGGGGACACTGCTTGAGAACACATAAAACTCCAGGTATTTCAACACAAGTGGCTGTTCTTGATTTTTTGTGAAGTTGCATGAGGCTCTCACATCTGCTTGACTCAGCAGTAGGACAAAATCCATGTTAGAGTGACACTGCATAGAGGGGACAGAAAATCAGGCTCCAAAGAAAAACTGCTGTGTTTCAGCCTTACCGTAAGAGGCTGCTCTGATGATATTGCAGCAAGACTCTACTTTTTACTGTCTAACAGATGTGAGCCATAGGAAACTGCACAGGTACCTGCTATTGGGCCACTCCACTTGAGAAGCTTTTGAAATGAGTCATAGGTGCAACCAAGTTGTAGGTTCATAACACTGTTTTATTCATTAGTCTTAGCTGAGAGGTACATCAGTGAAGTTGTGCTTTTAGATGTACAGGAGGAAAGATAAGCAATGAGCTACACTTTTTGGGAACCTGAGAGTTCTACTGAAAAGATGCAAAATGGTTCCCAGGTCAGCAGAACCTCACCTGCAGAGCTGCAGAGGTTGGCAGTGATGAGGAGTCCTCAGACAGCCAAGAAATGGGTAACCTAGTCAGTCTGGACTCAGCACAAGTTAGGAAATAAGGGCAGCTGCCGCTCACAGACTCAAAGTGTGATAAGAGGCAAGGACTTCCATCTGATGGTGAGTTCAGGACTCAGCTGGGTCTCACAGATCCTGACACACAGTGGCGGAGGAATCAAGGGGCTTGACCAGCAGCAGGAGCCATCCCAGAGGCTCAGTGATTTCTCTGTTTCTCTGCTGGGGAGCCAGTGTGGCTCACCCTGCTCTCCAGCACAGTGCAGGTCCTGCTGAGCTCCTGCAGGCTTTGTAAATGGACATTTTCTGTGTGCAGAGGGAGTAGGACACTCTCAAAACCAAGGAGGGGATACTTTATGCTATTCTCCCTTAATTGTTGTGCTCCCGCCTTGGAGTGCTGTCTTACAAACTCCTCCAGGTGAGGAACTTGGGAGATGCTCATGCCCTCTGCAGTTCAAACAGCCCCAGACCACAGAGTTGCTGCCCACAGGGAAGCAACATATGCCAGGCTGAGATGCACAGGTCTGATTTCCTGTTCCCTGGTGATACAGATGATCAGCCTCTGCACAGTTTGTGTAAAACAGTTACCATTCTCCAGAAGATTTTGATGGCCTCTCTGCTGAGATGGAAAAGTTTATCCAGAGTGGGGAATCTGAATGTATGCCACAATCTCAGGAAAAGGAGCAGGTCAGTCATCATACAGAGGTGCTGTACCCTCCTTTAAATCCACTGACCTTGGCTACATTCACATAAGATGAAACCGCCTACAAGTGTGGGGACTGTCCCTTTGAAAGCCATGAAAAGTTGTGGAAGTTGTTCCCTAAAAACCATGCTTTATCTCCAATACTTAATGAGGCCTCAGAAACTTTTATAAAATTCTTGTTGGTACTTGAGGACCTAAAACTAATCCTGACTATGTGTTCCCAGTTTTATTCTGCTATGCTTTGTCACCTTTTAAAGTTTTCTTGCTGAGAATAACCATCAGTTCCTGGATTTTTCTTTGAATGTTTTTTATCTGTCATCTTAACAGCACTCTGTAAGAGAGACCTCATGGCACTGCTTTCCTGCTCAGCTCAAGTTTGAATATGCAGTTTGCATAAGGCAAATAGAAACCACCACATGCTCCGTTTAGAAATATTGGTAAGAAGGCAGAACAGTATAACATAGGAAGAGGCTGCAGATGAAAACATGTTTCCCACAAAAATCTTTGAAAGCAAAAGCAATATATATATATAAATTGCAAGAAACTCTCCTCTAGGGATCCTGGAAACACAAATGCATGAATACTCTAAGATCAATATCAGGAAAGCAAATACATAACACATCTCTTGTGGAGACAGGGAGAAGTCAGATCCAAGGTGCACAATGCACCTGGAGTGGGGGGTGAGGAGGATTTTAGTCAGCCTTCAGGGGCAAGGAATAAAGCCCCTTCTCCCAGCAGGTGACCAGTTAGCCATAAACCAAGTGAAAATGGGAACCTGCCCTCTCTAGCCTCTGATGGGGACCTCACATTGTCTACACCTGCTTCTCATGCACCTCATGAGCATTTCTTTGCCTGCTTCAGTTCCAGATATGGCTGATCCTGGGCTCTGTTAGCAGGATGAAGTTAAACACCTGGCCTGATCATGCAGCAGCTGTAACATAAGGCAGCACTGGACAGTGTTTGAAGTGTGGTATTTGTTTACTGTTTATATGTTTTGCAGATAGGTACTGTGTCTGTCAGCATGTTCTTTTAATCAAAGGTTCTTTTCTCTTGATCCTGTGAGTGCCTCGAGGTGCTCTGTCTCCTGGGACAGCCACTTGTATAGTGATGTTACTAAAGTAGGAGTGAATTCTGAATTCTTTTCTCTCCTTTAGATGATAAGAATTTGCTAATGTGGTGTGGCTGTTTTGCACAGGTGCTGTGATGCATAATCCTGTTTTAAGTGACTATCTTGTGTCTGCTTTGCATTACAGGAGGCACTGAGCCATTGAATTTCTCTTTGGGCAGACCTGATATGTCAGTCCTGGTGAACAGGCATTTCCAGTGTCATGTTGCATTCGTCTGACCTGGAATTCAAAGACTTGTCTTTGAAGACAACTGTTTCTACCTTGGTCAAGAAGAAGTTTATATTTTGCATGAAAAAGATGCATATAAGAAATCATAAAGAGAACCAGAAATCCTGGCTCTATTTAGGCTCAGCTGAAAATAAACACTGCCTTTAACAAGGCCTGAGAGTGAACCTGATTCACTACTTGATTACTCCAAAAGGCAAAGCTTAGGGTTTCAAGTCTATTTTTTCCTTTCTTTTTGTCCTTTTTTGTCCTTTTTCCTTTTCTTTTTTCTCCTCCCACCTCCTTTTTCCATTTATTTCCTTAATAATGCAATTCTATCTCTATTTTTCTTTTGCTTATTCCTACCCCTAATTTTAGGCATAGGCAGAATGGAGTGTGGCTGCTTAGTTGGCTCCATGCCAGTGTTGGACCTGGCAGCCACTTCCTTCTGCCAGGAGAGGTGCTGGGATATGGAGGCTGATAGCAACATTTGGCTGAGGAAAAAAAGGTAATGAAAAATCAATGGAAGAAAAATTTCTCCTTTGAAATGTTTAATTCTGCTTTCCATCCCACCTGGCAGCAATAATAACCTGGCCATGTTTTCTCCTCTAGTGGTGTTGACATTGCTAAGAATACTCAAATCAGCTCTGCTTATAAGCTTTTCTCCAGTGACAGTCAAGACTAGTTTTACTGGAATTAAAGAAAAGCCTGACTCTTCTGACTTGAATGCCTGCTGGATCTGGTTCAGCTTGTTAGACACCTGTGTCTTAATTTAGGGTCCCATCAAATAAAATACAGCCATGGGAATTCTCTTTGCAGGATTCTCCAATGTCTAAAGACATTTTTGATGATTTCATATCTGAATATATCAATGCATCTTAATTGTTTTACTTTTGTGTTTATTTCTTAGCTTAATAGGGGCAAATGGGGAGAAATTTTAAGTAGTCTTTGGAGACTTTAGATTTTTGTTTAAATAGTTAGAAAGCTGAAATATAAATAAAAATGGTGTTACTTTTTAATAAATTCTAGGTTGTTCATATAAACTGAAATTTTCCCTGCCTACCCTGTAGGCTAGCTAATAGCTTCTGCGCCATATTCCAGGCTTGTCTATCTTGTGCACTGTTATTCCTTTGGTCTTGTTGAATACATTTTGCCTTTGGTCATACTCATCTTAGTTGGTGCAGCAGTGAAAGGAATGAGTTTCTCTGAAGGGGGTTGGAAGAGATTGCAGAGATGTTTGTTTAAAGATTTACCAAGGGTCAATAGGAAGTGCATTTGTCTCCTGCTAAATTTATGATGAGTCTGCAGCATCAGTTAGTTGCATTATCTGACAGCCATTGCTTGAATAGTCTGCTGTCTTCTGGGTGGTTTTATAAGTGATCCTTTCTTCAAAGTTTATGTGCATTTGTGAGCTGTAAAGCTCTCTAGCAATGTTTGTGCAAGTTTATTTTTTCCTCCCAGCAAATTTCTAAAGTTGTGCTTAAACAGCAGCAAAATGCTTTTCACTTGCAAACTGCTCACTGGGCAAAGTGAACCTCTAAAAGCAATTCTGTTAGAGGTAGGAATATGTTTTATACAGAAGAACTCCAAGTATAGAAAAACCCAAAATTACTCAATGGAAGCATAAAAAATTGCTGGCATAACCAGGATTTTCATTTGCTGACATATTTTTTTCAATGTTATGAGGTATCTCATGCCCACTGGCAGCTTCCTCAGGTTTATGTGGCACTCTGAAAATCAGCCTAGACTGAGGTTCTCAGCTTGTAAGTGCATTTCAAAACCTAGGCCTATACAAATGTTTATGCTTGGTGTTAAATCAGCTGCAGCCATCCTGGACCATTTTCCTTAGGATTTATTCAGCTTATGTTGCTTGTGCAGTTCTTCCTTTTATAACTCTGTAGCTACCACTGCCCAAATTAGCTAGTTTAATTCTGCATTGGGTTGTATTATAGGCAGCCTAAACCTTTCTCAGCAGAAGAATGCTTACTTGGTATTTTGGGAACTTTTTTCACTGGAGTAGCAAGTTGCCTGTGGGATTAGGAGTCTGCCTATCTCTGCAATCCTGTTGCTGAGTGTTGGCCCCTGGGTTTATCAGTCATTGTGATTTGTGTAGTTATGAAAAACTGCTTGCAAGTGTTTACATTAGAGATGTCATCCTCATCTCTGTGTGTAAATATGTTGCTGTTCCTATTATTTCCCCAAACTGTTGATTGTTAATCTGTCTTTTTCAATGATCACACCCCCTGAACTCCAGTATGCAATAAATTACCTTCTAATCAAAATGGGCTCATTTGCCAAATGTTGCAGGAAGCAACCTGGCAGAAATTTATACTTAGCTGATAAGAAATGTCAGAGCCAAATATTCATATGTTAATAAGCAGAGCAACAATGCTTACATCCACAGAATTCCCTCAATCAAAGACAAAAAGGATTGGTCTGGGCAGATCACGTCCACAGTTTATTTCCACAGTTTATTACAGGACTCCTCTGCCCTTCACTCAATGATTTCCCAGGGCTTGTCCAGCTTAATTTTAAAGGAATCAGTGAGGGAAGATTTCACCGTCTCTTTCTACTCTTGCAATGCTTTCTTCTGATGCACATATTGCACTCTATTTTTCTTAAGTTCACTCACATTGATATAAAAGTATAACTTTTGAATGAGTCTCATAATTAAATACTGTGTAAATTTAAAACTTAACTGATGTACTCTGTAGTTTCTGATCCTTTTTAGTTGTTTTTTTTTGCTTGGTTTTTTTTTAATTCTAACATGTGCTATCAAATATAAACTGCTGAATTGGAACCTAATGTAATCCCTAAGAGACTCTTGCTGTTGTTGTTTTTTTAATGGGATCTAAATTCCTGACTCTTTCATACAAAAGCAAAGTGACAAAGTATTTCAGTGTAACACTGTGTATTGAAAAGAGATGTGCCTAAGAATAGTATGATTGCTATTGCTATTGCTTTGGCCACACATATTTCTATCAGTGACATAAATAATCTAGCAATGCTCAAGAGCTCAATCAGCACTTCACTACCTTCTTCATGGCTAAACAGGGCCACATCCCCTGATTATTGTGCAGTCTTAGTGTTTCTGTGTATTTGTCCAGTAAACAGGACCAGATTGCCACTTTACATTTATTTTGCTATTTATCGAGTGTTAAACTGAAGGAACCTGTGCATCTTTCTTCTGGATGAACTTTTCAGGGATGTGTGTGTTACACATTGAAGTACAGCACTGTCAATTTGTGCAATGGAATTGTTGTCAGTTCAGATCATCTTTCCAAACAGTTCACTGTAAACTTGGTGGAACAAATGAGTGCATGCAGTCTGAAGGGATGGGAATTATGTATCATCCAAGCAATGAGTGAACTGCTGTGATATTATTAGTTTTTTTTTAAAGGCATGAAGGAAAACTTTAGTTGTTGTATTGCATGTTATTGTAAGAGCTGAAAGAAACCTGCAAAAAATTCTACTTAATGCTATTAAAAATGACATTAGGTGACAAGAGTCTTGAAAATCTTTTCTTTTACCTTTCCCCTTGCTCAGACCTAATTGCCTTCTAAATATGCTTCCTTGTGTAGCTCTTGCCCTCTACTGGAATAAAGGAAACACAAGCCTGTGTGTCACCACAGCAGGATTTGAAAATGGTGTCTAGTTTTGCTCTTCCTTAATGGGTGAAATAAGTTTCAATTAAGATTTGTGTTTGTTTTGATCTAGAAAGCAGAAAATATGAACGACTGCAGTGTGCATGATTTCTCTCTGTTGGCTGGAGGTCAACTGTTTGTTCTTTGGTACAACTTTTGGTACAGCTGTGCCCTGTGTTGGAAAACTTTAGATTGTTCTGGTGGTTGGAGCCTGTAGGGTACTTGCAACAAGAAGTCCTAGGAGCTTTTGAAACTCTGTGCTGTCTCCCTAACTAGCAGCATCTCCTCTCTTTTTTTATTAGAACCAGAGGGAATCACTGTTCTGTGTGTGCTGAGAAGGTCTGCAAACCATGAAATGGGAGATGGGCACAGTGGTTGCTCCAAACTTTAGAAGATATTGACCCTTGCTCTTAATGAATTGCAAATAACAACTCAAATTATTGGTTAAAGAAATAATTGTGCTCCTGTCTGGTTTTGTTGTTATTACCTGTAACACTCATCACATCCCAAATCCTACAGTGATAGGGGCTTTAGCACTTGCAGTTAAGCCTTGCTTTGTCTGGAGGGAGAAGCCCAATAGAAAATTAAATGTATCATTCCTTGTTTTTTAACTTCTGGAGGGTGCCCATTTAATACAAAACTATGGACATTTGTAATGTAGCCCATTTCTGGCAATGGCAATGGTTTTGGGGTGCCTCTGTAATGCTGCCTCTGGAGCAGCAACATGTCTTGAGCTTGTTACTGCTGTGGTTGTCTCTGCTTCTGTCACAATATTGCTGACAACTGGCTTCACTCTTTAACCCTCAGCCTATTTTCAGCTCTAGCCAGCTCTGCTAGGTAGCTAGCTCCCTCATTAGGAGATGTCCTCCTGTCCTACACTACTTCTGTCTCCTTGATCCTGCTCTCATTCTGTCCCTCTCTTCCCCCCATTTCCACTTGTCCCTTTCGCTTGCTGGGCTTTGCAAAGATTCTTCCATAAATGGATGCAAAGGTAAATACGTTCCCTATCATAAAAATCTGCAGTCTCAGCTCTTCTTTTTGGTGTGTCAGAGGTTTAAACACTGTTGTTTCCATTTGCATCTGGTCTCTGAGGCAAAATTTTCACCTCTCTGTCTTAAATAAACTGTGTTCTCAAACATAGAGAATTTTAGCCCTAGCCCTTTCAGAAATTACTCTCTCAAATTCTTCTGTGGAGGAGGAGAGGGAAAAGAAATCAATAATTTTACTGGGAAGGAGGACAGGAAATCACTGTGTAAAATCTTGCAAAATCCTATAAACCACAGAGTACTGCCAAGACAATTCTCTGGGTATCATCTGTGCTCCTTGGTAAAGAACAGGCCAGAGGAGAGGCCAGGTTACCCTTCAAGGAAATAATCCTGGAGCTGGGAAGCAGATGAATTTCTCTCTTCCACCAGAATTAGAAATTTTCCAAGGCAGGGACAGTAAATGGGCTGCATAGTAACAGTAGCAGGAACATGCAGCTAGTAAATTAAAGTTAAGTAGCTCAAACATGCAGCCTAATATTAATAATACTAATTAATATCGTTAAGGTTGCATGGCCAAGCCTGTCTCAAGTATTTCCAGCATGAAGCATGGCCATGCAGCCTTAATTCATCTGTAAGCATGTATTCTTCACAGTGTAATCCCTGATTGCATTTCTCATTGGTGGTTCCCCAGGATGGTATTGCATCAGCCTCTGCACAGCAGCTGTCCAACAGAGGGGTGAGGTAGGAGCGGGAAAGGAGCACTGCTGCTGTAGGCAAATGAAGTGTGCAGAGGCAAGGGTGTGCCTCAGGACCAGTACTGCAGGCAAACCAAGTGTGCAGAGGAAAGGGTGTGCCTCAGGACCAGTACTGCTCAGTACCTTCAGCAGTGACACAGACAGGGACATTGAGTGCACCCTCAGCAGACCTGCAGATGACACCAAGCTGATTGGAGGGGGTTGACACACCTGAGGGATGGGATGCCATCCAGAGGGACCTGGACAAACTCGAGAAATCAGGAAGTGGGACCACAGGAGCCTCATGAGTTTGAACAATGCCAAGTTTGAACAATGCATGATGCTGAACCTGGGCCTGGTATCAATACAAGCTGGGGGTTGAAGGGATGGAGAGCAGCCCTGCCAAGAGGACTTTGGTGGTACTGGTGGGTGAAAAGCTGGGCATGAGCTGGCAATGTGCACTGACAGCCCAGAAAGCCAACTTTATCCTGGGCTGTACCTAAAGAAGCCAGCCTGTGGTCAGCAGGTCAAGGGAGCTGATTCTCCTCCTCTCCTCTGCCCTTGAGACTCCATCTGGAGTACTGCAACCAGCCCTGGGCTCTCCAGCACAGGAAGGATGAGGACCAGGAAGGTGATCTGAGGGTTGGAACGCTTCTCCTGTGAAGACAGACTGGGAGGCTTGGGGTTGTTCAGCCTGGAGAAGTGAAGGCTGCAGGGAGACCTTTCAGTGCCTAAAGGGAGCCTACAAAAACAAATAGAGACAAAAGTTTAGCAGGGTCTGTTGCAACAGAACAAGGGGTAAATCTTTTAAATTGAAAGAAACTGAAAGACCTTTAAGTGTTCCCCAATAAATTCTATGATTCCATGGTTTACAAACTGTCCTGGGCAACACCATTCAACTACTCTTTCTGTGTTATACAAAGCCTTTCCTTTCAGTTATGCCTCGTCAGAGGTGACTATTATTTTTGTGTGTTTTTCACCTATAAGTTGACTCGCAGAAGCAGTGACTACATAGAGATGTAGCTGGAATCTATAGACAGATAAAGAGCAAGAAAACGAAAGAGTTGTCTTGCATCACATGGTGGACTCAACCATACATTTATGAGTCTTACAGATATTTGTTTAACTTGTTCTTAAAACCTGGGGTGACAAATCCTCCAAGCAAGCAGCTTCAGCATGCTATTGCAGTGTTTATTAAAAAAATTCAAGTGTTTTATCTTGAATATTCATCTTGCAGTAATGTATATGACAAGAAAAACAGGTTTAAGAGGATATTGAGATCATACTATAGTAGGGGTTTTGGCGAGGCTTGGTTTATCTTTTAGTAGCAGCCTTTTACATCTTTGGAGACTTTTGGTTTCCCTCAGCCTTTTAAGGCTCTTTGGAGCTTATCTCTTTAATCTGCTTCTTATAGGTGATGTGTCTTAACTTTCTACCATTTTCATTTCTCTCACCTACATGTTCTTTGACTGAATTTTATTACTCTTGAAGTGTCTTCCATCAAATGAAATATTCCTAATGAGGTCTTATCAATGCTAAGTGCAATAGAAAAATAACTTCATGTGTCTTGCAGGCTCTTTACAATGATACAGGAAAGCCACAATTTGCATTCGTATCTCATCTTGGATTTTAATAGGAATGAAACAGCTGTTCCACTGATGGTGTTTTCAGAAATGGATGGAACAGTGTGACTGGAAACTTCCAAAATAATTCAGCTTGAGGGGAAAAAATGCTTCAAGCCAAGTAGTTGGATTGTAGGCAAAAAGAAGGCTCAGGTAATCTTGAAATAAGTTGACCTTAACTTTACCTGTAATAAATTTACCTGTAATAGGTGTCTATGCAGACCTTCAGACAGATTTTCCTTACCACCCCAGGGAAACCTTAAATATCCCTATTGAATGAGTGGTCAGAAAGTAAGTAAAATGGCATGAACTCCATCAGCCAGTGACTGTAATGGGAACAGATTTAGTATTCAAAGAAAAATAGTTTGCCTAGGGAATTGTCGTCATCATCATGTCTTGCACTATAGGGTATAGATGTGTTTTGGTTTTATTCTTTTGAGAATTCCAATGAAAGCTGACTAAATCAAAATTCTCCTCACAGTGGATTGAATGCTGATGAAGATATAATTTACCATGTTACAGCTGCTTGCAACATAGTGAAGTTATGATGTGTGCCTCTTTCATGTATAAGTAGTATTCTTTCCCAAAAAATAAATCTTCGGTATTGATTGGTTGGTATAAACACATCAAATATTATATCCATTATCTGCTTCCCTTATTCTGAAAAGCACTTGACTCCTACTCAATCCCCAGCTGAGAGGCTCAGTAATTCTAACGAATATTTGAAATAAAAAGCAATGACTACTGTCAGCTTTTTCCAACAGGTTTTTGGGTTTTTGTTGACAGGCTGTGCAGGGGTGCACTGTGGTTCTTAGGCCCTCATCAAGAATTTGCAAGAATCCTTGTAGTACTTTATTCTATGGTTAAAATCTTTTGCTGTTTAATTCTTGGTGTCTGCTTCCAAGTGATTATTTACTCAAAGCTGGCATAAGAAATGGACTTATGTAAAATGTTATCCACAAATTATGGTGTCCAATTTGTATTAAACCCCATCAAGTAAAACAGTGCATTAGTTCAGGGTTCTGGATAGTTTGTTGTGATGGTCAGTCACTGTCAAGCCTTGGCACTGTCAGGCTCATTAACAAGATTGCTCTAAGCTGCTAGAGAAACTGTTGCATTAATTGTCATCATCAATGTCAAGAGGAATAAGGTCTGAGCTTTGAAAATGGTGGCAAGGGAAAATGAAGGACATAGTCTTAAAGGTGTCTTACTGCTTCATTCAGAGCAGCAATTACCTTTCTCAGACCCAGATGTCAAGACAGACTGGATACAAATAATATAAAGATTAACATTTCCTCTGATAAATATGTTCGACTTCGCAGGGATGCTTCTGACATCCAGAAACATGAGCATCATAAAATCAGATGCAATTCAAGTGGAAGGCTGAGTTGATCTCTACACATGCAAACACTCCCAAATGCTTCTTTGGGAGATCAGATCTGTGTCTACTTCTAGGGAATTTTGCAAATCTTGGGTAGAACACTTCTTACAGAATGTAGCCTGAGTCCTGCTAGGTAAATGGAACATTTTCCTTCTTCATTTAATTCTCTGTTATCCACGTTTAGTTGCTGTCATTGATGTGACTGAGCTGAAGCCATTTATCATGGTTCTAAGTAATCCTTTATTAACTAATTAAGACAGTGAACTTCTAAAATAGCTTCAGTATAATCCCAACAGAGAGGGAAGCCATGCTAAAACTCTTATAAGTGAATTGCTGTCACCTAGTATTCTTTTGTATTCTCTCACATCCTTAAAGCAATCGGAGTCCCTCATATTTTAAGGGGACTGCAAGCACGCGTTTTGTTGACAAAAGAGGATTTTATTTTGTGACAGACATTGACATTTCTCTCTTACCTCTTCCTGGGAAACTGCTAACTCAGATCATACTCAGTTGCCTGCATGCCCTCATCATGGTTCTGCCTGAAAACTCTTGAGGATAATAGCTCAGCTGTGGATACCATTGCAGTATTCATGGTCCAATTGAGGAAATACTGTAGTGAGGAGCATAAGCATCTCAACATTGTCCGTATTGATTTGACGAAAGCATCTAGTGCTTTCACTTGATCTACTTTCTGAGAGTTGGTGTGAACTAGATTGTTCTGATATTCTTTTAGCCCTTTCTATTAGTGATGGGAGAGATCCTGTGCAATAGAAAATTTTTCTTCAGTGGAGTTTAATCTTTCTTCTGTGGAACTTTGTATGAAAGATGGAGTAGAGCAGGGTTATCTACTCAACTTCTCATTTCAGTACTGTGGATCTTGACTTTAGCATGCGAGATATAATGAGGGTAATTTCTTCAACCCAAGCAAATTTATTCAAATCTAAGTTTTGTGAAACTCGTCAGCAGCAGATCTATATAATTTCACTGCTTTATAAGATCATCTAAACATTTTTACCTTGCAAAGAGAATCTAATGACAAGGATATATTTTGCCTTTCTCAAAGCCTTCTCTTTGTTGCAGTTACAGACTGAAAAGTACATATATTCTTGATATTTTTTTCTCTCTTAATTGATGATTAAATACCTCGGTGTTCCTGGAAAATGAGCATTTCATGAAAGACATTTAAAAAATTTCTTTTGCATGAAGTACAGATCACCAATTTATCCTTTGATTGTCTTGGCACAGGCTAGGCACGGCATGGAGAGGCAAATTCCAGAATGCTCAATTATTGGAAGATTTCTTCTGAGTTAGCCTGCTTGTGGTGACAAACCACCTAAGTGACATGCAAGGACATCCCTAAGTTCTTCCTAACTGCATGCCAGATCAATGATTGTGAGGATTAAGCTTTGAGACATCTGGAGACACATCTTTCCTTATACTAGCATAGCTCTTGATGTGAAACATGCAGCTAACTTGGAGGTCAAGCAAAAAAATAAGTTGAGGGATTCTTTTGCCACTTCTCACTCATCTAAAAATCATATATTCATCTTCTAACCATGCATGTTATGTGCAGGATTGGGAAATGAAATAAGGCCTATTACCCCTTAAGAAAGAGAAATTAATTAATTTCATTAATAAAATGAAAGAGAGAACTAGAGGGAATTAACTGGGTTTTGAGACGGGGTGGGAAATTTTCTTTGATATTTCTATGTGGCACAATGATGTGCTGTGGTCAGTGCCTTTCTGAGTGAATTGAAATTAGCTGTTCCTGACAGCATTTTAAAACAACGACTGTGCTCTATTAGCATGATGCATACCTGCACTCTTAAGCATAATCTGCATTGCCTTGTGATGGCAGGTCTGTGGTGTCTGTGAATTGATTGGATAACCTGAGCCCAGCTAGGGCGGCAGTGGCACCTACATTGCAAAAACCTCCTTAAACCCAGGCATCTCAAATCCAACACCCTGTGCTAAAGGACTGAACTGCCTGTAGAAAGTACTTCTCTTCTCTTCTCTTCTCTTCTCTTCTCTTCTCTTCTCTTCTCTTCTCTTCTCTTCTCTTCTCTTCTCTTCTCTTCTCTTCTCTTCTCTTCTCTTCTCTTCTCTTCTCTTCTCTTCTCTTCTCTTCTCTTCTCTTCTCTTCTCTTCTCTTCTCTTCTCTTCTCTTCTCTTCTCTTCTCTTCTCTTCTCTTCTCTTCTCTTCTCTTCTCTTCTCTTCTCTTCTCTTCTCTTCTCTTCTCTTCTCTTCTCTTCTCTTCTCTTCTCTTCTCTTCTCTTCTCTTCTCTTCTCTTCTCTTCTCCTTTTGCCCTCTCCAACAGGAGCACCAATGTGAGAAGCCCTGTGTGTGGGTGTTATGTGGTTGTGTAGCTCAGACTCTAAACACAGGAGTTGAGTCTCTGAAGCCATTAAGCTTTCCCTAGAGCTAAATTCATTGTATATTTTATGTTTTGGAAATCATAGTGTAAACTAACAGGCTCAAGCAAAGCTGAAGAGAAAAATATAAAAATAAAGAGGCATTTGCAGGGCAAAGACTGAAAAAACAGTCTAATCAGATTGAAGGGGACTTTGTATCCAGTGCTGCATACAGTTAATAAGATATAGCTGTGTGCCTTGCTGTACTGGGACTTCATGGCCCTGTGTCTGGGTTGCTATTGTATTGAAAAAACAGGGGAGGCGTGAGGAGAGGCAACAAGGATCTAATCTTTGAGAATGTGTCACAGAGGCCGCCCCCAGGGAGGACACCAGATCTACTTGGCTCTTGCTCAGCTTTGTACATCAGCACAGCTCTGTTACAGTGGTGAAGAAAACACCCCAGATCCCTGTGCAGTTCTTCTCTCTGGTGCTGTTACAGCCCCTGCCTGTGTTCTGACACTGGCCATGAGGACCTTTATTCAGACTGAGAGATTATTGAGTGGTGTGCAGCTTAGCCCAGGTTCTTGTAAATGCTTGAAGCTTTCTAGCTCTGGTCAAACGAATTTCTTATTATTGTTGGTGGTGCTGTCTGAATTAAATTTCAAAGCTTAATGGGTTTTAGACGTATGTACCAACTAGATTTCAGACAAAAAGGCAAACACCAGTGTCGCAGACATTTTTTCACAGAAATAATTTCTTTAAGATTTGTGCATCTTCTGGGAAGCAAGAAGAAGAATGTAAACAATTGTTATCAGCTGCTGTGAAATGTAGCAGGTGCTCTTGTGATTAGATCATGTTCTGTGTTTACAATTGGGGGCCAATCACAAGACCAGCTCGAAAACAGATTCTCTAGACACAGAACTTTGTTATTCATTCTTTCTTTTCTATTCTTAGCTTAGCAAGCTTCTGCAACTTATCTCAGTATTCTTTTTAGTATAGTTATAATGTATTACATATCATATATATCAATAAATCCAGCCTTCTGATCAAGAAACAAGATTCTCGTCCTTCTCTCATCCCAGCGACCTCCTCAAGTCGCTGTAATACACCAGAAGTTGAAAGGCTGTAATGGATTAACAATACACAGGGCAGTTACATGTTCTGCCAGGTGAGATCCTGTAGCTTCATCATTACTATAACAGGACTATTTGTAAATTAAATTACAGTCCTAGTGAGAGACTACTTGTAGAGGTTTGTTTTTACTTTTTAACTCTTGGACCATATTGAAATGTAAATGTAAAATATCAAGGTATTCGGCTGATTGAGCTGTCTCAGCTCTAAAGTTTGGTCTCAGTAGTTAGGCAGCATCTCCAAAAGGGTGCCCTGTAACTGCAGCATCTCTCTTTTATCTTGTAGTTGCTCAGGAGGGAAGTGGAATAGGAGATGTTGTGCAAGATTTCTGGGCAGAGAAGAAACAGGACCCTAAGATGGCTAAGGTCATCTGTCACTGAGGCAGCGTGTTCAAACAAATGTAAATTAACGTTGAACTTATCCAAAACGGAATAGCTGATCTTATCTGAAAAAAATCAAAGTCCTTATGCTTTGTATCAGGTTGGCTCAAATTTTTTTGTTTAGGCTTTACTGAAGGAAAGCTGTAGATCTGTGTACCTTTCAAAGTGTTCCTGCAGAAAGTTTCCCTAAAGAAATATTCTTTTACTGAAAAATTCTTCATCCTGCTCTGTCACTCAAACCTAGCAACCTCAGGGCCCTGTAAAAGTGGTCAATTTCTAGGATCAATGAAGTCTAAATATATAATTAGATAAGTGATAGGGACTAAAAGGAGCCACAAAACAAAGAAATTAATCTGGTAGTTTGTCACATCTTTGTCAGGTAAACAAAACACTTCTATTTGAAATTTCATGTTGTTACAAATTTCTACATTTGATGTCTGTGGTGGGTTGTCTGTGGGAGAGAAAATATAAGAAAAGGCTTGTGGGTCAAGACAAGGGCAGGGAGAGATCACTCAGCAGTTACCATCACTGGCAAAACTGACTCAGCTTGGGGAATTTAATTGAATTTATTACCAGTCAAATCAGAATAGGATGATGAGAAGAAAATCCAAATCTTAAACATGCCTTTCTCTCACCCCTCCCTTCATCCCATACTTAATCTTATTTCTGATTTGTTACCTTTGCCCCACCAGTGGCACAGGAGGATGGGGAATGGGGATCATGGTCAGTTCATCCCACAGTGTCTCTGCCACTCCTTCCTCCTCAGGGGTCCCTCCCAAGGGATGCAGCCCTTCATTAGCTGCTCCAGGCGTGAGTCCTCCTGGGGTCACCAGTCCTGCCAGCAAACCTGCCCCATCGTGGGCTCCTTTCCCCAGGGTTCAGAGGTCCTGCCAGGAGCCTGCTTCAGCTCAGGCTTCCTGTGGGCTCCTTTGGGCATCACCAGCTTCAGTGTGGGGCTCCTCCATGGGCTGCAGGTGGATCTCTGCTCCACTGGGGATCCCCGTGGGCTGCAGGGGCACAGCTGCTTCAGCGTGCTCTGCACCATGGGCTTCAGGGGAATCTCTGCTCCTTCCACCTTTTTCACAGACCTTGGTGTCTGCAGGGCTGTTCATCTCCTGCAATTCTCACTTCTCTCCTCTCTGGCTGCAATTTGGTTCTGCACAATAACGTTTTTTTCCTTAAATATTTTATCCCAGAGGTGCTGCTGCTGTCACTGATGGGCCTGGCCCTGGAGAGAAGCAGGTCCCCCTTGGAGCCAGCTGGTGTTGGCTCTGTTTGACATAGGGGAAGACTCTGGCAGCTTCTGACAAAAGCCACCTCTGTAGCCCCTCGGTTTCCAAAACCTTTCCGCGTAAGCCCAAATGCAATGCCAAAGCGTTTGGTCCTGAACCAAACCCTAAACCTTTCAAAGCAGAGATGGAAATACTGACGGACAAGGCAGAGCAAGCCCGAGTACCTCTGATTGAAGAGTCCAGGGTGACAAACATTTTGAGAAGCGTGTGCCTGGGTGAGGTGTGGGTCAGGATGTCCCATCAGTCACACTCTCCCAGACTGTGACCAGGTAGTTCAGCCCAGGGAAGGCTGAAAGGCAGCACAGAGGAACAAGCTGAATTGCTCTTCTCATGCTGGGATGAACTGGCCTTCAGAGACCTGTGAATGGTAATGCTGCCTAGAAGGTTGAAACTGCAACTATTTTGATTTGATGTAGCTGAGTGAAATAGATTGTGGAAGACATCTGCTTTGGAAATGTATCTGGCACAATAAATAATATTTACATGACTCTTCCAGGAAATACCGCTGTGACATTTACTGTTGTTTGTTGGGTTTTTTAAAACCTGTATCCTGACTTAACCTTTTTTGAGACTGAGATATCAGCTGCTTCAGAGAGATAGCTGATACTTGCCTTTCCTCCTCTGAGCAGGGGTTTTATTTTTATCACGAGTGCTACAGAAGACATATGGCATTTCACAGGCACTTCCAGATAGTTACTCAAAGGGTTTTATAATTTGATCCCTGATCCTACACTGAGTTTTTCAAGAACCATCCATTGAGGCTTGCAGAGCCATGGCAAAGAGAGTAAAGTGCCCTGAGATTTTAGGGTTTAAGTGCATGTAGTACAACATGGGAAAACAAGAATAGGAAATACATCCCACACTATAGCCCCCACCAAAGGACCTGAGCAGTAAGGAAAACAGCAGTAAGTGTCTATGAAATGCTTATTCTTACCTTGGCATCTTTTTACTTCTTTGTTTAAACAGAGCACATATGTAACACAGATTAATTAATTTGTAGACTAAAATCTAGAAAAAGTGGGATGAAAAGTCTTGTGAAGATGAATAGTAGAAAACAGATTTCCAAGAATAAAATAGAGAAATGAGAATCCAAAGTTTTGGGGTTGGGATTTTGTCTATGTACTATGGATAATATAAATTCACATAAATTTTAGTGTAGCTTTTTCACACTATTTTGGCAGTGATCTTGACATTTTAATAGAGTCATGGAAGTGTATAATAATAGTGTATGATTTTTGGGTTTTTTTGTTTGTTTGTTTTTTGTTTTTTGTTTTTTGTTTTTTTTTTTTTATTTAATGTAAACTATTTGACATAACAGTAGACAATATAGCATCTTGAAGAAGAAAAATGCGGGCTACAAATAAGTATCCTAAATTAAATGTAGCAATCATTTAAGGGAGTCTTGCTCATAATTTTTTGCCATGTGACTTGCAGCATTGGGAAGTTGTTTAAGGAAGGAATTGCTTCATGTTGTAGTTACAAAGTACTCCTCCACTAAAGGACCTTGAGATGAAATTAACCTAACAATAATAAATATGTACAAGGAAAATATCATTGTAATGGAAGAAACCAGTTGAAAAAGTATTAATGGATGTGGATGTAAGTTTCCTGACAAGTGTGTCTACAGAAAAGACAGTTACCTGCAGAATACTCCGTGCTTTCTTACCAACTTTGGAACTACTTTTTATTCTTCCCTCCAAAACTTGTGGTCAGTTCTTTTCCTAGCTTTTCTGATCTGTGTTTGCTAGAGTGCATGCCCTTACCTGTCTGTGACTTGTTAAAACAAAATCATCCTCATGAGGTTCTGGTGTCATTGTCATTGAGAAAAACCTTCAGCACAAGAGAAGAGCTCAGCAACCTCAGTGCACATTTCCAAGACTTATTGGTATAAACAGCCATCTGACATCCTTAAGATTTCTTAGACCTTTATAGCCTTTCCATTTTCTCTGTTTTCATGTTTCCCATTAATATCAGCTACTTTGTGCTGCTGCTAGACTCTGTGTGACCTTCCTATGCTATCTTGATCTCCTCTGAGCAGAAATTCTCTTTCTGCAAAAGGCTGATATTCAAATCACCACCAAGTGACAATGATGACAACTTGATGTCATTGTGACAGCAAAGTGAACCCTTCCATGCGTCTTTGTATGCTTGATATGGGCATGAGCAGGATACACACTCAGCTGTTGCTGTTAATGTGGTGAAGGCATGTTAAAATGGAGAATACGAATTCTTTTTGTGATAGTGGTTTTTGTTTTCATGCTTGGAATTTCACAGCATGTTGGCTTAACTCTCGTCAGTCTTCTTTCTTCCTTTCTGTCCATTTACACAAGCCTCCCTCTGGCAAATAATTTTGTGGGGATTTTAACAACTTCAGGATTTTCTCCTCATTCCCCATTACCCTTTCCCCTTCCTACCCACACCTTTCTTTTCATTATTTCAGTAAATGAAAATATCATGTGGAGATACATTATGTTGTCAGATAACATTTAGTTATCCTCCTTTGTCAGTGGAGAACCAGAGGTGATTGATGAGCACAGACTGCGTTAAGATGGAATCATACCAAGAGAACATGTGTTTATATTTCTAAAACTTGTAGTTAGAGGTTTGAGGTTTAGTAGCCCTTCTGTCGTGGGGTGCATGTGAATCTTTGAGGGAATTAGGGGAAAGATGTATAGGAAGGGTCCTTTATTTGTAATCTTCAAACTTACTCCAGGTCAGCAATGCAGAAAACCTGCTGGTTTTAGAGCTTGTACAGGAAAATGATCACACCCGGTCTTGGTCTTTCTGGACAGAAATTGCTGGGATTAGATTTGTCATGAGTGACACATCTGGCCTCTTTTAGAAGCTGGACTAAATGTCAATGGACATGTGAAATTAATGGTATTCTTTTTATCTTTGTGTCTGTTTCTATTGCAAGTTGCCTGTATACTTTGCAAGTGTACCACAAAAAACCTGTTATATTTCTTTCCATGGATGAGTAAAAGAAGGCAGATCCTAGGACTGCCTACCCAGATCTTTGGACAGTATTAATTTGGAAGGAATTGTCAGAGAGAAGGGTGTTTTGTAAACAGTTTAATCTGTAATCTGGTGCCTACTTATTCCAAGGTGCATCAGTCACAGCTGAGCAAATGCAGAGAAAATGTTTTCAGTTATCCTGATTGTTAGATTGATTATCTCTCAACAGCTCCTGAGTCGTGAGGGCAGTGGTTGCTGTGTTTGGAAAAAGCAGTGAGGGGAAGGCTGATGGCATGCAAGCAATGAAGCAGCATTTGCAGAAAAAGCAGTGGCAAGTGGTCTCATGGGTATCTTCCCTAAACATAAACTGGCTATTTCCCCTTTTCCTGCTTCTCCCTGCAGTTTCCTTGAAAAAATAATCCTGTTCATCACAACTAGAAATTTCTGGAAACGTATCAGATCTGATCAAACTTACTAGGAACATTTTCAAAACTAGGATGAATTGTAAAGGAGGGTTTGAGAGAATAGACTGGAATACTTGCGTGAGTTTTGCATGCTCAATGCATCTGATAATATGTGCTGACCAATTTAGAGAAATTTCCCCCACCACCCACCACTTTTCCTCTCCTTTTTTAAGGCCTAGTATTGTCCACCTTAAATATTCTCAAAAAATGACGTTGCAATGCCAAGAAAATTTTTCTCTCTGATCTGGCTGAAACTGGAAATCCTACAAGAGTGTGATATGTGACGTGGACTAGATAATGCTCTCATGGGATGTGATATTTTCAAGCTGCTTGTTCTGTGTGCAGCTAATCCATTTCCATTGGCATCATGGCTGCAGATTAAGCAGAGTCCATCTGCACACACATGTTACCTTTTATAGGGCAGAAATAGTCCTGTGGGACTGACAACTTTCTCATTTGCTGCTCTGGCCCATATAACTCTGAGTCACAAACCCACGTGAATGGATGTTACTCCTTTGGAAGATTCAGCTTTTCTGGAAGTTAATGGAAAGTATATTTAAAAAACCCTGCTTTTATTTCTTTTGTGGCGAAGCATCCTATATCATTAGCTTTCAACCTGTATTAGTCCAATAAAGGCAATTAGTTTTCCCCATGGCAGAAAGCCTGTTCTGTATTTGGCAACTGCCCTTGGAGCATATCCTTGGAGCAGATGGCTGCTTGCCTGCCAAATAAGATACAAATTAGATTTCCAGATGATTGAGTGACGGTGGCAGAAAAGCAGCCGCTCTCCCTAACTCCTCCTCTCCTGCAAATCCGGTTAATCAGGGAGAGCAGAGCCACTCTCTGCTGGGCGTGCGTTCTGCAGGGAAAGCCTCTCTGTGCACAGGCCCCACATCAGGGAGGTGGGATAAGCTCAAAGGAAATGTTGCGCTCTCTTAAATATTTATTTATAATGAATAGCAAATCTGTCTTCTACACAAGTGAATTGCCAAACCTTATTTAGTCCATAAAGAAGGCAATAAATTAGTATCAATGGTCCCCATAAGTGTCTCCATCCAAGTCCTGCACTGTGTTGTAACTAGGCTGAGCTTCCATGCAGCAGGAGGATAACTGTGGAGCTGTATTGTGTGGCAGAACTAATTATGATCAGCTTTTAGGTTCAAACACCATCTCCCCATTAGCTGCATCTGCATATCTAGCAAATGGAAGTGCACTCTGCTTGGCCCAGGAGCAGCCTAGTAACTTGTGTTTGCCTCACGTATTATTTCTTTCTGTGTTTAAAGTAAGACACAATTTTATATTTAAACATGGTTGTTTCAACACAGTCAAAGGTAAGCAGGTGATTGCTGACAGGTAAAGGTGACAGCTGGACAAAGCACTCTAGTTCCGTTCCAAAACCCTTGGAAACAACCACAGACTCACCACGCACCTATGAAGTGCAGCCAAGATACATTTGGAACCTCATGTTCTAGCTAGATAACTGGGAAAAAAAAGAACAGCAAAAACAAAATAGCTTTGGAAAAAGACTTGAGGGAATAAATAAAAATATTTTTCTCACAGTGGAAAAATAAATTCAGTAGGACCACTAGTATGCTCGGCTACAAAAATGCATTTCCAATAAAGTTAGCAGTTATGCTGGTACAATTGTGAAGGGAATCTGGCTTAGCACAGAAGTCAGGGACCAGACCTGCAGCTGATGTGAGTACATGTGGTCTGTACTGAAGTCCAGGGTGCTATATTTATCTGCAAAAATGTAAAGAGTTGGCTCGAGGACAACTACAGTCTAGGGACGACTTCTGCTCTTCCGTAGTCCATTTGCTCTTCCATAAAATGCAGGTTTCTCTGCATCTTTGCCTTCTCTTCCTTTCATACAAATAGTGTGGAGAGAAAGATTTGTAAACCTACAATAATTTGTCAAATTTTCAATATTGTTTTCTCTGACACATAATTCTTTCTACTTGGTGTATCAATGATTACATAGATGTAAAACCAACTATATTAGTGCTTCTGTGAGGCAAAAAGTAAAATATTGGTTGTAGCTGTATTTTCAGATTGTTTGTAAATTTTCTACCCTTCATTAAAAATGCATACATTGACTTCTGCAGCTGTCCTTCAACCTAAAGAGACTTGGTTAAAGAAATGCATAGATTTATTTAATTTTTAAAGAAGAAATATAGAGAGGATGAAGCCAGAGTTGGCACAAGGCTTTTCAGTGGGGTCAGCAACATTCAGATTTGCCATCCAAGGGCAGCTGGGGAGTGGGGTGTTGAGGCTGGCTCGAGGAGAGGCAAGGAGGACTCAGACGTGCTCAAGGTGGATGCAGGATCTGGGCACAGGGAAGGACAGCTGGAAGACCACTGGAGTTTTTCTCAGGAGACAGAGTTACGAGATTACAGCATCCAGGAATTAGCAAAGCCTGTGGCAGAGGGCTTGGAATAAGATGATCTTTAAGGTTCTTCTAACCCCAACTGTTCAATGATTTTATTGGTAAGTCAAAATTTTAATACTAGCTAGTATGGAATTTGATGAGGAGGAGCAAGCAGGAAGGTCTGTGAGGTTTGCAGTGTGGGGGTTCTTCTTTTCTTCACACTTCTGCTTCACTGCAAAGAGGGATTGTATGGTGAAGTTCCAAAGAGTGCTTTGGAGAATCAACCAGGTTTTCTTCTCCTGCTAATGCTCAGGATGGGGCTACAAATGGGGCAGCAACAATCCCTACCACTGCTGTGGGGCTGCCTTAAAAATGCCTCAGAAAGGCAGAGCTGTGTCAGCAAGAGACCTGTTGTGACAGTCACAGAATAATCCCACAGTGTCAAGGCAGGGTGACTTGCCACCCCAGGCCTCATCATATTTTCTTCATATAGGTTCTCTGGAGGAAACTTCAAAGTTTGGCTGTGCTCTGAAAAGAAGTTAGAAGGGCTTTAAAGTTTCCATGCCTCTTATTCCTCAAAAAAACCCGCTCAGTTTAGAAGTAAAAGAAGGTTCATTGTCCTGCTGTTTCTTTGAATGTTCAAGCTGAACATTTTCTCTGGCTTCCACCTGTTACAAAGGCATTCTGCCCCAGATATAGATCCTCTAATGATATGTGTGCATTGGTTGAACAGCTATGAGGTTTTCTTCTAGTTTAATCTAATTTTTGTTTATGTCAAAAGCTCAAAGTAGACAAAGTTGTTACTGGTTCAGGTGCATTCACAGGTTGTCCAGTGTTAATTTTCAATAGTTCTTCTGTGGAAAAGATATATTTTTGTATATCTCTGTGCACTAGAGATTTAGAAGAAACTTAAAACTCTGAGCCTGTGAAAAGACACTTTTTTTTGCTAGTAAAAGCTGCAGCAGTGGTACACCAGTGTCACTCCATTGCCTGAAAGCAAACAGCCATATTGATTTAAGGTGAAAAAGAACTCACTTTAATTTACCTCCCTTAGCTGTATTGGCTTTGAATTGGTATCACAATAGAAGCCAGTGGTAGCCTTAAATGAATAAGCCTAAAAATCACTAAAATCAGTGCACTAAAATCAATAAGCCTAACAGTCACTACACAAAGAAAATTCATCTAAAAGCTAAGCCTGTGTCCTCAGAGAATCATGTTCAGCTTGGAAATATTAGTGGATATTTCTCCTATTTTGCAAGGTTGGCGAGAGGTTATTTGGTTTTGATTTTAATTAGTTGATGGACAAACTGAGGCATAAACCATAGAAGACACATCTGTTGTAGTGCATTGTCTGTGGTACAGGTAATACTTGATTTAAATCTTCTGGAATTTTTATTTTTACCTTGCTATAGCATTTCTAGCATCTAAGGCCTGAAATAGGAAATGCCCTGGCATATGCATCAGTATGTGCATTTCTATGCACTACCAATAAAATCTGTCTTGAGAGCAGCATACATGCAATATGTAGACAAGAAAATGAATTTTTTCAGCAGAGCTATTTTCCAGAAATCCTGTGGAACGTTTAATCTCCCATGAACCACATTTATTTATTTATTTATTCATTCTTTCATTTCATTTTAACTCTCCCTCCCTTTTGAAGCAGGAATCTTATGCATGGAAGTGACACGCTTGGAAAGCCTGACATGGACCACCAGGGTGAATTGGTGCTATGTACAAAACTATGGGAATATTCAGAGATGGTGGTAGGACAGACCCTGGCTGCCTCTCTGTAGAGGAGTCCATCGCATAAAACAACTGAGAGGTGGATGGCAAATGTTTTTTGAATAATATTTTCTTTCTCTTTGTTATGAGTCAAGTGTGTATGATTTACTAAATGGTTCTAGGACATACTGTGCCTCCTTGGGACTGAGGACCTGATTACAGTATGACCAGATGCTGGAGTTTATCCACTGCTGTTCACGCTCATAAATCAGAGCTTCTCTGTACACCTAACCCTTCAATTACCTTCTCTCCAACAGCAGATTTTTCATGTCAGTGCTGAGCTTTCCTTCCAGGCTCCCTCCCTTCTCTCTGCCCCATTTATTAACCCTTATTAGAATGACTCTGCCCTAGCAGACCTGTTCTGGTGAATGTATTCATACTTCAAGCAGGCTCAGACCTATTTTAATTACTCTCCTTTTGGTTATTATTGCCTCTGTCCTCAGACTATTTTATCTTCTTTCCCCACTTTGAAAGGATTTGAAAAAGGTTTTGCAATTTTGCAACATCAGATGGAATTCTGCTGATCAACTAATACAATTTCTAATATGATATCAGGTCCTCAGTAAATTGCACTTTCTCTCTTCAGCTATCAAGGAAAGCAAGAAAACTTCAAATTTTGTATTACAGCAAAATTGCCCTACAGTTCACAGTATCCATCACTTCTACCTTTTTACAAAAGTTAGGCCTCTGTCATTTTGATAGAGAGCAATAAGAAAGAACAGATAGTAAGCACATCTCAGTAGAAATTTATAATCAAAATTAAAGTCTAAATGCCATAGAAATATTTTTCTTATGTTTTCACAGCCACTGTATTTCTAAAAAACCCTAAACTAACAAATAAGAAAAAACCCAACATGCATCCCTTACCCTCCTTGTCCCCTTCCACTGTGAACATTTTTGCTATTGAATCAAAATCTAAAAATAGTTTTAGAAAAGGTGGATGTTTGTTGTTTTGGTCTAATTTCAGTTAACTTTGAATCAAATGAGACTGGATAGACAATTGGAGAGAATTGCAGACTGACAAAATATGGAGTGGATGCCATAAATAATCTTAACTGTTCTGCTGCCTATCTTCATATGGTGTGAATTGTATATAAGTATTCCATTATAAACAGCTTGGCAGAGTTAATCATGTAATCAGAATTATGTCTAAGCTATGATGCTACTTGTTGCATTTTTATCGTAAAGAAGAGAGAAGTTATGATTTGTTGTAAGCAGTTTGTGGTTAAAATGGATAAATATTGCTGGGATGGCCCTTACATGTTTCATGGGGAAAATGCTGATGACATTTTCAGTTTCTTGCAGAATCAGAACCTACACAACCGTAATAATAAATGTGCTGTACATTATTTTCTTCAGAGCTTTGTGTTTGCTTGATGACTCTCTGATCCATGACCTACTATTAGGATTTCTTACAGGAGCTTAAATTAAAAATACCAGTTAAAAATACCAAATGAGCTGGGCATTTTATTGCTGTATCCATAATGTGCTGTAATTAAAAAGAAAATAGAGGATTTGGGAAAAGTAGAGCAAGATTTATGCTTATGCTTCTGCTGCTTTCATTGCTGATTGTCAACCAGTGAGACACTGTAGCTGGTAGCAGTGTAAACCTTTTCTTAATAATGAGGGAGTAGGCTGAGACTTGCATCAGGGATGGACAATCTTATTTTCATTATCACTATTTTTACATTTACTATTTACTATTTTCACATTTACTGTTTACTATTTTTATATTTTTTTATCTCCTTTCTTCAGTGTTTGTTGTTGCTGTTTGTCAGCTATAGAACACCGAGCTAGGTAAACCAAAAGCTTGAATCACGTACAAAAATTAGCAGGTAACCAGAAACGTTTTCTTTGAACAGTACTGCTCCCTGGTTCATATTGTTCTCTGTATGAGAGCATCCATTTCATGCTCTTTGAAGCTTCTAAACAGAGAAGAGACTTCATCTTGTTCTCAATTGTTTAATTTTTTTTAAAGGTATTTTTCTTCAGTTCAGCCATAAGTTTCTGGTTAAATGCTTCTCCTAAATGGTACCAATACAAGGTCTATTTACCATTTGCACAGATTTTCACTCTGATTAATAATTTTAATTCAGTTTCTAGCATGATAGTAGTTGCTAGCAGCTACTTCAGTGGCATTGTTCCTATCCTGTTTAAAGACCAGCCTTTTTTCTGGGTTATACCATTTCAGATTTTATTACTGAAGTATTTGTGCTGTTCCTTTATTTTTTCAAAATACTTTTTAGTTGTGGTCACTCCTGTTCTAATGCATTTGCCTGTAGTTAGTTGTCTTAAAAGGTAACTTTCTTCAACAAGAAATGCAAAGTTTGTACAGATTTTTTGCTCTTTCTTTGAATATTGAATACTTCATTTGTTTATAGACGTAGGCTCTCCAGAGGGCTAACAGCTGACCAAACTTTGAGAATGGAAGAGCAGTGACTTTGGTTTTGCCCATATAAGTTGCAAGGTTTCTGCATACTACGAAGAAAACAAGCGTTTAAACTTGCAAATGTCACAGTGAATGGTATTTTCTCTGGCATTTATTTATTTGGAACTTCTTCTATATTTTTATATTTCTTTGCTCTTTTTTTTTTTTGTTGTGAATAACTTCAATTGTTGTTGTTTCGTTATTATTTTGTGTGGTTCCTTCACACCAAAAAAAATTGAATTTTTCCTTCAGTTACTCTGCTACAGAAAATCATACAGTTCCTATTGAAACACTTCTGGAAGTCAGTATAATCCCAGTGGCATTCAGAACAACTGATGTGTGCTAAATGGGATTGCAAAGAGAGCCACTCTTCATAAAACCCTACATGCCAAAATCCATTTAATGCTCCCTTTTAAGAGCCCCAGCTGAGAAAGTGCAGAGTTTTGTTAAGCTTCACAAAGTAACATCTTGCTCCCCAAGCAAATGCAGCTAAGGTGGATGGGTTCTAACAACATTGTAGGGAAGAGAATTTTGATATGCTTAACAGTTGCAAATTTAAACGCTTGTTTTCTTCATAGTATGCAGAAACCTACGCTCTGATCTGCTGCCTGCAGGCTTGATGTGTTACTGTCCATACTTTTTGACTTCTACAGGGAAATTAAGTTATATGCAATTAAAAAGGAGCATGTTTGCATATGTCATTCTCAGCTGATTGGCAAACACAGGTTATGCTAGAAAATCACATGGAACTGGATAGCAAGACTCTAGAAAACAACAGGAGAAGTGTTGATTTGGAACAGCCTTTCCTGACTTTGCATCATTTCTACATGAAACTCCTGGTTGGAGGGATCCTAGTGACTAAAAATGGTGACTGAAGCAAGAAGATAAGAGAACAGGTTGTGAGCCAATTAAAGCTGATAAAGAAATACAACATCAGGAAGTGTCTGTCTGACTCAACCCAAAGATGGAAGTCAGGAGATCTTATCCAAATTATCATTAGACTGAGTTTCTGTACATAGTTTTGTATAAAGGTCCTTTGTGTTAAGCTAACATCCAGAATGAAAGGATCCTTTTGATCATTGAATAACCTCTGTCTTTAAATAGGAGCCAAAGCTTTGCTCAGGTAACATTACAGGTTCCCAGAGAAAGGAGTTTAAATATGGTGTGTGTGTATCATCTTGCTGGCCAGATCTTAACATTTGGCAAATGAAGCGGGAGTGTGTTGTCAGGCAAGGGAGGCACACAAGGTCTGGCTGTGGCACACCTGGTGGGTGTGTTCAGACAGACTGACTGGGCCCAAGGAGCAGTCAGACATGTAACATCATTCCTCTTTTATTCCCCTGCTACAGCACAGCATGGTGGCTGTGGTGCTCACATTTCTTGTGCTTTCACCCTGCTCCTTTCCCTTGTGTAACACTCACTCACTGACCACAGCGTCTCGTCTGCTGTCATATTTTCCTGGCATAGTAGACATTATTCCCAAGAACATGCATCAGTCTCCTGATGCTCCTTCTCTACAGAGGAATTTTTGTCCTTCTTTTTTTGGTGCATCATTAGCTTCATAACATTTATTTGGGGCAAGCCTCACCACAGATTTGTGCTATCACATCCATGAATGGCTAGATATGTACAAGTTATGGGTTCTTGCCAGCATTCGTAAAATTGTTTTTGTCCTTTATTTTTGCTGGCTCCTGATCTACTGAAACTAATTCAGTAATTTTAATTGTTTTATTCATTTGGAATTGCAGTATTAATCAAATATTACAGTTGTCTCAACTGCACCTATCTATTCCGCTGTGCTCCCTCAGTGAACACTTGGATGCACAATGATATTACTTCCAACCAAAGAGAAAAATATTTTTGCTTCATATTTCTTCTTCTCTTCTGAGTTTGTTCATTCAATATAGAAGTCTGCTCTTGTCTTACTCATGGAAAATTTTATTGTTACTGCACCATAGTCATGATCAAACCCATGTTTTCTATTGATTGACATTTCAAACTTTTGAGGGAAGTATATCCCACTCCTATCTAAAACTGGAGGAGAGCCAACATCACCGTACAAAGCAGCTTGATTCCTGGTAAGGCTAAATGCTTTATACAGACCTCAGCAGGTTTCCCACCTCTCCAGAATGCACAGAGCACAAAGCATTTCCAGTGCTTCCTCTCTGGAAGATTTTTTTGAATCATAATTTAGCACCATATATGAAAATTCATTTAATCAGTAAATTAAATGCTTTTATGTGATCCTGGGTGTATTTAGAACTTGGTTAAGAGGCTCCCAAAGTAGGCTGAGTACTTTTGTCCCCTCATCCTATTTCTATTGTCACTAATATCTGTAAATCTTAATTGAAATTACAGAGCTGAAGAACTGTGCTAGTCTGTACTCAGCTGGGATGGGAAGTCACTCTCTGGTCCTGGGCCAGCAAAGTAATCAACACTGCTTAACCACTCCTAATTGCACAGGATCAGTGCTTTAAAGTTTGAAATAAGATTGCCATACTTCAAAGTTAAAGTTAAATACAAGTAAGGGGCTGTGGGAGTTTGAGAGAGAGTGATGGAGTGGAAAAGTCCACTAACCAGGACTATGATATTCTGTATCTCTGGATACTAACCCATTAATAGGCAAAGTGCTTTTTTATTTAAATGCTTATTCTGACTACATAGTAATTATGAACTTCTTTTCAGAGTTAACTCTTGGAAAAGGACACATCTAATATGAGGAGATATGTATTTATCACAGCTTGTGCAATGTTGATACAGGTGCTGGGGAACTACAGAAAGTGGTGCCGAGTTAATCTGTAATCTTCTGGTGTAGAAATGATTCTATGTTTAATATCTTGTTGACAAGTTTGGGGGCTGAGGT
Source organism: Melospiza melodia melodia (assembly GCF_035770615.1). Taxonomy (NCBI): domain Eukaryota; kingdom Metazoa; phylum Chordata; class Aves; order Passeriformes; family Passerellidae; genus Melospiza; species Melospiza melodia. The sequence continues at coordinate 69,238,553 of NC_086199.1, read as the reverse complement.
ATCATGGCCATGAATAGTAAAACATAGGATTAGGACTTTGTGCAGAAATTGTTCTGTTCCAAAACAGAAGGAAAAATATCTGCCTGACCCCCATGGGAAATCTGACCTGTTCTCCAGATGAGATTTCAGCTGTGCCTTTGTAGCACTTTCTCTCATGCCTGCACATTCCCTTTACACTGAGTATTTCTGTCTACAGCAGCGGTGTGGGATATGATCTTGCTAATCTGGTTCTGAAACACCCTTCTAATTCTTCACTGCATAACTCAGATGTCTTTGCATGTATGTCCTGGGAAGACGGGGCAGTCCTGTGAAGAATTATTCTGCCCTGATTTTTTGCTTTTGTCCAAGATTTTGGGTCACAAATGCATTTTGGTTCAACTCTCATCTGTCCCCTAGAGCTCAATTTAATTTTTACAGCAAACACCACCTCTGCTGTGCCTCCTTCTCTGAGGTGTTTGCAGCTGTTCCTATCTTTGTGAGTCTCAGTGAAATGTTTGTTTCTTGTGGTACTGCCCAGTTTGAGCTCTTATTGGAGCACTCTGAGGCTCTGCTGACAGAAGGTGCCCTCCTCCTGCCCCTGGCTTTATCACGCACTGTGTGTATTTAATCTCCCCTGCTCTGATGTGGTCTGAGGGCTTCAGCAGGCTGTGCCATCTTCCTGAGGGGACAGGACTCTGGGGACAGACACGCCAGACTGATGGTGAGAGAGAGAGAGAGAGAGAGAGAGAGAGAGAGAGAGAGAGGAGGCTTTTAAATACTGTGTGCTACCTGTCAAAGAAGAAAAACACCGAGAAGTTATAGCAAGCAGGAAGAGTCTCCGCAGACCTGACAGCTGAACTTCCAAATGAGCTGTAAAGTGCTTTTCAGCTCTTTCGTGCATCGGAATTTAAAATGGTAACTGCTCATGAAGATGAGCACTCTCTCTGCCTTCTGCTGACTTCTGCAGAAGGTGTGGGGAAAATGCATTTTCAGGCTCTGCTACAAGGAATTGGGGCACTTGGGTTTAATCAGCTGGGAAACTCTGCTTCAGAGGATAGTGCTCTGTATAAGCAAATATACAAAAATATCTCGTTCGCTCTTCCATGGAGTATCATAGAAATTTGAGATTCCAGAATTTAAATGATGAGTCTCAAGACTCCTTGGCAAAGTTGATGCATCTTGGTTGCTCTGGTGCATGGTCCACAATTTCTGTGTAAGATATTGCAGAGTGGTCCCTCGTGAAAGCCTTAGCATGGACACAGAGAGGTTATCAGACATAAGGAAAAGGGAAAGTGCATACAGTATCCAATTGATAAGACGGTGACCTTATTCTAATCCTATTTAATCACAGAATATAACTAACTCCAAAGGTAAAAGCAGTGATTGTATCCTATGAACAACTCTTATTTGAGAATTGTTGATGCATCTTGCTCAGATAAATGTTTTTTGGTTATTTGGGTCTGGGCTTTTTGTTGTTGTTGCTTGTTGGTTGTTTCCTTGACAGTAAAACCTGTAGTGTGCTTTTACTTAAAATTAGTTATAATGACTAAATAATAAATGAATGTAATAACTAAATGTCAAGAAAGATTTCTTAAATGTATTAATTGCTTGTAGGACAAAGGGAAAATTTTTCTTATATTTCTAACCTATCTCTTATGTAGGAAACATTTTTCTTCTGTACCACTCAACACATCTAAGACAGATGCAAGAAAAAATACAGATGATAGATCATACAGATGAAGACAAATCAAATGTTTTTCTTGTGCCAAAGCATGTAAAGACATGCTAAAAAGTGGAAGGAAATAATGACTAACTCAAATACCTAATTTTTTTTCCTAAAAAAATCATGCCTGATTACTTTTACACATACTCACTTGGAATGATAGTCTTATAAGTCTATAGGATGAATTCTTAATTATTTCTTCTTACAATACATAGGGGACAACTATGTATGAGAACTATGTATGAAAAATGTAGGTTAAGAATACTGGCAATATTACTAAAATCATACATTATTTATCAAGTGCTGTGTCTTGAATTCTGATCTGGTGTCAGCCACAGGAGATGTTTAAAAAATGGACTTGATCAGTATAGTCAGGCAATTGACTCTGCACTTGTCCTAAATTCTTATTTGACTAAAACATTTTTTCTTGGAGACAGCAAAGCATTTCAGTTGGGTTCCTCCTCCAAGTTGATGCTCTTATGGATCCAATTTCTTCTGTTCTTTAAGGTTTTTCTTGGGAGGCAGTTGAGTGGTTGTACTTTGTTTCTGTGTTCAGGAATCTTATCTACTTATTCGAAGTAACCATTGCCTTTCATGCTTGGTGTTTTCTGAAGACTTTCTGGTTTTATTTTTTGTAACTTTTCCTCTGAATCTGCATTCTGATGCCTAAGAAAAAAAATATAGTACTGCAACCACTCTGTGCCCTCTCTATCTCTGTCTTCAGGATCTTTTCCTTAGTTGTTCTTAAAATACACTCCATGCTTTATCTGGGCTTGACAGGATTTACTTTTTTACTTTTTATTGGTTAACTGATTTGCACACACCCATACCTGGAATTTGCTGTGTTGTAGTTTTCTCTAATGCTGTAGCAGGTGATCTTCTACTCACCAATCCTACAACAGTGAGTACAGCTATTATAAAAAAAAGATTATTCTGTTCAACTACAAGGAAAATGAAGGACTTCTTTAACTGTAATCCCTTTTCCCCACCCCTTGCTCCTTTTTGTAATTCAGAAAGAACTCCAGAGTTCAGTTTCAGTAGGGAGCTTTGTAATAATGCAAAAATATAATTCCTTATATGATCCAGCAACTTGTTCCTTTCAGCAGTAATATGAATGCAAAATTAGAGGGTTAATACAGAGGGTTATTATAACCATCAAAATAGCATAAAATTGCTGTTATTGTAAACTCCTTTTTATTGTTCAGGCTTTTGGTCTCACTGCCTTGTTTACCATCACAGCAATTTTCTCTTTTGATGTGATTTCACCTGCTTCCAAATAGAGCAAAACCAGAGTTTTGTTTTGAACTCAGAGAATATTTTACACAGCAAACTCTTAAAATATGGTAATTTTGAACATGAAGTATGCTTAGAATTTCAATAGGGTTCAATCTTCATTAAATCAGTCCTAGGTGAAATCTAGTGTGATATATTCTTTCATGATTTTGCATCCTAAATCAAAGGCTACTTAGTTGAAATCTGAAGCTTTAAATCTTCTGTCAAATTTGACAGTAAATATACATAGATTTAGCTGGTAGTTTGGCAAATATTTGTACTGCTAGAACAAGAAATTTTGAGGGTGAAGTCTTAGTAGAATTACTCAGATTCAATGACGTTAAAGAAGCTGGAGGAATTTTTTTACTCATTTCTTGTAAGTGATTTTGTAAAAAGAACATTTTCCTCTTCCACTGCTGTCCTGATAAAACTGTTGTAAAAGTTAAAACATTTATCAAAACTGCCACAGATCCCATGACCCATAGAAGAAGGACTATCAGACCTTAATTGCAATAGCTGTGTAATTGCAGAACTTCCCTTTCCCTGTTCACCTACTCTCTGACCTTTATGTCAGCTTCTAATTTCCTTCTGTAATTGACTCTTCTTTCTAGAGCAGGAAACTGTGGCAGCAAATGCATTTTAGTGCAGAGGAAGATCCAAACAGTGCTGTAAAATCCTATCAAATTTACTTTAAAATCAAGTTTTTGGGGGAAAAAACAAAAACAAAAAACACAGGTAATTTGAACAAGTCTCAGATGAAAAAGAAAATAGTTCACCTAAATCTTGTTGTGGGCATTATATTTTCAATATATGAAGTTAAGGACTTCAAATACTACCTTCCAGCATGTGCAAAAGACAGCTGTTGGCTCCGACAATTGCTCATTTCAGCAGCACATACTAATGGAAGTCCACCCTAAGTTAACTTTGCCTCAAGGAACAGCTAATCAATGGAGACAGGAAAGGAGAGGAATATACCCTGAAAAGTTTTACTATTCTCATACAAAGTGATGTTTCTGTATCATGCACATTTCTGTATCTTTTCTATGTCACAATACATGTCAACTTTATTTCCTTGAAGAGACTTCCATTTCAGCAGTGCCTGTCCCAGCTTTCTCTGTGTTTATTGTCAGTAAACACAGGAGTGATTGTGAATTCACAGGAGTGATTTGTGAATTTACTCACGAATGCCCTAATCTTAGTGGTTAATCAACAGCACCAACAGTCAGTAACACAAAAAAATCTGGGGTTAAGTTCCAGGCTGCTCCAGTAGGAAGTAATATTTAAATGAATTGAAGCATCTGGTTGTTAGATAATGTTGTTGTCATTTAGAACAATTGAATTCTGAAGAATTACGTACATCTTTTACACACCTTGTGGCCACAAACTCAAAAGATAAAACCAGTTTATCTTGTCAAACTTAACAGACCCATCTACAGCTTTACAGAACCCAGAAGGAAGTACAATAAGATGAAAAGAATAGTTGTAATTTTTCATGTCCCTTGATTCCTGCATTAGGGAAACAAACTGTAATACAGGATGTTTGCTGTAGACATTGTACTGCCTTGTAGTCCATGATTTTTTCTGCTGGCTGTGTGTTTTTTGTTTGTTAGTAATATGTTTAGGTTATTGAGGAGTAGAGGGCCAACCCACACCTTTACTTGGGTGTTTGAATCACAAAATTAATTATCTATTAATCTATGCAGAATTCAAGAACAAAATAACTTCTGTTATTATGCATAACTATCAGTAGGGACTGAGTAGTCTGCATAACTAAAATAAATAAAGCCAACCAAACTCAAATCTTATACATAAAACAACCTCCACCTTCCCCCAGTGAAAAGTTTTCTAGAACTTGGTCCTCCCCAGCCAGAGAGAACCCATGGTGCTGTGAAGGGGAATGGCACAGAGTAGAAATGTGTGTAGGGAAAAGCACAAGCCTACAAATACTGAGTAGAGCTATGGCACCACTAAAGGGAGAATTTCATAATTTGGCTTAATTCTCTCTACTTTGTTTTAAAGAATAATCTTACAATAATTGAAGGGTCAGCCCTTTGAAATGAGGAAAGAAGCAGTTGTTTTTAAAGTTTAGTTAACATACAAACTTCATAGCTACATTCCCTTCTAAAGTTTTACTAATTTGTTTTCCTTAGGGGCTTCCAGAACAAGCATAGCCTCTGCTACCTGGTCTTCAGTATCTTTTGTGTCAAATGCTATTTTGACCACATTTGGCCTCAATGAGGATAAACATCCATCTAGAAAAGAGTCTCCTCACCTTAACCTGTTCTGATTTCCCGTTCTTTCATGGGATTATTCAAGATCTCAGTTCGTATCATCCTTTTTGAATCTACTGTACCTTAAAGAACAGCTGTCTTTGGAAAACAGGTATCCAGCATCAATTTCATTCTCATCAACTAGATCAATTCAAGACACTCCTTAAACATTAAGATAAATGAAAAATACATGTTTACAGAATTTTCTAAAATTTCCCAATTCAGTAAACATTTCAAACTCTTCCATGACTGGCAAGATAGAGTACCTGTCTCTGAGACAATATTTTTAGGAAAGACCATAGCCAAATAGGATGAAAATAACAGAATTGTAGTCCAGTAGCATGCAAAATAAAAATTTTGAACAGCTGTTGAGCCAAAGCTGTAATTCATACATGTATGTATGAAACTGGCATGCATGATCTTCTTTTTCGTTGGATTAAAACACTTTAATACTCAAGAACCACTGAGCACTAATCAGACTGTAGTAAAAATTTGCTAGAAACCAACAATAACATCTAGCTTTTTTATTTTATTGAGGACAATCCAGAGATATCTTACAGTTGAATATTATAGTGCTGAATTAAATGGAGCTCTTATTTCCTTGAAAAGGTCAAAAGGTTTCATCCATATTTTGTAGGGTGCCAGATTGGCTTCAGCAAAAGGAGGCTCACATCCTAAAAATTTCATTATAAGTGTGTTCTCTTTTAATTTTTTCAGAAAGCATTGGATATGGAGAAGATAGGAGATATTCCAATATGAGAAATCTAGTACTTCAATTATACATTATGGATTTGCCTCCTGGTAGTAACTCAGAGCAAAATCTTTACAGAGCCAGTGGCTCTTTGAAATCATATAATTATTTTCATTCCACTTTCTTCTTGATACTCCTTACTGACTTTTCTCCCAACTACAACTAAAACAGAATATTGAAAGTACCCGTGGAATTCTAAAGGAGAAGAAAAATGACCATTCCTTTTCAATGACAATGACAGAACTTTTTATTCCTGTCTTTAAAGTTTCAGATTTGCCAATTTATAATTCATAGTGATGAGAGGTGGCTCAGGCCAAGTGCCAGAATGATTCAAAGCAGCTGACATGCAAAGAGGTGCTCTCTCCTGTGTATATATTTCACTCACAGGAAATAACTGCAGATTTGCATAGAAGCAGTAACTAGATTAGCTTTGGTGGCTCAAGAGCTCAAAACCCAGTTATCCCAGCCTTGTGCTGTGCTCCACATCAGTGAGTTCTCAAACAAATATCTTGGAAAAAGCAAGTATAATGTTTTGCAAAGATGAGTGGGTTTAGTAACTAGAGTATAACCAGAAAATAATACTTTGTATTATTTAGATTGACTTGGAGACCTACACATCATGTTTCCTAAGTGCTGCTGTTTGTGTGCACCTATGCAGAGCACACATAAATAGCATAGTTCCAAGACAAAGGGATAAAATAAAGTTTTTGTGCCTACAGTGTCTGGAAATCGGTGACAGAAAACCAGAAGAGGGAAAAAAAAAAGCTTATATGAGATAAATTAGGAAGAATTAACAGAAACTTAAATAGTAAATGTATTCTGAAAGTGGTATAAAAAGCATCAGGAAACACCAAAGGCCACTTCAGTGAATTGGAAATGTGCATTCACATGTAAAGTTGTGAGTCAAGTAAGGCACAGCTGAGAGAACAGATTTGGTAAAAGCTCAGGTGGAAGGGGAAAGGGAGAAGTAATACATAACTAACACAGAAATAGGATGCATAGTTTTTCTGATGTAATAATGCCTCTTTGGACTGAGTGAAAGGTAGAAATAGTAATTAGACATGGCTTGAGGCACGTTGGGTAAGCTGAGCAATGGGAAGTAGCAGAAGAGATTAGTTTCTCCAGGGAACACACAATGTGCACTGGTCTGGCTAGACAGCCTTGTTTCTGCATCTCCTCTGTTTATTGTGCAGCTGCTCCCAGCTGTCAAAGAAAACTCTGTATGATAATCTCTAGGCATATCACTGTTGTTACTTTGCACGTATTGAGGAAAGTACGAACTGACAACCTACTCCCTGCCCAAGCAGAAAAAAGATTTCATATTCAGTTTAAAAGATGCGTTTGCTACTGCAGCTTATGTCCAGCCCAGAATTAGTAGGTTGATAAAGACTTCAAATGGCATTTCATCTAAATATAAAGAAAATACTTGTCCCATCATACTGTCTGAAGATAAGCAATGATCCAAGAGAGGCAATAATGTTTACCTTTTTTGTAGTTATATCATGTAGTGTAAAATATAGGCTAAACTTTGAATTTATCCCTCTTTTATGAAAGAAAAATCACTGGTGTCTGAGGATGGAGAGTATATGGATAAGATACCCATAGAAGCTACAGTGTTTTTAACTTTAGCATTGTGTGCTACCATTTCATACTGTACCTAAAAAGGTTAAGGAAAAAAAGACAAAGATGCTAGTTTCAGAGTGATGCGAAGTAGTTTTTTTTGTTTTGTTTTGTTTGGTTTTTTTGTTGGTTGGTTGGTTTTTTGTTTGTTTGTTTGTTTTTGTTTGGTTTGGTTTTTGCGGGTTTTTTTTGATTTTTTGTTTTGTTTTTTTTAGCTGAATGTTGAATTCCCTCAATTAGAGATAATTTGTAAGGATTATTTCTTCCTAAAATCACCAATATAATTGACAGGGGCTGACTATTATGATGGCAGGTATGCTCATTGAATTCCCATTCAACACAATTTAGAGAGCCCCTGCAGGGAACACAAAGACACTTGGTAGACAAAACAACCAAAGACGTCCTCAGCCAAGGGAGAACAGGTAGAGAACTTCCATTTCCTTGACTAAAATTTCTTTTTTTCCACTGACTGCTCAGTTTCAGCCGATTTCCTTAAACCCTCAACCTTTTGTCTTCTCTTCATTATTTCCTCAAGAACTTTTAAGCAGAACTCCCTTGTGATTATAATGTCTGAACCCTCTTTAAAGTAAGAGCTTTTGTTTAAATAAACTTTCCCCTTTTCATTAAAAACCACTTTCCTCTTGTAAATTAAAACTAACCTTTGGAATATAATAGTGATTATAACCTGATCTTCTGCTCTGCACACTGAACTGGGGCACCTGATCTAGTTCAGAGTGCTATAAAGAATGTTATCCTTTAACTACAGTTTAAACATGATCATAAGTCTTTTTGAAATTAGGTGAACTAAACAGGCTTATTTTCAAGCACAACTTACTAAATATTTTGAAGTCATTTGCATGAAATATCTGAGATATCATGCTCCAAAGAACTGGAATTAAATGGGAAACTGGTTGTAAAATCAGTGAGATGGCCCTGAAGGAAAATTTATTCTCTTAATAAATGTTTTTGACATAAAAATACATTAGTTTCCTATGTCAAGAGATTAACTGTTTTCTAGCTAATATTTCCATGCAAGACCAAATTGCATAATCCTCGTGAAATGAGAATACTTTCAGCCAGGAAAAAAAATTATGTCGCCTATAGCCAAATTTATTATTCACTTTTACTAGACAGTCTTCTTTCTAAATACAAAAGCAAGAGTAACTCATGCTTTAATACAAAACCTTGCTCCTGACTTTCATTAAGACACATATCCCAAGTTGTAGAAAACATGGAGAAGGGAGAAAAATGCCAAAAATGCAGCAGAAATATTTATGACCAAGCCCTTACTTATACTGAACTAAATAACTGTACGACCTTTTATATTTCAGATGTATTTTCAGACTCACACTGCATATAATCAGGCTCATCTTACCCCTAGCTGAGTTCTAGGGATTTTAAACAGCAAAATACAAACACTGAGAGTGGAAGCTTCCTTTTGTACACTTAACAGTTTTGGAGCACAGAGGGAGACACTTGTTTAAGGGGTAAGGCTGGGACAGCAGCAGCAGTATTTCTTAGTAGACAGCATCTAAATATCATGGATCATCAGCTGGCAGTGCAAGTCCAGTCAATGCAGCTGCTGCCAATTTAGCTAAGTCAAGGATGCTACCTACAGTCCTGTATTTTTCTTACCCACCTGCCCTTCCCCAGGGTCTGAAGTAACCGATGGCTTTGGTGCAGGGGCAGAACAGGGAGGTGCAAGTCCTGGATCCACTGAAAAACTGAACAGCCTTGAGCAAACAGCCTTGGGAGGTCTCCAAAATAGTCTCACTGTGCTTGTGCCCCTGATGAAATGCAAATGATATAAACAAAAAGCACTATGTTTCCAGGCTAGAAAAAACAAGAAAAACATGTCAAAATGAGCTGGGCCATGTCTGCAAGTGGCAGTTTTAGGCTTCTACATTTTATGCTGAGGAAAAGACTTCTGTGTTCAGCCCTGTATTTTTTGAGAGGGGGTTCTAGGTAAGAGATTAGAAGAAGAGAAACAAGGCATGGACATAGGATTAGAAGGCAAAAGGAAAAGCTTAAGGTGAGGTGGCTATTTTGAATTCTGTTTAAAAAGTTAAGCAAGAGCAAAAAACCCACCAAACCAAAATTTCTACCTCCCAAACAAACAAAACCTAAATGCCGGCCTAAACCCCACCGAACAAGCAAAAAAAAAAAAAAGAGACAACCCTCCCAGCAAAAAGCCCACAACCCAAAACACACAACCCCCCCCCTTAACATGCAATGAAATGCAAAACTTGCAAAAAACCCAGCCAAACCACAGAAAACAACCAGAGACCAAATGAGCAAAACCCCAAATCCCCCACCTTACAGGGACTGTATTATTCTGTTGTAGGAGTGGGTGTGAAATCCTTCTGTAATTGAGTCAAACCTGCTGCTGTTCTCACATTTACAATAGAGGCCAAATGCTACACAAGTACCAGAACAGGTCTGCAGCTGTAAAAACTACTAAGGAGTGGATTGCCTAATTGACTTACTCTACAGCAATCTAAGGCAAAGTCAAGTAACTTCCCCCTGCTACCCTCCCCTAAGTTTTTACAATTGAGACACACACCTCAAAATTATGATTTATGAATTATAAGAATTGATCCTGTTGCTACACCTGTTACCCTGTGGTTGGAGCAAGCATCTTACTGCAATTCTTCTATCAATTCAAAACAGCTCTCATGGCTAATACTGTGTGACTTATTTAAAATGCCTCTATAGTAATGTGCCATTCAAAATGCTCTCTACCTCCTATTTTTTGGTAGCTGCATTTTCAAAGATAGCTTTGTGCAACTAAATAATTCATCATTTTTTAGTATAAAATAGTCCTTTTAAGAATACAGATACAGGGGAAGTGGTGGTATACTCTACACCCTAAAAATGTGTTTGCAAGACATTAATATTCTTCACTGGGACTTACCAGAAAGTGCAAATAGAGACCCATTTATCACAGTCTCAAATTCTACATGTTCCTTTAAATGCTGATTTTTATTGCAAAGGCTTTAATTCCCCAAATGGAAGCACTAAGCACCAGCCCATTTTGTTTCTGGCAAAACTGGAGGAAAGCTTATTTCAAATTTCTAATTAAAATTCTTTCTTGCTGTGTAAGGAGCCCTGATGGGATTCCTCAGGGTAGTTGGATGGGTTTCTGATTGAATTACAACTGGCCCAATTGCGTGAATATTTCATTTAAATGTTGTGAACTGAAAACAGCAATTAACAACAACCTGAATAATAAAAAGCACTACTTTACCTTCAATCCTCTCCTCTCCCTCAGCTGATTCAATTTAAATGCTTAGTCACTACGAAAAACAAAAACAACCAAAACAACCCAAACCAAACAAAAGCAGAAACAAAAAGCCAAGCAAGGGTGACTATGGGGGAGAGGAGATGTCTACAGTCCTCATCCTGCAAGTCAGAAATACTTTGCCTGGAGTTGATGACTGTGGATGTGACACTGTTGCAGAACTGCCCTCTCTGTGCTTCTGACCTGCCATTTATTCAGTATTCTACACTGTGGTTTTTGTCCAATCTCACTGAAGGTAATTTCAGTCTATGGTCTCACCTTTTATCATTATCAGCAGCAATTTTTTTTTTTACTAGAGAGCCACACTGCCCATAGATTCACTGGTGAACATTTGCTAATCTGGTTAAAAATTCTGAAACTATCAGATTGGAAAAACTCTCCCAGCCCTACACATGACCTTCTGAGTGAATTACCCACATTTACAAATTAACTTTTAGGCCAGGGCAATTTAAAGTGATCCAGCTGTGCCTAATTGCCTGGCTGGATTATAAATATCTCCCAAAGAATACAGTAATATGAGCTGATACTTAGGATGAAACTACAAGAATTTGGGGAGAATTATAGTAAAACTAAATGCCAGGATGATATGCAATTTCTTTTGATATGTTCTAGAAAGCCACTATTGTACGTACTCTGCCTTCAGAGAATCTGTTTTTCTTGCATTTTGCAGCTTTGTCAAATCTAAAAATTAAAAAGCTCGTGAGAATTGGTCTAAATCTGGCCCAAGATCCACTGTTTCAAAAATATTCTTAGGAATTGATGACTGATTGGACCTTGACAACCGGAAGAAAATAAGTTGATTAATTATAACCTTTACTGTTACTTCTTAGTGATCCACAGCATTTAAATCGCTGACTTGATTATCATAATTGCAACAGCATAGTGACTAAATCAGGAGAAGCTGTTACTAGGACTAATGTGTTCCTATAACAGAGTTTTCTATGACTGTATCAATATCCATGGTTCATATTAAAACCCCTCCTTTTCTTCCCCCATTAGGAGCTGCTCAAGTTAAGCTAGCACAGACATACTGGGGAAAAACCCCAAAACCAAAACCAGAGCCATTGAAAAACATAGGAAAGAAACCCAAAAGATAATTAGTCTTCTGAAAGCAGCCGTGATTATTTCATATGTGAAATGGAGTCAGCCCAAGGCACGGCATGAGGATCAATGTTACAAGCCTCAGATGCAATGATACAGCTTTATTCTGGCAGCTGCAAACTCTTCTGGCTCTGTCTGTCCCTTGTCAGCACAGAAGACACTGTCACTTTGTCTGATTAGTGTGGTATTATGGGCTGACTCTTCCACAGAAAAATGAGCCACTCTACTTTGTTTCATATTCTTCCAAGTGATTTGCAGTTGGAAATACATAAAAATTGCATTTACTTGCTTAATGATGCTATTTTTCTAGATTTTGGGGCTTTCTTCTTGGGGGCAAAAATCTGTAGATGATAGAAAATTTTAATAATATAATTGTATGTCTATATTTATATAGGTATAATAATATAATTTGTCAAATACAAATGGAATCATGTTTTGCATATTACATATTTGCACTTTATTGTTCTTTTTTTACAGACTAATCTTCATACTTAAAAGACAATTCGCCCCCTGAATTGTGCAGGTCTCGCTTTGTTTTTGAGCTACTATCCTCACACTAGGAGCAGTTCTCTCAAATGTACTCTGCCTGAATTTCTCATTCTAGTCTTTGCTCCAAACAAATTCAAATCTGAAACAAAATTCAGCTGAAAGCAATATGGCTTGGATTTCAGAAAAGGTCCTCACAATAAGCCATAAGGTTTTATGTTTCTGGTGCAAGTTTGTGAGCCAGATTTGGTACTGCTAGAGTAAGCCACAAACAGTCTTAGAAAATCAATTTGTAAGCTGGAACTACCTTAGACCAAAATCTCCATAAGTTAGGGCCATGCATCAGTGAGCTAAACTGCATTTCAAATCACCTTTCAGCTCTGACACTGAGCTCAAACTTCCACCAACATCAAAAACATTCTGACTGCATTTGGATGCTATGCCTATGAACAACTTCAGAACACTCCTGAGGAGGAAATGTTTAACAATGGATCAATTTTTATTTCATGCTATTTGCATTTAAAAATTTACCTAGAAATCAGTTTGGTTCAAGGCAGACTTTGGCTTCTAGCAAAAAGAGAGGAAATAGAGATGGGTAGGCAGGAGGACAAATTTTAAGATAGTTTTAGAGACAAAAATAGCAAACTGATTTTTTCTCTGTTCTGAAATGTAAAATGATAAGGAAAAAATACCTGGATTTAACCTCCTTTAAAGTTTGTGAGCCCTAACTTGATGTTAAACTTGGTATTTGAGCTGTATGTGATAACTGGTGGCTCAGTCTGTTTAAGTGAAGATTTGATATCAAGTTTTTGCCTTTGCATGCACTGATACCAATCAAAGTCCCAATCTGACTGTGCATTCAGATTTTGTGATTGGTCAATTTATTTTTTTCTTTGTGTATTTATGTTGTTTTAAATTTTGAAGAAGGGGTATTTTTATGGTACTTACAGAACCATTACCTTAAGTCTGATTTTGTTTAAGTATAATTGCCCTAGACAAGGTGGGGGTCTAGAGCCAAACCTCAGAATAATCTACATGTGCCAGGAGTTCAAGGAAGGAGTTGAAAATATGTTCTTCATCAGCACAATGACTGATCTGTTTAAGAGGAAAGGCATCCACTCCAAGACTGACATTTGTCAGAACTGTGTGGGCTTCAGTCATCCACCCTAGCACAATTTAGCTTTAACCAGCCATTTATGATTACAATATTCAGGCTGTGTTCAGGCAGGTGATCATTCATCTCTCCTTAGCACTGGTGAGGCCGCAGCCTGAGTGATATCTCTTTGAGTGCCTCAAAATGAGAAAGACATTGACTTCCTGGAAAGAAAGGTACTGGAAGAGCTGCCATGCAAGGAGACACTGAGAGAACTGGGAATGCTTATCCTACAGAAGTCTCAGTGGGGATCTTATTAAATGTGTATAAATACCTGATGGGAGGGTGTTAAGATGACAGGCTCAGAATCTTCTCAGTGGTGCCTAGTGGGAGCATGAGAGGCAGCGGGAACAAACCGAGAAACAGGAACACACTTCTTTAGCTGTGATGGTGGTTAAACACCTGAACCCTGTTTCTCAGTACAAGAAAGATGTGGGATGTTGAAGCAAGTCCAGAGGTGGGCCACAAACCTGATCAGAGGCCTGGAGCAGCTCTCCTGTGAGGACAGGCTGAGTCACTTTGGGTCATTCAGCCTAGAGACGAGACGGCTCCAGGGAGACCTGATTGTCGCTTGCTGAAAGGGGGCCTACAAGAAAGATGGGAACAGACTTTTTCATACGCCCTCTTATGGTAGGACAAGTGGCAATGAATTTAATTAAAAGAGGGTAGATTCAGACTAGCTATAAAGAAGAATTTTTTCAAGAGCTAGAGAGGTGGTGGATGCCCCAACCCTGGAAACACTCCAAGTGGGGTTGGACTCGGCTCTGAGGAACCTGGTCCAGTAGAAGATGTCCCTGCTCACTGCAAGAGTTTGGACTGGATGACCTCTGAAGGTTCCTGCCAACCCAAACCATTTCGGGATTCTGTGATTCTATAAGAGCTTGTCCTGAGGACTGTGGAGTCTTCATCCTTGGAGGTGTTCAAAACCCATGGGCATGGTCTGGGGCAGCTTGCTCTGACTGGCCCTGATTTAGTCAGGAATGGGTGAACTAGCTGATCTCCAGAAGATCCTTCCATCCACAGTAATTCTGTGCTATCTGTCAATGGAAGGCAAGCTGTGCATGGGCTTACACCAGCAGCTCTTATTGTTATCCCTGGGGTGGAAATCCTACTGTAAACTTTCCCACCAGTGGAGTTACATGGCTTACAAGGAGGGGTGTAGGCAAGGTAGGAGGGTAGAGAGATGCCTTACGTCCCATTCCCAGAAATCATCCTGCCACCACTGCCAAACTGAATTTTTCTAGCTATCATGCACAAATGGAATCATGTTTTGCACGTGCAATGAGACAAAATAATTTTGAGTCTAGATGGTGAAGAGCCTTGAAAATGCACTCTCACACATTATGAGAAGCTCTTTGAAGTGCACCACAGGTTTTAGTTTTGCTGTGGAACTGTTTTACTAAGTCCAAATTCCTGACCCCCACATTATTTTTTGCTCCCTGTGGTATTAGATATGACCTTAAAAATGTGCTGAAGAATAGTGTAAGGCTAAAGCCTTATTTCTAAAAAGAACTGGTTTAAGGATTTACCAGTTTTGTTTTTCCTATGGAAAACATTTTCACCCATCTTTACATTTAAGCTATTTCAAAGAAATTTCATTTTGGAAACACAGGTGAAATATTTAAAGTATCTTGTTTGACTTTTTTGACAATACAGCATTTTGATTTTGCTCCAAAACAGCATGTCTAAATTGAACTAGTCTTAAAAGTTTCACTAAATTCATAGGAAGTCAAATTAGGGTAACAGCTTTTGATTCTAATCAAAGCCAAACCAATTTAATTTTCCCAAGACCTCACAGCTTTTATACATGAATTTCATTTTGCAGTAAACCTGGAATATCTTCTGTTGTTTGAAAACATAAGAAAATATAATACTTAGAGATCACAAAACTTTTCACTAAACAAAAAGACTGCAGTTAATTCCCATTTCTTTACTAACAAAATATACTCCATTTATGTCATTAGATTGCTGTTTCAAAAACCTACTGTCACAAATATAAATTAATATAAATCATCATTATTGTAACAATTCACCAGAAATATCCCATAATTGAGTAAGTACAGGTGTATATTTTTAAAATCTGCACTTCTCATATCCTTCCAGGTGTTGAATAATCTATTTATTTTCTAGTTGAATTTAGAATTCCTGGAATTTCAGAACACAAAGAATCATTATTACTCTTGAATGTCGCTCCAATTTTACTTGGCTGCAATCTTATCTATTCAGATTAACTTTATTCCTGCTAGCTAGGAAAATTTGTTTGTCTGCAGAGAAGCTGCAGGTTGAAAGTACAAAAACATGCAAGATGGGCAATGCTTTCTATCTTACATGCAGCAGGAACATATCTTATTAGACTTCAGATTTTAGCATTTTTATTTCTTGAAATGAGTCAGAGCCAGCTGGACAGCTGTAACTCCAGAGCCCAGTTGGAAGTTCTAGTCACAATACTTAATCTCTCTTTTCACTGTATAAATAGAAAACTAGGCAAACTAAATGTAAAAATCACATAATGACTATCATAACTTATAAAAATAGATTACAGCATGCTTTTGTTCAATTTTTTTATAAATAAGGGGATAACAGAGGAGTTAATTTAAGGGGAAAAAAATGGTCGCCACACATTATCTATTTCTCTGCTTGCCTAGCATATAAAAGTAGCTCAGAACATTTCCAGTGTCTGTAATGTACCAACAGCTAGGTTCACACAAGGACCCAAGTATTTAAGTATCACTTTAAAGACATAAACCCCCAGCTGGGATCTTCAACACCCCTGTCCAGCTGTCACTCTGGAGATAACTAAATCGTGTGCCACTCTGTGTGTGTTTTCCACTAGACAGGCACAATGAGTCCTGGTGGTGATTAAGCTGCTTGGTGTACAGTTCCTGGGCACCCTCCACCTGACACATTTCTCTTCCTGGCTTGGAAAAAAAATCACCCAATTAGACATTTGTGGTTCCACTACTCCACCTGCCTTTGATTCCCCAGAAAACACGTGCTGTGGGGGTGTTTTCCTTTTATCCAGTATCTCCATCACTGAAATCTGTGACCCCTAGCAACTTGCAATAGGCAGCGCATCAGGTGACAATACCCAGGCAACTCAACCCAACCTGTTAGGATGTAAACCACAAAGCAAGCTTAGCAAGACTTCGGTTTTTCCTTATTCTCATGAAATATGCACATCACTATATTCCCTTTAAAGTGTCTATCAGGCGTATTGTAGCTCTAATGCATTTGACACAATTTATTTTATAAATGAAATTTGGAATTTCCCCCGGTAAGGATTGGGTTTCTTTATAATTAATTTTGGAACCATTTGTATTGTACTTATGTGGATTTCATTGTTTAAAAAAGGAAAGCTATTCAATTTTAACTTGAATAACAGTATTTAATTTTATAGATTCTTGCTCAGAAGTCTAAGAAGTGAAAGGAAGATAAAACCTGTTTATATGCTAGAGTGTCTTTCCCAAAGCTACAGGTTTGATAACGCTTTTAGACAAGAGTAGTGAATTCATATCCCAAGGGCATGCAAACTGTTTTTCAGTGTTTTCTTGACTTTTAGAAGAGACAAAATAGAGTGGATCACAATGCACAGCACTTTTTGATTTATCTTGATGTTTAGATTATATGGATTCTGTATGAGAATTTATCATGTACCTTACTGCAAATCAACTGCTGTGTGAAGAGTATTTCAGAGGAAATAGCTCACAACCTGGAGTCTATTCAACAAAGTCCAATCAACTCCCCTCCTGCCCCAGTCCTAATCAAAAAGACCCAAACCTACTGAAAACACACTGACAATCTGAAACAGAGCGACCTGCCCCTCTGACTTCGAATAAATTGCTTTCTTAGTATGCTGTGCTGTGGTTTTCACTTCAAAAAAAGATTGTAGTATTCCCAAATAGCTTTGCAATTATAAAAGAATTCTTCATCTAGCAGCTGGGAGACTTGGAGGTTGGAGGTTAAGAAAACACATCTATTACAGAAGACCCGAGGATGCAGTAATTAAGTGCCACAACTGAATCATAACTAGATGAAATCTCAAATCAGGTTGCATACACACAACTGTATTCCTGCTCCTATAGCACAATACACACTTCTGTCATGACTGAGTAATTTTGCTCATGCCACAGCAGTTCTCATTAAGAATACTTGCAGAGAAATTATCAGGGAAACCAAAATGAAAGTGTACAGTGACTAGATTTTGCTTTCCGCTTAAAAGATGGATATCTTGCCAAGTATGCCCACAAAACCTGAAACACTGATGTAACTGGGAAAGGAGTATGAATTTCTGATTAGGAGTCAGGGGCCCAGACATCTTGTTTTGCTCTTTTATTTTCATAGAATCATAGAATGGCTTGGGTTGGATGGGACCTTAAAGATCACCCAGTTCCAAACCAACTTCTCTCTCTAGACCATTCAGCCTTCAAGAGTTCCAGGGCTGGGGCATCCACAAGGTTTTACGCAACCTGTTCCAGTATCTCACCACCCTTACAGTGAAGAAATTCTTTCTAATATCCAATCTAAACCTGCCTTCTTTCAGCTGATGGCCATTCTTCTTTGTCCTGTCACTATGGGCCCTTGTAAAAAGTCTAGCTTTCATTAATTCTCCATCTTTACAATTAATTTTATTTATTACAGTATTTGTCTTGGAGCTGTCCAGAAACAGGACATTGGTTTTTGCTGAGCACTTTAACACAGAACAGTTGAGGTAATTTCTTTATGGGGAAACTCAGGAGAGAGCCAAACTGCATTTCCAAACTTTTTATTTAGTACATACTGGACAATCATATAAACAACCATTTAGAAATAAGCTTCTTTTTATTCAATTAAATTAACTCAGCCTAAGTGTAATATTGAAGTATCTGTCAGCTTGTTATAGCCACAAAAATCTCAAATTAAAGTACAGCCTTCACAACCAGGTTGGTTTTATCCCAAAACCAGCCTGCTTTATAGCCCTGGAACTCCTACCATACTTCAAGTGATGGTCAAGCAATAGGAACTTGTGGTCTACTCTTTTATTTCAAATAAGAAGCAGAAGTATAAGGGCTTTGTTGCTAACACAAATCTGAGTTACATACCATATGGCCAGTTTTAGATAGCAAAGCACCATGCTAGCAAGAGTTTACAGTACAGAGGAGATCTTGCAATTTAAAACCCAACACAAAGTTCCCCTTTTAGATATGCTTAGAAAGAAGAGAACAGAGGAAAGGTACACAGGACTGTGGCTGCAAATGGCAAAGCTGTTATGTTAGGTACTACTGCAGTTTTCTTTTTCACTGGCCCTGTATATCCCCATGTCCCTCATTTTCATTCTTTCTGATAGTGGCCACATAGCACGCCACAAATTGATCCCATCTTGCTGCCAAGTCCTGGCAGGAGTGTGCAATGTGTCACACTTCTCTGCAAGTTTTGGCATTCTCAGAGCACATCTTCCCCTCACAGGCAGCTGAGAAATAAAGTGCCCCACCTTAGACTTAGTACTGAAATAGAGTGTTTTCCTTCTCTGCACAGGAGACACAAGGACAACCCTGCCCAGCCTCAAGCAAAGATGTGAGGCTGGTTCACCAGTGTACTCTAAGTTTCAGGGTATTCAGCTGGGACCTCAACAGCTTCTGTAGAAGTTCTTTCCCTTGCCATGAAATCCTGAAATAGGGACTATAAAACAAGTCTTGGATCAGCTGAACTGGAGTGAAATATTCTTGACTTGTTGCATCTTGTCAAATCAAGCTAGAGACAGACTTAGCCAGCGACTATAAGATATTCTGGGGCAGGGTACTGTCTCCTGGGTAATGCATCTAACTTTGTGTCAAATCAAGGAGAGAAAAAATTTTATTTTTCCTCTCACCAAAAAACTTTAAGTGTGGCACTGGTGTTCATCTGTCTTTTTAATTTGATGAAAGGGCTGTAAAGTTGGCAGGATATTTCCCTAAACCTTGAGGTTAGATGTCTGGGCCTGGAAAGAGTGGTTCAAGAAAACATGATTAGAGAGGTTCCTGGGGAATTTTCTAGTTCTTGAATCCAATGAGTACTCTGCCTTCCTATATTATGCCCTGAAAAGTTACCCTGAGCTCTTAATAGGCTTACATTAAAAAATGGATCTCCCACAGCCACAGTAAAATGACATGCCTGCATGACTAAGTAGCATTATTCTAATGATAAAGCTGTGCAACCCAAATGTTTCTCATAATTTGCATAAATACATAAATAAATAAAACAATCAAAATCTAGATGTTGCTTTCCACATTGCAGAGTAGAATCTTGATTTGTAGCTTTTTCATCTGCTTTTGTTATTCAAGACTGCTAGACAAGCTCAGCAGCCAAAAGATGAGGGAATGGGTTCGTTTTGTAGTTCTCATTTGACCTGAAGAAAAACAGGACCTGACATCTGATGGAGAATATTTGTCTTAAAGAAAAGATTTTTAATGCACAAAACCTTCAGTGGCTGTAAGGCAGCACAGCCCCTCTGCAGCAAATGCTCATTTCTGCCATCTCAGACTACAGAGCACATTTTCTGGGCTCCCATGCTGTACCTCCCCACCTCCTGTCACAGAGGCTGCACTGATGCTACAGGCATCAGCTGAGAACCCAGGAGATTTTGGATGTCTCTCAGTATGTTTAAAATCCAGTTTAATCTTAGAATGTAGATGGAGGATAAACCCAAAGCTTTGTTTGATTCTTTTAAAATCTCTGGGGACTGTGTAATTCCACCAATATTTGAACAATACTAATCTGTAGAAAAAATCAGGGGGGAAAAAAAATCTCACTCTAATTCCTCCACTTCTGAGCAATGTTTTGAGAATGAGGCTTAAAGTCAGAGGCACACATCCAATTTATTTGAATTTCAATTACACTGTGTCTTTCTCATCTCAAATCTGACAAAGCTGAGGGCATGTGAAGAGCAATGTTTCACACAAAAAAGAGTTTCATACAAAATACTCATAGCTTCACAAATATATTAGCAACCCTGAGGAACTCTAAATAACTAGATCTTATTTAGCCCATGGAGAAAGAAACTCAGCAATTCTGCTCAGATATGGTGCATATTTTTCCTCAGCCTCCACAAATACACCCACTTTTATAATATCTTTTCTCATTACTCTAACAGAACATTTTTGTTACCTCTTGGATATGCAGCTATTACACACCTTCTATCCCACTCCCCTCTTAAAAACAGTGTTAGTTCTATGTCTCAAGGAAATTATAAAATCAATCTGTCTATCATAACAAGCAAGAGAATAATAAAAGTTCTTCGCTTTCAAACTAATTTGTACTAGCAAAGCCAACTAGCCCTTTCTCTGATGCCTTAATTAAATGTATTCATCTGTCTGATTTCACTCTAGAAAAATGAAGAATGAGGCAGAGGGACATGAACATATTTTATTTTACATAGGCACACATGATTTAGAAAGTAGATTTTACATGCTACCGGCATTAGTGGCAAATGTTCCTGCTAATAACAATTCCAGCCCTTTCTGGAATATTCAGCCATATTCAAACATACTTTTAGATAGAGGACACATTGGCTTGTCCTGTGATCTGGATTTGTAGTCTAATTTTATGGCTAAAACCAGACTGTTGATACCTTAACCACTTTAACAAACCCATAAGTGACAGAACTGAGCTGCACATATTGTCTGTCACTGGTAGGCTTCCATAATCATCTTCCTTAAACACAATTTTTTTCAAAATGAGACAGAAGAGAAATTTTGTCTGATTCTTACTACCTTTCAACAGAATAATGCTGCTTATCTGCATCGTGCTGTCTATTCCAACATGAATAAAGTTAGGTTATATCCAGTGTCTGAACAGGAGACGTTTCCCATTGCAAGGCTTTATGAATGGTTTTAATCTCACTACTAAATGATTCAACCCCAGCTAGAGAGACATTCAGAGAACGGCCCCAGTGAAAAGTCCTTGTAGTCTTCTGCAGCATTACATCTATTAGACTCTTACTTGAAACTGTGATTACAGTTCTGTGGAGCAAGGAGCAGATGCTCCCAGCAAAATCCTGCTCAGCCTTAAGAACATGCTAATGTACATTGATTTATAGACAGATCAAAATGTGCTACATGAGATCACCTGACAATTATCGCACAGCATGAAATAAATGTAACAGAGTTTAAAGGATACTACTGTCTATAAGGAAAGTTTACAAATCAGTCACCTCAAATGAAAATGGGAGGGAGAAAGAAAATAAAAAAAATCTATAACTACACATATGCATATATTTAAATGAATATGTGCCAGAACAGTTTGAGAATCAGAGAACCTATCATAAAACCCTCTTCATTTGTCATCTTTTCCTGGTTTCTCCAGTCATTGCAATTACTGGGGAGAAAACCATGGTTAATATATACTTCTGTAGTGCACACCACACTGTCTTGTATGGCATTTTTGGGATTATGGCATTAGGCATGCATTAGCACCACTTCCTACAGCTTTTGTGGAGTGCTCCCTTCCTCAAGACGTGCTAGTGAAACCAGGCTTGTTTTAGTGGGAGCTGGTGCTGGAACCAGAAAGGCCTCCTTCATCACTTTGCTAAGGGCAGTCAGTATTCACCAGGCATACATCCATTTTCAGAATTTGCTCATTAAGACCACTTCATGCCTGAATTCAGAGACTAAAAGCTAGTACAAACCTATTAGAAGCTCTCCATAAACTGCGGCAACAATTGAATGCTACTTGAGGGCTCATATAGATGTACACTACTAAAAATAAAGAACAGAGTAAAATGAAGAGCAGAAGAGATATGAATTTGGTTCATTCAGAAACAAAGTGTTGAACATATCTCTTAAATGAACCTACTTAATGCAGCTAATTAATGCAAATGACTAGAAAGCATATTAGCAGACACCCCTATCACTGACTTGATGCTTTCTGCAAGTTCACAATGTCATCCTCCCTTTGCCAAGCCAGAAGTTGCTGTATAAAACAGCATCTAAATTAAACACTATACAAGAAATGTCCCTAATAGCTTTTAAATATAAAATGTGTGGGAAACAGCTGAGTTGATTCTTATGTTGAGAAGTAGAGAGAGAAAGAGACTGGGGTAAGAATCAAAAAGAGGTTTAAACAGCATTGTATTTCTTCAGGGATTTCAGCTGTATTCACTCTAAGAAAATTTACAGCACTTGGAAGCCCTTCCAGTATCCAATATTGCTGTCAGAAATAATCTGAAGAAGATTTAATGAAGCTGCTGTGGCAATCAAGGTCTACTGAAAGCAATTCTTTCTGGTTGTGGAGACCAAGATAAAAATCCAGTTTAGGAATATATCCAAACTTTCATATGACAAACACAAGATTTATCGATATTTCAAGACAGAGGGAGATAACCGCCACTAACTTTCATGTGTGGTTTTAGAACAATTAAGCATAAAATCTCAAATGCATAGTTTTGAGGATATATTGGTACAGATTTCCCAAACTTTATCTGTATCTCTGTCAAGAAGTTGGAAAATTTTATCAAGCTCACATTTCCTGATGATATTTTGTATTTTCTGGTCCCGGAAGCATAAGGCTTGGCATTTTTCAGGTGTAAGTGAAATCATAGTGATGGTTGTTGTCACAGAAAGTGGAAGCAGGGGACCATATACTTCAAAAATAAAATCAGTCTTGATTTGTTTTGAAAATTTGAGCAATAGGTCTACTTCTTTGTCTGAACGGGTTATTCAGTTTCAGCTACATTTTTTGCAAGATTCTGCAAAAAAAATTTAGTATCCTCCAAAGAGCCTGATATTAGAACCAGTTCCCCAAAACCAAATGTTTTTTAACCACTCAGCTTTTTGTCTGATATAGGAGAAGTGTGACTCAATAATTATATACTAGGCAAATGAAAATAGGGTTTTATGCTGCTGTTTTTAAACTACCAAATCAAAGCAAGCAGTCAGCAAAATACAGCACACAGAAAATGAAAGAGTTTTCTCATTTGCCAATTAATAGGAAGACTGAATGGTGAGAGCATTTTCGGGTTATCTAGCAATATTTGCACCTATTTAAAGCACAAAGAAAAGGCAGGTGAAGAGGCAGGTGAAGCATGCATGGGACAGAGGTTATAAAAATTACAGCTGTATTAAACTCCTTCATCCAATTAAGTACATAAACTGGTGCTGCAGATTTCATCTGAAAAAGTTAGCTCACTTAATATCAAGAGACCAAAAGGAATTTCACTGTAAAGCAGATCTCCCCATACCCTCCCTGCACCTGTCCCCCCAACAAAATGACACCTCTGCAAAATTGAGCAGCCTTATCCATATTTCTTGAGCTGCTGTTTCAGCTCAGAAGGAATGAGCTTGCTCTCTCGCTTCTGACAGTCCCCTAGCAGGATTCTGAAAAGATCCAGATTAAATCAACCCAAGCAGATACAAAGTGCAAACAGAACACTGCACCCAGTCTTAGTTCCATAAAGAAGTGTACTCTGGGATCCACCCTCCCAAACATCTGTCCTAAATAGTTCTGTGGGGAACAGCTTAATATCACCCATTGCCCAAAACCAAAGAAAAATCCTTCAAAAACTTGTTCTGTTTGACCTCCTTGAATAATCTCTTGTACTACCTGCTGCCTCCTTCAAAATTATTTGGCCTGTCTTGCATTGGTCACTTAGCATTTTCTCCTTATGGTATTTTTGATAAAGATTTCTTCCCTCAGTCTTGGAAATGAATTAATAAGGCCATGACCAAGTTCCACTCCTAATCTATTAAATTCTTCCTTCCTTTTCAGAGACTTATATACAGGCAGCAGTTCTATTTTGTCTGGGGTTTAACGCTTACACATACTCTCCACAAGATTTTTCCCCTCCAGTCATTCAATGCACTATTCAAATATTATATTTCTAGCATCAGTTTTAATTCAGATTGACAATAACAATCTTTCCTGAGTTCTTTGACCTTTCCCTCCAGGAACTTATCTCAGTTATCCCCAAGGCAATACAAGGGACAGGCCATTACAGAGCTGGGACAAAGTGTTTTGTTAGAGTTCAGTGCCTGAATCAGCAGTATGCCGGCTTAACGAGCTGACACAAATTATTGTGCCTTTCTGGAAATAAGTGGCCTTCTTGTCTCAGGAGACCAATGTGAAGTGACATATTGAGGCAGTACTGGCATTTCCATCACCACTGTTCCCAGGGCTTGAGCCTAAGGACAAGGGTACCACTCAACTAAACAATGTGCAGCAGCAGTACATAAAATGTACATGCAAAAATTTGCCAAGTCATAGTAAAAAGAAATCCCTTTGACTCTTTTTGAGCCATGGGTTAAAGTAACTGAAAGAAACTGTAAAATGAAATCGTGTTTGTTACATCAGTTTTTACATAGGGCTCTGTGTCTTCTTGCACAGGCCTGGAATCATGAATAAAGCCAGGGAAATCAACAAAGAGCAGGAAACAAAAAAAGGAAATTTGGCCATTTTCCTCATTTCCATCCCTACTTGCCTTCATGTAATGCCAGGTACTTTGGTAAATATCTTAGTCAAGGTAGAACAGTGGTAACAGAGAAAGAGATGTGTTTGTGGGCTAAAAATCCAGTCTGGCCATTTCAAGCCAGTGTCAGTGTCTAACACTCCCTGACCTACAAGATGCTGAGCATCTGGTACTTCATCCTGTGGGTATCCCAGGGAACACAAACTCTTCTGGTATCAGGCCTAATCCATAATTCACTTCGATGTGAGAGCAAAAGAAGATATCAATGAGCTGCAGGTATTCAGGTTACCTTGAGGGACAAATGGGCAAGAATCAGCCTCCCTGTGACAAAATCTCTATTTAAAGCAATGAAACTTTGTATACAGATAGGAAAACCTCAGTTTAATCTGCTTTGGGTTTATGACAGTGTGCCACCGCTAGTAGGACAGAACACAGGAGGAATGGAAGGAAGGAATAGAAGGAAAATATGTTTTTTTAACATCATCTTCCAATTCCTTTTAAGGTTATTTTTCCAGCACCCCATTCTTCCCACCTTACTTCACAAAGAGAAACATAAAACACCAGAACACAGAGGTTTTGCCCGACAGCTTGTTGTGCCCAGACAGAAGGTATTTGGCATCATAGTGTAACAAAAAAGAGCACTACAACAGAAAAAAATCCCTAAAGTCACGAACATCAGTCAGATAAGGTGACTGGAATAGTGGAGCACTCTTGCTGCAAAGGAACAGACATTAGTGCTAGCTTTGAGTGATGTCTCTGTGCCTTCTCAATGCATAGTCCCTGCTGCGCCACGCTGAGACCCCAGGAGTGTCTTCAGTACCTTGCCTTCCTCACTTTTGGTTATTTGGTGACACATGAGCAAGGAGGCTGCTGATCCACTGAGCAGTGGACAACTGAACCATTTTTATTCATCAGCTCCCTCTTTAGCCATTTCAGCCTTTTCAGCTCTCAATAGGTGCTGCCAGCAGACAAGAAGGCAATTTAAAAATTTAAAAAGCGTCAGTGTGTCTTGGATAAACACAGGAAAATAATGCTACATTTTAGTAGTCCAGTCAGAATTCAACTCCCAGCAAAAATGAATTTCACTGCAGTCTACTGCAGTTCTTTCTGACACTGAAAACCCTACTGAAAACGGCCCCTGTCCTCCTGCTGCACTCCAACCCTCCAAGGACCCAGTGCTGACAGGTACCACTGCTTGATTTTTGTTGTGTACCAAGTGCAGAATTAGTCTTTGGTATTCGCTAAATAAAAATCATTCTGTTGTATTCCGCTTGGTCCCCGCTGCCTCTGAGGTGGAGGTTCCCCAGCACTTCTCTCAAAGCACGAGACAGTAATTCTTTATTTAAAATTATGTTTGTCTCAGTCTGTTAAGCATGGTTTTCACTGTACTGTGAGCCTGCATAATACCTGGCAGAGCAGGGAAATAGAACTGTTTATTCTGTCTGACATTTAACAAGAAATTCAAAATGTGCTAAGCAGAATGCCTGTTGAAACACGGGAAGCCAGAGCTGTACTTGATTTCAGTTCAGATTTTCCTCATACCTGCGACTGTACAAAGCTGTGATTCAGCTGTGTTCCACTAAACAAAGAAAAGATTTATTGACATTGAACAACTGAGTATTCAGTATCTGCACATCACCTGGTTTTAAATAACCCAGCTGGGGTATCAGGAGCAAACTCCCTCTGTTGCTTGGCACTCAGACTCTGTGCACTGAGCTCAGCAGGCAGAACTCAGCTCAGCTCAACTCAGGGCTAGCACAGCTCTGCTGTTCTTTCTGGACCAGCACAGGCAGTTCTGCTTGGCCTCTCAGGAGCTGCATCAATGCACCCAATGTGGTTCATCCAAAGAGTTTGGTGTAGAATGGAATTAACCAGGCATAACTGGAGCTATATGATTATACTGGTCCATGATTAGCATCACAGGAGAAAGTGAGGAGACCTAAAGTTTCATAATGCCGGTCAGAAAGTGCTTCCATTAAATGCTTCATGGAAATTCACTGACTTTCAGAGGTTCTTTGGGTGTCTGTTGTTGTTTTGTTGTTGTTTTTTGTTTTGTTTATTTTTGTTTGTTTTTCTTTTTGTGTGAGGATGGCTGCACTTCAATGTTTTTTTAAATTTGCATCTTGAAAGCATTTCAAAGTAATCTAAACCTTTTTACATTTTTGAAAATGAAGAATTCTCTTTTGTTTACAGTGATTGTTTTAAAACTGAAGCAGTTAAAGTTTAAATAAACTATTTTGCTTCAGCTGATACTTTGCTTTAGATTTTTTTATTCAAAAACTTCAAACAAGTCTCAGTTTGATACAGGAATACGTGATACAGTAATATCTGCAATCTCTAGCTTTCTCATCCTATCCTATTCAAACCAGTTCTGCTTGTCAGGAGAGAAATCCGACACAGAGTTTGCTGAATCACTGTGCTGTGTGGAAGGCTCCAGGAAGGCTCCAGAAGGATCAGACAGAGGGTGAACTGCAGCAAGAGTCAAAGAGGCTCTGAGGCAATCACTGGTTCAAGGGAAACTTGTTCAGCTGTAAAATGTCATAAGGATTGAAAAGTAGGTAGTTAGGTGAAAAGCTGCGAGGAAGGAAAGGAGTGAATATATATTGGGGAGGGGGTGGTGGGTGTTGAAACTGAGAAAGAACAAATGAAAGAATGTTCAGGCTGAAACTCCAAGTCATTGCCCAAGGTAAGAGCAATTCCAGCCTGTGCACTCTTTCAGAAAGAGGACATGCTGCAGGATTATGTCTTCATTTAGCTTATTTCCTAGTCAATGATATTCAAAGAGAACATGTCTTACAAGGAAGAGTTCATAAATCCAAATATTATGGTTAGAACCTTCATTCAACCTTCAGTAAATTTAGCACTGGGTAAGAAGTTGCCAAATTGATAGCCCTGAGAAATGAAGCCCTAAATTTATCAAAGAGGAAGATATGCCAGAGATGGTGTAATCGCAGACCTTCTGCATATCTTTGGAGGTCCTGATGGAGAATATTTAAGGCTAAAGAAGGAATTCAAGGCCTCTATCTCTGCAGCGTCTGTCAACAAATGATCTCTTGTTGATTCTACTCTGCTAGCAGCTGAACAGAATTATCATCACTGGAACATTCACAGAGCTATAGTGAAGCTAGTGGGCAGGTGGCCCTGCTCTGGCTTCAAACCACAGAGTTGCTGCCTTCAATCCAGTAATAGATTTTTAAAGTCAAATTGCAGAATCGGAGATGTGCTCCTGCAAACTACAGATCATCAGCGCACTGAATGAGTGGAAATCCTTCCTCTACCTTGCCCTATTTTCTGAGCCCTCAAGGGAATTGGTGACACCCATACTCTGCAGCACTGGAGAGATTGCATCTCTTGTTTGGTTTTAGGCGCAAGTAGCTCATACAATGAGATCAGCAAAGCCCTTGCAAGCCCTGTGGCCAGCCAAGGGTCACTGAGGGGCACAGGCAGAAAACGTCTGTGCCCTCTCTGCTCTTGAGAGGTACGCAACAGTTTCTTGGATGAACAATTAAGTTGCTACTCACAACTGATAGCAGCCTTTTGGAGAGTTTTATTTTATTTTTCCCTCCTCAGTGTTTCTCAAATTGGTAGTGTTTCTATTATAAAATATTTACTAATTTCAAGTTCTTATTCATCTAGATACTGTTTCTCTTTCATTTCAGTTTAGGAATACATAACTTTCTACTTGCTTACTCCCAATTGCAACCTGACCAATGGCAAAAGTTGCAGAAGTTCATGCCTGATTTTTACTGGGTCTCATACAACTCTCTCCCTGCAATGCCTCCTAAATAGTTCCTAATCTGAGAAGCCTACCCTGGAAACACATCCTAAAACCAGGCTCCTTACATTCAATGAACTCTGCATGAATCTTGCTGTGCCTTGTTTCCCCAGATAAACAGAGGAGCACTATCTCACTTCTACAGACAGGATTTTATGAGAATAAATACCCCATTTTTTTAAACTGTTTTGATTCTGTAGTGATCAGAGAATGCTAAATGAACCTAGTCTAAACCAAACTAATGCATACATACATTTGATTTCCTATCTCTTCCCTTCTCACTTTCTTACAACACTTTATTCTTTACTTATGGTGGCAACATTGATATAAAAATCCATCACAGTGGGCCACTGGGGTCCAAGTACCTGTAATAAGTAGGAGTTTGAGTAGTAAATATCTTGCTAATACAGCTTAAGGAAAGCACTCTCTCCCTCCAAATAGGAAATGACAGGCACTGGCTGTGATGCAGACAGCAAAGTTTGTGGGGAGTAGCTGCAAGCAAAACAGCTTTTAGGTTCCAATTCCTTCATCAGTTGTATATAACTTATATTTTATGTTTTCCAGGAGTACCTTAAAAGAAATCATGCAGCAGATGAAAATAAAGTTTTGAGTTACCTGAAATTTGACTTCCAGAGCTCTTCTATGATCACAGATCTATGAGGCAAAGAATCTCACACCAATGTTTCAGCTGCAACTGGCCATCTTGAACTTGTAAAAAGGTTTAATGAAAGCTCAAGCTCTCCTCCCCTGAAGACTTTCAGATTCTGCTTCTGAGATTCATAGATTTGATATGCAAGCCATCATTGGGTTAGAATTTCTCTCCCTTATTTGTTCACCAGGTAGGACAAAGGGGGAATCTTAGAACCATTAGTAGAACTACTGAGGTCACTGATGACCAATCAAAGTTTTTTCTGCACCCTTTATTTCTCATCCCTACCATAAACCTTTTATGCATGTGTGCCACCACAGCTTCAAATCACACAGTATGAAGTGGACATAGCTCTTTGATAATTTATTAGAGTTGGGAAGAATTTCCCTTTCTTAGTCAAATACCTTCATTAAGAATTTTTTCCAGATCATCCTGAAGTTCTGTGAGACTTTTATCTTCTGAGTGTCTTTTTCTACAATAAGCTAAGTTTCCGCTTTGGAGCACAGAACCTGTCTTTCCCATTGGAACAAAACAATGCAATTTTGTGAAATGATTCTGTCATTGAATCACTGCACATTCAGAGGGGAATTATAGCCAGTCATTAAGATGCTAAACCAAGAAAAATAAATCGAAAAAGAATTCACACATAGTATGGATTTTCTACACAGTATTTGAAACAGATTTTACTGCTTAATCCCAGTTAAGGATACCACTATATTGCCAGAGTATGTTTTTTTCTACTTTTGGACATTCTACTCTTTATGTGATTTGGTTAGATTCTTTTCTGTTAAGCCATGCTGGCTAAGGTCAGTACTTTTATAAGAGACCTTGGCAGGAAGTGTGGAAGTCAAAATTCAGCCAGGTACAAATGATGATATCATATCTGATCACAGCATGTTTTCTCTGTTTCTTATTTCTGAAGCAATGACACCCAAGAACACTATCCATTTAAACATTCCACTAAAGTTTATATTGTTGAAGACCCTATGATGTACCTGGAGATTTGAAGACTTGCAATTTTCCACATAGAGCTGTTATAACCATATAGGCTACGAATTCTAAGCAGCAACTTTGTAGAATGTTTTAATCATGGTTTTTACATAAATTTGTGTAATGCTGCTATACTCCTGTATAAACTGGCTGTACTCTCTAACTGCTGTGTTTTAGTGACTACAGAAGCAATCTCTTCTGGGCTGTTGTAGGAGAACTGTAATTATAATATTTAGCTAACTCCACTTGCCTTCCAAACCACGACTCTCAAGTGCTCACTATCTTTGGTGCATTTTTCCCTTCATATTACTGCAATGAGTAGGGAGCTATTATTATGTAGGTATATAAATGAGGACCTGAGGTACAGAAAATTATAGCTCATCTGTAGTCACACAGACAGAGAGAGCTTGAACTAATGTATTTTATTTCCTAGAAAAATACCTCAACAATTCTTCACTGATTCAGTAACAGACCACGAAGGATTTAGAACAAAGTTTATAGGTAAAGCACTTGCATTCTTTTTTCAGCTGTAGGGAACTTGGAGATCTCTGCTGCATTGACTTTTGTGTGTTACAACCCAGCACGTCACATGTTCTGAAGAATTTTTATTTCTTCCCCAAATTGTGCAGGTTGTTTGCCCCAGTGTTTTAAAACCTGTCTGCAATACCTGGTTACTTTTGGGCTTGGGCAGAAACTAGCAATAGCACTTTAAGCTCTTTCAGAGAAGCTCAGACTCAAAATGGACAGACAAATTTAGCTTACTATATTGCTTGCTCTGGACTTGATGTCTAAATTTCAGAGAGGAACAAGCAGCAGCAACCCTCCTACTAGAAGGCCCTAACTCAGACCACTTGTTACAAAAAGCCAGGAGGGCTGGAGAGCAGGTAGTATGAACTCTTTTCCAGCCTCTGATTTGAGCATGAGGATGATACAACAGACACTGTCCAACAAGGCTGAGCGGCCACAACTATTCTCAGGACACAGCTGAGCCCAAGCTGTGCACTGGAGGGTAGCAGACCAGATTTGTTAGGCCAGGAGCATTGTGCTTTCCCTGAGCCATGCTGCCTTTAATTCCCTGTCTTGAACATGCCACTGTCTCCATCACAATGAAAGAGAAATGAAATTAATGCATTCATCCTAAACGGATTTACATAATTTGTTTTAGACATAGTATGTCATCTCCAGATGAAGGGAATAATGTAGAGAATACATCATCTATTCTTCTTCACTGACAAAAGAGCCAAACTCGAAATACAAAAGGAAGAGCAGACAGAGCAAACTGGAGCATACAAGCAAAAGAGACTTATCTAATAGTCTCTTCATTATTCTGAAAGCAAGGATCTAGTGCAGGCTTCTGGCACAAGCTGGATACCTGCTGAGAGTGGGCACATTGAATTATTCATGCTTTTGGTTATAAATAATGCACTGCCTGCATATATCTAATTTAAATAGACCCATAAAGCCCAGTGGATTAGTGACTGCATGCTGCCTAAAAGTAACAGATCATCTAGCCAAAGTCTCTTGGCTATTACCTGCTCTCAGCAAGACTCTTCTGGAGGATAACATTTTAAAGAATTTTTTTCTAATGTTTTTGTTGATGCAGGGATAATATTCTGTATGTAAGAGCTTAAGAAACTCAAATAGGAGTGCTGCACTGTACCAGGACACCATCTGTTTGGTAGTGCTCTTGCACAATTTTGCTGTATGGTCATCTCATAATGATGGTACTGCTCTCTCTAACAAGGAGACTTCACATCTCATACTGCAGACAGAGTAAAAGAGTTGGTAGCCCTAACAAGAAGGGACAATTGTACCTCGTGACAGTTGTTCTTAGGCATCATTTAAGCAACAAAAAGAAAGAATACACTCAAACTTTACATACCATGTTTCTGAGGCAAGATACGAACCCTTTGCACTAGAGTGGGGACCAGTGGCCCAGCCAGTGATGGACACTTGGAGGTACTCAGGAGCTGATGATTCAGCTGGAAGACCTCAGACTGTGAGGGTACAAAAGCCCAGGGTTTCTCTCATTCATGGTTCCTCTATAGAGGCACCAGCTCCAGCTGTTATTCCGTGGCTGCACCGTGGTAAAATGACTTCAAGAAATCTAGACTGAGTCTGAGACCCTGCTATGAAAAACCCAGGGCTGAGCCCTGAGGAAACCTTTTCTGACTGTGAGGGTGTGGGGTGTGCAGGGAGTAAACCCAGAGTCCTGTTGGGTCCCTGGAGCTGCCTACTGTGAAGACACCAGCAGTGAAAGTGTCTGGTGGTGGGAGCATGACTGCCAGAGTGCTCCAGAATGGTCAGACAGGGAAGTTTCCTAACAGTGCTTCACAAAAACATACAGACTGTAGCCCTCACTTCGCTGTACTTGAGTTTTGTCCCTCAGTACCCACCTCCTGAATCTTCACTGTGACTGGCAGGTGTAATGGGCCTGTACTGGCCTAAGAACCCTCCTGCTCTCAAGATAAGTCTCAAAGTAGGCTAGAATCAAGGGAAGTTAGGGTGATTTTAATTTTGTGGTATCCCACAAGGAATGCAAGGAAGATTTGCCCTTCTGAGATAACAAAGACTTTGTAGGCTGACTGCCAGTTTTACCAGCCTCTCTGGGAGAGGTTTTAAATTCTGACTGATGAAAAATGTCCTGTCTTACATGAGCTCCTTTTGTGATATCCTGAGAAGTGCTGTCAATCTGAGCTTATGAAAGCCCAATGCAAGCTCAGTTCTGGGATGGGCAATCACAAGTTTTAGAATTGCATATTGCCCCCTGCCCTTCCCCCAGATCCACTCCTCCATTTCTAACATGCCAGTGCTCAAATGCAGTACATTTTCACAGAGCACCCAAAACGCAGGGCATTTTCACCCCTGCTTCTAAAAGGATGCAGCAAGTGCACATCTCACACATCTCCTCAATGAGTGGACCGGGTCTAGATAAACATAGATCTTGCTCTTGGTTTGCAAATAGTGAGTGCTGAAGGTCTCACCTGGTGTTTTTCCTATCAATCATAAGAGGAATATGTTGATGAAATCAAAGTTCTCCTACAAATATTTTTTTTCTTATTAGCTGGAAGAATGAAGGAGAACAGAAGCAAGGGAGAAGAAACACCATTTTAACTTATTTTTGTCACAATTTTTCTTTTAACCAATTATTTCAGCAAAAAATCAGACATTACAAGGAGTCATGTCTTATTAAGCATTACTGACACAGTGATTACATAGAAGCTTAAATATTCTTCTCTTAATCCATAATGTTAAGTATTGTTTAGTGGTTACTGTTTTTTTTTTTTTTAACATTTAAGCATTCACTGTTTATGGGGGCAAATGATGCCCATGGAATTCCATATGAACACAGAACAACTTTTTTGCTCCAAAGGTGGTCAGACACTAAAACATTGCCTGTAAAGTAATTTTTTGCTCCAAAGGTGGTCAGACACTAAAACATTGCCTGTAAAGTTTCCATCCTCAGAGATGTTCATAATCTTACTGCACACTGCCCTGAACATCCTGCTCCAGCTGACTCCTCTTGAGGGAGGCAGGTTGGACTAGGCAGTCCCAAGAGATTTGTTCCAATCTCGACTATTTTGTGATTCTGTGAAAAGAGAGAATGGCTAATAAATGTCTCAGCTGAGTAAAGGTGTTCTTTGCCCTTCTAACACTGAATTTGTGATTTAGAAATTTAAAGCTTTAAAGCATCAGCTTTCAATTAAAAAAAAAAAAAACAAAACAGAAAACAAAAAATTCTTTGTAAGTTAACCTATAAAATGAAAGCTAAGTCAAATAGCCAGGCTGTTTATTTCCCATTTTCCACAGCACTGTAGTTAATGTCTCTTGTGGGTTCCAGAGGCTGCTGCTGGGGACAGAGGGAATTCTCTCTGGTCAGAGAGGCCACATGTATATTTGTGGCTAAAAGGATAGGACCCGCAAACTCTCTTCCATCAGTATCAGCTGAACAAGATTTCTGCCTTGGCAGCTTGACTTTTAGTCATGATTTCAGCTGTGCTGCAGGCCATACAGCCTTCACCTCAAGAGGCTTGGAGACCCAACAGGAAGTTCAGTATTCCTCTTTGAAAGAGCTTTTTCCATTTGCCAAGGAGCAGCAAAGCTCCTTGCAGCCCTTGTAGCAAATTAGAGACGTGGGACAGTCAGTGTGCGCACAGCCGCTGTGCCCATCAGCACCGAGTCCTGCACGTTCACAGCAGTCTGCTCTTAGAGACACAGGGGCTTCAAGAACACCAGGGATCAACTTTTCCCTGCAGAAAAAGGATGAGGTAAATCTATAAGATTTCAGAGAGTGCATTAATTTCTTATTGAATAAGTATTAGCTATGTGTACTGTTTTTCTTTAGAGTCCAAGGGATTCTCAGCTGCTCTTCATTTGACTGCTGCTCACACAGGGCACCATGGCTTGGTGTTTAGGAGATGGATAGGAGAAAAATCTTGGTTCTGAGCCCCCCGAAGGCTAAGATCAGTTATGCTGCATAATTCTACTACATTTCTGTTCTCAAAAAAAAATCCCAAAAACCCCCAAATAGCATACCATAAAAGTTAAGCCATATATATTAATGGAAGGGAAAAAAACATCAGTGCAGGCTTTATGAAATAAACTATCCTGAGTAAGTTCAGACACTACCCTCTCCAAACAGAATAATCAAAGCCTCATAATGAGATGTAAAAAAATCACCTCCACAACAAATACTGATGGTGGAAAGGAATACTGAAACTCAAGGATGAATTGCATTATTACTGTCACGCTAGCCCTTCCTACTCCAACATTAACTACTTTTAAACTTACACAACAGATGAGGTATTGTAGGATAGCACAACATACCATCGCCAGTGCACCAAAGGAAATTACACAAATGGAAAATGAGGTGGCAAATGAATAATTTGGCAGTACAGCCTTACTTCTGTTCTGGGAAGGGTTTGAAGGGAAAAAAATCACACAAATTATTGTTTGCATCATAGTCGGACATTTGTTTGATAGCTGTTACCTATGATGCTTCAAAACTGATCCAGTTAAAAATTAAAGAAAATCACTTATCATATCACATAGTTGTTATCTCACTTGACAGGTAGTTATTTTTCTCTACATATAAAGCTATCAAGAGTTCTTCTCATATTCCCCATCTACATTCTCAGAGACAAAATTTAAACAACTCAACATGTTAGAAGAAGTTGCAGTTTGCTGCTTGGTGCCTCTCAGCAATCCTAATGCAGATTGAAGGCTTTGGTTTACTACTAGCCTTCATTTCATGTTTTCTGACTCCCATCTGCTAATAGGAATTTCAACATTTGCACATGTCCACTCAACCCACTGTATTTAAAATAAAAATTTATTTTATAGAGTTTAGAAGTAAACTCTGCACTTGGTAGTTATGGATTCTCTCCAAACACAACAATCAACAAGATCTCAAAAGATTTGTGCTGATTATGTAAAATCTTCACATCTGGCTTGCCAGATGTGTGCTTTTTTTTGGCATGCAAGCAAAGAGGCACCACCATCCATCCCAGCACAGTAATTACAGCATGAATTCTTTCTTCAGGAAACAAATGTAAGTACTGAATATGGGTATTAAAGTTTATCTGAATGTTAGACTGGAGTACCAACCAGTCACTCACTCTCGTTGACGTCACATGTGTGTTTTAGCCCACGTGTTCTGGAATACACACCGCTATCTTCTCTTGATGAAGTCATGCACACCCCTGCTCAGTCTGATCAAGAACTAGGAGGTATCAGGAAAGAAAGCCATGGGCAGTTTGGAAGATATTTCCCAGAAGAGATATACCACATGCACTTGCTATGTCTAACATCCAGTCCACAGGAGAGCAGGTGGCACACTGAGAGAAGAGTTGACAGAAAATTTGAGTGGGGAGGAAAAGTAAATCTTGCCTGAGGTGAGATCATACCATCCTGCTGAATACATTGTATCATCTCTGAAACATTCCTCTCTCTATCCTGAGGGCAGCCAGTTCACAGATGACACCATTTTGGGAAATCTACTTTATAAAGATGAAAGCCTCTTGTAGGGCCAGTATGCGGAAAACCTGGAAGAAAAGGTTTTCTGATGGGCTACTCCCACAGCCCTCCCAGACCTCAATAGTTTTTGGTATAAATGGACACACAGATTCCCAGATGAACAGGTTCCTCTAGACCCAATTTATATGGATTAGTAATGTTTCATTATCTCAATACCATAAAGCTGGCCTAACTTTAGCTTATTTACTCAAAACCCAACCAAAACAAAAAACTGAACAAACAAAAACCAGTTAAACAAACAAAACACAAACTCAGAGAATTTGAAATTTTTCAGATTTTCTTAGTGGAAATCTCATCACTTGTTAGCATCCAGAATCTACATTCTCATTTTCCCGGAGGATTTCAGCACACTATGGCGTGCTCATCCTGCACGCTAAACTCACCCAGCTTTCAGGGTGTGAAATGTTTCTCTCACATAATGCTCCTTCCTAACTTTCAGTTTTCCAGAAACCTCTGAGCTCTTGCAAACCAGAGATTACCAACTTAATCAACAAGTCACTTATGGATGACCATTAGATAACAGAAATCTCTGTCTCCAGAAGAAGATACAGGTGTCTAACCTACTATTCCTATCTCCCTCCACCCTCAGCAAAAACTCAGCACAACACAATCCTTCAAAGAAATCTTGCTAAAAGAAGATATTGATCTTTCCCTCCCTTTGCTTTAGCCTCCAGTTTTCTCCCCTTATTAGAAATGGAGTTGGTTTACCCTATTCCTCACACAGACTGCAAACATTAATAATACAGAATAAGATTCGCGCTTGCCTGAAGCAATTTTATTTTCCACTAGCTGCCCACTAAATAGCAGTTAGAAGCTATTCCAGCAAATGGAGTGCTCCATGGCCTAGGGGGATGACATGCCACATTCTCCTTCACAGTCATTGCTTTAGTTCCCATGCAGATTATCTGAATTAGCCACAATACAGCCCTCTTCATTATAGCTATAAGAATGAAGCAGGACTATATGAAATTTTAACATTTTTACAATGCATCACTAACCCCATCATCAGCTCAATATATTCATTAATATTTGGAATATTCACAAGCAGAAGCTGGATAAATTTGCTGATCCATTATAGCGCTGTTTTTGAGAAAAAAAAAATCCAATGTTTCCTCAAACAAATTAACACAGAATTGAGGATATTTTTGCTGTATGACACCTCTTCAGCACAGGACTAAGCACAAAACCCACTTTCAAATGTTTTTAACTGTGACAATTTATCTCTTCCTAGTGTTAAAACAAAAGTCAACCTTTTGTGATTAAAATGCGTCTTCTCCTTCAAGATGTCTATTTGATATAGCTGCAGTGTGAAGCCAGTACAAATTTATCTGAGGCATGAAACTCCAAAAGTCTATTTTCTTCAATTTGTAAAAATACCTAGGTACACATCTGAAAAAAGCCTGCACAAGTGGAATGGACTTCATCTGAACTGCAGGGGGACCAAGGTGCAACACTTTAAATAAAAACCATGAGTGAACTTTACAACTAATGAGTTAGAGAAAGCTGAATGAATGCAGAAAACACACTGTTCAGAATAGTGTTTCTTATGCAAATGCAAAAATTCTTTACCTTACGCGAGTCATAGGACAAAGGATGAAAATCAAATGAGAAACAGAAAGCAATTTGCACTAGAAATAATTAGCGGGCAACTACAAAGATACAACTTCCTTAGATCTGTGTATCAGATATGGATACCAGCACAGGCTCTGCAGAGGGAAGTCTTGTATTTCATCAAATTATTGAAGTATTGGAAGAAATCATGAACAGAAAAACGGCTATATAACCAAAAGGTTTGAATTATTGTTTTGTTAGTTTGTTTTGTTTTTTTTGTTTTTTTTTTTTTTTTCTATAATCTCTCTTACCATAGGCTTTTAAAACAACTAAGCAGCATGGAAATAAATGGGCAATGTTTAGCAATGAGGAAGCAAGTGGATAAAAGATGGAAGCTGGAGGAGGTAGGATATGGATAATTGGTCAGTATTGCAGTGGAGGAAAGTAATTAGTGGAAACTCTTGAGTTTGTGCTATTCATTTTATTGCATCTTAACCTTGAAAGCAGTGCTAGGTGGTAAGGCAAGGAAGTGTGCCAGCAATAGAAAGAGCGAGCA
Source organism: Melospiza melodia melodia (assembly GCF_035770615.1). NCBI lineage: Eukaryota > Metazoa > Chordata > Aves > Passeriformes > Passerellidae > Melospiza > Melospiza melodia. The sequence goes on along the minus strand of NC_086199.1, from coordinate 69,199,927 downwards.
TTCAAAGGAGCGAGGATGAGAAAGGACTGTGAAACCTGAAGGAGCTCACAAAACCATTCCCCTGGCAGGTGAAACACAGTAGAAATAAGCATAAAGCAAAGAAAATTACTCCTAGTCTTATACATGGTCGTTAGCATAGAAAAAATTGGAGGTCCCAGCAGCTGGTTCCACAAAGTAACACTCAATAGCAGTGAAAAAAATAAGGAAATGTTTGGAATTAGCAAAAGAAGGATAAAGAGAGCAGGTCACTCTGCCACTGTTTAAATCGACAATTCATCTTATTGAACATAAATATACAAGAATGGTGTGTATAAGGCTGAAACCCTTGGCTTGAAAATCATCTGTTATTAGAAACCCAAAATTTTCAGAAGGGGGAACAGGGATAAAAAAAATTCAAAACAGTAGAAAAAAATGAGTGGCTTCCCTATGAAGTAGGCAATTGGTAGGCAAAATATTTCAGGCAGTGTCAGGGATTTAGGCAGAACAGGTGTGCAAAAATCACACAAGACATGGAAAGGCTGGACACAGGGATAGATAGATGGTCTTTCCAAGGAAGTTCAGCAAATGAAACAGGGGAATTATGGTCAAAGTAGCAAGGAAGGCACAGGGTAGCATGCACCCGTAATATCTTGCTGAAGAAAGTTGTGAATAAAAAAAATGTTTATATGGGTTCAAGGAAAAAAGGGACAAATATTTAGGGGATAGGTACATTTGGCATTACCAGACAGACAAGCTACACCAGAACTGGCAAATCCCCTGAATAGAGGATTAGATTACTGAATAGAGCAGGAGTTTTAGAGAGCATGCACACCTGTGCGTTAAGCCTTGTACATGCTTGCCCCATTTTAACTCTTCCTCAGGTATTTGTATGTGGCCACTCTTCATTTTTGTTGCCTTAATGATTAGCTGCTTCACTTCAGAAAACTGCTTTTGAACACCCTGACACCAATATAAACCCTTTCTCTCCCTCTGCCCTGTAATATTTTCCCTAGGGGAAGTTCAACCCCCATTTCCCACCCTGTGCACTTTAAGATCTCTGCTTTCAATCTAGACTTGTGTTGAAACAAACAAACAAACAAGTTTCCATACTTCCCTTAAAAATGCATCAGCTTTACTTTAAAAGAGTTTTGCTTTATCTTGGCAGGGGGAGTTAGTATTTTTACTTTTATATTACATATATATACTTTCAACCTGGCCATTTTTCTTCTTTCTGCCTCCCTAAGTATCATGAACTCTTCTCTCCATCATTTAAATTCCATTGAGGTGGGCAGTTAAATTAGTATAAAATTATTGAAAAGAAGAAGGGAGTTTAGCTCATGCTATACATGAATTACCTCATTCACCACGGTGAATTTATAATGCTACCTGCAGTTGAATAGTGAAGAGGAAAACAACTGCACAGTTTATAAAGAGGGAATTAGAGGAAGCAGAACAGTTGCCTAAGCTGAAATTTAGCTGCAAGCACTACAAATAAATTTTCCCTTGCTCTTGGGAAAACAATATTATAGTCTTCTGTTCAGGACATTGGCACTGTCAGGGCAGCTCAGTCAATTCTGTTGGATGACATTTTCTTTATAATATTAATAAAAGAAAAAGTTATATATAAATAATTTCACCCAAATTTCATCTAGGAATAACTTTTTTTTTTTTTTAAAAAAAGCTTTCCTTGTTGCTTAAAAAACAGTGATAAAAGTGCAAGAGGAGGAGAGAAAAGTAAAAAGACTGCTAGGGACAAAAAGAATAATGTAACCTTTGAAAATTTGCTAAAGCTTAAGATTTGTCTGCTCAGACACTGCTTCCTACCTCCATGTAATTAGATTTTAATTTTCTTTTTACATCCTTTCCCTCTACAGGTTCTGAGAAGTAATTATTTCAATATCAATTGATTTGAAGGAACAGTCCCAAGTCTGAATTAAGCAGCTTATGGAAGTTTGTCTTGTTCCTGGTTAAACATTCCTGCTATGCAGCTGGGTAAGCTGCTTGCAGTAATAAAATCCAGATGAAATAATGGAATTGTGCTTGTGAGCCCAGGCTTGGTCTGGCTAGGGGGAACTTCTCAAATGTCTGTTATCAATGTCAGGGATTTAGAGAAAGCCTTCCCAAACAATCAAGCAGAGACAGAAACAAGGTATAAACTCAATTTCTTCCCTCCAGTGGGCCTTTCATCAAAACAATATCAAATTTTACACATTTACAAACAGTATGTAATATAAACAGTTCACCTGCCTATATTGTAATAGACAGTTAACTTCACAAACACGAGGTCTTCACCTTCCACATACAAATGCCAGTCTAAAGAGACCTTCAAATTGGCAGGTTTTTCTGTCAGCTATAAGTTCAGGGAACTTAGCAAAACAGAAATAAAAATAATAATTATTTTTAAAATAATTTTAAAAAATCAAAAATTCACACCAAAGATACCCATAGGACAAAACAGTGAATATTTTTGAAGTGTTTGTTACAAACTTACCTTTTGCTTTGACTTTTCTTCTATTTTACTTACAGCCAGGAAAGTAGGCTAGGGAAAAAAAAGAATAAGTGCATAAATTTTGATAACATTAGTTATCAAAGTAAGTATAAGTAGGGGCTAGTCAAGAGCAGAAAAAAAAAAAAAAAAACCCAAACACAGAAAAAAAACGCCTACCACACGTGTGAATTCCTATGTTCTCCTTTTGTGATTCCTGCAAGTCAGTTTGCACCAGCCCCACAGCAGCAGGTTCCTATCAGCCTCTCCTTTCTAGCAAGTGGAAATGGCTGCTCAGATTGGGAAATGCACAGCACATGGGGCAGCACCCCTGCTCTGAGCAACCTGCTCCAGTGTCTCACCAGCCCCACAGGGAAGAGCTTCTCCTCTGCTGAAAGATGGAGAGGGACTTTTTACAAGGGCATTTAATGATGGGACATTAAATATACATAATGTGCACTCATGGAGACAGGATATTTTATTATTGAGGAGGGGAATAAAATCTTTGCTCCATGGAGAGCAAAATTAGAAAACAGCATTGCACCAACAAAACCCAGAAGCATTTTCTCTATGGCCCTGGTGGACACTCCACTAAGATGCTCACCAGACTTCAGCAAGAATCTTCATTCTCTGGATAGTCCATGCCCTTAAATTGAAACAGCTATTGAGATTCCAATGGTATTTCACAAACTCAGCTCTTCTAATCAGGCTTTTTGGGATTCAGATATTCTCACTTTTGCTCTTTCCTGAAAATTAGCCCTCTACAGTCTGACAACTCATGTCCACTTAACAGTGTAATTCTTCCAGAGCTTTTTCATAAGAAAATGCACAATTCTTAAAATTCTGGGGGCTTAAAATTGGGGGCTTAGCTTCTCATTGGTTAAAAATGATGCAACAGCTAAGGAAGGTCTTGGACAGTACTCTCAGTGGGGCTTCTAAAATAATCATGCTTCACATTTGGACACCACACACAATATAATTAGTTGTGGAAAGACACAGTTAAATGGAAGTGTCTTTCAAATCTTTGCCCCTTTCAGTCAGTCTGTTCATTGCTGCAGGTCCTCCCTCATTTTCCTGTGCAAGCCTCCTCATTCCTCATTAATGCCTATTATTAAAGTTACTGTTATGTGAAGTTTCAGCCCATTTAGTTACCTTTTCTCCTACCCCTAGCACAAGCCACTTGATGCCTTTGGTTGGTTGCAGCCCACCCAAAATCCTAACTACTCCACACAGGCTGCAGCTAACTTGCTAGCCAAGGACAGGGAAGCAGACTCTGCATTTCCAGCCAGCACCATGCCACTCAGCAGGGAGAAATCAGACAGAATCCAGGATACAGTGTCATTTGTAAATCAAATCAACATTCACAAATGGAGTTTGCAGGCTGATAATATGGCCATCCAGTGTTTCAGCCTAATTTCTTAACCAGCCATCTGAGACGTACAAACTGACCATTAAACAAGTCCAAAAATCAGCCATCTGAGACGTACAAACTGACCATTAAACAAGTCCAAAAATAGGAGAGGATAAATCCCATATCTGTCACATTAAAGCACTGTGCAAAGAAAGCCATTTATGAAACACAAGAGGCTATTTTCCTGATCTTTTTAAAAGCTCACCTATTCCTCACACTTTATACTTTCTTCTGAGATGATTTTAAAATTGACAGTTCTAAGCACAAACACTGATTATTTAAACACTGTTCCTACTGTTGCTGTACTTGACTTTCCTCAGGGAAGGGCCTGGGAAGGTGCCAAAATATCTGCCAGGAGAGTCACAATCACACTACAAAAGGACTTTCAGACAGATTCTTCCTGAGCCAAATTTCTCTTCAATTTCAGCTGTACCTTCACCTTCCTCTGGAATTGTAGACTTCTGCCACTAACTTGGAAAAAACTTCTGCTCAAAAGACCTTGAATAATCAGGTCATCACAACTGCTCACTGAGGACTTTACGTATTTTTAAATTATCATGTATTTGGGTTAGATAGCAACAGCTAGATGAAAAATCCCAGTATCCCTAAATGGTTTGGGTTGGGAGGGACCTTTAAAAGGTCATCTAGTCCAAACCTTCTGCAAAAGGTGGGAACACCTTAGGTAAAGCTTGAGATGATCACACTACAACATTCACAGTGTCCCATGGGTGAGCTCTGAGGCTGACACACCTGCAGTTTGTCCCCAAGATTCAGCAATTCTCACTGTCAGTGAGGTGGAGGGGTGCACACAGCGTTTGTAGCCACACCGTGCTAGCATACAAAAGTTACACCCTGGGTGTTTGAGGTAAAGATAGGCTTGAAGTTACGTTTTTTTTCTAGAACAGCAGGAGTCAAACTTAAGATTAGATATCTTAAACTATACAAGAACTGGAAACTATCTTAGAAATTAACCATGAAGCATCACATTTCTGTGTCTTGCTCCTAGCTTGAACCAAAACCTTTCTAGTTCAGTACAAGGTAAGAACAGGGGTCACACTGATAACTCCTCTGCACGTGCTGTCATTGACCCTGCTTTGGGTGCTCACTGAAAGCAGGACAAGGACAGCCTTAACAGAACAAGTGATGAAATATGATGATGATGATGATGATGATGATGATAAACACAAAGTGAAGAACTTGACTCTGAGTGCCGTGTCCTCTGACATCAGCCAAACAGCAAGGCATTTAAACACCAGCACAGGAATTTTGCTCTGTTATCTCTCAACTTCTGAAGATTCCCACGTATTTTTGACTCTGCACTCTGGATTTTTGTTGGTTCCCCATAAATTGGGAGTCCTGTAAATACTGGGCTCCAACTGGCTTTCATGTTCTGGATCTGCAGGCCCTGGAAGGTTCTGGCAGCACTTTTAGACTTCACATGTCAGATCTGTACTTGGAGTTGCAGTGCCTACAGCTTGTGTGCAACAGGATCTCAGCAGCCGGATGGGAGTCAAGGTGTATTTCCACACCACAGACATCACTCAAAATGTTCTACTTGAAACATTTTATATCCAATAAAGATTCCAACAAAGTGCTGCTGAAGATTTGTCAGTCAGTTGTACTCATGAACTCCCCTTCCAGGCTGTTAAAATAAAAAGCAAAAAACACAACAGACTGCCTACCTCTTGATTCTCATGCTGCCACATAAATCATAAAAATGTTTAAGTATTGCATCTTCTGAGCACTTCTCTATGGCACAAAATGTCCCATTCTGTGGATAAAGTAGTTCAGATACAGAATAAATAACTTATTTACCCAAAGTGGTGCCATTTCTTCAGAAAATCAAGAAAAAAAAATCATACACAGCTATGGTTTGTGGTCTATTCTGCTATCAGAGATGAAAAAATTTTGGGGTTGAAAATTTATCTGTATCTTTAAAAATAAAATGGACTAACAAGGCTAGAATTAGCTGGTAGTTCTATTTCAGAATCTGCAGTAATGTCTAATGAACATAAAAATATCATTAAGCAGTAAAAGTGCCTTAACTGATATGTTCCTAGATTTATCCATCCAAACTAGAAAAAAGCAGTGGCGGATTAATGCTTTTAGTGTGCACCTATCATCTGTAGGATTCGACTTACAGATGGAGGCATCCAGAATGAGGAATCTGCATTACAGTCTTCAGAGATGATGTACCAGAAGGAAATGTAACCAAAAAGGTGAAACTTGATTTACTGTACTCAGGTATTTTAACAAATTCCTTTCAGACCTAAAATCCTTGATTAAAACACTGAAATTACATCTCAGAGCTCCCTCTGGTAACCCTGAAGACGTATCAAAGGAGTGTGCTATTAGTTAGCACTGCATTACCTGAAGTAAAGGTAGACTTGTAATATATACAAATAAAGGTAAGCTTAAAACATATACTATCTGATGACTTGAAGTAGCCTTGTGAAATATATTGAGACTTTTTATTGTTTTATCAAGATACAAGTGTAGTTGATTGCCAAAATCAACAATAAAATTGAAGAAAAAAATAATGCATTTGTTTATACTTCACAGATTCAACACTTCCATGCATTTGTCTTTTTTGAAGTCTTTTTTTAAAGTAATGATACTTCATTTTAAACTATAGTGGCAGGTTTCATGAGTGGCAAATATTTTAGTGTCTTGCAACCATTTTAAGAAGTTCCCTTCTTCATCCATGTAACTTCATGTATGGCAATTAATTAACATTTGTAAAAGTGAGTGGGAGGACCCTCTATGGAGAAGGCAAGAAGTGGCTTTGGGGAGGAGGAGAGCAGATGATGAATGTGCAGGGTTGATGCAATAGTTAACTGAACAGAAATTTTCTTTGTTGGGGCAGTATCTTGCTAAGAGACTCTCTTCTATTTGTTTCCACTTCCTTACCAAAATTTCCACCCCCTTACTTGTGATGGATTCCAATCTTACCCTTATAAGGCTGGTTTTTGTAAGGAGAATAACTACATGTATATTTGTGTGTCTCTTCTGGTTTCACATCTCCATCAATGGCTCACCAGCCAAGACAAAATAATTTTTAAAAAGCACTTCTAAATTAAAGGGACCATGAGTCAGAATGTACCAACATAAACATATTTTTTTTCTTAACTTTCTTAATTTTTGATGCTGAGAAATAAATATCAATTCTGTAGGTTTCCAGGAATGTAGATACTGGCACATATCCTATGTTACATGTCCACACCACAGTGTAGATCCATTTCTCTCAGAAACATTCCCAGGTGAATTTAGAGTTAATTGAATGGGATAGGATAAAAAAAGCTGAGAAGACACTCTCAGCTTTTTGGTCAAACTAATGAATCCAGGACTGTGAGCTCAAATTTATGCAAATTTTCAAGATGAACTTAATGCTGAGAAACATCAATTCAGCTGAACATGTAAGCAAATGAACTGTTTGAATCATGTGAATGTTCCCACTGGGATCAATAAGCTGCCCTGTGTTATTGCCACAAAGCACACTAGAATAAATGCCCCTGCTGAAAAATGAAAGGTGATGCTGCAAGAAGCCCCATATAACTAATGAAATTCAGAATTAAGGTAGAGAAATGAAAAATAAGAAAGAGGAAAAAAAGAAAACAATAAACAATCTTCAATATTTTACAGACATTCAAACAGTGCTTGTGAATGATGCAAGAAGAGGAACATATGAAGATTTTTGTCAGGGCAGACATGATTGTTCTACTCTGTTTTTGGAGGTAAATTCAGAACAGGCTATTGCCAAAATCAGCACCCAGGTCTTAGCTGCCCAAACTAATTTCCAGCTCTAATTGAGGATCAGGGTCATCATTTTGATCAAAATACCTTGCCAGTCCTTTTTAAAATGTCCGATTCTCAATCTGGTTTTTCTTTCATATCCTGAAGTACTCCTAAGTAAAATTGCCTCTATTCTAATTTTCAGAGCATCAGTCTCTCTGGGAACGGAGATCTTTTTTCTTTTGATCTCTACATGTATTGCTAAAGAAGGTACTTTTGTTCCTGGCACTTTCTTGGAGAAGGTTTAAAAACTCTGTCTCTTTCCATAGTTTCACTGCATTGTCCTCTAGTGATCCCAGCAGCTACACATGCTTTTTGGTGGGGTAAATGCTGCCACACCACCGGCTTTTCCATGAGAAATACGGCTGCAGGTTTGGCTCCTGACCACACCGGACGGTGGAACAAATGTGGGAACTGACAATGCCATCTTATGGTGGACACACAAACTGCAAATGCGCTCTGTAAAAGAGACAGAGAAATGGCTGTAGCCCCGGCTAGGTAAAAGCATGTGGAATGCATAAGGATGCAGCTTAAAGTGTGGAGATGAATAATTGTTAATCACTAGTATTCTTTAAAGGCTTAAACTCAGCAGGATTAATTTAAATGCCAAAGCTGAAGACTTGGCTTGTGATGGCAAGTGGCTATAGGAAAAGAAAAGGAAAAGTGGCAGAGAAATGATCTCACATCCTCTTCTCATTGACTTTAAGTTTTTCTTCTCACCTGTTATGGTCCCTTAGCACAAAACCAGCACTCACTCAACGTGGATGACATGCCCAAAGCGTTTCGATGCACAACAATAGCAGCACTTTGCCCTGGAAGTTGGGATACCCATAAGTTAGGACTGCGTCTGTGAGATGTCCAGAGGTCCAGAAGATGACAGAGAGTGGGGCACAAAGGCCACAAAGGCCACCAAAGAGGTGTGTCCCTGCTGGAGAGGAACTGTGAGTATGCTCTGCAAGTTTCTATAGGAACCACCCAGGTTTTTATCCCTGGACTGTCATCACATTGAAGATCTGACTTTAGTAACTGCCTCTTGGAAGAGGAGGAATACTGAGGCAAAAAAAAAAAAAAGGATATAATTGCTAGTTAAAATTAACAGAAAAATGTTGGTTTTCAAACAGCAATATGCAGAGCGCAGTTGAGGTTCCCCTGCTCAGTGGGAAGGCAGCTCAGGGACATGTGTGTGGAGAAGAGGAGATGGGGTTAACCCTGGTGCAGATGAGGTTTCTGTGCCAGGCCATCTTCATCACTTCTGTGCTTGGAGATGAAAAGCTGGATTCCAGCAAGTCCAGATTATTTTTGACAGCTGCCAACAGGGAACCAGCCTTACACGTGGTAGGCTGTGGTTTCACTGTTGGGGTATTCCTAGTGTTCCTTCTGCTCCTTTATGTCTGGTTTTTTTTTCTTAAAATGCAGTAAAAGTTCCTACAGTAAAACAGCATCATTAACATTTCAGACAAAGCTTGTCTTGTGACAGCAAAAGTAGTGTGAATTAACCTCAGTGAATAATTCTTCAGTGGCTACTCTGAAGCCTTCAGCTGGGAAAGTGTGTGAATATTCATTTTGGAACAATTTATATAATTTTTACCTTTTTTTGTTTGTTTGTTTGTTTGTTTGGTTTTTTTTGTTTTGTTTTACTTTTGCTTTTTACTTTTCTGTTGAGAAATTTCACTCAGGCCAGTGCCCTGAAAGGGAAAGAAAAGTTGCCTGTGAGGAACTGCACACATACTGAATATTTATGTAGAATGACAATGACATTTGACTTCAGGTTTTCTTTAACAAAAACAGTTCCATTCAGCTGTCACCCATATCTCTGTGTTCTGACAAGCCGAGGAAAACATAAAATATTGGACCAAAACTGAATGAGGCTTGTATTTGTCATTTTATTCCCAAAAAATACCGACTTAAATTTGATACATCTTAGTGGATTAACATGTTTTAGAGTGAATTTTAAAATTTTATAACTGTTTTTCTTGCTTCTGTTTTTCCATAGCACAGTTTTTGTCAAGTGCTGTTCAAACACATCCATAAATTTAATTTTTTTTTCCAAAAACCTTGTTTTTTAAGGAGCATGACAATAAACTAACAAATAGACAGGATAAGAAGGGTGTGATATAGAGGAAAAGTGGCTGGCATGATTGCCCTCTTTTTGGTAAGACTATATGTAATAATAGCGCCTTCCTCTAGTAAAATTTGTCCTACTTTACTAAAATATTCTAGCATATCTCTGAATCCTGCAGCTCTGCCAGAGTCACAGTCCATTAGGATCCGGCTGGATCGTTTATGTGATTCGGAGAGCACTGCCAGGAAACTGGGGTAAATATGGAAAATAATATTGATGTCTTGACACATCAGGATCTGCAGCATCAAAACTTAATGAGTCCCTCTTGAGGCTGCACCCAAAATAACCTCTTCAGAATTAAATGGAAAGCCATGGTTCTGAACACATGAAAAAGTCCACTCTGATCAGTAAGCTTGGGAATGTTAAGTGTTGCTTAGTTCCACTATAAAGCCCTTTAGTTTTCTCTGTGAGTTCATAGCCCGATTCCTTCATGTAACTATTTAAATATCACATGATGACAATATTGATGTTGAGTAGTGAGGCACTCAAGAAGCCACAGGTGTCAAAATTAAAGTGGCATGTTCAACTTTCACTCACTACTTCATGCATAACTATCGCTTTCAAGTCATAGCACACTAAATCTTGTATTAAAATAGAGTACTTGGAGCAGAAACATTTAAATACAATCATTTTCCTACAACAGTAAACATAAAAGCCACAATTTATTTGTATAAGATAAAATCACATAAATCATTTTATGATAAATCTGCATTAAATGTCTGAGCAAGAATGTCTTTCAGCATCCTGCTCACAGAAGAGTTTCTGGTTTTCATATCAAAGAGTTATTTGCTTAAAAATCCAAATCAAAACCTCACCCCAACTCAGGAATTTGAATCCAGGCTTGCCTTGCTCCTGATTAATACATACTACCCTCTATGCTGCACAGCTGTACTACATTTTTCTTGCTCTCCCTTTGGTGATGAATCTGAGCAGTCTGTGTGTTAGCTGCAAAGTCACAAGGGTCACATAAATATCTGCAAGATAGGCAGACAATGATGCTTCTGGAATTTTTGAAAAACAAGGGGAAATAACAGAAAATAAAACAACCCATCTGGAATCTAAATCAAGGGTTGTTTACCTTCTAGCACACACAAACAAACCTTCCAAGGAGAACATTCTATCATTCTTGCTCTTTGCGTAATACCTCTGGGCCCTTTTATAACATGTAACTATCAGATGCCAAAAATCCCAACTCACATAGATTATTATTGCAATGCTTGGAAAGTTATTCCAATGAATCAGGCACACACAAAAAAAAAAAAAAAAAAAGAAAAAAAAAGAGAGCTATCTCTGTTCATTCAAAGGCTGTCCCACAGTTGCTTAAGGTTATAGTCTGATTCACTTGGCTTCTCTAGGTTTTTCACAGCTAGCAGAGACCTTGGATGCTCTGAGACTCCTGTATGCCAATCAAAACAAATTCTTAATAAACAAAGAAATCTTGCCTTTGAAATCCAGAGAGAATCATGCTGGCGAGGAGCAGCTATGCAATATTTTCCTTTCTGTCAAAGCAGCAGTAACCTTCTTAAAAGAATTCAGGAAATGCCAAAAAATATCCTTTTCTCATGCTCCAAACCGGATTTTATCCCCTATTGTCTTCACAGGATGAGCTGTTGGAGAATACCAGTGTTATGTGATTTTAGCAATGAGGAGTCAAGCAACTTTATGCATCATGGCTATTTCAGCATCTGCCTCAGCAGAAGTTGTAGCATGGCTTCAGAGAGAAATTGCTCCAGTTTTCACTCCTTTTGAGGTCTGAGGACACTCCACTTCTTCTCATAGCATAGCTTTAGACATCTTGAGTAATGAAGATGCTGAGCTAAGGGCAAGAATAGGTTTAGTTTTCCTTTGGAGAATTTAGTTTTACTACTCAAGCTCAACTTTTGAAACACTCACAGAAGTTAAACTGGAGATTTAGGCCCCTGGAGCGTGAGGGTACTCAAAGTGTTTTAAAAAATTACTGATGGTGAACTCTGCAAGCCCAAATACAGGAGGTTTGGAGGAGTGAGACAGATGATTAGTTTATCTCACCTTCTATTTCCCTGTGCTTGCCAATTGCAGCAATGTGTGAGATTGCTGTCAATGCTTTCCACTGCAGTCTTTAGCAGATTTATATAAAATACACTGATTTCAAATTTCCAGTAACCCAAGCCATAAGTCTGTGTTACCCAAACAGCTATTGTGATTCTCTGGGTTGTAGGGATAGAGATGGCTCAGCTAAGAAAGGCAGCATGCTCAATTTACATCTGTCCTTTGGCTGAGATCAATACCAAAGCCTGAGAGGTCTTGTTGTTTGTTGATTACAAGGGGTTCCATGAGTCCTGAAAAAAGATGTCAACAGCATCAAGAAACTGATGTTTATGGAAAAGCATAGAGAGAAGGAGAGAGAGAATAGCTTTATTCTTGGAGTCCAAGATGATGAGCATCCTTTGAATGGAATGATAAAATCATGTTAAAGGACAACTGTAGACTGTAAAAAAGGTGCCTGTAGAATGAAATGCATCTGCAGGAAAGGCTTGAAAAGTCAAGAGGCTCAGACAGAGTACAAACATCTTTTCTCCCTCTCATCTCTCTTTTTTCTCTCGTAAAATGTGACCTCTCTCCAAGGATATTTCTAGAAAGCAATTATAAGGATTGGAAGGTAAGATAGGAGGGAGGTACAGGGAGCACAGAGCTAACTCCTCCACATGTTGGCCATGAATTTGTAAATAACTGTTTTGATATTGGAGAAAGGAATCGCCTCTTGTCCACACACCCACAGCACCTTGCTCTAAAGGGGATTTGTTCTGATTCATCAATTGACTCCTCTGAAACAACTGGCCTAAAAATGTCCCTCATCCTTTGCTTTTATCTTGTCTGTTTAATCATTGTTTTAAAGAATAAATAATAATAAAAAATCCCAAACAAAACCAAAACAAAACCCAGGAAGGTAAAAAGGAACTTTCTGCTTATTTCTGCAGAGCATTTTGGATTCCACAAATGAGTACTAAGGCATTTTCGAAGCAGGAATGAACACATGTCAATTTTTCTAGTTACTTCTTTCCCTAGCTTTGCCCACTGCTTAGCTTTTCCATCAGTACTGCCTGGGGGTTACCAGCAAACTCCAAAGGGATCCGTGAGGACTCTGCTGAGTTGTTAAACCTCTACTACAGCTGCTGAGGAAAACACTGCTTGGATTTGGTGTGATGCTGGCCAGAAAACTGAAAGTAAAGGTTTTTTGTCCACATAAGCAAATTAACAATTAATACACTAGAAGCTCTCACTAAGGAAAATACAGACAAATTTATACAATGCTGCTCTGTGAAGTAACTAGTAGAGTTTTTCCTGAAAATGTTGGTTCTACTTGATAGCACATGCTAACACATTGGCACAGCCTCAAACACCTCTCCCATCTCTGTCCATGCTGCTCAGAGAGTAATGGGGAGCCACAGAGGGGAATGCAGATGTGCTGACTCAGCAAGCACACACCAGGAATCCTTCCATTGCAAAAAGGTATTCCAGGATTTGACAATGATCAGCTGTGGTTAAATTGGAGCCCTGCATTCACTCTGCTGCTATTGCTGAGCCCTGGGGCCCGGATCCAAGGGTGCTGCCGTATGATTATTTTATTGCTGAGAATAAAGAAATATGCATTTAACTTCTGGCACCTGCAACATGCCTGTAGGTAGTTCTTGTTCAGTAACAGAACCAACTAAATCCTTATGTGTGACTTCTCTGTGGCTCATTTATTTCACTTAACTTCTGCCTTAGCACGAAATACAAAGTATAAACTACCACATTTCAGCATATAGATATATAAATGCTCAGCCCACTAGATTCACATGCACAGAATTGTGAATTGTGCTCATCTATAGCACTGAAAGAGAGGAACATACATACTTGACCCTTAGCTGTCTCTTGTAAATTTGTAATATAGGCACTGGAGTCAAAACAAGTCATTAATTTCTTCCACAGTTCCTCTCTTCCTCATGTGAAATTTCCATTGAAGTGGCTGGTGATCAGTGCTGTCTGCAGCATACCTACTGATTTAAATCACCTTGGGCCAGTTTTCCATAGCCTTGTTTTGGAGCCAAAGGGCTCCAAATGTACATGGGTGAAACCTGTCTGCAAAGTGTAAATAAGCAGATCTAAGAGTTTGACCATCCATAATTGCAATTTCCCCTTTGAGCAAGCAATCAGTGGAGTCCTCCAAAGTGCTGTTCTCCTTTGTTGTCAGCACATGTTTAACCTCATATCCCTATTCAAGGACAAAAATGGACATGATCTGACAGTGAGACTCACACTTTTCAAATCTAGAAAGTGGCCATAGGGGAGATGAATAATATTGGTGCTGTAACCCTGAATCCTGCCTTTTTGGTAGACAAAATTTAGTACTCACTGTATGTGCATGCATGGGAACACCCTTAGGTTCAGTTCCATAAGAAAAACCTAACTTAGAGTTTTTGTGCATAACCTCCAGTGTGCCAACTCACTGCTCTTCTCTGTATGCTACAGAAAAAGGGAGGACAGGGCCCAGGGGGAGACAGCCCAAATGAGGGCAAGGGAAGTGAAAAACAGCATGAGAATAGATGAATTTGGACAGCAATCAAACCAGCCTTGTGACCACTCCTTCCCCCCTCTGTATTTTAATTGCATGGTTCCAAATAATCTCTTCAACTTTGGGAGGAAATCTGCTTGTCTGTGAGTATTTGATCTGGCATTAACTCGGTCAGTATCTGCAACCCCGCTACCATGGGGAGATCCTGGGGTTCTTTAGGAAGAGAAGAGGAGATGAGATGGGATGTAATACACTGGAGCCTGGCAAAAATACTGACTAGAATTGGCCAATAGCCAAATGCTTTCATTCCTGGCAGAATGGCATTAAATGAGACTGCTTGCATTTAATTGAGCATCTTTCTGATTAAATAAATGGGTAAAGAAACCTCTGTGTATGTGCATTTGCATTATATATTTACACATAAATTTTGCCATTCTTAAATACTTTCCTCATTTCCAGCCTATTGGAAATTGCTTTAATGATTACAGTAAGGTTGGGAACACACAAAGAATGAAAGAGGAGAATGTTCATGTCAGGATTATGTTTCTTTGCTTATTCTATGCCATACAGGGCCGAATCCAACACCTCTATGCACAGTGGGAATGAACCTGACCCGTGCATTTTTCGGGTGACAGGTAAAAACTCCAATTAAAAAAACAGAAAAAAATTTTCAGTGTGCAGAAAGGTCTTAATCTTTCTTCTGTGGATATTTTGCAGCCATTCCTTCATTCATTGATCATTCTTCTAGATGACTCTCATAAATTAAACTTTAGTAAATAAGGTGATAGAAATAGAACCTCAGTGCTGTCATGCATAAAGGTTGTCTGACATTCTCTACTGTAACCCTCCTTCTTCAGCTGCCTGGAACGAAGGACATGTCACCTATGTGGCCTTGTGGTTTCTGTGTTTTATCTCTTTCCAAGCTGATTTATGCATGCATCAAAAGATGGCTCTGTGGCAGCTCACTTGCCTCAGACAGGTCTGCTGAGGAATCGAGTGGTAACTTATTACTCAAACTGTTCTTTAGGAAAGCCAAAGAAAAACTTTTGGTGTTTCAATGGCAAACTCCTCTCAAAGGCACAGAATATCTGAACATCAAGAGTGTTCTGCCACTTTAGAATGAAGTTTCAACTTTGGCTAGCATGTATTCCTTTGCTAAAAATGCTGATCATCCAGGGACATGTTATCGTTTACTGAGTAACATGATAACCTTTGAAATCATAAACAGTTACGGAAAGCGCCTGGCAAACAACAGTTGTTGAAGAGGTTTGATCTCTAATGTATGTACCTTTCTCTAGAATTCTAAGATCCACATGTATTTTACAGAAGTATCACTAGATGTTTTTTGCTGCAGATCTTGCAGTCCAGTTATCTCTTAGTTTTGAGGTTTTGAGGTTTGTTGTTCTGTTTTTTGATATTTTTTTGGGGGGAGTGGGTTGTATTTTGGGTTTTTTTTGGTTGTTTTTTTTTTTTTTTTTTATTTGGTTTTGGTTTTGTGTGCTTTTCTAATTTGGTGCAATCTGTGTACTTTTTACTACCACCATTTTCTAGGTATTTAATTTGGGATTCTTTGTCTGTATTCTCTGGTGACACAATACCTGTGGACTCATTTCCAGCTCTGCAAAATTCATGTAAAGAGGGCATAAAAGGCTGTCAAATTAGAATTATGGCATTCACATCGATTTTTCCACTTAGTTAGAAGTGACAGTCTAAGCTGCAGAGCAGTGAATAATCAAATCCTAGGATTCTCAAGTCAGTGTGTTCAGTGTGACCCATGACTGCACTGTGCTTCATAGTGCCTCCACTGTTTTTTGGCATTAGAGTCATGTCTGCAAAACTCCTAATACCCTAATCTCACAGTATTCTCCAGGGCTGGTTTAACCCCTATTGACTACAGGAGGCACGCATCAATACTGATCTGCAGAGAAATTTATCATATGTAAGTTCATCAGATGTTACCAATTCAGGCTGTGTACTGTGTGGGTATGTGATTTAAGTTAAAATCCTACTTGCTTCACTAGGAAGGTTAGTATTTAGGAAAATGGTAGTATTTTAGTTTTCTCCAATGCTATAAAAAGCTTGAGTTTAAAACCAGCAGGTTTCTAGAGATAAAATAATGCTAATAGAGGAAGTTTGCTAAGATCAGACGCGAATTATCTGACTGCACCTAACTGGGCACAGTGTCTGGCTTCAGAGAGCTGAGTGAAATGGAGATCATGAGGCATGAGACTGATGGAAAGTAGTGGCTTAGTTCTGTGGGAAAAACTGATTTCAGAACAACTAAAATTCTATCTTAGCATTTTTTATTCTCTTATCAAAGAGTTGAGAGTTAGGGTACTTTTAGATGATTCATGGTGAGGTGTAACAGTTTTCATTCCCTGATAATTCATATGTCTGTAAATTAGTTTCCGTCTTGGATTTACTCTCAGAAGAGGTAAATATTCCCTGAATTGGGAACTTTTATCTTGGGTAGGAGATATTTCCTGCTTAGCATATCTGGCACTTGGGAATCAAACTTCCCAGTTATGGCTTGCCAATATTTGCTGAGGAAGCAAAGGGCAGCATCCCTTTGGGGGCAGACCTGCCTTTCCACGGAGTACAGTTTGTTTGGGACGTATATCTATGCTCCTAAAGGCTATCCTGTAGCAGACCAATCTGCAGGATGTGTTATTTCATGAAGTGCCGTTCTGTGGTGTGATCTGTCACCTGTGTCACTAACAGCAGCTGTAGTCACATCAAGCAAGTTGGGCATTGTGCAGGAGAGCAATGAGCATGTCTGGGACCTTACAGAGACCCACTGGAGCAGGTAATGCCCATGTGTGAGGTGGGCAGCCCACAGAAGTGTGTGTTATTGGGGTGCAAAGCGTTGCTGATGGCACTGCTGCTGTGGTGTGCTCATGCTGGTGCGTAACATGGATGCACCCTTCCCATCCTGACAGGTCAGGAGACTCCAACAGCAGGGACACGGGCCTGGACCCTGGCTGGGATACTCACTGACATTTATTCTTTCTTGCTTATTTTTTCATTTTCCAATAGCTCCAGTGGAGTAAAATATACTCCTATATATGGAATGGGAGCTTACCAAGAGAAACATTATCAGAGCAATAAAAGGAAGCAACAGTTACAACTTCACCAATGTCCATTCCCGGTGTGAGACATTTCTTTTGAAGCACACTTTTTTTTTACATTATATTTTACCTAGACTGTTTCCAAAAGGGTTTCATTTTCTCATAAAATAACCCTTTCTCCATTGCTGAATTACATGCTGTTATTATGAAAGATAATCTTTAGGCTTTTCTTTTGTAAATCCTTTGCATCTGAGCAGACTTACATTTGTAGATGCTAGGTTATCCTACCTTCCTCTTGGTATAAGGGATTGGAAATGCTTGCCTTTGCATTTGTAATACCACTAGCATTCCCACAAAACTTGGAAATTTGTTTTGGTCAGGTTTGACTACAAGAGTGAGCTGGTGTTTAAAATATTTAGAATACAGGTACTTCCATCTTAGCCAGGTTCACTCATTTCATTTTGTACTTTTCCTGAAATGCCTGCACAAAACCTTTCATCTCTAGCTTTCCAATTAATATTTAAAGATGATCATATCCTTTATGGCAAGGAATTTGATCCTGAATTACTCTAGCCATGCAGCAAATAAGTATTGATCTTCTCAACAGAAACAGAGTGAAATTACAGAGTTATTAAATACTTTTGGGTTTATTTATGCGCTTTCTGTTCTACTTAATACAAACACTAGATTATGTCAGGTGTTACAAGATTATAATCCTATCAATTATAAACCTTTTGGGCTTTGAAACTGTAAAACTTCAACTAAAAAAGATAAATATTGTATAGACTAAAATGGACAAGTTTCATCTGACAAAAAATTTAAGAAATAATAAAAAAGCCATGGGTAGTAAAATAGCCCAGAACAGTTTTCATTTTCCATTTTTGATGCAAAGTGGCATCCTGAAATGACTATAGAACCTAGAAGTGGATAAATAACAGCAGAGGGAGAGGCACAGGCACAGAACACAGGAAAAAAAATTGGTTGAGCCAGTGTGCTCACAAAGCCACAATAAGAGACTCAAGAAAACCAACTACAGCACTACTGAATTTTTCTTACATTGTTAAATCCATCCATGGCCCTCAGATTATTTTTCAGAATATGAGGCAGCTCTTGCCACATTCCACTAACCAGAGTACCTGCATTTGGCATAGGTGGCATTTTTAATTGTATTAAATGAATTTCTTAGGGTGTGGAGTATTGTTCTCCTCAGTGCTTCACATTCTGTAGCCATTAAGAAAGATGATTTGACTGTTAAAATTGTTTAGCCATAATGAACAAAGAAGGGCTATTCTACAGGTAACAGAGGAAAGCTTTAGAAGTTTCCAGTTTCTCTAACTATGTAGAATGTCACCAAGACTTTTTAAACTCCAGCACCAGTAATTGCCTGTGCCCTTTTCAAACAGAACTGCTTACTTTTGATTTCAGCATTTGCTGTGCCTTTCTCACATAGCTGTGCACCATGCTAATACTGTTGCTTTATCAGCTTCTCTCCAGCCTGTTCACCTCACCAGAGAAGCATTGTTCTTTGCAGAATATCCCCTGATGCTTTGCCAAAGCCTAAATTTGAACAGCTTGAGTGAAGAGATTTCTAATGCTTCCCCTAAGAGGTTGATAACACTGTAATTAGTCTTTCTGTTTAGCAAATAATTCTAGCTTTTCCCCTTTCTTTGTTTCATAGATACTTTCCTATATTCACAAGCAATACTTTTGATTTCTTTAATATTGTCCCTTCAGTATTTTCAGGCAGATTTCCTACTTCTGCCTCCTCAGTTTGTACTTATTTTATGCATACTTAATTCTTTTAACCTTTTCCTTATGAGCTTCCTTAGCTTTTGGTATGCCTTTAGAGTAGCTGAAAACATTAGCTCTTCAGACAGGGTGCACGTGCAACACTGATCATGGTGACTTTATTAAGATTACATAAAGGGCATTACACGGAGGACATATTTTGCTAAATAATTAAATGTTACTGGAGAAGCAGCTCCTTTCAAGAAAATCTTCTGCAACATCACCAGGCAATTCATTGTATCCTTAGAATTCTCCAAGGATACTCACAAGAGGAAAACTGCATTGAATTAGGGATTAAAAGCCCTATAGTGTCCTCATGAATCTAGTAGAAAACAAAAAAAAAAAAAAAGCAGTAATATGCCATTTTTGACCCATATGGTATTTATGTAGACATTTCTTGAAGTATACAAGTGTTGAGTTACATGGATGAAGGAATAAACCACAGTTTTTGATTTAAAAAGTTAATATATGAGACTGGGGCCAGGGAGGGGGGAACCAGTTAAGCCACTTTGGGGCACGTGCTATCACAAGACTTAAAATGGTTTTAGTTATAGAAATTTTTCGTTTAAAATACTACCTGGATAGTTCAAATGTCTACTGGAGAATCATTGTGCCTATTTCAAGATCTAATTAATTTTTAGTCAATTTTCTGAAAATATTGAACAGAATTATTTTAATCTTGTGGAAATCTCAGTACAGCCTTAACCATAAAGTTATTTCTCACATTTTCATCCTTAAAAATCTCCAAAGTTTTCATATGATTTAATTAGATAGGTGAAGTATTTAGATATTTTTTTTCCTTGGAGCAGTTGTGCATATGTATGCTGGCTGTGTGAGTTCCTAAATAACAAAGGCACAGTCAGAACTTTGCTTTGTTAAACCTGTACAAGAAATCCTAACTTATTTTATCAGTCACCAGTACCCAAAGATTAAAAGTACCCAAAACAAAAGAAGACAGACTTCATTTTCCAGACTGAAAGTTTTAAACACCAAACAGACACAAAGGGACACTTCTCAAACCAACATCTGCTCCTGGCTAATGATTGTCCATGACTTGCTACAAAAGTGGTCCCTTTGTCCCGCTTACCTCAACTCAAAATTATGTTTTGTGTCCTAAGAATAAATTCCAGCCACTTAAAAAACACGTGGCTGCAGATGATGGCATAGAACAACAGTGTCCAAACTCCATTTATTTATGAGTCTGTGCTTCATGATTCCAAGTTTTAGGAGGTGAGTGGAAGTGCTGCAAGGGACCCTGTTTTTCCTGAAGAGGGTGAGGGCGAAATAAGGAGATTATTCCACCATGCCCATAGACAGAGAAGGGTTCAGACAGAGCATGCTTTTGTAGTGTGCCATCACCCTTGCCCTGCACAAGGGCCTGGAATAAAACTCCATATCTGCTACAGGAGGAGCTGGAGGCTCAAGGAAGCAGTGAGGGGTGCTGCTTTCAGACACAGCCCAGGCACCAGCAAATGGAGAGGCACCTCATCAGCTCCTGTCCACACACTGCAGATGCTTTGCTTTGCAACACGTTGTTCCTCCTCGCAAAGCTTCCTATTGTCAAGTCCCAGCTTCCTAGGAATAGACAAAACAACAAAGATTCTCTCATACCATACTTTTTTTTCATTTTCAAAGAAATTAGGTGGGAAAAATCTTGCAACTCAATGAACATCAGCATCCTGATCACAGAGTCATGGATCAATTTCCAATCTTGTCTTTCTGACAATTTCCATGCTTTAAGAAGCTCTGTTTCTCTTTTGCTGCTAAGAATTAGACTCACAGCTACTTCTCCTCCTTGCCATCTTACTTTTATCTCTCCTCCTGACCCAGCATATCAAATAACCTCCTTATTCTGTGATAGGAAGATACCCTGGCCAAGTTGCTTCACTTTTGGCCACACGTGACTCTTGCTGAAGCTGTTAGTATTTATACTTGTCTCCCTCTAAAAGGAAGTGTAATTGCTTTTAATGAAACTAAGGCACTTAAAATCCATTAGCTTTTCACAGATCTAAGACAGCCTGTGGAGCAAAGCTTGCCCCAATGGCAGCATGAGAAGTTGAATGTGCTCTGTGACATCTCCAGCCAGGCACAGCTAAACCAGCTCAGTTTCTGAGCAGTGACAGCATGTTGACAGTGAACAGCCAAATAAACAAGGCAATAAAATATAAAATTAAAATTTGCCCCTAAAGGAGGCATAGCTGTAGAAGCTGAAGATTCTAAATGCTATTTCACATGGATGGTTACTCTTCTAATGAATCATTCCAGTGGATTTCCTATGTTGGCTACTTTCTGTTGAAAATAAATACAACATACAAGAAGAAAAAAATAACCCTATTAACACTGCTTTTGAGACCTTTCTGTATTTTCTTATTTTTTCATTATCACTGTATAAAAGTAATAACACACATTATTATCAGCTTTTTTTACTTGACTGAACAAAATCTATTACTTCAGTCAAAGCGAGCTTCTATAAAACAGCAGAAGTCTTACTTTGGAAAAGTCCAGTCTTTGGCAGTGTTTTACAATGGCAATATAAATTCTTCATCAAGAGATGAATCACCTCTAACAAAGCACTGGGACATTTATTCCTTTCTGCCATTATTCATATAGGACCTCTAAGCCAAGAGGTAAATGACATGCTATATCATTTGAAATATCACTTCCTTTATTCCTAATTCATCTTTCCCCCTTTTTGACAAAATGCCAGTGATAATTGGAATTGTCTCCTTAAATACTATAAATATTGTTTGTTCTTACAAGAATGTTGGATTTTTGTGTCAGAAAGAGAGAAATTCATATCTCTATGCCCAAAATGATGATTGCCTGCAAATATAATGTGGCATTTTCAATAAATATATCATTTGCATAAGAATAATAAACAAAAGGAAAGCCCTGAGCAGACTCAGGTGCTTTCCTTCTACTGAATTAACTGGTGTGTTTTCAGAACCTTTATTGATGCAAAAACATTCTCTCCGAATATCTAAAAATTATTCTGGGGCAAATATGAGTAAATACAATGAGTCGTAAATTCTTTGGCTCAGGGCTGTCAGCACTTTTGGGGCTGAAAGGGAAGAAAAGTAAGTATTCTTACCAAACTCAGATACCAGGCTCACCAGTGGGCTGGTTTGGGCTGGAATAGAGTTGTTTTTCCTCACAGTGGCTAGTACAGGGCTATGGTTTGGATTTGTGCTGGAAACAGTGTTGATTATAAAGGAATGTTTTAGTAGATGCTGAGCAGTGCTTGCACAGATTGAAGGCCTTTTGTGCTTCTCACACAGCCCTGCTGCACGGGGCCTGGCTGGGCATTGATCGGGTGGTGGGGAGTGATTGTTTATATTTGCATTGCTTGTCTTTCCTGGCTTTTATTATCTCTGCTGGGGTTGTTTTTCACCTTTACTTACAATATTATTGTTGTTGTTGATGCTGCTGCTGCTAATGCTAATAATAATAATAATGATACACTGGTTTTGTCTCAACCCATGCATTTCCTCACTCTTACACTTTCATTTCTCTCCCCCATGCTCCCTGAGTGAGCAGCCGAGCTGCTACTAATTCACAACAACCATAAAGGGCAAAAAGGCTTTGTTTGATATTTTTTGTCTTCCATTGGGCGGCTCAGAAGTGAGAACTGGGCTGGAGCACATCCCAGACCAACACGAATGTGCAGGGCCAACACTGGAAAGAGAGTGTGCAGTGATTCTCGCCAGGTGGATTACACCTGTCCTGGGGCCAGGGGAGGATTCTTGCTGCCTGTGCTCCCCACCAAGGACAACACCTCCTGCACAGGGGCAGTGCACTCAGCTCCTTCTGGCTGCAGCAGCCAGTCCCTCAGGGTCCTGCAGCTCTAGGATTAGCACAGCTAACCTGAGCTATGGGCCAAAGCAATTTTTCTGGTGGGTCATGAATTGGACATTACCGTTCTACGTGCCTAATTCATACTGATTATAGCGCAGTCTCTATGCATAGATGGTATTGGAATTTTCATTAAAGCTTGAAAAAATAGGCTTTTCCCTTTCAGTCATTGCAGAGTTCACTAGACCATTTTGCCAGTGTCAAAGCAAGTTTGGAAAATGGAGAATGATTGTGCTGTGTGGGTGTAAGAGTGGGAGAAAGATAGGAGAAAGAGGAAGGGAAATAAACCTTGAGAAAAAAAGATCAAAATAAACCCCAACAAAAAATAATTTCACCCAAAACTCCACACCAAAGCAAAAACACTCTTAAACTGCCTATTTTATTGAAAGTAAAAATATGTACTTGAACTTCTATGTACTTCTAGCATTCTTCTTCAATATGTCCCACCATAGGGTTACACAATCATTGCAGACAAATTTGATCTCCGATGGCCAGTTTCTGATTAACTCAATGGATATCCAACCCACAAAATGATTAAATCTGGAAACAATCTCATGCCCAGGTGTGCACTGTTGTGGTGGAGCACATTAAGTCACTAACAGCTTGTTATTGCACCTGTTTTGGAAAAAACAGTTCACACCAACCTTGCAAGAACCCTCAGCTTGAGGAGACAGAGCCCTTCTACAAGTAATCTTGCTTTGACTTAGCTTTTAATAACAATTCATGTACTATTAACATTAATTAGTTCATCTGTTAATCATTCAGCTCAACATATAGCATAAACTAAATTAGTAGTGTATGAAATTAAGACCAAATACCTCATCTAATAAGTATTTAATGTAAAAAGGCTGTGCTTTTCCAAACTGCCAGTCATATCTGGATTTTGTATTCTCCAAACAACCATTAAAGGGCTAGAATTTAAAAATATTTTGAATTGTTCTTGTAAATCAGGAGCCTAAGTTCTACTTGCTAACTAGAAGCCTTTTATTTCCCATGGTATTTTGGAATCTAAGTGTCCAAGTCTCATTTTAAAATGGGATTTGGGTACTTTTGGATATTTAATTTCTTGTCTAATAGTCTATGACATTTTTGGTACTGTCAAGTTGGCAAGTCTTCTAATCCTACTATATCACAGAATCATAGAACCCTTAGAGTTGGAAGGGATCCCTGGAGGTATTCGGTCCAACCCCCCTGCCAAAGCAGGGCCATCCAAAGCAGGTGAGACAGAACCTGGTCCAGGTGGGTGATTATTGCCTCCAGAGAGGGACACTCCATCCCTTCCCTGGGCAGCCTGTTCCAATTCTCTGCCACCCTCAGTGTAAAGAAGTTCTTCCTCGTGTTTAGTGTTGTAGATTACTTCTTCTCCTCCAGCCTCTCTTTCATATCACAAGCTTGGAGGGATGCCTGGAAATATTTTTCATCTTCCTTTAGGTCTTCTCAAAACTCTTCAAGTGGAAGGGATTCAGAATGCATTTTTATGAATATTTAAATTTTCCTTGTATGCCAGGTAGCAAATGTGTAAAACAAAGGACTGCTATCAATAAGCAGATACATTATATGCTGAGCCCATGTCATGAATCAGAGTTTTAAGACAAATAATCAGCCACATGACAAAGCCAGAATCAACTGACTCCAGTGGTTCCTGATATACTACCAGCCAGAAGCCAGAGGGCATTATATTTCTTTGTTAGACAACATTTCACTTCCAGTAAATATTCATTGACTGTTAATTTCCTGAGTAGCTGGGGTACTATTATAAATTTTGCCAGTTCACGTAAGTCAGCAAAAAGCAATGAAAGCCAGCGCTTAATATCACACATGGACAGCCTAAGTCAGCACTAGAGTTACAGGAAAGCAAAGACACAGAATAAGCTTTGCTAAAGTCTTAAGGAAAATTAGGAACAAGAAAGAAAGGAAATAAAACTTTCCCTACACTTGTTTGTCCTATTATTTTATTATGCCTTCTTCTCTGGGCCCTACAGCTCTTCTCCATCTGGCCTGCAGGCATAAAACTCTGATTTAAATAGAAGAAAGACACTAACTACTTTTGAGAATTTAGCCTGAAATATTTTGGATTAGGCACAGTCATTTAAATTTTAAAAACTCCAAACACAATTTTTAATGTCTAGACCATCTAGATGACTGAGTCCTCTAGATAGTAACATAATTTTAAATTCTAAATAAGCTATTATAGTTAATGACAAGAAGACACAAATCAAGACAAAAGTAGCAGAATTTTTAAAGTGAATAATTTTGTGCAGATGCTGATGATATAACTGCTTTAGAAGTCCTCCACTTTGTTGTGCATGCCCTCTCTAATTTGTCATTTCCCTCATCTGCTTTAGGCACTTATTTCTAACAAGGCATACTGCAGAATACATTATGAGCAGGGTATTAAGAATCATGAGTATCATGTTTTAATAAGACTTCTCCCTCTGACTTCCTGAGTGAAAAGTGTAAATCACTTCACTCTGTATACTCAGGTTGCCCGTTTATATAATGGATTGTAGCTCTACCTGGACCAGAATGTCATCACCTGCAAGCACCACTTTGGGAGCTTGGTACCCCTTTAACAAACACTTGAGTGCTGCAGCTGTGATTCTGATCTAATCTTCATGGCAGAAATTTTCTTCTACATCTTATTACTTCTAAAAATCTTGAGGAGCGTGAAATATGTGGACCATATATTTAATAGTGATGACAGAGAAAACCATAATAAGACAATGTTCTAGGAATTATTTGGTTTATAGTTGGGCATTTTGCTGTTTAAGAAGTCCAAAGAGCAACGTGCCAAAGCACATTGATCAGGGCATTTGGCAGTCACCAGCTGTTGCAATTTGGTGTGCTCTGCAATTTATTGTTTGGGATCATTTGGTGTCCCTGTGGACACCATGACCCAGGTCAGAGCATGATAGATCCAACTGGAGCAATGATCAATTCAAGTCTACTCTTCCACTTTCTATTCAGCATAATATTACACTTTCAGAATTTTCCATTCAGTGACCTCAGTAATTGGAAGGCACTAATTAAGTAATTTCTCACAAGGGTACAATATTACTGTCACAACTTTTTAAAGAAGATAAAACTCATACTGACAGTCACTGAAGTTCAGCCATAGGGCAAGGTGAAACTTTTAGACCAAATATTTTTTATATCCAACAAAAGGAGATTTGGGTCAATGGACATGTTTAATTAATTAATGTCAACTTTGTGAAGTGATTTAAAATTAGTGGAATGGAGACAAATTTTTTTAAAAGTCAAATAATTGAAATTCCAGGCAATTTAAAAATTATTTTAAAATTGTTTTTTATTTTGAAATTAATTTCAATTAATTTTTTAAAAGTATATAAACATATATTTAAAGTTGAATTAAATTCAATTGTGATTTTTTAAACAAAATTTGTACTAACATTATTTGCAATGGTGCTGTAATGAACTGAGACCAAGGACGTCAAGTTTTCTAGCTTGGACACTTTCTTGTGCCAATAACACAGGAAATAACACGGAGCTGACAAAGACTGGAATGCCAATGCCAATGCCAATAACAACAACAACAACAACAACAATAATAATAATAATAATATTTGAAAATGCAAAAGATAACTAAATGCCTACAAAAATGTTATGCTTCTTTCATAAGTGGAAAAATGTAGGAACCAAGTATTTAAACAAGGTCTTTGAATTTTAATTAGGAGATCAATTGGAAGGTGATAGCCTTCAGGTATCAACATTGAACTTTCTGGAGAGAAAATTCTGCAGGTTTCAGGCTGTATCTGGTGAGCAAAGGCCTGACCTTCTCCCATCTGCTTTTCGATTCATGATTATCTTGGAAATCAGACTTATTACCAGAGCCTCCATTGGTTAACATAAGAGAGTATCATCCTAAGGAACCATCCTCCAATATAACCTTAATAATAAACAAAAATAATCCAGTGACACTTCTAGTGAAAAAATGAAGCACTCTAAACCTGTGGAATACTAAATTCTCAATGCACTTTTATAACTAGGAGATTCTCTGTCATTTCACAGAATGAGTCACTGCTGACCATCAAGTGAGAAGGATAATGGAGGATCAGATTGTATCAACTCTAAAATTTACATCACTTGTTAGTACTCTCAGGGAGAATGCAGACATGGGCTGTAGCAGAATGGAACAGAATTTTTAAATTTTTTTTATTTTTTTGGTGGTATGGAGCTCCTGCTTTAGGACTCATTTACTTGATCTGGGATTTATAGATTATAAGAATTACTAAGACCCCTCAAAAATATTTTCTGTTCCATTCGGAGGAGCACATACAATTACAATTTTTTTTAAAATCATAGATTTAGGCCAACCTTTTAGATAGTTATAGGAACCTTAAAGTTAGGTTGCAATGAAACCTGTAGCCTAGGAAACAATCAAACACTGTCTTGGAAGGAAATCTCAGGGATGACCAAAGCTTTAATGTCCACACTGCCATGAGACTATCACATGAGATTTTACTGGCAAAAAGAATAAATTTAAATTTAAAACAGAAAGAACACAAAGTTGACTTTTAAAAGGTTTG
The DNA here is from genome assembly GCF_035770615.1 of Melospiza melodia melodia. NCBI lineage: Eukaryota > Metazoa > Chordata > Aves > Passeriformes > Passerellidae > Melospiza > Melospiza melodia. Next base: position 69,172,349 of record NC_086199.1, on the reverse strand, counting down.
GGATGATTGTATTAATTCCTAATCTGAGAGAAGCTCTTTGCTTTGTGGAAGGGAACATCCCCTTTCTGAAATAGGTACCTTTCTTACATGAGGATTCCTACCGCAGTGTCATTCGTGTCTAACTTCTCTCCATTGTGAAGTCAAGAAAATAAATAACAGTTGTTGTATAATAGAAACCAAATTAAATGATTTGCCACGTGGTGTCTGATAATTAACTAAATAAGATTCCCTCAAACAAGCAAATCTCACTTGTTTTTATGGATACATTAAAATGTGAATCTTAGGCAAAACAAGAACATAAATCTCACTAGAAGATGTTATAATAAAATCAAACAGGGTTCTGAGTAGAGTGAAGGCTTTATTGAAAGCCATAAAACTTCTTCAGATGCCAGTGGAAAAAATTATGACAATAAAATCAGCTCCAGTTTAATGGCTTGGTAAATGAAGAGAACATTAAATGGAGTCCTGCAGGGTGCTTACAGTCCACCCCATTACTATCACCCCCCTACAATCAGAATGCTTCCTCTGAACACCTCACTATGAGTTGTTTACCTTGGGGGCCGCGTCTCTCCCCACTGACAGATGTTTTGCTGGGCAGGGCCTCCCCTCAGAGCAGGGCAGCTCTGGAGAGCCAGTCCCTGGTGCAGTCAAACGCTGCAGCCCTCACCCAGGAGAGCTGCCAGCACTCCGGGGAGAGCACACACAGCAGGCTCAGTCTGTCAGCAAAATGCACTGTAGGATGGTCCTTTGCATATGTGAAAAAGGCCCATTAACAGCAATAATATCCTAAACCAGAATTAAATTCTGTGCTCTAGAGTGCCATTGTTTCCCTTAGAGGGAAAGGAAAAAATCAGCATATAACCATCTGCAGATCTCTTAGCATGAAGAGAGGGAAAACCCCTAATTAAAAATAAAAAACACCAAAAACAATGTGGTGTCTTTTCTGATATACAGTCTGTTATGGTGCCCCAACTTCTAGTCTTATAGTTCTGAGCTTTATTTTGGGGAGAAAGTCCAACAAGGAAGATTTCAGTCAGGATGCAAATGCACCCTACAATTATGCAATTTGTAAATTAGTAATTCAGAGTATCTAAAATCAATGCAGTTACAGAAGAGCACACTGAAACCAGTCCCAGATTTCCTCTTGCTTTATTTTATGGAAATCTCAGCCCTACATGTTTCTTGTTTACAAACACCTTCCATTGGAGATATTGTAAAATATAAGGGAGTCACTAGAACCTGGAATGAGTTTTATCCTTTCTGGAAAGAGCTTTTCCAATCTCAATTCCAACTGTCCGTTTAATATTCCCAATTAAACAGCAGCTTTAAGCTCTCGTGGAATTTTTTTTCACATATAACTATGTGTTTCCCATATGCAGTGAAATTCAGCAAGACAGATGCTTGAAAAAGACCTTTACAGAATGAGAGAATGGTGTATGAAAAGGAGGTGAAAATTTCTAAGCCTAGACCTAGCTGTTCAGGACACAAAAAGAGAACAAAATTAGAACATACCATAAGATTATGATCACTGAATCAAAGAATGGTTTGGTTTGGAAGGGACCTTCAAAGATCTTTTAGTCCACCCCACCTGCCGTGGGCAGGGACACCTTCCACTCGAGCAGGTTGCACTACGCCCCATCCAACCTGGCCTTGTGGGATGGGGCATCTATCACCTCTCTGGGCAACCTGTTCCAGTGTCTCACCACCCTCAGTAAAGAATTTCTTCAAAATATCTGATCTAAAGCTGTCCACCTTCAGTTTAAAATCATTACTCTTTTTTCTGTCACTACAGGCCCTTGTAGGGAATTTTCCCTTCCTGTTATTTATGGGATCTGCAAGGAATTGAAAACCAATTTGAACATCATTGTCCTCAGTTTATCTGTGAGCCTGTATTAGTAGACTAGGAAACTGGAGGTTTCCTATAGCTCTCCCTCATTTAAATGAGTTGATAGGAGATGTGAAACACATAGGCACAACTACATTGCTAAAAAAAAATCACAGAGGAATATAGCCTAAAATGAACTAGATAGAGCAAGTCAACCCTTTAAAAAATCTTAAACATCCTTGTGTGGGCAAAGCTGTGGGTCATGTTCATTTGAGGCACTGATGCATTAAATGAAGTGTTGCCCTTATGTGCTGTCAGCACCATCCCTCTATATTGTGTGAATTCCACATGAAGCTGGCAAATAGCTTTATGCCCACTATTTTCTCATCTCTTTGCTTACACTATTTTCTCACAGAGAAATTAATGATGTTGTTGTTTGTTCAGCAGCACAGGATGAGAGCTAATCTGACAGCTTGTGTCACAACTGCAGTTTGTAATGGAATTATTAAAGAGAGGGACAGGTCTAAAGGCTAAGCTTCAAATATTGTGGGTTGGGGGAGAGAGAGAGGGAAGAACACAGATCACTATGCACTGCAACAATGTGAGAAGCGGGGAGCTAAAAAATTCCTTGAAACAAGAGGAAAGAGCAGAATCAGGTTCCGATTTTGCAAAGGTTTATGTGAAGTACTGGGAAATGGTCATTCTGGCTATCTCACACTTTCTCACCACACACTTGCCCATGCCAAACCCTATGCTGCTCTGCACACATATTGTATTGATTATGATACAATTCTATTATATATATTTTATATGATACAATTCTATTATATATATTCTATATAAATATTTTGCATCTTCCAGGATTTGTTGCTAGCTATTCAACCTTGGCAGCCCCACGGGCTGGAAGCAGGGTTAGATGTGTCTGAATGAGGAGTCAGCTGGGGTGACTGGAAAGAGATATGGGTTGCCTGAGTAGGCAGGGCGAGCTTGCAGCGCCATGGATTGCTGGCAGGTTACACAGGCTCAGCCTGGCTGACTAAAAATGAGCGTGTTACTGATGCCTGTATTACTTTGTGTATGTGGGTGGGTATGTAGTGGTGGTTGTGTGTGTGTCTGTCCCCTGCCTCCTCTCACTTTTCTTCTCTAATTGGAAAAAAACAAATTAGAACCAGAATTTTTGATGCAGCATCAAGCGTGTTTAGACAGCACTGCCAACAACATCATCCAGAGTCCTTTGAACCTGCAGTTTCTGAATTGCAGCAGCAGAAAAATGGAAGACAATCTTTATATTTCGTTTTAGAGAAGGCAACACCTCAGGCTGACTGGGAAGCACCTACAGAAGTAAAATTTAAGTTTGGTTTTACTTTAAGTGTTCACAAAGTTTGAATAAATGCTAATTAAACAGTAAACTGTGAATCAGTCAATTTCCACAATGGAATGGAATTATGCCAGTAGGAGATCTGGAGATGGGCAGCACCATATGACATTTGAAACAAATTTAAGGTATGTTACTAAAAGACAAACAGTTTTCAATTTCCTCCAATTTATTAAAAAAGCCATAATTCATCAAAAAGATTGAACAAAATGAAAATCAGAGTATCTCATGGATATAGCTGTCATTCCTACTATAAATCAGAAAGAGGACATTTGAACTCAGATTTTCTGTGTCTTAAGGTGAACTAAGGCATCATTGTGATTTATGCAAGTTTTCTGGTTGATTTATTCTTTCCCGCTGTAGTGGGTGAATAGAGCAAACAAGAACTTAAAAGCAGTGATTTCAACAGCATATAGCTACCAAATAGCCTTTGTTTCCCTCTTAATCAAAATGAAAAAATTAAAAAACAGTTTTGGAAGAATTCAAATATTTTGTTTTGAATTTTCTGGAATTTGGGATTTGTTTTTTGGATGCCTTTTCCCCCTGTCTGCCTAAACTGTTTATTTTATTTGACCTTTTCCTAGGGGTATGTCAAATTTTATGCTCTGGAAAAATTCCAGGCTTGTTAGTTAGAATGTCTGAATGAATAACTGGTTTACACAATATTACTTCATTTTGGCTTCTTGTCCCATAATGAGTCTTTCATAAAAAGTAAAGTGGAGTCTACTTAAAACTAAGAACAGCAAATTATAATGCAGTGTAATTTCAGCCTGTAGCACTGTCTTCCACTTAGGACAATGTATTTAAATACCCGACTGAGGCAATGTTACATTTCTATTTCTTAAATAGAAATGAATCCAGAATTTTTGTTCCACAAAACAGATGTGAAAGTCTCAGAGAGCATTGGCAGTTCAAAATAACTATAAAGAAAAACTCAGTGCAGGAGAGGCAGGGAAGGGAGGGCACTTGTTAAACCCTGGGAAATCCTAGAAAGTGTTTTCTATCTAATTTATTATATTGCATATATATTTACATATTATGGAAGAAGAATTAAATCCATGGAAGAGAATAGACAAGAGTGACACACTATGAACATGCAAAGTTTATTTGCTGTTCAATGTACTGATAATAAACTGATTACCACAGAAGCTGAAAAGATCCAAATTCATCCCAAGCAGTCTTTCTTCCATGCACAACCCTGCAAATTAAGCAAGGATATTTTCAGTGGGAACTGGCTGTCTGACACACCAGGAATTGGCCGCTGCTAGAGTCTGGAATTGAAGTAAGACTGAACTGTGGCTCAATCTGATGTGACTACACAAAATCAGCAGTGAGAACACTCATCAGGCAACTGTTGGCAGCACTGACAAGCAGGACGGTGTGAAAATCCTTGGCAAGGTATGGGCAGGAAGGAGACTTCCATGGAGAGAGTCTTTAGACCATAGAAAGTGAGAAGGAATTAATCGAGGAAAGAGAGGTTTTCAAATTGTCAAACCCTTCTCCAAATATATAATCAACAATACTGCCCTTCCAGGGAACTGTTTCTGATTTATACGGGAACCAGTATACAGTTGTGACTGGAAACACAGAAATTGTTGGCCAGAGTATATTTAATGAAGTATTTGCTTCACATTGTTTCATTTTTAACATCTCTCTTGTTCTACCATCACTATGGACATATCAGATAATGACATTTTATTCCAACTTTTAGTCATCTTTAAAGTTAAACAGACATGAAAATGTAGATCCTTTGTAGCTGCCAGGAGAGAACATAATAGAAAGTATGAAAGTTGGCTTTACTGAAAAACCCTTGCCTGAAAATGTTAATGAATTAAAATAAACATTTCAATGCTTCACGAGTTTTAACGACACCTTCAATAAAAGCCTTTCAACTTGAGGTTGGGATTTGGAGTCTGAGAGACAGAGAGATCCAGCACAATTCTCAGAATTATTTCTTACATAATTCAGAATTTTCACATCACTAGAGACTGGTCTAATCAATCCATCCTGGGCTGTCATGGAAAATGCCATTTCTGCTTATGATTAATTCAAGATATGATTAAATCAACCTAATTTTTTTGAGTGAAAGTACAGTGTGAAAAGCTCAAGATTTCTATTTCACATGAAGAGGGACAAACTTTTCACAGATCTTGTCTATCAATACTTTAGCTAAGTAGAAAATCTGAGGGCCCCAGGGTAAGAGCAGGGAGGACACTGAGACAGAGGCCAGTGTCTCTTTATGAGGGGGCTGGATTATGTTTTACTCCAGGATAATCCCCAAAAAAAGAAGTTCCTTTGGCAACTAAGTCCTAGAGGACTTTATGTACAATCCTCCTGAATTTAAGCTATGGTTATGCTTATATTTCTGTCATTGTTTCATAAAATATGGGACCTGTAGACTATCACCAAACTTTTTTTCTCTGCCTGTCACGTTTCCAGAAGAAACACATGCCATGGGAAAACACTGCTTCCAAAGAAGGGTCACAGTCCAGTGAGAGCTGACTCAAACAAAAACATACTAAGGCAATAGAATCAACTTTCTTTCATGTTTCCAAACTTTAAAACATGCTGTTCCATACACAAATATTGAATAATACTCAGTACTATAGTCTGGCTAGAAACACATTTTGTGCCAAAAATCTGATTTTTGTGCCAAAAATCTGGCAGACCATTCCTTCATATTGGAAGAGTATGAAATTATACAACAAGGGGAGAAAATAACCCTTTATATATCGGCACCAAAATCTGATATCCAGGACTTTTTCTGGCAAAATTACACAACATGATTCTAGTTTGAAAAAAAAATTAGAACGTTTTATCTGGATAATTTAGAATACTATATTTTTATCATTTTAATATAATAATTTCAAGAGTGAATTTTGATAAATGTGTTCTTTTACAAGAAGTTTTTCTGTTAAAATGTTTTCCATCAGGTTTTCTGTATGGCAATCAGTATAGCTACAAATTACCCTGCATGCTCTACAAGTGTCTTGGACTTCAGAGCTTTTCTGGGCAGATTTCATGACTAAGGTCAGCACATGTGAAAACACAGTTGGAGGAATGTTTTCCAGTTCCCTTTCTTTTCTGAAGAGCAGGGTTCACTTTCTGTTGCTAGAAGAGAAAAAGAGATCTTGAAATAAAGGGTCCACTTATTTCTTGATTTTTGCCAATATATTTGGAATGGGAAAGTCTTGCAGCTAATGCCAATTTTGATGGATACTGATGAGCTTGTATTAATATCTCATAAAAACAGGTACTTGAAGGGACGAAAATTTAAGTGTAACCTCTAATTAGATTTTATTCTTTTTTTTTTATATTGAACAAACAGGGTTCTGGTATTACGCACTTAGAGGATAGAGGATGCTGACACAATTAGTAAATTTTTTTATGTCCACAAGGACCCCTGAAGAGGATGATGAAGAATTCAGTGACTGACATATGTTTGACACTTAAGGATTATTCAACATTTGCATTTTATGTTGTATTTTTTCCATTTAGTAGTTAATGCAAAAACACTGATTCCTGAAAATTCATTGGAATGCTACCTGTTTTCTGAAAGCTACCTAGTGGACTTGCTAAAAATTCTAAAAATGAAATGGACTCTTTTCAGAGGTGCCAAGAGTCCAGTGAAAAGAGTCATGCTCCTTTTTGCTCATATTACTTCAGTATGTGTGGTATTGTCTTATTGAGTTCTACGTGAAGCTTCAAGACACCCAATACAAGTGACCAGTGACATATTGAACTCAGAATATTCTTCAGAGGATATTTTAAGATAATTTTCTCCTCCAGGTAATTATTAATTCTATTATAAAACAAGGCGCTATTAAGAAAACCCCATGACTGACACAAAAGTCAGGATTGTGGAAATACAACAGTATTCATATTCCTCACTTTCCTTAAAAAGAGTGATTTGAAGACAGAAAACAGTGAATGGTGAATTTATTTATGGAGAATGACTTATGGAGTTCAGACTTACTTATCATTATAAGAAACAAAAAGGTGATCCAGAGTAGATGAATAAGAAATTTGTCCAATAATTAGAACTCATTGTAAAATTCTTCATCACACAGAGAAATACTTCATGGCTAAAATTCAGACACTGGCAATGAAACTCAAATAAAGATTGGCTGGAAATAAAGTCTCACTCTGTCAGTGCACAATTTTAATGGCAACTGTGCACTGACACGGTTCAGTTCAGGTTGTGTCCATTTCCTGTACCTCAATTTGATTGTATTTCCCAGAGAAATTCACTAGCTCCAAGCAGAAGTTTCAGATTTTTAATTCAGGAAATAAACAGCAGGATTTTATGGCTGAAAGTCAGGCTATTTATATAATGGTGCTATCTCACTTCAAAAATCTGACTCATTTCCTGAGAAGTTGGATGGATATTGGTTGTATCCCATTCCACAGGTAAAGTTTCATTAACTTGATTAAAGAAAAACTAAACTAATGTTTGAAAAATCTTTGCTTAGTGCCCACGGTGCAGCACAAAGCAAATTTAGAATCATGATAGTTTTCACTTTTTTTTTTCCCGCTAAACCCACATTCCCTGTACTCCATTATCCCTGACACAAATCTCAAAACCTTGTCTAATCATAATCTTCATCACTGCTTTCAGTAAAAGCTAAGTTAGGTTTTGAAATTTTGCTTTTAAGCTGGGAAGGAAACAACTCCAGATGTTTTTAAGATGATAAGTTGTTTAGTCTTTGGAGTAAGTTTGGTTAAGCATCCAATAAAACAGTTAAAGACACACAGATGATCAGTTTATCAAGTAGAGAAAGGATAATAAACTGAAATGAATCTCATTTGCTATTTCAATATGCTTCAAATTACATGAAGATATCTGACTTTGTTTCCTCAGACCTAAAGTTATTTTAAGATGAAAACTACCTGAAGTGGTTAGAGAGACTCCTTATCTTCTGTTTGCAAATTTTTAGTGAACCTGGGCCATGCTTTTGCATAAATCTGAAGCTGACTCTTGCTGAATTTATGAATTTGAATGAAAACTGTTTGAAACCCATTGGAGTCTAATGGCTTAAACTGCAAACCAGAAAATGCATATCAGTAGAGACCAATTTCCTTCAAAATTCACTGAGATTGAAATACCACTCCTTGTACTCAATTCCTTCCTCAGATTCCTGCTATGATAATATTTATTGACTGCTACCTACTTTACCATGCGTGTTTTCTTGAATGTGAATTGAAATCTGCAAAACAAGAAGTGGGAAGCAGGAGTGATTCTCATGCCAGTGGTAGCTCCTTCCCACGAGAGAACCTGCTGCAACAGCACCACGGGCTTGCAGGTGCCAGGCCATGAGAAAAGGAGGATGCGAGTAAGAGAACAGAGCAATAAAGGACAAATATTCCCACAGAGGCCTTGGGAAACTGAGCCTCTTTTGGAAAAAAAAATGCTGCTACAGCAGCCTGAGTGAAAGGTTACAGAGCTGCAAATAGTATAACTAATGCCAAGAAACCAGGGTGAATAAGGTGCTTGTGGAATGCAAGGTAACTACATACTCAGTGGAAGAATGGAGTTTTGAGGTGTATACCAGCAATATGGTTTCTTGGGCAGTCTTGCTTCCCTCATGGAGGCCTACTGACTCTTGGACTGACATGGCACATAAACACCCCATCACAGATCCAAATCTCAAATGCTTAAACAGACTTTTCATCTCAGGACACTTCTCCCTGTGTCACCACTGTTGGTTAATGACAGCAAGTAGAATGTAGTCATACAAAACTTAGAAAATAAGCTGAAATAGGGGTGTTGAAATGCCTTTCATTGTATTACTCTAGGTGCAGGGTTTGTGTGTATGCAAGGTGTTTTTCCTGCCAGTTTTAACAAATATGATCGTTACACACAGAAGCAGATATGATTTTGTTCTGCAGAGAATCTAATAGCTCTTATGTCCATGGAAGACAAGATGAAGGCTTTGCATACAGTTAGGAGGAAAGGATTAAAACTGGAAGATCTGGGGAGGAGGGAATAGTTTTTGCTCAAAGTGACCTTGAAGCTGGGAATGGTAAGATTGTTGGTATGGGAAAATTCCCTTTATTATACCTAGTGTTGCTCATCCTCTGCCTACTTTGACAAGTAAAATTCCTGTATAGAGACTACCAACTATCACAGACACTCTTGAGCCTCTTACTGAGAGAGAGAGAGAGATCATAAAAGCACAGCCTTGTGAAAACCTGCGCATGTGTGAAGCCCTTTGGTGTATTGAGGCAGGCAGCGAGCTTCTCTGTGCTCACTAGGATGAACTAAGCCTCGTGTGTCCCTGCCACCCAGCATTCTTAGTGAGGGAATGAAATGAATCTGCTCTTTGCTTTTCAGCTGTGGCTTGGTTGTTGGTTACCTGTATGTACCGATTCACAAGTCCCCCCCACCTGTCAAGTATATAAAACCGAGTATTTCAGTCCAGGAGAAAGGCAATTTTTTGTGCAAATCACCATCAACTACATCCAAAAGATCACACATTATAGTGATGGAGTAAAGAGATTCACAGTGCCTGTCCAAAAAGTGTTAAGAGTACAATGATAGAATTCTGCAGAAACAAATAGTTCAGATTTTCCTCAGTCTGTGAAAACATCCCTGAGGCAAGAATACTGTTTGTATTTTTTTTATGACTCAAGGCAGCTGCCTCTTCTGCTTCTGTTATCTTCGCTTACGCTATACACCTTCAAGCTGCTTTTGGAATGAATGTGCTCTGCTCAGGTCTTTTTATTTTATTACCCCTGGGACACTTGTGAAGCACAGAGTGAGAACAGACTCTCTTACTTGTAATTTAGTCACTCATTTGCATTTCCATTAATTAGTGAGAAGGAAGGAAGTTCATAGAAAGGGACCCGCTCTAAACCAGTTAATTGTGTTTGTGCCAACATGCAGTGCATCAAAACAGGGAGCTACAAACCTGTGCTACAGTTTTCTCCTAAATGTCTAAATCTTGTGGAAGCCAAAGGGCACCAGTGAATCAGATCCACTGTACCTGAGACACACTGTCTGAACACATGAATGTCCTGTGCAAGGACATTCTGGTTACAGGACAAAAGATCATTGTCATCCATGGTCTATGAACAAACAATAGCTTAGTCAAAGAAAAAGCAAGAGTTCTGAATAGATCATTCATCTACAGCAAATCTGCCTTTTCCAGAAAGCCTAAATCTTGCTTGCACTGTAGCTGCCTGTGCAATACAGTTACTTCTGCATTTTCTGTCTTCTCAATTTGTCTGTGGTAGAAAATATAGAAACTATAGCCAGCTCTTGCTTTCTCATCTCTATTTACATCTGAGCTGAGTAGCAGCTATTTGCCCAAAAGACAGCAGGGTCTGCAATTCTTGCTGGTCATTGCACAAACAAGTACAAGGGGGGTGTGACAACTCCTTTGCCTTGCCAGCTTTATACACCTGGGTATGGCCAGGCATGAGATCCAGGAACCAACAGCTGCCTACAGCTGGAAAGCCCTGAGGAGGACCTTGGATTTGCTAGCTTGCCCTGAGGTTACTGCAACAAGGATTCATTTCCACGTGTTAAAAGCCATCACAGATGATCAAAGAGAATGGCATGTGTTTTCCCAAAGCTGCTTGTGGCAGGTTGTCTGTCCGTTTCACACACCCTGTGTGTGCCCAGTCAGGTAAGACAGCGTCACAAAGAACAAATGACTGATGCTCCCAGATCACCCATTTTACTGTACCTATTGTTTATTCAGTAGGTATCTGCCACATGCACCCATACTGCAACTTCACCCGCAGGTTTGCTGAAGTGTGTGTACACTGCAGATTTTAATGCACATATTAATAGTAATTAACAATTAATAATATTAATAGTAATACATTTGTATTGAATCACAGTGCAAAAGCAGAAACTGATAGGAAAGTTTTTACTTTTTATAGAGTTTTGGCTAGTTAGTGTTAGATCCTGCCACATATGATAGAGAAAACACTGGACCAAAAAAAAGCCACAGAGGCTGGATTGTGGCTAAATTGATTTAGAGGCTAAATTGAGGGCCAAGGACTCTGTGTATTTCACTACATTCAGATCTTACTCTTAAGGAGTAGTGAAGACTCCACAGTACAAACTACCATGCTAATATAAATTAATTAACTAATTAATTAATTTTTAAAAGGTTGCCTGGAACCCCACTTGCATTTCCAAGTCAGTTATCTTGGTAGCTGTGGGTACCTCAAAGACAACTTCTGCCCAGAAGAAATAGCCTGAACTTAGATTTTGTATGCAAGTCATGGGATGGCTGTGGGCAGTGCTGCCATGCCTAAATAATTTATGCCATCCTCATTTTCAAAGAACTTGTACACTAGAAGCACACCATCCAGACAAGAGCTCCTGCAGGGAAACCAGCCTGGAGAGGTCTTGCAGCCACACTCCCATTCTCCTTATCTCAAACCCTTATCTCTTCATCAGCAGCTTGTGGGGACCTGTAACCTCTGACCCAGGGAGCCTTTACTGGTGCTCGGGCTTTAACATCTGGAGAATTCCAGCAGTGAAATCACCATCTGTGTGTGCAGCAGTGCAAGATCTGTAGGGCTCTAGTGCTGCTTTTCCTCCCACAGCACAGCCATGCCAAAGCTCTGCAGAATGTCCACAAGTGCCTTCAGACACTGCTGCTTTCTTCACTCACAGCACCGGGCTGTTTATTTGCAGATTTCTGCTATTTACAAAGTAGGAACTTCATTGTTTTTATTGCTGGCTTTGATGGGATGGTAGATGAATGGATACCTCTGACAATTGTGCAATGTCATATTTTTGGTTCGGCCCGCCTTCCTAAGAAAGTGTACTTCACATGCTTGTGCTTTCTGCACAACTGGCTGAACTGCATTTTCCACAGTTCGCTAATTTAGCCCAAATTTGCCTCAGTGTAACTGAATACAGCAGAAAGACTCAAACTGTGTCCTGTAGTGGGCAATAGATGCTGCCCACTCTCTCAGACAAAGAGGTAGGGGATGTTGGAAGGTTCAGGGAACACAAAAGGAATTGAGCACATTTTTATGTTGTCTTTAAGGATTGCTACTCTGCACTTTACACTGTCTTGACCTTACAGGTGAAAGTCTAACCCACTTTTTTCCTCACCTGGCCCCAGAGGGTGACTTTTCACCCAGAACTCTCTCTCTAAACTCTGTAATTTAGTTAGACACTGTTCCCTGCACCTTACCCTTTTGGAAGTGTTAAGAGAATAGAGCAGATGCATTCACCACTTTTCCAATATTTGTTGACATAGGGTATTAATGACTGGCTTGAAGGAGCTGATGGTCTGAGGCACAGCTCCAGTAATCAATAATCCTTGGAACATCCTGAGCCAAGGTTATTTCTGCCCAGAAAAAGGAAATAAGAGACAGGGAGGTAACTTATTTAGCTCATTCATAAAAAATTTTGATTCTAAGCACAAAACAATAACAAGTAAGCTTGTGATGTTAAAAGCAAAGATAACAAGTTGGAATATCTAAATATGAAAATAAGTGCAAATCTTGCCAAAAATATAGCCCCTTGCTGTCAGCTAATGAACTACAAATAATGAATGCATAGTACAACCAAGAGCAGATAAACACACAGTGTAAGAGCCCTAACAATTATGAGTAAAATTTGTATGTTCCTGAAGCCACTTGCTGTATACTCTGAAATGAGCCAGCAACAGACAGTTATGAAGTCCATTTTGGAGGTAATTTCACACCTGAAGGTTTGCAGCTAAGGAAGATGCTTGTCAAGCAAAGTAGATGAATATCAGGTATCCTAAGGTAACCTTCAAAACCACAGCAGATCCAACTTGGCCTAATCCAAAGCAGGACAGGTACTCAATTCAAAATTATTAAATCCTATGAGCTATTCATTCGACCCTTTTTGCTTCTCATGGTGTAGCAGAATGTGTGGAGAGATGAAGCTACTTCAGTGTCATGCTAATGCATCCTTCCTGGTGCTGTGCATTTCTGAAGGAAAGTGAATTGCAGCATAATGTAACTGGGAGCTATTTTCTGTCCACCTAAAAGTTCAGAAAATTTCACACATTATGTATATAGGAGATAAGCTAAAGTCTGATGTCAGCACTGGCCACTGCAGACATCTACAATAGCACAGCCAGATTCTTGCTCACTCTGTTTGATCTTTCAGTTTCTCCTGTACTTTCAAAGGCATCTCTGCAGGTTGGGCATAGGAAGCTGGAAACCTTAGACATTATGCATCCATGCTCAGTTGTGTGCATGTGCAGATAACTATAGAGCTGTGGCAACTGTAAGAAACCTGACTGAATTGGTAGGATTTAGATCTGCTGTGTTTTGGCTATAGGGCCCTGTTCAAACAGAGTCTGGAGCCTGGAACTGCAGTGCTCATTAAAAAGCACCCACACGTGCTTTCTGTTTGCCCTACTGACTATGAGGAAGGACATGGTTTCACCAGAGCTGGCCAGCAAGCAGGATGTGGTATTGCAGGAATTTATTTGAGGTTCAGAGACTAAAGTATTTTCACCTCTTTTGGGTGAATTCAGAAAATGCATCCCACAACAGCTCTGTCTCCCTGCATAAACGATGCCCCTCTCGGAAACTGTTCGTTTTGCTAATCATCTTGATCGTGAACTCCCTGTGCATTCCTTCATGGTTTGGAGGGTTCAGTGGAAGAGCTACAGGAATTAATCCGAGCTCCTATGATTCCAGCAGTATCTTACCAGTGTACCCTTTTCAAAAACAGACGCACTCTGCAGGTCCCAGGCCCTCTATCACAACTGCTCTCCAATGGCCCAAAGGACAACCTGTGCTTGCCAGCTCCAGCTGGCACAAGAGCAGCACTGCAGAAAGAGCCATCCTAGGTCAAAAGGGTGTAGCAGTAATTAAATTGCAGTTCTGTGCTGAAAAGTGACAGTATAAAAAATGCTGCTGTAGGCATCTCTGTTTATTGTGCTTCCTTGACTCCAAATGTACCCAGTGTGCAGCTGAGAAGATCTTCTTTCCTAACCTGCTTCTTTTCCAAAGAGAATGTGAATCAGAGTCAGATCAAAGTCCTTTTCTATTCCCTGCATTACTACTAACAGCAAAGGGCAAAACTGGCCAAAATAGGCCAGTAGAGAGACAGGTATCATCCTGTTACACCAGAATTAGCTCTTAGGTCTGTCTGCCCAGCCTGGACCCAGTGGTTCCAGCACTGTTTACTGCAGAAGGTTCTACTAACTCTCACAGGTGACGGCTCTGCAGGTATAACATAAAGTAACATATACTTACAGCTAACATCAGCACAGGAAACTGATAGAGGAAGGAAGCAGTTTTGCTAGCAAGAAGAGACCATTTCAACACAGCCATTTTTTCTGCCTGGAATGGCACTTTTTGTGAGCTCAGGCCCTAGGGCAAATCACTTCATGATGATGGTAAATGAGCTGAAAGCCAATCTCAGTCAGCAATAAAATGACAGGATAGGATTAAGAAAGAAGTAAGTGGTGATCTATCAAAAATATGGAGTATTTTTGACAAAAGATGTGATGAGGAAGCCAGAGGCTAGAGAGAAGGAAGTAATGAGGATGAAAAACTGGAAAGCCACAAGATGGACAGAGAAAGATGAGGGAATCTAAAAGGGTTCGGTGAAGGACAGCAAAAATAAGGAAATCATCTGCAGAAAAAAAGAATAGGAAGTTACCCATATAAATGGAAGACAGACATTAGAAATTAAAAGAATGAACGAGTTAATTGTGTTAAGAATCAGAGTAGAAGAAGAGAGGGGAAAAAACACTGAACAGGAACGAATTTTAGGGGAAACAGATTAGAAATAGGAGAGTTTTGCATCCCTCAAACATGGAAGCATCTCTCAATATTAATGAAATCTATCCCTGATTATGTAAGAAAAAAGAAAAGAGATGAAAAAATAGGCTACTTCTTTATTTAAAGGGTGGGGTGTTTATGTGTGTATTTTGCTTTAAGTTGCTGCTTCAAAAGCAGGAATAGCTTCATTTTAGGGCATCCTCAGAGCTTTTGTACTGCACCATTTAACAATGTTGTAAAAAGGGTTATCCCACTGGCTGTTCTCCGGGGCACTTGATAGTTAAGGTTTCTGCAAAGCAGAGTCATGTGAAGGCATTGCTATTTTGAGTATGTTCTTTTCCTAGAAGACTTTTCTGGGGCAGTATGTCATTTCTTTTTGACTGCCTACCGTGTTTATTTCATTGACCCCTCTCTCTAAGAAAGACTGTTTGTTAATGTTTATTTTGTGCTGTGAAAAGTCACTTCATCGCTTCAGTTCTTTCCCTTTATATTAATCATCTTCTGCTTTTAAAATAGTATCTATACAAATGAAGAGCTGGTATAAATTAGTCTTTGACACTAATCTTTTCATCCCAAATAATAATTTTCTTATTCTATTTCATGCTCACAATCCATCTTTCTATTCATCTAAGATCAGCCCTCTCTCACTTTACACTTCAGTCATCTCATCTGAAAGAATTAAAACAAGATCTGACCTTATATATAATCTCCCAAAGGTGTATTTGCATTGCCAGGAAAGATGTAACTGTCTGGCTGCTGCTGTCACTGCTGTATTTATATCATGGTGATAACTTCCTAAAGATCAGATGCAGAACTTTTTCTGCCTGGGTTTACAAAAAAAAAATAAAATTACAAGTAGAGTTACACTCTATCTGGAAACAGTTTTAATCTAAATGCATCTAAAGCTCCTCTATGGTTGATGGAAAATAATCTAAATTACTGGGAGAGGGAAGTAAAGCCATAGGGAATGTAATACTGGGGTGGGAGTGAGTGAGTGAGGTAATCAATCAAAGTAAAAGCTCTAAACTCAATGCACCCAGATCTGCTACTGGCTGTGGTTTCCTGTGTCTGCCTTGTGACCCTGAATAAGAAGGATGTTTTTCGTAATTGATCATATTTTATCATTCTTTAAAAACTCAATTTCCTGCTAATTCTCAGACTTTGGGCAAACTTCCCGTGCAGTACTAATTTTTAATATTACATAAATCATGCATCCTGGACATCAAAATTAACACAATAGCCTAAATTATTCATCATAGTAGAATTTACGGTCCTTTAAAGAGGACACAAATGACCACTACAAAATAATTTTATTACAGGTTTAAATACAGTTTCATCTCCTTTTACCATCCCCTTTACATAACATTATAAGCTGTTACACCAAAGGACGCTCAGAAATTCTATTCAACTAAGTAATGTTCTTGTATCTTTGCAAAAGAGATTCAACTATCAGTAAATTTAATGTTATGTGCAAAATTACTCAATTTTCTCCACATCCTTGTACTTTTTCTAAAAGATACTGTAGATAATGATTTGCAGATAAGGAGCTGGATTTCCTTTGTAGAATACAACAGAACAGAAAAACAGTGTGGCTCATGTATATGCTCTTGAAAAGCTCAAACTGAAAACATACTGTGCATAATAGATGCTCTAACTTTAGATACAATTTCAGATGCATGCGAAGCAGAAGAAAAGAATCAACCTTACACTACTAAATGAAAATCCCTATAATAAATCTACAAAGATCATGAAGGACCCAAAAAATCCTTCTTTTTGGATCTGAGATAGCTGGAAAACTCTGTTGATGGTGGAAATATACAACAAGTTGGTGTATGTAAACTGAGTCCATAGAAATATATCCACCCCTTTAACAAATGCAAGAATTATGGGTGTAAGGTGAATAAAAGAAAACATTTGTACTGTAAAGGAGGTTGCCAGGATATCCTTCTGAGAACTTATGTATCATAAAATAATGGGTTTGGATAAACTGCTAGGCCACATTCTGACATTTATATTTATATTTATATTTATATTTATATTTATATTTATATTTATATTTATATTTATATTTATATGGCTATTTAAACCCAGCAATTTTTGTACACAATCTCTTATTCCAAGAGAAGACAAAAGGACATCATTCTTTATCAGTATAACTGCAACACAAGATACAAAACAGGCCATGGTTTCTGAATTCTTAGTCCCAGCCCAACCATGACCAAAAAGGTCAGAGAGAGGGTAAATAAAATCACTGGAGTTTCTCCAGCTTGTAAAAGAAAAAACATGCTTCTTTTGCTAAGGAAAAAATGTTGCTTGGATTAGAGGTAAGAAAAGAAGAAATTTCTTTCTACTACTGCCATTCTCCACAATTAGGAGAATGATCATATTTTAGAAATCTACCTGTCTTTCACTGTAGTCAGGATCTAATGTCTGTGGAACATTTTAAGACAATTCTACTACTGATTTGTTCAATAGGAGCTGAGCTGGAAAAAAGGAGACTGGAACACTTTTCATTACAGTTACAGGTTAGGGAAAAGCACCTGCTATTCCATATTCTCTTCCCCAATTAAGCATGCTCCTCTCCATCAGTATTTCTTAGGTTCTGCTGCAGTTCTGTTGAATTGTTTTTCTATCTATCAGACTCCCTTTTCTTTTGTTTCCATTGTACTGCAGGGCTGTGGCATCCTTTTTGCAGTTTTCACACACTATCTTATATAATCTCATCAGAATTTCATTGGTGACACGAATGTCTCCCCAGAACACTCCTCAGGCTTGCAGATCCTTTGCCAGGAAAGGCCATAAGGTCACCCTGAAGCAGTGTTTCAAGTCCCAAGTGGAAAAAAAAAATCACATGCTACTGGAGGGGGAAAAAACAACAAGAGAAAGTCAACACACATTAAAGGAGGAAACAGAGAGGGGTAAGAAAAGAAACTGAAAGAAGAGTGAGTGTGTGAGACTGATACAAAATTTTGATTTCAGAAGTTAAATATTTTAAAGCCTTATCTGTCTGAACAGCAGTCTACAGAAGTACAGTTATGCTCCTAGATATCCTGGAATGTGCAAGACTGAGGCTTTAGTCCCCCTTCTCTCCCAAAGGTTTCTAGTAGATGTAGTGCTAATGAAATCAGTAGTTACTCCTCTCCAGACATTATGCATTTCCAAAGTAAAAAAGCTAAACTAAATGAGAACATTGTGAAGTCTTTGAGGCAGTTTTAGGTAGCTTATACAAGGGTAAATATATCAGATTTTTAATATACACTGCCCTTTTTACAGTACCTCATCACAATGAATTTGGTATGGTTTATGAAGAGTCATTACCACAAATGTCATAATCGCAGAAAATCAAATAAGAAGTAGATAATGACTATCTCCATTACACAGGTGGCTAAGAAAAAAAAAAAAAATAACCTGGTGGAGACTTTACAGTGAGTTAGAGAGATCAAGAAACATAACTTGGCAGACTGACTTTCTTCCCCTTGGCACCAGGGAGCCAGTAAACAGAGATGAAGAACTGTTCAGCATTCAAATTAAAAAATGTCATACAAGACTTATTACATTCCTAGTGTTCTGCTGATATTCCATGCTTGGGGGTAATGAGGAAGGTTTCAAAACTTTCATGTGTTTGTCTTAATTTTATAGTAATGCCCTTTGCTGAGAGTACAACCGTGGCAGTACATGTAAACTCATAATTTACCTTTAGGCTTTCTAATATTTTGTTGGAAATGTTTTGGAATCTTTAAAATGTCTTATTTTCACTGGGCTATTCACTCAGAAGGCTGCTTTGGAAAATCCTTCTATTTACATTATTTTACAGTTTAGGATTTCTTGCAACATGTAGATAAACATGCCAAATTCACTTACAGTGAGATGTTCAGGGAACTTTAAGCGTGACAAGTCAGCTCCAAGACAGAGATGGCAAACATCTTTTTAGTGACAGAATGATCAGGAATAAAGCCCTAGCCCAGAAAATAACTAGCCAAGAAAATACCTATGTGCTAAGGAAGCCTTTCAATTCCTATATTCCTGATTTAAATTTGACTTAATTTTAATTGCTGCACAATTTAAACTTATTTAATAATGGTAACTCATAGAAAATATGCAAAAATTAAATATAAACCTTTAGTAAATATGAGCATTTAATATTTAATATATTTTGGGTTTTAAAATGCAAGGAAAAGGTATTTTTTGTTACTCAGTCCTGTCCCTAAATCAGGAAAAAAATAATGCAAGAAAAGTGGCACATTTAATACTTCTACTTAAAGAAATATCCATTCAGACTTGCTTTTGGAGAGCAAGACATCAAAGCCCTTGATTTTCTACATTTTAGAAAATAGGCTGGCCACAGTGAAGGTGCTTAATCACTTGCAGTAATAAAGCCCATTTAGAACTTATGACAGTGGGTAAGGAGTTTCTGTTCTTTGGCCATCCTAAGTGATCTTTCACTAGGACATGACCTCCCAAACCTGGATAAAATAACCCAGAAGCCAGGAACGGAGCAGCCTTTAACATGTCCTTCCTCCTCCTCAGGACCAGATGTGACCTCCTCTGAACAAAACTGAGGCGTCCTGGCACGGGCTGAAACTGTCAAGCTGTCAAGCCAAGTAATTCCCGTTCAGGAGATAAACACAGAGCTTTTCTATCCAAGCCTGGCTGGGTACCACCAGATTTATTTTCAAATACAAGATTAAGAACAATAAAAAATAAACCCTCGTCGCAGAAATGTTTTGAGTGTAAAATTCAGGATTCCCCACTGCTTGCACTTTGAGACAAACTGAATTTCACCTCATTTCAAGGCATACACATGGGACAGCTAATATCTGTTGCTTCAGCTGATACATGGATGAACTCAGATCTCATTAAAGAGGCTTCAGAAATAGCACAGACATAAAAGTCATTCTAGAACTGATTATTTCTAATTGACAAATTATCTTGCTACCTCTGTAGAGTAGTCAATCTATTTCCTGTAATACTGTAATTTTAAATAAGGGAACCAGGAAACATCTTGCTTAGGTGTAAGATCAATAATTCTGAGCAAGGAAAAGACAGTGACAAACAAGAGAACAACTTATTTTATGCATCACTTCCTGTTTTAATTAAGACCAACTGGCCACTACCATTCCACAAATATGCTGGAGGTGTGGAAAATCACAAAACAGATCTGTTTGGCAGGAGTCATCTGGAGCGTGGTCAAAGACACCAACTACACCATACACTGCTGGGTGTAGTTGTGCCCCTCTCTTGGCTTCCTCTAAAGCCTACCACTTGGTAATTCTCAGTCATAAGCTCTTGGTGTAAACTTTTATTTAGAACTGACCTAAGACTCAGTTATTTGCTGTGTATTGATTGAGACAGCTGCCTGTACCTTCACTTTGCCATCTGCCCTTAATCCCATGACAAGTATGAGAAGACAAGGTGGTTCACCTCTGTATGCCCCAAGGACAGATGAAATTATTGTGCACATGGAAGTGAGCTCTCCTGAGTTTTCTGCAGTTCAAATGTTTGTGCAAATCACTAGAATGTCTCATCACAATATAAAAAGCATATAAATAGAAAGCAACAACAATAGATTCAACAACTCATCAACACACATAGGGAATCTCTTGCTGTGTACATTGAAACTACCAACTGGTATCTATGTTTCTGATTGCTCTACCTTCAAAACTCACAGTAGCTGGAGGTTCTGCCTAGTTTAATGGCAGCATGGTGTGGGAAGCAGAAGGCATTGTTACTGTCTCATCACACTGCACCATAACACACTTTAGGATGAGGTCAGGAAGCCTTATTTTGCCCAAGTTTGGAAACTGACTCTTTAGAGGTGTCTTCTCCACAGTTTCTAAGGAGTCACTCCAGTCCCTTGTACCCTGCATAGATAGCTCTGTCCTCCTCTTCTAGATGAGCATTGTTATGTTTGCCCAATTAACTCATCACAAAAAAACCCCAAAAAATATTAAAAGTAGTAGCAATTTTAATTGAATAGTGAAAATAAAAAAATATAAAATTGGATACAATATAATTTGATTAAAATAAGGGATAATTTGGTTCCAATAATAGCGCATAAGCAAAAGATAACAGCGGGGTACGGAGTGCAGGGTTCTTGACCCTTGCCACTTCACGTACAAGCTTGCCAAGTGAAAATCACCCCTTTTATGCCATGTGTCAATACCATCCCCTCCCATTTTCGGTTCGTCATATCTCTATCTCCGCCTTCATTTCCACCTTTACCACGCATGCACCACCACTCGGTTTGGTGGTCACACGAGTCTTTGGGGGTCGTCACTGATGAAGGCCCTGTAGTCTTCTTCTTTGTCCTTTAATTCACCTTTGGGTTACACATGCACATCAAGCCAGTACAATGTAAGCCAAGACTAACATATCACTATATCTACATATCAAGGCAATAAATCCCTTATAGTTAGCATTTTCTGGGACCCTACCCGGTTTTTGCTCATTTTTAGCAACTGCATCTTCAGCTTCTTTCCTGTGGTCCTTGAGAACATCTGCTGGGAAGGGGGGTGGGGTGGAGTCCCTCCTCTCCCTTTCTTCTTTGACATTACAACTTTTAACTATTTTATTATTCCTGAATATTAATTACTGTATCAATATTGATTACTCTTTCAATTTTTATCAGCACGAATCATACCTATTTATCACAGCATGGACAGAAGAATGTAACCCTGACATTCAGCCCCACCTCACAGCCACCAACCTAAAGGCCAAGTTAGAGAATCTTTAAAGAACCCTCTAGGCCCATACTCTGGCCCTGAACTGGAGAATAGTGCCTTGGCTCAGTCCAGCTGCGCATGACTGGGTTCCCCTGTGCTCCAAAACCAGGTTGCATTATCCAGCTGCTGATAGGGAATGTTCCCTGGCTGCTTTAGCTCTGGTCCTATATCTAAACCTTATTTGGGTAGTGTGGGACAGTAACACCAAAGTCTTAATACTAACCTGAGAGCAGTTTGAGTTCTCAGATGTAACGAGGCAGTGCCTGGAGAGCCTGTAACACAAGTGTAACACAGGTATCAAAGCTGGATCTTTCTGATCTGACCTAAGTGAGCATTGCCTGCTGGTTGCGCTGTATGAGACTTCTGTTGTTCAAGGAGCAGTGAATAAAATGTTTGCCATGTTATTGGGTTGCTGTGTTCCCTCTTTTTCCCCAAATGATTTTAACTCAGAGGGTCATAACAAGGCTGTAAAGGCACAGAAACAAACCTGTTTAATTGGTCTGGGGAAAGAAAAACAATTTCATTTTGAAATGGGAGGATTTTTTTTTTATCCCGTGACTAGAACTAAAGACTGTTTGACTGTAAAATTCATCACACCATTATTGTATTAATGATGAAGGAATGACAATTATATAACACCATTAATCTAAGGTCCCAAAGTAAAGGGCAAAAAATTAGCAATGTGCCCTGGGGATGCTTCCAGTGGAATACTGCAAAGAGCAGGAAAGATCAATGAAAATTGCTTCTGGCTGTTAACTTGCAGCTGCTCCATCCCTACTGTTCAGGCAAGAGCCAAAGCAATAAAAGGCTGAGGATGGGACCTGAAATGTAAGCCAAAAGAAGGGTTCTCTGGGAAGTCTGTGTTATGGTCAGCCTAAGGAATATTTTATAGTCCTGTATGGTATCCTTTGAGGAAAACCTGCTTTGTAGCTCTGACAAGACAGCTATCCCCACAGTCATTAAGCTCAGTCCTTTAATATCATCCAGAAAATTTAATGTTTGTTTAGCTTAGAGATATGGGTGAGAACAGGTTGTCTGGAGAGGGTGCTGCCTCCCTACCCTTCCCCAAGCGTGCAACAAGCTATGCTTGCCTGGTTGTCCATCTGCTTATCTCTTTGGCTTCTGACTATAGCTTACAGCCTGAGCATGTTTTCGTGCCTTGGCTTAAAATTTGTCACTTATGCATCAGGTAGTGATAAATAGATGGGCAGGGTAGTTCTTTTTAAGCTTTTTGTCAAAAGTACCACATCCAGTACCAGGAAACTGGAGTAAGATAAATTCTTTCAATGAGATACAATTTTTTAGCAATGAGAGTAATTAAAAGCTGAAGTAATTTATCTGAGAATGGGGTTGCAAACACAACTGCAGAAAATGCACAAGATTCAATACTCTTCTAAACTCTGGTTTAATTCCCAGTTTTGGAAACGTTTTATGGCTTATCCTGAAAATCTGGCCAGAAAAAAATGCCCATGGCCTTCTAGCCTTAGAATCTACATGTTTATATGGACTTCTGGACAGCTAAAAGTGGAACTTTTAGTTGTGCTCATCTGAGCCAACTTCCTTTTATGCCTTGGCGCTGATTCTCAGTGTGCCTGCCTCAACTTCCCCACCCTCCTGTCCATCCATGGGGCCTTATCTTGGCAAAATGTGGCTATCATATTCTACTCCTTACTCCATGGTGAAGGCTGTTGTTAGAGCTGTGAGCTTGTCGAAATGTGTTTTAAATGTCAAAGGCTTGTTAACTGGCACTTGAGAAGTTTGTGGATTGGGAGTTTGGGGAAGTGTGTTGTAAAAGTTAAGGGCTTGTTATCCAACACTTCTGAGACTAAATGGTGGGCTAGTTGCTGGAGTTAAGGTGATTATACAATAGAAGTATGAGCTCCCTGACATGTGGACTGGTGTCTTTGCTCAGCCTGACAGGCATTTGTAGCAAATGTTCTGCCCGGTACCCAGAGGGTCATGACAACACATTGAAAACTTCTGACAAAAAAAATTGAATTAGATATCTAGTAAAATGAATCTTCAGCAAGGCTGTCCGTGATTTTAGGAATGGATATTTTGGTATTCTAGAATGCAATAACATGTTTACATTAAGAAGGCAAGAAGATGTTTGCCTAAGTCAATATTCTTAGTCAATAGTCAGATAAAAGTATTTCTGTGTAAGAAGACCCTTTATTTCAATGGAATACTCCTGTAGCAGAGGTATGGTGATAAAAAGTCAGGAGCTGATAAAAGAAGGGTGACAGGGATGATCAAAATGTTTTAAATATTTCCCTACTACAGAGATGACAAGCCTCAAGTGGCTACAGTTTAGCCTGTCAAATTTCTCTCTTACATGAAAGATATTTGGTGAATCCACTTTGAAATCTCCTGCATCCAGGAGATGGTGCATCCTCTAAGAAATCTATTCTCAGAGATAAGAAGCCAAGTGCACATCAGAGGTGATTAATGGGAAATGTATAATCTCTTCTAGTGATGCAGGGGACAGGTGGTGGACAGTGCAGCAAAAGTGCATGGAAAAATAGTCGTGGCATCTCTGTGCATGGTATCCAGAACACACCAGTGCCACAGCCAGTGCTGTTGCAATGCCTGTCATTGCTAACATCCTCCATGAAATTGCCATCATCATGCATCCATCAGTCCAGATCTCCCAGTGTGGTACCAGTGCAACCAGCACATCTTGACTTTGAAACCTCCTCCAAAGCTTCCATGTTTCACAGCATCCTTGTGCAATCTTTTTTAGAGCACACACAAACACTATCTCTGTTCTAACTGCAATCACAAGTGATTTTCCTTTACTTCTAAATTCTAAACTATTAACAGGAACACTTCCAGGATCATCCTGGCACACAGTGTTGCCATTAATACCACTTTCCTTCACATCCACCAACACTCACAGAATTTAGAGCTGCGTTGCTCATTCCATAGAGATTTTGCTTTCTGTGATCTATTTCTTTCAATTGTAATTCTTTTTCCTGCATTTGCAGTTAGACTGCAGTCTAACCACATGAGACAGAGTTATGCATTGGTTGATTTACTGAGTTCTGATGCACTGCACAGTTTGGTACCAATATCTAGGGTAGCTCATTAAAGACAGAATTGGGTATCTCTGTACTATAGTGCAGTGTGCAATATGGACAGCTTAAATAAAAATTAAATCAAACACTGCAAAATGACAGAATCACACAACTACTGAATTTCCTGCAGCCCTACTAAAAATTATAGCATTAAGCCACCAAAAAAAACAAAATTCCTAACTATGAAGTTTCATGTCTTTACTTGGAATTTAAAAATTAAATCATTCCTATCAGTATCAAGGTATTATTTTCTCTGATTCTAGAAAGTACATTCCACAGGCATATATGACTTACCAAACAGTATATACACTTGAGAGCATGTTCTGTTAGCCAGCCATCAAATGGCACTGAAAAAGCTGAAGCGTAAAAGAAAATCAACATTTTCCTTAGCAGTGTTAAACTTCCAGATAATTAACAAGTTCTTTTTTGGTATACAAGCTGATAGCAAAATGAAACTTCA
This sequence comes from Melospiza melodia melodia, assembly GCF_035770615.1. Classification (NCBI taxonomy): domain Eukaryota; kingdom Metazoa; phylum Chordata; class Aves; order Passeriformes; family Passerellidae; genus Melospiza; species Melospiza melodia. The sequence goes on along the minus strand of NC_086199.1, from coordinate 69,147,145 downwards.
TTTTCTGAAGGCTGCTGTGGAAAGGAGTAAAACCAATCCCCCAAGAATTCATACCAGTCAACCTACATTCACCTAAGACAACTTGGATTATTACTTCCTAGGTTTGTATTACTTTTTATGTTCTCCAAAAGCATAGTCTGAGAAGTTATCAAAGGCTGTTGAAAAATGGTTTGGAGTTATTTTGGCTTTTTCCTGTAGGGAAATCTATTTTTAACTAGTAGACATTTTTTATATTAAAAACAGATTATTGTTTTCAAAACATTTTTTCTTCCAAAGCTAAGAATCAAACTGAAAAATAAAACCAAGAAGTTTTGCCAGAAAAAGTATGAGTACCCTGATTTATTTCCCTTGGGTTATAAGAAGGAAGCAACAAAAAACCAAAACCAGCAGCAACTCTTTCAAGTTAATACTTTTATGAAAAGATGTGCTTTAGGTATGGAATTGCTTTCACATTAGAAATTATGTTGAAAATTTCCAGTAATCAATAATGTGTTCACACAATCTGTATAATCCTCCACTTCTCTTTTCTTAATTTCTGCTCCATTGTTCTGTTACAAAATAGAAAAGTTCTACAAAATAGAAAAGTTCTACAATAAATTATTTAGCAGCAAGACCAGGCCTCAACTGTCTGCAAGCTTACACATGTAACATCTCTTATCTTTCATTAAAAACAACAGCTTGGAAGTCATAATTCTCTGTACACCATTTTCCTATGAAACATCCTTTTGTTCTTCATTTTCCTAATAAATTCTTTCCACTGAAGTGCCCAAAGTGTAGGCATACTACTGTTTTCTGCTGGACAGGACACTAGTTACTAATTTAGTATAGACCATAAACCCTTAATCCTACAGTGGCTTTCTTCCCAATACAGCAAAAATTAATCAATTAAGATTTTCTGCGAGCTGAACTCCTCTTGTTAGGAGAACAGTTTACTGTGACATTTTCAAATGTGCAATTGTTTTCATTCTAGAAATGCATATTTGTATCAGGAAATGCAGTGTCAGCTCGCAGAGGCATTGCAGAAACACCTTCCATGGAAAGCCTTACATTTCACAATATCTGCCACTACCCTGTGTCAGACTGTGGGCATGCAAGGGTGAAGCCAGATCAGAGATGCAGCAGAAGGGTTTTACTGACTTGTGAAGGGAAAAAAAGAACAAAATCAATAACCCACGTAAGTCATAGAAAGTTTTCACAGTTTGTTTTCCTGCCTTGCCATCCAAACTTTGAAAGAGAGCACAACCCCTCTCTGTCCCAAGCTCTCCAATCCCAAGCGAAATGTTTCTGCCAATTACTGCTTTCAAACTAGACTGCACAATGTGGTTGGCTTCTCATCACCTTGACCAACCTGAAAATTCCCTGCTCATTCTAATACTTTATTTAAAGCTTGAGGAATCACTTGGAATTCCCTTTTTTGATTAAACAAAACATGCTTTTAATGTTAAAGTTGCAAAACCTAGACATCATCAAATATCTCCTTCCCTGAAAGAAGCTTGATTACAAAGCTGGAGCCTCTAGTTTGTTAGGAAGTATAATAACATCATGCTGTTTGGTGAATTTTATGTATCAGGTAACAAATGTTTCATTGACAAATTGACTGCAGCTCTAAGTAAACTGGGGATTGCCTGTAATCTACAGCCAAGGCTCATCTATTGACAGTACATTAATTTCTCAAAGTTTCCTCTTCTGCAGGCAATGAGGGAAGTCCTAGATGCTTGCTGTCATTGCAAAATTTTTTCCAAGTCTGAAGAAGGAAAAACCTGCAATATGCATATCTTGACACAGCCAGTTGCACAGATTGCCAGAGAGCTTTCCTTTACCACCCTATTTCATATCTTTTTTTAAGGAGGTAAACCCACGAATAAATCCTGGAAGACTATTTCATAATTCCACAGTTGAAGTATTTCTCACTACAATTTTTGGGCTCAAAACCGTATCCAAAGTTAAAGCAGACAGCTGCTAATTTTCTAATATTATGTCTATTCCCAGTATTGCCATTGATTTCTCTGGGACACTGAGTAGGTCACTTTACTTTGCCTCTTTTCCCTTATTTCTAAATGTAATTATAAAGATAAATTAAAAACTCCTTTTGACCTCAATATCAGAGGTATTGACCTTGATATACTGACCTGTTGGTAAAAAAACCCACCAAATACAGTTCTCATTTCCAGGACTCCCAATGGGGGAAACTGTCACAGGGCTTTTCTTGAGCTACTGAACTCCAAACATCTTTGGAAGGAATCTGTTCTGCAAACAGCTTGTCTGACACCACAGCACTGTTTCTTTCCTGCTTTTAATTGTCTATGTTTTTTGAAGGACACCCACAGATGCTTTTGAACTGGAGGAACAATTCCACAGAGTAGCATTTCAACTGTTACACTCCAAGTGATAAGCCTTCCAACTCTTTATTTTTTAATTCTTATAACATTCCTATTTTCATGCTCCCCCCTCTAACTTCTGCATTGCCATCAAGGCCACAATTGCTCTAATAATTCACACTGACATTACAGATACTATTAAGTCTACATACTTCAATGAAATTGCCTCTTTGCTGTCTCCTTTATGGCTTATAAAGATTCCTCATGGCTCACAAAATCCTATTTTGTTGTGGAATCTGTTGCATTGTCCTCCACAAACCATATCCAAGGCTAAAGATATTTTTTCCATGAATCTTCATGTTGATACTAGATAAGTATTACACAGGACAATGAATGGTTTTTATTTCCTAAATGTTGGCCTCTCTTGTAATTCACTCCTGGATGTCACTGTAATTCGGTAGTGAGCATAAACACAAGTAAACAGTAATCGTGCAATGTAGCCATATGGAATATTCATGAAAACTGATTCTGGAAGAACAAACATTCATGACCATCTGTATGAATTCTTTGTAATGCAGAGGCACTCTCCATGGAAAATACAGCCTCTTCAGTGTTCATCATGATAATGCAGGTTTTTTTCTTCATTCTTTATCCACTCCTGCAGGATCTGGATGACCTTGTAAAGTATTCACCCAAAATGAGCACTAATCAGTCGGAGGTAGTGCGGGTCTCCATAGCCACTGGTGCAAAGCAGATGAGAGTGAAGGTACAGGAGATGTCCTTTCCTGAATGCAGCACAAAGTGGCTGCATATTGTGACTCATGAAAGGTATTTCCTACTCTGCTGCTAAATAATAGAGGTCACTTCAGAAACACTGGGTAGAGGGAATGCAGAACCATAACTCCTAGAGAACTGGAGCTGGGTCTGCCCTGAGTACCTCAGAACCTAGACATTATAACACTAACATGAATTTGGGAGTGTGATGTAACCAATATACATCAAAAAATTAATGCGTTAAGGATATTTCTCCTTTGTATAATCAAAATTGTTGGGGAAACATCACTACCATACATTTTGATAAGGTGAATATTCTATTGACTGCTTAAAATTTGTTTCTTTTACCCTTTTATCAGGGCTAGATACAGTAAATAATTATTTTTCACATATCCTTTAAGGAAGCTTATTTTACTTGGGCCTCTCCCTCTCCCTCTCCCTCTCCTCCCCTCCCCTCTCCTCCTCTCCCTGCTCTACTGTTCCAGAAATAACTTGAAGTATTCCATTCTTATATCACTTAATGGGTTGATTTTCCATTTTCCATTCATAGGGCAGAGACCTGAAATGATGGCTGTTTAAATCAGCTTGTACACCAAGTTTATAACAAAACCTATATTTGGAGGCATGCTCACTATAGGTTCCAATGCTCACTTGAAGTTCAATCATTAAATGCTTTAAAGCATCATAGAAAATTTTTTTTCTTTTAAATTTAGAAAGTTCAAATTTAAATAGCTATTAAAAACCTATTTACGTAGTCTCCTGTTCCCAAAATTAAATCGAGGAGAACACTGTTATCTGAAAAGCAGAGAGCGAAAGGATAAATTAGATTTCTGAGAGACCTTGCATTTTAATAGTCCTGTATGTTTTTAGTAACACAGGTATATATTTTTTACTATGTCATTTTTATCCTAACAATTCTCCTTTAATCTTTTCAGTTCTGTCTCTCCAGCCTTGGCCTTTTTCCTCCCACTCTGAGGTTTCATAATGCTTTTTCAGCCATTATCTTTTCACCTAAATAATCCCTCATTTTCCGATTCTCAGTAGCAATGTCTCAGCTGAAAGCCTAATCCTGGCTACTGCCTATAATGGCTCCCCAGGATAAGTAATCATCTGAGCTATTTGACATCCACTTATGTTGGCCTTACTAGGACAGTAGAAGGATAGCATTTTGTGCTTCCTAACTTTACCAGCAGAGCCTTCCTACACAAAATCCTGCAGGCTTGTATGGCATAAGCAGCTGCCAGATCAGTCTTTAAAGAGTCTTTAGGTTCATAAACCAAAAATGTCATTAAACAGGAAAGAATAATTCATCACTCTCTTCCCACTCAGGACACGTGAAGTGGACATTTTATTAATCAATGTGTGTTGTCTTCCACTAGTGTGTGATCAGGCATGGTACCTACTTCAGCCTCCTCTCAAAGCAGCATCCATACAGAACAGGTTGGCAAACATCCAGTATCCTTTTACCCTTTAATGCTGAACTCCACATGAGTGGTTCAGTAACGACAATAACTTTTACAAATTAAATTTATCCTTCTCCAAAATCCTTCCACAATTTTTTTCTCCACTGTCCTTTATGGATACCTTCATGAATATGATTTTTTCCCTGTGTTTTCCATGCAGATATCCAAGAATTCCAGCACTTCATCTATAGCCTCTGCAGTATGTGCTTTCTATACCCTGACAGCCATCCTATGAATACTTGTTGCCACAATACCAGCTCTATGATTTCTATGTACTCCAAAATATCTCTGCTCAGAATCACAGAGAGGGAACAAAACCAGTCTGTGTGGGGTTCTACCTGCAACATGTCAGAGCACAGCTATGTTTTCTTATGCTACAAAATGAGAGGGTAGAAAAATTTTATTAATATGATTCTTTGGTGAATGTCTGTTTGCAGAAGAGGGAAGGAACTACCAACTTAGAAATATGGGAATTCATTATATCTGTAACTCATTTTAATCCTCTTCCTTTTCCTGGTTAAGAAGGTTCAGCTTTTCAATAAGGCCTTTTTTCTTAGAAAGGAAACACCATTCTAGTTTATTTAAGTGATGTGTTGTATGCCATTGGCAGCTGAAACAAGTACCCTGAAGATATTTGTTGGATGCAGAGACTGTGTAGATTTCTGAACACGCAAATTTGAAAACTAAAATATTCCAGCAAAATCAGACGGAACTAATGAGCAGCCATGACTGAGAGAAACATGTTATTAAATGTAAAGTATCAAGTAGTTACATCAAGTCTTACTACATGTTTTGAAATATATTGTAGAAGGAAATCTACATGAATCTATATTTCAAACCATCACCTATATATCAGAAATATTCTGCTTAGCTGAAGATTTGAAACTGTTCATTACTATTTACTAACATACTTTTGATAGTCAAAGCAGCAGTTAAAATCTGGGCTTTTTAATCTCAGTTGATTTTATATGCCTGATAAGAAGCCTGGAAAGCTTTTTCAAGGGGCAGCTTTGACAATAAAACTTAGATATGCTTAGATTATTTCCTAGGACCTGACACCAGCCAGCTGCAGAAAAAGCAGAAATAAAAATGGTAAAAAGAAAGGGAAACCAGCTGTCTCTGCATCCAAGGGACAAGACTTGCTTATAGAAAGTGCAACAGGAGATATGGCCCTGATACTTGCCAAATTCTCTGCATCACCCGGACAAGAGCAGGGGTGCTCTCACAGGATTGCTGCATCCCTGTCCCAAAAATGCTGAGAACCAAGTGTGTCCAGTGGGGAGTTTGTCTCCAGAATGCCGTGATTACTGGGCAGATTTAAGTGTAGGTCCATGCACTACTCTGTAATGTTGTGTACTCAACCCTGCTCATGGCAGGTTGCTTGGGCAGTTAGACTGTGCCTGGGAAATGCTCACAGCTGGAGCCAAACTCACAGCTTGAGAGCCACAGCTGGAGGATGCAGAGATTGCTGATGCTGTCAGCTGTCAGAAAAGGTTTGTATGGGAGCAAGGGATCACGAGGGCACTGCAGGAGAGCTCTTCTGTTCCTACTGTAGAACACTCAAGTCTTCTTTCCTCTGCTAAAGATAGCAGAGATGCCAGTTTAATTCTCTTTTCCCTCTTTTGATTTATTCCATTTAGTAAATAGATGGGCTGTTCTCTTTTCTCAGTGAAGATTATGTCAGCTTTGACATATTATGTATTTTATGAGATAGTATCTGTCTTTAATGGGTACAATGAATTTGATTCTGGCTTGGTCTGATTTACCCGGGTGACTTACATCGTTATGATACAATATCTAATTGATGGATCTGGCAGGAAATCTATCCCATTGGGATAAACATGGGCCAACTGATAGACACAGGCGAAAATCTAGGTTAGGACCAGGTGAACTTTGAGGCAGTAAAGCCCCCAAAACTCTCTGATCTATTAGTATTCCCTTAGCTCAACACCAGTATATTTACTATAAAGCACTGAGCAGAATGGATGTTTTTCACAATCTTATCTATAATAAAACTGCAAGGCAAGACCAATAAAGGGAGTTAATTCCTAACAAATTAACATAACCCAACTTTAAAAAATAAGGCTTGAAATCTCATCTAAATAACCTTCCCAAGTACTTTCAGTCATACAGTCTACTCAAAGTTACCATTAAACAATAATTATTCCTCAGCTTTTTCAACTCTCCACAGTTTGATGCTACCAAGAAATAATGAAAAGAATTTGGGCTGATAGTGATACTGGTTTCAGCAAAGACAAAATAATTTTTACAACGCCTTTACAGCTTCCTTATTACTAGAATCTTCCAAACTCGAAATACAAAATTCAGGGTTTTGATTATGAAGTTCTGTGCATAGGGGATGGGGTTTAAAACTCTTACTTTTAAGACAATTTTTAAGCAGGGTTGCTCATGTTTTTAAACATAAGTGTCTTTTCATCTAAAACTCTCTTTCTGGTCTGCTTTCTCTTAAGGTTTGCTGAACTATTTGAAGCTATTTATCTCACCCCTATGTTCAGAAAATTAAAGAGCTTGCAACCAGTTTTTAGATTTCAAAATTCATTCAGTGGGGAAAAGGCTGCATTCTACAAAGAACAGAGAAGTTATACATGATCCATTTTCTCCTGTTGGCCATGACATCTGCATCAGCAGCACTCCACTTTCCATCTTTACATGACACTGTGTAGTTTTATTCTGTCACAAATAGCTTTCAGGTTACTAGTTTCTAGTGATTTGTGGAAAATACAATGTCCTGGTCTGGAAAATAACATGGGATTTGCTGAGAATATAAATTTTTTTGTTATTTCCATTTCACTTCATACATTTTATTGCTGAAGGTAGGCTAATGACCAATAATTACTGAATACTGTCTCATGTCCTCCAATTCAGTTTGGAGAAAGTTTCTGGAGGCCATCTGGTACTGACAGTACTTCTCTGCATAACCTGTTCCGTGTCTCATCGCCCTCATGAAAAAAAAATTCATCCCTGTGTCCAATCTAAATCTATCTCTATCAGCTTTAAATTGTTGCCTTTTGTCCTCCTACTGCAAGGCTTGAGAAAAAGTGTCTGTGTTCCTTATAACCCATTTTATGTTTTGAAAAGCCACCAAGTCACCTCTGAGCCTTCTGCTCTTCAGGTTGAATGCAAATATATAGCACAATTTTCAAGACAACTGGAAGCAGTAGGATCCAAATAGAAGAGGAAATTCCAGTTAAATTTCAAGTATACAGTTTTGAAATAATGCTTTACAGGGCAAATTTTGAGTATGGATACACTTTAAACAAGACTGGATAACAATGCTTTCTAAAGACATTAAAGAGGGTGTAACCATCAGTAACCTTCACCACAGTCCAAATTGTGGTAAATTAGCAAAAAAAAATTGTGTAAATTAGCAAAGAATGCATTGTTTAAGGAAAAGGAAATTTTTCTCAAGCAACTGAACTCAAATTAAAAAAAAAACAAAAAACTTCTCATTCAAAGAAACCAAAAAACTTTTCAAAACAAGCTTTAAAATAACTTTTAAAATAAACCCTTAAGCAAAGTGATGATCCAAAACAGAGTGGGAACATTATTTCTGACTATAGAGACCAGAAAAATCAGTCTAGAATCTAAATTACAGGTCAATGAGGAACTGCCATGCTCAATATCATCCCAGTTTCTTTAAGTGAATTTTAACAACATGCCTGCATAGACAGAGAGGCTGGCTGTTGCCAGTTCATTATGCTTTAATATGATAGGAGAGAAGAAGAAAAAACCTAGAGTGCATCAGTATTCACATGAACACTCTAGTAGAGAGAGATAAGGGTCTCCCACACTCCCAGCATATTTGGAGAACTGACCCTAGAGAAAAGCATTACTTCTTCTCAACTGGCCAGTAGGGACTGATACACCAGATAGATAATACGGAAACTCAATGAAAGCAACGGAGTAAATTGAAATCCTCACGTCTCCATCAAGACCTTTTTAAAATCAGTTTTGCTTTATCTTCACACACCTTAGCTACTAGAAGGTATTATTAAAATATTGAGAAATTAGAGATTTCCCACTGGAGGAAAATTTGATGAATAAATACAGAACCTAAATTTCCCTATTTTTTTTTCCAAAATGTCCATAGGTGACTGAGGAATATAAAGAATTACTTTTCTAATTAAAGAAAAGCAATAGTACATTCAGTAGAATTGAAATGTAGCAAGTGCCAAATAAAACAAACAATAATATATTGTAATTTTTATCACAGTCTACAGTTAAGCTATGGTTATAAGTACCACCAGAAATCACTGATGCCAACAGCTTAGGACTCTAAGGTGGACTTCATGTTTATATGAAAACTTACAACAATTATAATAGGTAGGAAAGAAAAAACAAACCAACTATAATATTGCATAAGCCTTCATGCATCAGTAAACAAGCAAATCTTTAACTGCTGAGAATTAGGAAGAAGCCTTCCATGTGGACTAGTTATTCTGTAATTGCCCACCTTGGGGTTTCTTGCACTGCTCTCTGAAGCATCTGGTGCTGGCTTAAAGAAAATGCATGGATGACAGGCCTGACTCATAATGGCAATTCTTACTCTAGAACGTGGTGTAACTCTTTTTGCTTTTTGAAGACATCACAAACTTACAACACTGTGGAATGCCCCTGCTCCAAAGAGACAGGAATTTGATTTTACCCTTCTTGTGTTGCTAATAACTCCTCCCTTGACCCGAACACTAACTCAGCCCCTGTGATATCCTATAAAAACCCCACAGCCCTGCCTTTGCCTTTAGTCTCCATCCTGCCCCTCTTCCCCAGGGGTACTAAATGGATCCTTGAGCTTTCTGGAACAAGGACCTGCCTTGTTTGTTCCCATGCCCGGCGCCCGCAGCTGCGCCCTCCCTGGACAGCATGAACCCAGCTGCAATGCACTGCAACACAGCACAGAAATCTCTACCACAGATGTTTTACCTGTGAAAGTTAAGGGCTGTTGGTTAATCTCAGCACTTCAGGGCAGCAATTATTTCTGTGTAGATGAGCTCTACCTTTGGTCAGGTTGAATTACCTTACCAGTACCGACAATCTCAGCAACCTAATGTTGCTTTGTAGCCCAGCACTGTGACATTGCCACAGCTAACAGGCCTTTTTTTGAAAGACCACAGGTTTTAAAAGTTTGGAAGCCCTGAGGGTTACGTCTTGTTGGGCTGGCTTTGAGCTCTTCCTGTCCTTCCTGTGCTTTGCCTAACTTGATTTTGCTGTAGCAGCAACAGGCTTGGCACTGGAGACCACATGGCTGTAAACAACTCTCCAATACTTAAAGAAGTTAAAGAATTCAGATCTAGAAGCTGAAAAAAATGGTGCTAGGGCTTACAGAGAGAAGAAATTTTATGTACATCATATAAAGTATCATATATAGTAAATTCAGGTATATTGTGAAGCTGCAAAACAATGAGGAGCAAGAAAAAAAGTGTGTCAACAAACAAAAATGACCCCTAACAGATCCTGAGCAGTGTAAGAAGAAGACATGAATGTCAACTGTCTCCAGTAAAGGGCACCACATAATGCTGACTCACCACAGCCTTGCCCACCGCAAATCAGAATGAAACCACTGAGGCTGGAACTCAAATGAGAAGGAGAAGGGTGAGCACAACAGAGGAAAAAGGAGCAGAAAATAAGTGTGTATAACAACTATAACTGTGTTCTTCCTCCTGGGTTTCTCTTTCTGTAGGAATGAACTATGACTCTCTGATTAGATGGTCAAGATTTCTTTAAATAAGTAAGAAGTTTTATATATAAAACATTAACAATTTATTATACATTTATGTGAGGAAATAACAGGAAACATTTACAGATTTTTACTCTAGCTGTTCTCTGGAGGCATAAAAATAAACCTCCCTTGTGGCATTTCCTGGATGTTTATGAGAGTTGAACTGACAAGACAGTGGCATAATTGACAACTCTCACTGTAGATATCTGTCTCACCTAATGGTATTTCCTTTTACTTTAGAATTCAAAAACTGGGATTATTAGCAATGCTTTCCACTTAGTTGCATTTATAATTTCTTGCAGCTTTTTCCCCCAAAAGTATTACTTCTATACTTTTCTTAGTCTTAAAATGTCAGCCTGTTGCCTTGCCTCAACAATAAGGAATCTTAGCAATAATTCACTTATTTACTCACAGTCTCAAAAATAGTGAAAGTAACATTTCACTAAATGTGATGAATCCTGAAAAGAAGGCCCTTTGCTGAAATATAGGAATGTTTAATGGAAAAGGAAAGTATTGGAAGGAAAAACATGGTAAACATAAAGTTCAATTAAAAAAAAGAGGTTGCAGGAGGAGAAAGAGCAGTTTCTAATTTAAGCCAAGCAAATACTTTTCTATGAAACCAGAATCTTCCCCTCTTTGATCCAGAATATTTGGGCACAATCAGGCAAGTCACTCAAATCAAGCATCTACTACATCCTCTTTCCCTCAGTTCTTGAATGCCTGCCTTACTTCTCCAGGACTGCTCAGGACAACACTTGAGCATTTCCAGTTGGAACTGAATTGTGCTTTGAACACATAATAGGCTATACAATGCAGAGAGCTCTTAAAAACGATGCCACAGACACATGATGGTGAACAACTACAAGCACATGATGCTCTTCAGCTCAACCTCTGTGAATAAGCTCTCCCTCAGTCAACTGGAAGTAATAATGAAAACTCTTCACATTATGATACTAAATGCATTACCATTTATAATGCATTTAGATATGTTTGCAATGCTTACAAAGAGAGGGGTAAAAGTCTCAATTCATCATAGCTTGGGGTTGCTTATAAGCCCTGTGGCGCATGCTGAATAGCAGAACGAAAATCAAGTATTGAGTATTTTTCCAGCAAGTGATCATGATTCATGCTAAAATATATGGAGATCTTATGGCAAGGATGAGGTAACCAAGTTGCAGCAGCAATGTTTCATAAGTGGAAAATTAGGTTTTAATTATAAACTACATAAACTTCTTTAACTCTGGATCATCTTTAATATCTTGAATTTTTAAAGTAAGTTGGAAACTAGAAAATGCTGTTTGTAAAGTGAGCTGACATTTCTGGGGTTGGACTTTTCAGTCACCACACATACCTCAAGCATTTCAGCTTGTGGATAAAGCAGTGTCAGCATCTTCCTGTCCTCTTTGCAGGCCTCCTAATTGCTTCTGCTCAAGTGCTTCACAGGTATTTCATAGGTGTCTCTCTGCTGCTTTTATTCTGGTTTGTTCGGTTTTTAATAAACCAGAACAACAACCACAAACCACCCAACAACTCTTTAGACACGTGGCCAACGTCCCATTAGAATCAGACTTCGTATTCCTCTCACAGCTCTTTTTTAACTTCTGTCAGAGGGTTTCTTACCAAACATGAGCTCCTATTTTGTCCCCTCATCCTACCAGTTTTTTCATGGTAGTCCATTTAGGTTTTTATCCTGATTTTCCTTGCCCTGTCATCACTGATTGAATGACGAGACCTTCCATTTCTTTCCTATGGCAATAGGGACATGGCATCATTTTTTCCCGGACAGACACTTTTCACTTGCCACTTTTCTCTCAAGGACGTTAAGTGACAGCATCCCCCCTTCCAGCCAGGCACAGCCTCCCTCCTGTACACACCTATTTCAGCTGTCAGCTTCTAATATTTTCACTCTCCTTCCTCTAGTCTAACAAATCCTTTTCTGCACAAAGATAAAAATCCTTGCAGACTTTTTTCTAGTTTTCAGTGCTTCACTGTACTTCACTCTAAGTAGAAGGTGACTGTGTAGCTCTGCATGCACACTCCACCACTGTAACAGAGATGTCAGGGAATAAGTCATACACATTCAGGGAATAACTCACATTCCTTCTGTTCAGCAATGAGAAGAAAGCTCATGTCTTTACAAACAATTTGATGGATGAAGGTGTGGGTGTTAACATCTCTGAAATGGGTCCCAGTGTCTCTGCTAACTTTAGGCAGCAGGTTTGTTGAGGAGCCCAGGCAGCTTGGCTCCTGAAACAGACAAGGGTGTGCACAAACCTGAGTTTCTGAACTTCGCTGTAGAATGGTAGGTTCAAGGGAGGAATATATGGAAGGCAGTTCAGGAAGGCTGTACCTTCCAGGTACCTCAGCCAGTGGGGAAAGGAAGAGGGCAACATGCAGCCAGTTTGGGATAAAAGGAGGCTGTGCCCTCCAAAACCCTCAGTGCACTCTCTCCCTTTACTGGAATAGAGTTGCAGGTCTCTGTCCCCTTTCTGGACATAAACCTTTAGCGTTTGTGGATTTTCCTGACCATAGGAACTATAAAAGGATTAAGCATGCTGTAGATCACAGCTTTTAAACTCTTAGAAGTTTATATTCTGCAATTTGACCAAGTTTGGACTCTTTTTAATATGAATTTCACAGCAGATACACCCTGCTGTAAAGGCTTCCCTACTTCCAAATTGTATATCTTTACCCCAAGCACGGATCCAGAAGAGGCTCTGAAAGAAATGGGCTTTTGAATTACTGAATTTTCCACAATAGGTTATTTATGCAAAACTTTCTTCTAGAAATTGACAAAGCTTTCTGATGATAAATCCAACCTCTGGGTCCAGAATTGCCTTATGAGTATTGCATCTTGTCACAGTATTTAATACTGCAACTATGGTTCTGAGACAAAATTAGTAAAAGTAACAGAAACTAGTTTACCAGGTATCTTAGGTTCTAAGCCTTAAATTCATATTCTGCAATCTCTACTCATTAAAGGAGTATTTCTGCACACAAGGAAAGCAATTGCACAAGTATTTTATAATATGACCGGGTGACAATGTGACACTCCTGTAGAGGGTTAAAAATACCAATATGCTCAGATTCATCCTTAATGGTAAGAAAGAGCTTTTCAGTTGACATTTACATAATTTTGCTGCCAGAGTTAGAGGGATATATTTACATATATAGTTTTCATTTCATATATATCATATACCTATGCCATCGTAGAGACACACGATAAGCCACAGTTATCTAAATTGATGTGAAGCAAAACTGACACAATGCCAACCAAATTCCCAGAATGACAATTCAGTCTGTCATTGCATCACCCCTCAGGCAAGGCCTGAGTAAGAGAGATATTGCTGTGTCCCTTGAAGGTCAATAAGCACAGGTTCAGCTAGAGCTTGGAAAGAAAAGAAAACACAAGGAGTATTTTTCAGTAACTGTTGGGCTCTGGGGCTGTGCATGTAAATTTTGACTTGAACTTGAGACTGAATCCTTGATCTAATGTGTAACTGTTCAAGCCTTAAAGTTTTGTTTGAAAGTTTCCTCTTTTCAGTATTTTTTCAGACATACTGATGAGTATGTTAGAATAATTATTGTAACATCCTTTCATAAATTTCCAAGCATCTTATCTTATCTTATAATGGGAAAAAATGTGGCTAAACTTAAAAAGTGTGTTTAACTCATCATCATCATCTTTGCCTCATCTGTGTACTACATCTGACATCCCCTCAACCTGAAGAGAGATCCTTATGGAGAGCATTCTACAAGAGGATCAGTTACCTGGTATCTAAGACTTATATTCCTGGTTACCAAAATAGTGTGTTTAGATGGCCATCATATTGTCATATATGTAAGAGCTAGGACATAGCTGGAAAGAACAGAGTGAAAGCATCTCATTCTTACTGTAAGCTGAACATCCAACATGCACTAAGCACTATCTGCATCCTTATGTGATGTATCTCAGTCTCTGGTTGCCTCTGAAGTCACTCAGTTTTGTGCAGGTGTATTACTGGGTGTACTGTGGCATGGGGTAGCACAAGCCTGACAATTAGCATGAAGAGACACACCAGTGGTACTAACTGCTGAAATACAAGCAGAAAGAGAAGGAAAATATGGTCCCACTTTTAAGCGGGAAAGGTGAACTAGTCACCAGCACTCAAAAAGGCAGACTTTCCCTACACTTTCTTTGCCTCTGTCTTTACCAGCATTGTTGGGTCTCAAGACTTGTGAACAAAAATCCAGCTTGGTGAAAACACAGATCCATCATCAGTGAAGGGAGAGTTGATTTGTGAACTATTACAGGATTTTGACCCCTACAAATCCATGACCCCTGACAATATCCACCTATAGGTGTTAGACAGCTGGCTGAAATAATTGTGAGGCCAGGTAGATCCCACATCCCAATCTGGGCTGCGATCACACAAGAGACTGAGGTACAAGACAGTGACCAAAAGAGTAGGTCACACTAACTCTGAGGGTGAAGGACTGCCTGAGTTCCCTGCACGCTCTACATTCCCTTTACCCCAACTGTTTACATAAATACTGGTTATTACCTTTGCCTTTGTTCTTTTATTTTTTTAACTGTGAGAAAAATTATTTAGGATTTGAGAAAAATTTGTAATTCTGAAGAGGAGGAGATATGAAAGATGCTATTATGCTTGGAATTGCTTATGGCCACAGTCAACCACTACTCCAGCCTGCTGACAACTGTAGATCTGATAAATAGGGACGGCTTTACTGAGTGGAAATCTGATGGACTTTATACCATCTTTTCAATTTCTCTGATTTTCACCAGAAACAGTTCGCTAAAAAGCAAAGATAAAGTCTTCACAGGCAGACTAGAAAAGTAATCACTCAGATGATCATGAGATGCCATGGACTACCAGAAGCTGAAATCTCAAGTACCTATTGAGAATAATAATTTGGAGGAAGACACATGCTGGCTGTCAGAAAAAAATTGTTTGATCTTTGCTACTGGAAGCCTGGTTCAAATCCAGTCTTGGTTCACATAAGTGTAATGATGTGCAAATAGCTGAAAAAAAATCTGGTTTGGTTTTTTTAAGTTTTAATATTTTCTTAGAAAGGATATGAAGACAGCCACAGAAGAGAGCAGTAAGAGACAAAATGGTCCAGGTGAGGAGTTATTAATTACTTGGAGATGGTGGCTTCCAGCACTAGGTATGACAAAGGAAATGAGCTATACAGAATAGAGTACACATGAGAGCCAGTTATAAAATAAGGAATTTACAGTGGGAGATGAAACCATAGATCACTGCAGTACTGCTCCACTTTTGTCTAAAACCTCACAGCTCTGTGACAGTGGGCAGTCAGAACAGATGAAGATTTCTTCCAAGAGAAAACTGTCTACTTAAAGAGATATAGTAATAATATAAATCTTAAAACACATTTACTTTGTTCTGCAAAAATGAAAGACAGTATGTTTTTACAAATTGGCTGTAAGACATAGAGTGTAATCAATTAATAATACATTGTATTAGAGCTCTAAATAAAATAGTTACTGTAAAAGCATTCAGAGAGTTAAAAGAAATAAAACATAATTGAATTTAAATTATGGAAATTGGTGATATAAAAACATCAGCAAATCCCATAAAGATATCCATTCATGAAGCTCATTAACACCAAAGAGAAAGAAATAAAACTCTGTTTGGATATTAAAATTTGAAATAAGGGAGTCCAAGTGGAAGGCTGTGAAAAGTGGGATGGAATATTCTGCGATACACAGCTGGAAAACACCTGGATTAGAGAAGTATGAACCATCAGAGAAAAGGCAGGCATCAGAAGGGGACAAAGAGAGAAAAATT
Organism: Melospiza melodia melodia; assembly: GCF_035770615.1. Taxonomy (NCBI): domain Eukaryota; kingdom Metazoa; phylum Chordata; class Aves; order Passeriformes; family Passerellidae; genus Melospiza; species Melospiza melodia. The sequence goes on along the minus strand of NC_086199.1, from coordinate 69,131,040 downwards.
CTGTGAAATCATCTACAGCAAATCTAAAAAGACTCATTCTGAATTAAATCTTGACATAAGTAATAAACTAGCAAAGTACTTAGGGAAGTAGTAGTGAGATTAAGTCTTCTGGTGTCTGTTAAAAGACTCTGAAGTTTAAAATGTTAGAAATTGGCAAAATCTTGAGTGTTCACGGAATGATGTTATAGATGACAGACAGAATTTAAGTAGACTACTGTAAAGAAGAAATCTAACATGGTTCATTGTTCTCTTGAGCAGATTGCATGACAAATTCATATGTGCAAAGACCACTGACATCCAGTATTTAAGACAACACTGGTAGCAGGAAAAATATCAGACAAATAATTTGAAATGCAAGTTAGAAAGAGAAATCTGAGACTTCTAAGTGACAAGAAATGACAGAAAGTCATATTAGAGAGTGTACAGATAAGAATATGAAAGCCTATATAAAGGCACAGTGTAAGAATTTTGAAAATTAAAATGAGAGTATGAGTTTCAACCTGATGAACTCAGTCTTGTAGTATGACAGTTGAGTACCTCATGTAAAGTGCTGAGTATATCGTGTAAATATACTGGGTATATCGTTGTGTGACTTTTTGCCACATAACTTTCTTTTCATGAATACATTTAGTCTAATTACTTCATCTTAATTTAAACACAAAATTGTATTTCATTGTACTGACATCACTGTGATAAATAATCAAATTTTTCTCTGTACTTGTGAAAAAAACACCAAACTTTACCATCAGGTCCCAGGGTTTACCATCCATTGTACTAGATAATCCATCCTGGATTAGATAACTCCAGGCAGCCTGGAGTTATCTAACTGTGTTTTACCTAATTTTTTAAGCCTTTATGAACAGGAGCACAGCCTCTTCATAGCCATAGCATGCTCCCCTGATTCTGGGGACATTCACAGACATTCCCCCAGAGAATCAGATGTGAAGTCCATACCAAATCAGCACCATTTGTTAAGTTTGCTAAGAAAAGCACTAACTGATGTCTCAATGTTGTCAATTTGTCTTCTGAGAGAAGATTCTTTTATTAAACCTTCTTGAAGGTGGACTGGCATTTTAAGGGGTTTGGGCTTTGGGCGTTATTTAGTTTGATTTGTGTTTGTTTTTGGTTTAGGGGTGAGGGATGCTAGGTAATGAAGATGGGAACAATGAAGAATTTTTGGGAAGCACAGCCTGCCTTTTAACTGAATAAGTATTACAGATTCTCTTTTACCAGTTTCTGAACCACTTCACATGGGCCACATTAAAGATAAGACCCCAGACCCTGTGGACTCCTGATATGTTAATTCTGCCATAAATATCCCTAACACAAGTGCCCCCCACATTTATCAGAAGCACTGAACTGTTAAACTTTTGTCAAGCAAATCTGATGAGGGAGTTTGGTTCTATTTTAAGAGTTCCAAGAACTTCCCACTGACTACTTGCTAGGACACCTTGGACCTTATTTTAACCCAATCAGTTGTAGATAGAAGAGCAGCCACATTAACTGCACAAATCATGCATCTGCTTCTTTTCTAATCTATTGACTGATATACCAGAACTGCGGGTGAAGTATGGCAAAAAAATACCATAGATTTTGATAAATCTCAATTTTGCTATACAAAAAACATTTGCCAAGCAATTTTCCTCCTGCAGTTTAATCACCAACATCTGGCCTTGTAACAAGTTTTTCTCCATTGTATGTTACCTATAAAAGAGTTCTGTATCTGCAAGAGGAGGGGATTTTTCTCTTCAATCCCAGTTCCCAGCAAGGAGTCCTTCAATTTAGCCTGAGGCGGTTACTACAGTCAAGAAGCCAGACAGTGAAATTGCATTTATACTCCATGCTGGAACAGGAAATTGCCTTTTTTTTTTCTTTTTTTTTTTTTCTTTCACATGGGATTGTTCTCCAACTGTTCCATGATTATTGAGAAGACAATAAGGGCAGTGGGATACCTGTAATAAGGGCGGAAAGGGTTTTAAAAATTTTTGATATGCTGAAAACATGGTCCAAATTCCTACCAAAAGTATATCCACCTTGCATTTTCACAGGGCTAATGTGATTTGGGCATTATATATAATAAAAACTATTCTGTGTACCTGAATTCTCACAAACTCTTTGCTCTGGGGATGAACTTCAAAGACTCTATTCCTTCTCCTCATTCTTGGATGAATACATGTATTACCAGGTAGAATAATATTATTCATCCCTTTTCCTACATGCAGAAGATAAATCAAGAGAGGCAGTAGATCTGCAGTCCTTCACAGAAGATACATGGAAGATTTGTGTTTCTCAGACAGTCAAAGCTGGTAAGCAAATATAAGGAAATATAGACTTTAGTTAAGACAAGTGACAGCTGTAAAAAAAAAAAGAATTCAGAGAAGTGTTTAAAAACAGAGACACATTTCTGTAGGTTTTAAAATTAAAGAATTGTGGGGTAAGGTGAAGTAAGCAGAAAGAAAAATGGCAACAAATGAATGAGATGCAGGGGGTCACAGTGCAAGACTGAAGAAGGGCTGGAAGGGGTCAATGCTGAGGATTTTTCTAGGTGGCAAAAATACTGTTCTTTGTAAAGAAATAACTTCGCTTCAAAATTCTGAAAAGGAGCAGGAGAAGATGATATCTCCTCCCACTCTCCTGACTTCTCCAGCAAAATTCTTCCTTCCAGCAAATGTTGCCCTTTATTTCACTTAAAAAATTAATAATTTTTCCAACGGAATGGGTGGATATGTCAGTTATTACTCACCATGTTACCATTCATGTTCCTGTCTTGGCAGTAATAAAATTGCTGTTTTCCCTCATGTTTAAGAAACTTGATGTGAAGAGTAGCTAAATGAATAAGATATTAAACTCAAAATAAAAATCAGTGACTATGGAAAAATACCTGATGGCCACAGTGCAGATCCCATCCGATAGGCTACATCAAGTGCAGTCATTATCTAATGTTTTTACTTTTACATTATCTAATGTTTTTAACATTATCTAATGTTTTTACTTGATTTCCAGTCCCAAGTCAGGCACTGAACAGGGCTGACACCATGTATGAAACTGCTCACTGTAAGTACACAGTACTCTTCTAGGGCAGGGTCTATTGCTCCTTTTAAAGAGAGTCAGACCTCATTAGCATGACCCACTTTCTTAAACAAGGGAAGTCTATCTAGGTTAATCTGTAATTGAGTTACCCAGAAATTATTGAGTTACCCAGAAATGTTCCTTAAAGCATAACTGACACAGAAAACAGAATAGGAAATGTCAAAACTCACTTCAATATGATAGGTTGTATATGACAGTGGTGGGACCACCGTGGGAACACCAAGAAGTAGAAATAATGGGAAGAAAAAAGAATGCTTTAAGCCTAACAATGTAATAATGAAATTTTTTTCACATTAAAATACTAAGTGTTCACATGCTGAGGGTTAACAGAGTGAGACAATTGCCAGGTTAAGAAGGATAGATAGGAATTCTCCAAATAACCTCCAAATAAGAATGACCATCTACACTTTTATTTAATCCGTCTTGTTAATTAACATTGATCATTGCTTCAGTGGAAGATTTTAACCTTAGCCTGAAACATACAGTATTTTCATAAGAAAATTAGAAGACAACATTTTCTATCAGAAGCAAGGCAATTTCCATGTGTAGCTACTTTTTGCCTTTAACAAAAGAACTATGATGACAAACTCTTAGAAAAACTTCCCTAGTGTACTTCAATTTTGTCTAGAACAGAGTGTAAAATCTACTGGGTTTATCTCTTGGCTTCAGGAAAACGAACAATTCTAAGTCACACCTGCACTGCTCTGCTGACTTGTTTTTAAGCGTGACCACATTGAGATCACTCCCCAGAAGCAGGTGCTGCCGACATGCACTGAGTATGAAGAGTGCTCAGCCAGGACATTTGGCCAATAATTCCTGGGTTTATTTTTGACATGCTGACACTCCACCTGCATATGACTCTAAGTGAAGACTCTAAGTTCTGCAAGCACACCAGGGGATGAGGAAAGAGAGCCTTCACAGATTCTGAGGGGACCAGGGCAGGATAGGGTGGAGTTAGAGCACAGCATGCTCCAACAGAACAGTGGGAGTCCTGCAGGCATTTAAACACAAACAAGTTTTAAACTAAATTCTTCAAATCTCAATCTTGATTTTATAGAAGAACTGTCCCAAGTTAAGTGAAATGGTACTATGGGTTTTGAATAAATAACATCATTAGCACTTGCTGTATATTCTGTCTGTAAGCAGACTTCTGAGCTGTCAAGAACAGAATTTCAAAAAGACCTTCAGTGAGAACCATAGACTAATAAACATCGGTAAATTATTCTAGAGGTCGTCTACTCTATCCTACCATTCAAAGCAGGGCTTACTAGAGCAGGCTGCTCAAAACATTTGTGTAGCAGAGTTTGGAATTTCTGCAAAGATGGAAATAGGGAAGTTCATACCAGAAATAATGGGAATACTTCAAGCTCATAATTAAAATGAGAAATGAGTAAACTGATTTAAGTAAAAGCATTTCTCTCTAATATTCACTCAAAGCATAAAATAAAATAATGAATTCTCTGCAGTTCTTCAGAATGATGTGAAGCTTTGAAAATAAATTCACAATGGTGTACTCTTTCCAGGCAGCCTCAGAGGCCAAAAATTCCCAGAGGATATAAGAACATCTGATATCCCAGTGCTAGTGCCAACTAAATGTTCAAACTTGCCCTGTAATTCTCACACTGAATAGTTATATTGTGGTCAGAAGGCATTTAAAAATTAAAAGAAGAAATACTGGAAAAAAGAACTCTTTACAGAAGTTTCTACACAGATTTATGACTGGGTTATAAATGGTTGAATGCCGAAAAGCATGCCAAAATTTAAAGAGGTATTCAACCTTCCTCTCCCGTGTCTCTACACCCAACACCCAACACCCAACAGAATATGTATTAAAAATGGTAAGTTCTATCAGAGAATAATTTGGAAGATTGCTGTGTTTTACGTAAGAATGTTCCATTTTTTCAGCTCTTTGCCTCCAGTTCTATTCAGAACCTGAAGGTATATAAACAGCTGCAAAAAAATAATGAAAACAGGCTTAATTAAAAAAATACTCAAAGAACATTTGGGCCCTATATTTTTGTCTTCGTTAATTTGATTTTAACTTGATTGCCTGGATTAAAATGAGGACACATTGTAGTTCTTAATTCAAATTAATTCCATAGGGTATTTCCTGTTTTTTGAATTGTTTAGGGGATTTTTTTCAGAGATGAGAGAAGAGGGAGTAAGCCTAGGTCTTCTTAAATCCACTCTTCTCTCTGTTCCTATCTATTAATAAGTAGACTATAGAAATTTCATAGCTTTGATGCTAAAAAATAGCAAATTGTTCTGCACAAATATCTATTTAATGCACACAAAATATTTTATGGGTAAGCCAGTGAGAGTGTTAGCCATACTGTTTGGCTAACATGAACTCTGTGTATTACTGCCAGAGGATTCCACTGTGACGTTGTAATTGCTTGCTTCTTAAAGGGACGATTAAGGCAGTGACTGAAAGGGGACATAATTATAATTTCCTAAACTCTAATCAATTTGGATTTAGGCAGGAAAAGCACAAACTTCAAGGGATTTCTTTAGTTCCTCAACCAATTATATGAAGTAACATTTCTCCATTATACAACACTCATATACATAAACAAGATAATCCTGTGCAGAAATAAGCCTGCATGTAATTTGTTTAGCCTCTTCAGCTCAGCAGGAGAGTTCTGTAGATGGACTGTACATGTATAGGACATGATAGGATTGAGGATCTGAACACTTGTTTTTACCGAGAACATGAAAGCCAATGACAAGAGGTCATTGCTCAGTGTCATTGCTTTCTTGAACAGAACTGCTGAGGTACAACAGACACTTGTCATCAGAGTTCCAGGTGAATATTACAGACAGTCAAAAACTATGCCAGTCACAAGGTTTCATAATCCAACTCTGTCTAATGACCAAACCAAAATTTTTCACTCCCACTAAAATGTGACTATTTTGATCAGGCTAAATTTAAATGCTTCCCACAATGACATTCCCATTATTTTCCTTAAGGGATTCTTTTCTTATATGATGGGGAAGCCACAAGTTCTAGATTCTTTTTCCTGGGAAAGGCAAAGTTCCTGGAGCCACAGAACTTACTGATGATTACTGAAATAGAGAGAAGCCTGGATTAAGGATTATGTGTCTTGTGACTTCTTTCCTTTCTGAGAAACAGGAGGGTGTGTGGAAGGACAAAGAAAAGGGGAAAACAGCTGTTTTGATCTAGACATGATGAAAAGTGTTCCTATATTTCTGTGTATTTCTGGTTCCTTATCATGTTTCTGATGAATCAGAAGCTTTGTTTTCATTTTTTAAAAGAAAGAAACATTTACAAATAGATAAATAGATTATTAAAAGCTTTACAAAACAAAGTAAATATAACTATCCTCTCTACAGAAACTAAGCCGAAAAGAGTGATTCGGATCAGTCAGACAATGACCTATGAAACAAGACCCCAGCTTTTTTACTCCTAATTGTGTGCCCTCCTTCATTCCTTTCCTGCTACTCTGCCTTTATTTCTGTTTGGTTTTTTTTCCTCTTCTGCACTTGGAGCATCTCTCTATTGCTAGTACTTTTCCCCTGGAACAGCTGCTCCTTGTGTATAAACAAATAACACCCATGGCTGCTATCCCACCATTATGAATTTTCTTTCTGATGATACTCAGGAAAACAAAATTAAATGATTGGTTCAGGAAAGCACTAATAAAACTGTTGGGAATCTCTGAGGCAAGACAGAATTTTAAGGATATTCTTTTGATCAGAACTGGAGAGCTGACATCTGCTGCCTATTTGTGGAATTTATTGCAACAGATTCGCCGGGAGAGGCTCCGTGTAACAGCTCCCCCTTGTGTAGACGTTTCACACAGTAACAGGTAATTAGGCTGCCTAGCTTACAAAAAGTTTTAAGAAAACGCTAGTGAAATTAAGTAAGAGAATAGTAGCTGGAGAAGAGAAAAGCGGACACATAAAAACGCATGTTTGCTTTCATTTTCAAGGTTGTGGTGCTTTTCATTGGATATGTCCCCTTGAGTCAAATCACCCTAACAAAAAACTAACTGGCAAATGTCCTTCATTCAGTTGAAAACTGTGTTCAATTTTTACTTGAGGAGGAGCAAGAGAAATGTGTCTATTTGAAGCCAAAACCACAGGTGTGTAAGACAATCTAAGTAGCACCTGATTCTATGTCACAGTACCTTAACATGGAAGCTCCTGAAAGGCAAAATTTAAACAAAGACAGACTAAGACAAGCAAATATCATTTTAAGATGCAAATGAAATGCAATCAGTAGGAATTCAGCTTTAGTGCATAGCCCTGAAGTCAGAGGTCCCTGCAATGCCCAGGTACAACCACTTAGTCTGCTGCAGTGTTCATCAGCTGGAGAGTGAACATTGTTTCTCTGCTTTCAGATTTTTAGAATTGGTACCGCAATGCAACATTCTTCTCGTCTTCATTTGTGAGCTACAAATGCAGTACCCAGTTATTTCCCTTCCATTGGAACGGAGTTAAGTAATTAGCCACATCTTTGCTTCACTTTTAAAAAGCTGTGAAACCCATCATATGCTTAAATTGCAATACTTAACTCACTGATTTCAGGTGCTTATGTTCAAAAATCCACTAGGGAAAACTTCCAATCAGCTGTCACTTCAGTCTGGAGACACCTAAACTCCCTAAGGCTTCTCAGATGCGTGTGGGTGGCTGCTACTTAACCTAGTTCTGGCAAAGCAAATGGGCCCGTGGTAAACCTTTACTATGGGAAGTGTATAAATTAATCAGAGTTATTTTCACAGAACTAGGCTGAGAAGAAAATAGGTCATTGGCAACTAAGTTGAGTAAATAATTGTCATGAGCAAGAGGAGTGGATGGTGATGAGCACAGTTAATAGCACAGTCTTTGTCTGGCTCAGCTTTAGCCTTGCTGGTATTTTGCACACAGAAATTATCAGCTTGCTGTCTAGGACAGAACTATGGCCAATTAGGAAAAAGGAAACTAGGTGTTTCTCTGCCTAATTAGAGTAAATGTTCCCAGTACAGCTGTTGTACATTGATAAGATCAGACTCATGGCAACTACATTCTGTAACCATGGCTTGCTCTCTTCTAAAATCTGTCAAATGAAGGAGATGGCAGCTGCACTTCATGTAATAGCCTGGCACTCAGCAGGAGCTGGCAGGTGCAGATTTTTTTTCTTTTGAGGAGGTTAATATCCACATGTCCTATCTCCTAATGCAATAATTGATCATCAGACTCATAGCTGCTCGTGGTGGTGGTGCGTGCTGCGCTCCTTTGGGAAGCTGTCACAAAGTATAAGAGAATTCAAGCTTGCTAGATCAGGAATTCATCACATTGGATACCAGTAGCTGGGATACATTCCAGGAAAGCAAATGTTCAGGTTCACTGCTCAAGCACTGTTTACACATTTATGCACTGAACTGGCTAATAATAAAATACATAAATAAATTTGGTGGTGAGAACCCTGCAGTCCTACCCATCTAGGTGAGTGAACCTGCTACAGACTAGGCTGGGTACACACCCTCTGATTCTCTCTTCTGCTGCCCATAATCTTAAGATGAGCCTGTGCACCAAGTCATGACTTTAGGAGGAGGAGAGCAGCTTGCCTTCAGCCCCACAAATAGCTTTTAATACACCAGGCAGGGCACTTTCTGAAGCCATAAGTTTTAGACTACCTGAGGCCAAGGGTGTAAATCACCCCTATTTTGTTGGGTCCACTGCATATACATTCCTTCTTTGCCTCATTTTTTGGCTCTCAGCAGAACTCACAGAAAAATAGGTGCTCAGGCTGTGGACAATCTTCACATGCACAAAAGCACAGCTGCAAATCTTAATGAGAAGACTCCTAAAGGACTGTAGGTTTCACAGGGTTAGGCAACAACTAAAGTGGAACTTCCGGATTAAAAACAAATAGACTTAGGAGCAGTTCCAAAAAGTATTGAAATAAGCTTCAAGTATTTATTATTCACCCTTTAAATTATTCTCTACATATTGATTTGCCTATCAAATATAGTAATGCTGATCCACTTGTAGGCTGGGCTATAATTAGGACCTGCCACCTGAAACAGATTGACATACACTGGTGAATCCTTTAAAGGTTTCATGTGCTATTTCCCCACTCTAGTAGCAGACAGTGTTACTAAATTATTTTTAATTGACCTTATCGAATGGAGTAATTACTTCGATGGTGGTAATTAAAGCAAACACTTATCTCTTACCCAGAATATATATGGGAGGAAATGTGGTGAGATCTGCTTTAATTATTATTTTTTAAAATCTATTTGTTCTTAGACTAATATTTCACCTTTTCTCTCTTGGGAAAGACTGAAATGAAACTTAAAAGCATCCAAATTCTGTTAGAACAAGCAAGTAATTCCTCACACTCCTACTTTCAATAACTTCTTTTTGATTTTCAGTGATTAGAATATTGCCTTTATGCTTTTTTGTATGAATCAGCAGCAGAAAATATTCCCTGTTGATTATGATTCCACAATAAGATTATTACTAACTCAACTCTGGTTTCAGGAAAAGGATAAATTTGCTGGCTTTACAATGCAGGTATTAGGGTAGAAATATCATATTCTGCTAGAAAACGATACTGATTCTTACTAGAACCACAACAAAACATTGGAATTCTGGAGAGACCCTTTTTTGAACAATTCCACTGAGGGTCAGATTTAGTAGACTGTTATCTTCTATAAACCGACCATGCAAAATGGACAGCAAAACAGTGCATAAATAGGCAGTCCTGGAGAGAGCACAGAAAGCCACACTAATTTAAGCAACTCTTTCAGAAAACCTTTCCCTCATTTAAACTGGATTCTCTCAACAAGTCTTGCTTTTTAAAATCAATTGCAATGTTCCCCACTTAAACTTTATAAAACACACATCAGTATGAGATAAAGACTAACATAAAATCTTTCCGTCTGAGCCACAGTGATAATTAATTTAAATTTCATGTTCTGGTGGAAAGTGTTCAACAACGCTAACCCTGGTGATACAACCATAACATCGGATAACAAATATTGGTACCTTGTCTCTGAGACAAACCTGTATTCATCCCAACAGCAAATTGGCACCAGTGAAATACAGCATAGAGGCATAGACAGGGGAAACAGAACTTCAGGATGACTAAATGCATGCACTCAGTAACCCATCTGGAATGAGTGCTGTCCTCTTCATGTTCTCACAGTACATACTTTGTGTGAGAATTCAGTGTACCTATTTTTCCCTTTGGCCTTTGATGTCCTACTGCTCCTGCTGCAAATTTTTAAATCAGATAGCCCAATCTCTTTTCTTTGGCAGGTACTGCAATTCCTAGCTGCCTGTCCTCTGCAGAGTATAAAATTAGGAATTGTGTACTCTTCACTGTTAATATATTATTTTAAGGTTTTGTAATAAATTATAACAAAAGGCTCATTTGTCATGCCCAAACATAATTTAATTCCTGAAATCTGTGAGACAGGCAGACTTATTCCCTTTATAGCTTTACTCTTGGATATGTATCAGTCCCAGAACTCCAGAATCTCAGATTTGGCCAAACCTCTAATTACAGGGCTGAATAATGCACCTTCAGAAGTGCCCTACACAGTAGAGTTCCTGTGAAGCCTTGCCCCACAAGACACACACCTCCCGTGTCACTGTGCAAACCACAAATCATGAGACAACCAGATCACCATGCCAGCAGAACTCCAGCACCCATGCTCTCCCTGGAGCTTGGTGGCTTGCATCTGATGCCATTTTTTCCTCAGGCTGTCTGCACATTTGGCTTCCCCTTTTCACCAGCTGGGAAAGGTTACCAGCCAGCTGCCTGCTTCAGAACAGACGGCAGAAGATCTGCACAGACATACAGGCAGAAGAAAATACAAACAGGAGCCAGCGTTTGGCTAGGAATCATTGCTTTTGACACATGGCTGTTCCTCCATAGTGCTCAATCCCATCCATCCTCTGCCCATCTGCTTCCCCCTCTGTGCTCTCACCCCGTGACATTCGCAAGGTCGACGTCTTGCTGAGTGGCAAGATGGAGCACAGATTCGTATAGAGGAAATTTTATGTTCAGGATGGAGTCTGGTACATGCACAAATACAAATCAAAACAGATTGAATCACCCAAGGATGACATGGAAATATTTCAGAAGGAAAACCTGGCTGGGCTCCTACCTGTGATTCAATTAGTCATATACTCCAGTCTTCCACAGCAAAAGATGGCTTGTTAGACTAGGACCCAAAGTATATCTAGAAAACTGGACGAGTCAGAAATAGGTGGAAATACCTTGGAAACAGACCTCTATCCATGTCTTATTCTGACTGAGATGCTTGCATCTCTGAGAGCATCCACAACTTCATTTTCTGACCAGTCTGGAAGAACATAGAGATAATTATTTTCTTTTTCTTTTTTTTTTTCCATCATGTAGAGTTTTCTGACCAAATGCTATTGGCACATTTCTAGTGTTAAACCAGGGTTCTTTAAAGGGTTGTAACTGGATATTTTATATTTCTTCCTTTGTATAGAGCCCTGCTAGTGAATGACTGCATCCCCTCCAAATGTGTTGGCTTGGAGTATATTCATGAAGGAAAAAAATCACACAATGAATTCCCCTTCCTTGTGTCCTGTGCAGCCAAGGAAGTGTTCTCTGGAAACTGTAAGGATCTGTTCAGTGCCCATGGACTGTAGGAATCTGAGCCTGAGGAAAGATGATTTTACAACAGCATCAAATGCAAGCTCTTTCCTTGATCAAGCTTTATAATATATTTTGTTTCTGAGCTAAATGTATGTCCAGAAGGACAAGAGCAGTAATTGTCACCCTGTACTCAGCCCTTGTGTGACCATATCTCAAATCCTGTGTTCAGTTCTCGGCCCCTCACTGCAAGAAATGACATTGAGGAACTGGAGTGTATCCAGAGAAAGGCAGTGGAGCTGGGGAAGAATCTGGAGCACAAGTCCTTTGAGGAGAAGTTGAGAGAGCTGCAGGTGTTTAGCCTCAAAGAGAGGAGGCTCAGAGAAGACCTTATTTGTCTCTACAACTCCCTGAAAGGAGGATGTAGCCATCTGGCTGTGAATCTCTTCTCCCAGCTAAGAAGTGGCAGGACCAGAGGAAGTGTCCTCAGGTTCTGCTAAGGGAGGTTTAGGTTGGATATTAGCAAAAATTTCTTCACCTAAAGGGTTGTCAAGCATTGAAGCACGCTGCACAGGGAAAGCAGTTGAATAATATCACCATCCCTGGGGATATTTTAAAAATGTGTAGATGTGGCACTTAGGGACAGTTTTAGTGGTGAGCACAGCAATGCTAATTGCTGGGCTGGATAACCCTGAAGGTCTTTTCCAAACCAAATTATTCTATGATTTTAAACTCTGTTTCACCTACAGACAGACACAAGATCCTAACCAGTGGCCTGTGCCATGCCTTGATGTGCCGTGATCTCTGAAAGGAAATAGCATCTGGGTGTCATGGCAAAAAGCACGTCCATAGAGCCAGGCCTCTGGATGTGAAAAGCCTTCCTGCATGATGAAGGCATCCAAGCAGGCCAAAGTCTGTCAGGATGGATACTGGCAACAGATCCTTGTGGGATTCAGGCCCAGACAGAGCCTGAGGGAGCAGCACAGAAGGCTGCCCTGGTGCAGTCCTCAGTAACAGTGTTCTGATGTCGCAGAACACACGCAGTAATTGAGACAATACAGCTGGTAATGGGATAAAGCAGCACCTGCTGATTGCTTTGCAAACAAGACTGGTCCAAGAGAAAAAGAAATTCAAGCAATTTTACAGACACAATGTGAGTTGGGGTGAAATCACTGGAAATAATGTGAGAAGGCATCATGAAAAAGTATTAAACAGGGACTTGAAGAATTTGTATAGGAACAGAGCTAATATAAAATTGTCTGGTCTAATAGATGCTATGGAAGAAAAAAATAGAACATTAAGAATGGAGAAGAGAAGCTATGGAGGCACAGAAAGAAAAAAAAATGCTACCATGGGAGAATATGTAGGTGGAAATATGATCAGTGTTGTACACAGGAGTAGAGAAATGTTTAAATAAAACATGTCCAGCTGGTTTGTTCTGCTACTGTTCTTAAGTGAAGTGAAACCATTGAGACAGAAGCCCTGTTCTGTGGATTTAATAATTTTTCAGGGAGTGGGATATTAGAAGCTTTGGGAAAATACATCAGAAAAAGATGCAAAAAAGACTCAAGGAAACAGCATGGGACTGAAGCACATTTAAAACATTTTTCAGGGCAATAGGAGGCTGAATACATGGAGTGTGCTGTTGTCTTCAGAAATGGATGTCTCTTTAGTATGCTGTTACTCAGCTGCATCTTTCAAGCTTGATTAATGCTTAATGCGATTGTCTTTAAAATCTGTCAGCATTTGGCATAGATCAGATAAGTGGCTGTGACAGAAGTGCAAATATTTGTACTGCAGTTTGTACCCTGATGTGGTTATGATTAATAAGTTTTGCTTATGCACCTCTAGAGATTGTTTTGTAAATTATCCTGCTTGGATATATTAAATTTATATTAAATTAAAGTGCTCAAATATATTTTCCTATGGGTTTACTGTTTTAAATAAATAGGCAGCAACATTGCTTAGAGGACCTAGCTGGCACGTTTTAAAAATCATGCCAAAGTTGAACAGATTAAATTGATCAGAAAGAGATCGAATCACAAGATATGGTCCTTGATATAGGCAGGAAATGGGACTAAAACAATACTTTAAAAAATAGTTTTCAGGAAAACAGAAGAAGAGACAGCTTAGCTTTTTCAATAAAGATATCAAAATATTCCAGATGCTGTAAAATGTAAAATTCACACAAATCCAGCAGTAAAAGTAAGTTAATATTTGTAGGTAGAGCACAAAGAGAGAAAGAGTTGTCGGCTAAAGGATCAATGACACATTAGAGAAGTTTTTTGCTATCCTCTCTTTATCTGAAGGACATGAAACAATGCGGTCTTCCAAAATGATATGCTGTGCAAAGAGAGAAGAAAGCAAAGCTTTTGTTTTGTCTGGTGTTCAAGCAACCTCCTGTTACCATGGGTGTGTAATAGATCTTGGTAACCTCAATAAAGACATAGTCACCAACTACACTGTGCTAGGAGAAGCTAGGAGTTTCTCAAATTCATACAAAAATTGAGTAAATGTGATTGAGGAGAGTAGCTGGGGAGGAAGGCTGGTGAAAATACTCATTGATATTATTGATATTTACCAGGTTATAGATTCTAATTAGACGCTAGATTATTAGGGCAGCCAAAGGGTCAGAGAAAGGAAAAATACCCATTGCCTTTGACAGTGTGATTTTTTGGGATTCATTCTCCATAAGGAAATAATTACCACTTCTTGACCAGAAATTACATTTGATCCAATGGAAGTCTGAACTTAGGCAAAGGAGACAGGGCAGGTAATGCTGCTGTCCTTACTTAAGTTTCAGTCCAACTGTCACAATTCCAACACTGATTGCGACCTGTTCCCTATTCCTCTCCTACACAGGGTTTCACACTTTTCTCTCCTCTTCACTTTGATCCACCAAAAGACCGATTTCTTGTAAGGATCCTGTCTATGAATTTATATCCTCTGCTCTTTAGAACTTAGTTTCCTACTCATGTTTTCCTTCCATAAGCTCTCCTAGCAAGTTGTTTTTTTTTTTTTTTTTCATATGCAATTCAAATTTAGCAAAAGGTTCAGGAACAGTGTGATAATGTTTGGTAGAATGAAAATGACAAAATGAGATGAGACACTTGGCAATGATAAGGAAGGTTGAAATAAACTGTATTCTAAATCTGAAAATAAGGTCCTTATTAAAACAAAGATTATTAAATTATTCCTAAGTTGCTATTTTTTTTTTTTTGCTTTGAAGTGCAACCAGCCCAGAAACTTCCCAACTCCCACATCTGGCTTGACATCAACTGTAAATAGACTAAGAGTTTTACATCAATATTTTTAACAGAATTCCTGTCTACATCTAATTTTCTCCTTTAAGTCTGGAAAATTTCTCCAAGTAAGACATTCAGATGTTGACATCCTCAAAATAAACATGTATGTTATTGCAGAACTCTTCAAAGGGCAACTTTTCTTTATCAAACAAGTAACAATTTTGATAGATATGACTGTGTGGCAATTCTGATTCTTTTGGACCCTGAAAACAAGTCCTCTTGTTTCTTCAAGATGAGAACCACAAATACTTGCATACAAATACAGCTTTGGGACATAGCTACGTTCGGTTGTATATGCTGATTGCAAAGAGTGTGATGCTTGAAACTGTATTTCAAAAGTTCTGAATTCATAAGCTGCAAACAGACTGTCACTAGTGATTATTTCTCCCCAGACAACAGAATGACAGCAAAGTTATTGCCTACACTTTAGTGATCTGAACACTAATGGATTCATTGAGAAGCAAAATATCTATAGAACCCAGATAGCCCCATTCTGTCCTTCTAAATCTTCGGGCAACACATTATGGGCTGTGAATGATCAAATCTTTGTCTTCTTTTGGCGACTGAATCCTTAGAAGTGCAGTGCTCAGTTTCTGAATCGGCTGCTGTTTGTGTAGGTTTCAGCACATGTTCTATTAAGAAGTGTCAAAGTAATGCCCCCCTGTGAGGGACCCCTCCTCCCAAAAGGAAATTCATCAGGACATGTTCTCAATTGCAAATTTAATAGAGGATCTCTGAGCCACTGCTTTTGTTGTTGTTGTTGTTAGTTTTAAAATTAAAACTACTTGAAAGAAACCTTTAGTGGTTGAAAACTCGGAAACCAACAAGTTCTCAGCCATTTAAGCTGTTAGGTATGGTCTGTGGATTCAGGATCTTGAACTTAGATGTCTAAATCTCATCCAAATTCTATTTTGAGTTGAACACTTTCATGTATCATGTTTAATTTAAGAAGTGACTTAAGGCATATCTTGTCTGCTGATCTTACTTTCAACCATTCCTGGATTTCAGCCCAAGCCATCCCAATATTCAGGTTTGAAAGTACTTCAGTCTCTAGATGGCTTGTCAGATATGCAGGAGGATTAGAAAGTGGGTCTTTGTTGTGTTTATTTTTAACTTTAGCTGTTATCTACCTGCTCTGGAATAAAAGAACATGCAAAATACCCTTGAAATTCTGATAGACATTCAATGTCTTTCTGAGTCTTTTCCCTACTGAAAAACCAGCTCACAACAGCTGAACAAAAAAAAAGTACTCAAAGAATCTCAGATAACTATGGAATATGCACTCAGGAAATAACAATAAGGACAGAAGGAGTAATTGGAATGCCTTGTCCTTAAATGCTGATCAGTCAAGCATATTTTGGCTGCTCCAGCAGAGGTAGTAAGCAGTCACAGTAAAGAGATAATCTTAAAACATAAAATTTACCTTTGTTCACAGTGCCTGAGATGTCTCAGCTTTTAAAATGGTAAAGGTCACTTATCTGCAGTTCTGTATTTTGCCTCTCACTTACAGCTTTGAAGCCTTTCACTTCAGCTGCTGGGGCAGTGTTTTCCCAGAGATGCTTTGGCTGTGTTCCCTGTCGTTCTCATCCTGCTTTTCTCAGGGCCTGGCACCTGCAAACCCAATGAGGCTCTCCTGCTGAAGTCCCACTGGTGCTAGATTTCACCCCCTTCCTACCTCATGGCTGCAGTATTTGGTTTCTGTTAGGGGACCTGGTATTATGCACACACAAAGTTTTACCAATGAGTTTTAACCAGCGCCTGGTCAATTTGAAGTTTGTCACCCTGAAATGAGCACATGAAAAGGGCAAAGGAAAGAGGCAGAAATTGGTCCTTGGCAAGAGGGTACCCACTGCTTTTACTCACTGCCAAGAGTAAAGAGGTTGCTTAGGGTGAGTGGTTTTTGTTGGGTTTTTTGTTTTGCTTTTGAGGAAGATGATACCCTTCCATTCCCTGCCAGTTAATGTCTCTCCATCCATCCTGACTCCTTCTCCTTATACAATCAGCAGGAAGCCTGTCATTGCTTGACAGAGGCCTCCACAAAGTACAGAGCTGTGCTATGGCTACTTTTCTGCCCTTTTGACCTGTGTTCTTCTATCCAGCTCTGTACTCAGGCTTATTAGCCAGTATTTTGCACAAGCACAGTGACACACACTGGCAGTTGATCAGCGTATGGCAACAACCGCCTATCACTGAAACACACCTCAGAATGTTTCCAAAAGCCAATCATTTGTGAAAGCAATTATGGACCACAGATCAGCAGCAAGTCATGGATAAATCATCCTTGATTGCCACCACAAATTAATTGCTGTTTGTTATTTGTTATTAATTACTGACACCAATTGTTCGCAAATCACTAGAAGTCATGAACCAGTATATAGCACCAAAAACCATTTGCTTTGCCACTGTATTTAATTGCAAAAGCTATGAGCTATTTTTCATATAGAAAAGTTCAACAAGTTTATCTTATTGTACCTGGTGCTTATTCCCAGCACATAGGGACAGAATACTGCTGTAACCAAAGGATGCCCAAGGTATTCTATGCTTTTCCACTCAATCCAGAATTCCAGGTGCTTAGGTTTCTTCAGAAACATGCATGTTTGGTGTCCATTTCCAAGTTTCAGAACAAGGCTCTTTAAGCCTTTATTTATTTATAATCTTGCAAATCATTGGTGTGCAAGCTAGTAACCAAAGGCTTTGGAAATAGTCAACATACATAAGACCATTCTAAACATTAATGAGAATTCTCTGTAAACACTGGAGAAATTTATCAGGACAAATTACAAAAAACATTGGTACAGAAAAAGAGATGACAGTTATAAATATTGCATGGGATTTTTGAGCTCTAGAAGAATGTTGCCTTCTAATTAACAGTAAATCAGATTCTTTAGAGCACTTGACATATACTTGAACTCTTGGATGGATAGGCATAAAAATTTTTCACCTAAATAGTTTTGCAATATCCTTCACCCTCCCAAATAAAGAAACTCTAACAAAAAATTAAATACCCTAACCTGTTATATCTGACATTTATGGATGTAATCAGATATCATTCTTCTCTACATGGGGTCACCATTGCCCCTAATTAGATAGACAAAATTAGTCCTCATTTTGCAATGCAGATTCTATTCCTGTTATGTGTCAATTGACATAATCTTTTATGATGACTGACATACATTATGTACATGTGTATTAGAGCAAAACTCCTTGCTAATTACATATATTTATTACAGATATAATGAAAAAAATCAAGATACTGGCAACCATCAATGTTTTGTCTCCATGGAGATATCACCCTGAAGCTTAACAAAATAAAAAAATCAAAAAATGGTCATGAGGATGCAACAGAGACTTCCCTCTTCCTATTCTTCTCTTCAAATCATTGGAAAAAATTCTCTCATCTCTATTTGGAGTCTGTCAACATATGGAGATAGAAAGTGGTCTGCAAGTGTATTTCATAAGAAGGAGAAAACATACTCATGCCAACTGACCCTCAGAGGGAATGCATCACCCAAGAGAGGGAATCTGGTAACTCCAAATCAACACTAATTTCTTGCCTGTAGAAATTCTCAAAAACTGCTTTTATGTGGTAAGGAGTGAAGATCCAAAATCACAGATACAAGTCCAGCAGTACGGCAGGATTCAATTAAGATCAGCAACTGAAAAGTGAATTGCTATGCTTTTAATCCTATACTCTAATACATCTCAGGCTTAGACAATTCAGTTTAGGTTTCTCAAAATATCAGAACTATTGGCAGCACCATAAAGATGATAAGATGAAGTCAGGGTTCCTGAGTCACTGGGAACACATAATCTCCAAAGTCCAAAGAACAGTAAGCAAGAATTTTTGACTTCACAAACTTCTACCTAGTACATAAGATTGTAATATATTGTAACTAAAACTGGAGCATAAGCCTGCAGAAAAATTGAGAAACACTGATCAGAAATCTTCTTTTAAATAAAGTGCTAGAAAGTAGTAAAAACATCACCTTCATTTTTGGTTTTTAACACATCACCAAAATTTGCTGTCCCATTCTTTGGTTTGGAAAAATACATAGTAAAATACCACAACAGTGCTTTCAACTGACTGCAGCAGAAACACTCATGCTTCATGGTACAGGGCTCTGAAGTGGCTCTGCAGACATGGCACACAGTTAACTTCATCTGCTTCAAATTAAAAATATGCTTTTTTTAAATGCCAGATTCCCAGTTGGTATATCAGGCATTTCGAGATCTGTGCAAACATTTATGTGAGGCACTGCTGGAATGATGTCCTTTATACCAAATGCTGAAAAATGTGTGGCATCCATCTCAGCAATGACTGAAACAGAAGCTCAGCAGCTGGGCAGAGTGTGATGGAGCTGCAGAGACAAAATAAAACACACCAAATAACAGCAGTGAAGCTACCAGTTTCCAATTCCTCCTCTTCCCTTTCCTCCCAAGAGAGCACAGTTAGACCCTTTGTAAGCTTTACCTTGAATATATTTGACTAATTAAGCCGTTTCAGCCATGTGCTGCCTCTGTAGTGCAAACAGAGCTTTGGAAGGCAAATGTGGTTGGCAGCACCACAAGGACTCAGTAATACGTGCAAAGAGGAAAATATGATAAACTGTTGATTCATTCTCAGTAAAATTCATGTACTTCCCACAATTTACCACTGAGCACTGAATTACCTCTGCACAAGTAAAGACACAAATGGTGGATGAAACTGAAAACAAACAAGCAGTCTCCTTAAAGGTTACCCCAATTAGCAAATGATGGAATCAAGCTGCTAGTGTAAGTTGCTTTTCTCCAGATTAGAAGTGTTTGCAAAAATGACTCCATTAGGTAGAGAAAAACTGAGATTAAATATCCAAAGAATACTTCCTGACAATGAAATCTTTTGGATGTGAAGCAATCTCCCTAGAGAAAAGACATCAGCTAACCACTAGAATTATTTAGAAAAAGTACTGGACGATACATTAAACAATATAAGTAATTTAAAGAATAATTTTCCCATTTTTTTATTCCATTTATATTCTAATTACTAGACAGCATAAGCAAGTAGGATTTGCTTTTATAATGCTGCTAATGATTTCCTAGAGTTTTTTCAGGTTCAATACTACAACAGATTATTGCTAATTGGTGGTGTGTTTAGCTAAATTCATGCAGTGAAAAATAATTTAACTCTCTTCTGTATCATAAGTATTTCAAGTAAATTTTGAAGTTTTTAAAATTTTTTAAATTTAAATTTAAAATTTAAATTTAAAATTTAAAATTTTTTAGGACTTTTTCAGGGTCCTAAAAAAAAAGTGCTACTAGGTCTTTAGTAAAGGTTTTTTTGATGTAAAATATTTGCTAGAAATGTTAAAAGAACTTGCTTTCAAGAACAACCAACTAAACAGCATGTTCTGTGATTCCATGAAACATTTGAATGGGGTGGAGTGCTTGGGAAGTAGATTGGTTGTGAATAAAACACTGTGAATAAAACATAAAACTATGATACACTAGTATCATAGAAAGTTTAATACACTTTTGCCATTGCTTAAACAAAATGGGAGATTCCAGCCTGCTCATAGAAGCAAAATTTTTCTGGCCCTAAATTATGGCAGTCTGTAACTATCTACAATCTCAGGTGTTTACACCTGTAATGACTATTTCATAATCTGGCTATATGGAACAAACAGCCAGAGTGAAAACTCAACAGATAACATACTTTGGGAAACCTAGGAGAGGGAGTCCTTCCCATCAGAGCACACAGAGGATCAACCAATGTAAACATAAGTTTCAAACACAACCCTGTGCCCCAAACCAAAATAGTATTTCACCACACTTCACAGCAACTACTGAAATGTTTCACAGAAGAGCTGAACTTGAGGGCTGCTGCTACCTGATTACCCCTGCTCTGTGAGCATAAGAACACAGACCCAGACCCTCTATTACTGCCACTGCTATTTCCTGAACCTTCCTCAGTCCCACCCTATAATCTCTTACCCATTACAACTGGCTACTACAAGTGGGAAGTGAAATATAAAGAGAAAGGAAACTGGAAATCTGGATAGTGGGAGATCTTCTAGTCTTCAGACAGAGAATGAGTAGTGTCTCCACGATTAATTTGATGTGAAGTATATTGACTGAAGAGCAAAATTACGGAGAAATTCAAAGTAAAGAGTTCAACTTGTAGTGTGGTTAGGGTTTAATTGCATTTTCGTCTTTCTAATTTTACTTTTATCAGGAAAGCTGTAATAATTGAAGGACAGTCAGCCTTGGGGCTCTTTCTTTTCTGCTGCTTCTTAATAGTTTATGCAGGTTAATGACGTGTGCCTCTCCTAACCTTGATTGTAAAGGCATTAGGGAACGAACTAACTTAGCAGATACACACCTAGAACTCCTTAGCAGAATCTGGTGATGTTTTAGGAACATACTAATAATTTATTTTTGCCTGCCTAAAAAACCCTGATCAACAGGGTTTTTCAATACTAAAATGTGACTTGTTAAGTTTTCTTATGTGCCCATGAACACACAACTCCAAAGTTTTTTAATTCTGAAGGACTCTTCAGCTTCAACTGGATAGAGCAGTTTTGTCTGTTTGTCTACCTGTCCTAGTTAGCTTTCAGATCCTACTCCAGAGAAAGTTGTCTTTTAGTTTGTTGAAGTACTTAATGAATGTAAAAGACTTTTTGACCCTAGGGAAAGAAAACAACTTGCAAAATTCAGTGTATTTTATGTTGCACTACATTAAAAAAAGGTGTATGAATAAACATGCTGTACACTAGCTCTGTAGTGATCCTATTACAGCTGATTGCGGCCTTCTTCCTGCCCGGCTCTGCTGTTTCAGGTTGCAGAGAAAATCAGCACATTTTGAATGTCTAGCCAATCTGTCACTTCATCTTTGGTTTCTGCACACGAAAGAGAACAAAAACTGACATATATTTGTAAAGACACTCTTTACCCTGAAGTACATGTTTGCTCATTGGCTTTATCTGAGCCGCTGGAAAACCGTGCATGTCGGAGAAGGCATTCCTCTCACTTCACTGAGCTGCAGCCACAAAACAAGAAAAGCCTCGAAGCAGAGAAGGAAAGGCATCTGCCAGTGCAATTGCAATCAGCCGTTCCTCCGGTGCCCTGAGGAAACAAAAACACGGCGTCTGTCTACAGCAGCACGGAGGCTGCTGTTTCTTGCAGGTTTTGTATTCGGTGCTAACAGCACCTAAGCAAGCTACGGTGAGGAGTGGGAATTCTGCAGACTTCAAGAAGGAGCATTTGCATCATGCACAATGATGAAAGTGGGATCAAGCAGCTAGAATTCCAGCTGGAGATCTGCAACTCATCTGTAGTGATGGAGTTAACAGGACAAAGCAACCTCTCAAGCATTAGTCCATGAAAACCAGTAAAAATTGAACCTGACATGCAGCAATCCTGCCAGAGAAGAATTCACTTGTTCCTGCATAGACAAGCTGTAGGAAATGAGGAGCTTCCTAGTCTATCTTTCTATGATTAACAGCCTTACTATTTGCCACCATGTAGGGACATTTTTACTATGTGAAGACATTTAAGAACATTCTTATTTAATTGGTTAAAACCATTCACATGATTATTAATTCTCTTGTCTGTAGTGACTGATATGTAATGTCATGTCTATTGGTTCTCTTTCTTGTTCTGTAATTTTGAGGGAAGTGGCCTCACTTCTTTTTATTTCCTTTTTTTCCTTTTGTTTTTGAGAGTCTAGAATTCTGGAAGGGTTTTAGAAATAGGCTTCTCCTCTTCCTATCTGTTCTCTTTAGAAAGCCTCCCTAAATCCTGCAACATGTTTTGTATATTGTTTCTTTTGTTTCTTGAGTCCCCAGCCTTCCAAAAAGTTGCATATTTTAATGAATAATACATTTTATTCTATGCAGTCTTAGCAGCTACTACTTCAAACATTTGTTATTTACCCATGCATTTGTCTCGTATGCCTTCTCAGTGTGGCCAACTGTAATAAGCCTGCATGGAAGCAAAATATTCAGTTTTTCCCGCTTACCTAACCCTATCAGTGTTTCTTCTACTGTACTAATATTTTTTGGGATCATGGTGACTTGAATACTGATCTCCTACTTTGTCCAAAACTGTCCATTACTCCCCTGAGTTTCCTTATCTGCAGCAATACTGCCGCCATTCTTTGTTCATGCTGTGAGCATTAATTGTCATTAACTGTAAGCTGTTAATGCATTTGCTTCACTTTTTCAAGCACAAAGCCTCTCTTCAGCTTGTGGCATTTGTCACAAGAAGCAGAATTTACTGGGCTGTTTTCTGTCTTCAGCTTTTCTTTCCTGTTAGCTTAGGATCTTGCAATTTCTTATCTGAGCTGTGCCTGTTACCTCTCTAAAATGACCAGAATGACTCACCAGCTTTAGTAATTTGCATATTCATGCATGTTTTCAACTTCTTTTTATATTCTTTCATACACATCATTATACACCTTTGTAAAGCACGCTGTACTTTGTGTGGTTCAATAATACAAACTCATAAAGGCACATTTTATCAGAATTAAAGGAAAACTAATGGAAAAAACAGGTACTTCGAAAACAACTCTTATCAAAATTATTTTCAGACAGCCCAATAATTCTTTTTTTCAAGAAAACCATGCTCAAATATTTTTTAGCTATTCTCTGTGGGTTTGCAGGTTTTAGGTGCAATGGTGATTATGCCTACTCTCCTCTTTTGTGCAGAAACTTTTTTTCATCAGTGATCACCAGAGAGCTGAGTTTAAAAACATGTGCCTCATTCATAGCCTATGTTGTATCAATGTGCTTTGCATTGCATCAGCTGAACCTCTATACAACAACCCACTCATCTGTCTCATGCAAGAGGCTCTATCAAGTTTCAAATCCCATGGCTCCTGCACTGCTATCTACCGGGGAAAAAATAAAGAAAAGAACAAAAAAAGGAAAAGAAAAAAGGAGGATTGTACTATAAATCTTCCTGCTTTGAATATGAGTTCAATCAGAGGAAACCAAAATTCTTAATTCTACTTTTGATGTTCATAATTGCATCTTCCAAGATGGGAATTTTCATGGGAATGAGTGTGATTATATTTCCTGTGCTAGCCGGTAACAGGTCTTGATGAGAATCTCTTTCAGCCCAACATCTGAAGCCTTGCTAATTTCTCACTTTGCAATAGGATATGAGAATCATCTCCTATCTTCAGCTTGCTCTCAATTCTCTTGCTCTCAGTTCCAGTTCAGTAAAAGTATTGTTGTGACTTTGTGAAGAGCCCATGTTTTGAATTTTGCCAGCTGTGATGGTTTACTGTAACAACAGTTTTGCTGTGCAAAGTAGTTACTTTTCTTGAAAATGCATTTTCCCAACATTCATAACAAAACCATAATTCCATAGCTTTAACAATGAAGCTTATTTTCTTCTATGTAATAGAACAACAAGACTATTATAATAGAGTACTGT
The DNA here is from genome assembly GCF_035770615.1 of Melospiza melodia melodia. NCBI lineage: Eukaryota > Metazoa > Chordata > Aves > Passeriformes > Passerellidae > Melospiza > Melospiza melodia. Next base: position 69,106,647 of record NC_086199.1, on the reverse strand, counting down.
GTTATCAAAAAAACCCATCCAAAGCAACCAACCAAACAAGGAGATTAACCATTACCTCACTTGACTATCATAACCTCTGGCACTAATTTCTGTAAATGAAAAGAACTTGGAAAAATTCATTGATGGCTGTCCCCATCACAAGAGTGACACTGTCAGGCTCACAGATTTGTTCCCCTTTTAGTTAGTAGCAAACCAGTTCGGTCAGCAAATAAGATGAGCTTTCTCAGAGAGAACCTTCCTCCCTCACACAGTTGTTCTATTCGCACTATGAACTCAGTTTAGACTTACCCCTCAAAATAGGCTGCACCTTTTTGCTTGTGCTCAGAATTGTAGACCAAAAATGCATATTTGATTACAATTATTTCATATGTAAGTACCATTTTGAGGTTAACTCCCGGTCCACAAGAAGTGGTCAAGGTCTGAGTGACTTAGGCAGAGCCAAAGTTCCACATGCAGGTATGCTGCAACAACAGATTTGGTTTTTTTCTGAAACCCCCATTGCCTTTGCATGGGCAATGTTTGACATTAGGGAGATTTTAACTGGTCTAAAAATACTGATGGATCTTGTATTATGTTCTTGAATCTTGGGTTTGTCATAAAAAATATGAAAATTAATGATGCTTGAAGTACAACATTTGGTAAAAGTTTATGAACAAAAGGCTGCATGGACAATTGTATCAAATCTAGGTGAACTCTCCTTGGGTGAATATTGAAAAAAATTTTTAGGTTTGTTAGAGAAATTTTTCTTAACACTAAACATTTTCTTAACACTTAACATTTTCTTAACACTAAAATAGAAAAGCATCACAAATGTACGATAAGACAGACTCTTATCAATACATAAACACTGCACCCTCATTAGTTTTCATTTGCAAAGGTAATGAAGTAGAAAACACCAGCAGTTTGGAATTTACAGCCCTAAGAAGATCGGTAAATAAAGGCAACAGACTAGCCCAATATTCCTGACTCCTTCCATTTCAAGTCTCTTCTGGAGGACTTAACAGGCAACATATATCAGATATAGAAAAGTGGCATCTAAATCAGGAAGAACGCACAGAATCAAGTAGGCTGGTGGAAATCTATCTTTTAACTTGATGGCAGTAATGCCTGCAGAATTTGGAGAGATTTATGCCAGGGCTCAAGGAATATAATATTCCTCTTGAATTAACTAATTTTTGCAATCACTGTACTGTGAGTGGTACACAGCTGCCAGGAAAGATTTGTAGCCTGCCTGAAGTACCAATTATCTTCCATTTTCTACAGTAAAAGTGTCTGGAAATGTGAGTGATAGCAGCAAATTTTACACATCAGTAATGATGGAATTAAATATAAGCTCCATCATGTCTAGTAACAATTTTTGTAAATAACATAAAATAAAATACAGAAATTAAATAATTGGAATATGTGCAAGAAAAGTTAATTTTGTATTTTTTTTTTCTTCTAATGATATTTCCCATCACAACTGATTTATCAACCTTAGATCCTGCTAAAAAAGAGTATCATTAGGAGAGGCTAATTTTGTACAAGTAAATGGTAGTCCAAGAAAGGGCAATCTAAAACCAGTTCAACATAGATTAAAAATCTATCTGAACCACTTTAAAGCTAATCAGATCTCATTCTTGGCATGCACCACAGAAAGTCTTTTGGATTTCCTGTGATTAGTCTTGTGTTCCAGAACTTGCCAAGTCCCAGCTGATGGCTGTGGGACACTCCCATATGATTCTGACTCATTCACTCATTCACTAATCACAGTACAGAAAAATAATGGTTTCCAAATACAGTATTGGCATCTTTCCTGACAGGTACCACTCACCAAACTGTTCTAATAACTCTGTCTAAAACACTGATTTTATTGGTAGTTTGGAAATACTTTTTCCTAACTAAACAAAAGGTAAGGTATTTGAATAAAAAGATGATAAATAAAATCACATTTTTCCCATTTGAAGAAAAACTGCTCTATGCCTAAAAAATGAAGGTTGAAAGGTTGAAGCCAAAATGTAGGTCAGACTTAAAAATGACATGGATTTAATCATCACTGAGGCACAGAGAATGAGTTCAGATTACTTAGAGTATTTGAGAAGCTGGGAGCATTTGAGAACTGCCTCTGGGGCATACCCAAAAGAGAAATTTATTAAGGTCTTTAAATATGCTCTTGAGAATCAATGGGCCAAGGGGAATGCATCAGAAATGCCCAGAGGTCCCAAGAAGGAATTTTCAAGGGCTAACACATAAACACAGTCACAGAGGGGAAGCTTGTTTTAGAACATGATTCCACGAGTTGGTTTTGTGTATTTGTCAGCAGAGAAATGGTTCTAGCTTTGCCTATGACCATTGGAATCTTTATGTACACAGGGGAATTTTTTTCTTTTTTAAATCTGCAAATGCAGAATCTCTATTGGAGTTTTAGTCTGATTATTGTCATCAAATATCAAAGATGTTCATGTACAACACAGCTCGCTGCACTACATGCCCCCTAGTTTCTAATTTTCAATATTTCTGTCTTTTGTTGCACATCTTTTGGCTCAGCTGCTTGTAAATTGCTACAAGGTGTCCCAGCCAGACATGAAGCTGTAGGGAAACATCTGGGGTGAGAAGAGAGCAGAACCACAGCTGTGATGTCTTGTTCATAGGCAAAATCCCTATGCACACTATTGAGTGTTACACAAATAATTTTATTTTTCTTAGTTTCAAATAAAACGCAATGTTTACAATTAACACAGTGCAGCAATACAACTTTTATCTTGATAATTGCCCTGTGCCCTCCTACTAGGCTCAGGCAAGCAGGTTCCATGCTTCAGCAGTCAGAGGAATCCTGCGCTCAGAGGAAGCCCTGGAAGGGGCAGAGGTTTGTGGTCAGAATCACATGAGGATTGTGATCTCATTTGCATCTCACTTCTGTGCCACTTGTGATGTCCTTGGAGGTTACTGAGACACAGAAGAAGGCTGAGCAGCTTGGAGGGAGAACTTGGTATCTGAATATTCTAGGAGAGGAAAGTGCCTTTCTCTGGACTATGTTACTGGAAGTATGTTCATAAGCCAGCTTGACAAAAGAAACAATGATCTGAAAATCCACACACTAGATCAGTGGTCCAATTACTGTAAAATGAAGTGAAAATGATAGAAAAGCCTACACCTGATGTTTACTGGATACCCTGTCCAGCTGGCATAAACTGAGTGTTAAAGGGAGACTGCTTGGACAGCGGCTTTTCCTTCAACACTGGCAATGATGGAATGGAAGTAATAACCTTTTGGAAAGGAAATTATTTGAAGAGGCAGGGCTTAACTTAATAAGACCCTAGCCACAGTTTCAGCTGAACCTTGCTTAAAGAAAAGAGGATATAAATGCCTCAGAAAACAGGTTAAATGTGTTTTCAATCCTGATGGCATTACTTACAGGCTGAAAGTGACATAACCAAATGATAAGTTAGTAAAATACCTTTCTCAGCTTCTCAGTGGGTGGCTGCACATCTTGGGGTCAGTTTAAAGGACAGCATGGAGCCAGCACCCATGCTAGATAACAGTTAGCAGTTTCTTAAGTAGCTCTTCTATTGTAGCTGTTACCTGATTCAACCTTTCCAAATGAAAAAACAATAAAAGAAAACAAAAAGGAAAACACCTCTTCAGGAAGGTGTTGCAAAAGTTTTATTTGTTGTGACAACCTGACACTATTGAGATTGTGGGGAGTAAAAATATGGTATAAAGTGTGGCCTAACAAGCTATCACATGCTTTAAGCAGCGAGGGAGGAAAACTCTGTAGCTGACAATATCAAACATTTAACAAAAAAAATAATGAAGAATTAAATTTGATGGAACACACAGTTCCATCCCGGAAAGAAGGTCAGCAGAAGCACTCACAAAAATCAAGTGTCAGGAGGTGATTGAGTGTGTTCAGCAGGGGACAGTATTTTCCACTCTGGTGATAATACAATCAAGTTCTTTGTGCTGACATTGGTAGAAGAAGAAAGATTAGATCTTTCTCTCCCCTGAATGTTGCAAAGTCACTCATGGCAGAGCTGATTCTCCAGCAATTATAGCCACACTGAGCTAATGTGACTTGCAGGGAGCAAAGAGCCCTGAACAGAGACTGTACACACACTGCACACCTGGAGCCTGCAGTGAGCTCTCACCCACTCACCTTCAGCATCTCAACATCACACAGGTACGGGCCACAGCCAGGCTGGGGAGACCAAGCAACATCACAAAGGGAACACCTCTCTTTCTTATATTATGACCCTGAATGTGCCAGGTCAGGTGATAGACCTTCTGGTTTTACATGTCTCAAGACAGAATGTCACAGTCCAGCTTCAGCCCTTCCTTCCTCTGTGTCTGGGGTGAATGGGGTTGGAGCTTGAGAAAAAACTAGACTGGGCTTGAGACACAGCTAGACTGGGCAATATTGGGTAAAGCCAGAGATGTCCTGGACAAGACTTCACACAAAAGACACGAGACTAATATAATTCATGGTGCAGTAGCTCTGGTGCCTATTAAAGTGGATTGTACTTGATATCACACACTTCTCCAATTATTACACTGTATTCCTGGTTTCCACTCTTTGCTTCTGAAGTGGCAGAAGATTTCTTAGAATACGAAATATGTAACCAACAGTATTGCATATGTAGGTCTTATCAGGATATAGTGGTTTAAGTTATTTTGAGTTAAAGAAACTATTTCAAGTCCCCTGCCTGTTGCATAGGCAGTCTGTGACCTATTCTCTTGCCAAGATGTTCTATGGTTGTTCTTAACCCAAGAGTGCCTTTTGAAAGGATTTTATTCACCTTGAGCCTGAGTTATTGATGTAAAACTCATGTTGCCGCAATTACATAACTGCCACCAGAAGTGCAGCAAACCTGTAAGAGTGTTATGGCCCAGTTCTGAGCCCACAAGCACACGCAGCTCCGGAGACAAGTCAAGCCATGGATACAGACAAGCTTTCAAACGAGAGGAATCACAGGAAAAGAGAATAAAGTTGCAGTAGCTTACAAAACACTTAGGGAGAAGACAGGGAAGTGAGCAAACAGATCCTGTGTAGTCCACAAGGTTTTGCAAGGCTTTTGCTCATCCTTGCCTTTGTTACTTTGTATTAACCTCAACACCTTTTAAAGACTTTAAGTCAGAAGATGGTGTCACAGTTTCTGTGGAACAAGGCAGGCTGGAGGCAGACATACACTGTAAAGCTGGGCTAATTTAATGACAAATCTCCTAAGGACTAGGACTTTCTCAGTCCTGTAATAATACTCAAAGTGCATCCATGCACGTTTAATTCAATCCTCATTCTGCAATTTCACTTTTTTCTGTAGTCGTATTAGCTAAAGTAATCTAGAGATGCAGGTTACCCAAAATACTGTTTCTGGTACAAAAATCTAAAATTTATTTTCTGCCTTGAGAAGCACTTCGTCATCTCATACTGCATTTGTACATAAAGCTACAGGATGCACCTGAACAGAAAAAAATATTCATTACATGAGTTGGTTCCATGCTTTAGAGCACTGGTGTTGTTCCAAATTTCCTTGCAAGACAATGGCCCAGGGATTTATGGATCAGCTCTGTGATGATCTAGCTCAAGTGCCATGTCATTGTTTCACATCTCTAGCAGCACTGGGATCAGAAGGGTCTTTTTCAAGGAACTAGTTGAGTTTTAATTCTCTTCAACTCTAAGTCACACTCAGACAATGTGAGAACTCCACAGCCTGTTCCTATGTGGAGGAATTGAAGGATTGAATGAGCTTATAGTGCAAAACAACTAATTATGTCAAAAGGCTGGGCTCCCTGAAGAAAGTCAGTGAAATAAAAGTCCTAATCACCTCCTATTTGTTCTGTTCTTGGGGAAAGAGAACAAAATATATCATACTATGTCTCTAACTAACCAATATGGAATGAATTTGAAATTAAGTCTTTCCAAAGCAAGAAGGAAATTATCATATATTGAAAGCAAGGGAAAAAAGTTGAAATTATTTCAAATGCCTTTTACTGGAATGTTTTACCATCAGTTTTTAAGGATTTTCCTACTGGAAAGGGAGGGGGATAGTCAATCAAACTGCAGGAAAGTATCCATGTGAAGTATTGAGGGTGTAATTGTTTAAGATCTGATTTGTTGGGGAAAGAGAATTGCATTCAGTGGTCAGAACACATTAATTTGGATACTTGAAGTAGTGAACAACTGTGGGTTTTTTCAGATAATAATAATCCATGAACACAGTCTGACAGGGAAGTGTTAGCTTTTTTCCCATCCTTGTTTTCCAGAAAACATAACCTGGGTTCAGTCTTTTACTTATCCTGATAGTAGTTAGTAATGAACAAGTCACAGTTTCACCTCCACACTTTGAAAAATAGAACATGCATATCCAGACTACATGGAGGAAAACACAGATTATGTAATCTTCTATGTAATCTGGGTTTCCTTTTCAATATTTTATAGGTTCTGCATGTTAATTTCATAGCTATCAACTGTAAATGAAATTACTTATTTTCCCACCTACCGAGGGCTGCCAGACTCACCAGAGACAGAGTTTTAACAAGACCACTAATAGTTCATTACCAGCTGCAGGTAAACAACTGTTAACCTGCCATCCTTTTTTCTCATAGATGTAATGTGTTGCTTTCAAGTGACTCTTACCTGCTTATTGACCAAGATCCTATTAATTCAAATTATAAGCCTTCAGAGAGAGCCACATACCACAGCACCACTTCCAGTTTGATTTTCATCTACAGTCTTACCAAAGTTTTGGTGAAGACTTAACCACTGTTACTAAGAAAAAAACCAAAACAAATAAACACCAAAACAAAAATAAACCCCAAATGAAAAACCCAAACATGCCCAAATTTGCCTGTGGGAAAGAAGTATAGAAATAATACTTGAATAATAACACTCTAGAGTTTCTTCTTTGCTTCTGTTTTGCTCTAAACCAGGCATCTATCAGCTCCATATTTGTATATATTTTTAGATCTGGTCTTGTTTTTTCTATTTTCTTGACAAATGGGAAAAGGGGAGAAAAGGTGGAAGTAAAATTATTTCTGAAATGCCACTTTCCCTATTCTGAAGAAAGCTTATCTTCTAACTTGCACCAACTGTTGCTTTTGGCAGAGAGATCAAGTGCATGACTTAGCTCCTTCACAGTTATCCTTGGTTATGAAAAGCCAATTGTTTGATTATGCTCTTTTCTTTTTCAAGCAGAGATTCAATAACTGTGAAGGTAACATTTTTATTTTTTTATAAGAGAATTCCTCTTTTCTGCCCTCTGCCCTGTCTGAACTCATGTGCAGATAATCAAATCTTGGTTTACACAGTATCTGAAATAGATCATCATTGTATGAAGATTTGAAAACTGAATCAAATCTGCATCAAAATGAGGCTGTAGCAGTGCATAGAAAATTTTATCTCAAGGGGATTATCACTTCCCCTTCTCCAAGTTAATTTATGGTCACACATTAAATGCTACAATGCATACCTTTTCATATGGACCATACAACCATACAATCCATACTTTTTCATATGGATTTTAAAAACTAAGTGAACTCCTTAATTTCTGGTTGTCAGTATGGACAAACGAGATCTGCTCCAGGACTCACAGTGCACAGAGTGAGTCTGGGCATTTATGACCTTGGGTGGTTGAAGGCACCTTTCAGCCTTGTGTCTGACTCTAATTAAAGGCTTCAGATCAAGTGGAATGCCAGAACCTTTGCAATTTCCCCTGGAAAACCACTTGGAAAGGAGCAAAAATTTCAGCTTCCCAAACAGAGCAGAGGATGCCCACTATTGATGTCAAACTCAGCCAACACAGAATACCAAATTTCAAATATTTCAATTATTTTCTGCCGGTTTTGGTACAAAACTAGGTCAAGAGACTTCAACAGGCTGCACAAAGGTAAATTACTCTCATTCTCACAGAACTGTGTGATTTCATTCTATTTCTAATGTTTAATTGTGAAAGTTCATTTTATTTCTAATGTCTTAATTTTCTCACAACAGCATTCAGGATGAAAATGAGATGGCCTTTTGGACCATTAACAGGGCTACACTGTCCCCTTCCCCTCTTCCCTTCTCCCTGACCACTGCTGCTTTTTACCCCTTTTGTTTTCCTCCCTGGAGCAATTTGCTGTCTGGGTTTCTAACACAATAATTTTTCCTATTCATCTCTTCAACAATTAGCCATTAAATGTTCAAGTTAAAATTTTAATTAGCATTACTTCCAAAAAAGACAAATAGAGAACCACTGCATTCATATTTCAGGATTGTTTCACACTGGAAGCTTGCTGCAGAAACCACAATAATGTCAAAAGCTGCTGTCAGTTCTGTTCAGGAAAGCTATCTGTTGAACTAGATGAACTAAAACCTACTTAAAGGTGGGGAGGAGGGAAGAGCAGAAACAAAACCTTTGATACAGCAAGATTCAGACTTCTATCAGGGCACCTGACACAGCTGTTTCAGACTTTACTAAGCACCTTTAAAGTGAACAGAACCACTGATACTGCTGAAGTGTTCTGTGCTTTCATTTTAATATTTCTTAATTTTTTACCCCCCTGAAGTTCTTATATTTATACTAATTCTGAAAGAATCACCAATATCACCATCGGAGCTCTTTAATCACCTTTTAAAGTACAAAATTAAATAATAAAAAAAATCCTTCCCACTTTGTTATTACGTCAAGCCTGCTCTTTAACTCACTTTATCTCTCTCCTTCCCTAATGCTTTCCCACCTAAGTACTTATGAACAGTAAATGATTCTCCCTACAGTGTCTCCCTACAGGTAGGCTGTGCCAGCCAAGCTCTTTCAGCATCTCAGCTGTGCAGCAGGGGTAGCCTGAAGCAGAGCAGTGCCTTCACCTGGCTCAGCTCACCCATCCTTGCTCAGCCCTGCACATTTGCATTAGCACAGCAGTGTTCCTGTGCTAATTAGTGCTGCCACTCAGCACAGCTAAGTTGGCTGCAAGAAGATGCTGACACCATCCTATTGCTTTTAAATTTAGAACTATAGCACAGCCACTCAGCTCTCTGTGGAGTGCTGCACAGTGCACACATCCTCCTCCCATCCCCCTGTGCTGCATGGTCATCTCCTGACCATACCACAATTCCTTCCTCACACTTCTTCCAGTTTGGAGCACCCCTTTTCAACATGGGGGACCATTGCTATACTCTAGTGAGCAGAGCCTTGCAAGGTGATATTAGTTCTTTCCTAACTCTGCTGGAAATACCCAACCTAACACATAGGAAAAATCAGGTCTCCTCCTTCTCAGTTGCCTAGTAGCCATCCTTCAGTAAACTGAGCAATATTCCTCAAATCTGAGTCTGTCAAAATGGAAGAAAGCAGAGAAAAAAAAAAAAAAGTAATCCAACGCTATCTCTTCCTCTTCTCTTTCCTTCCCTTCTCACTACTTATAGAAGCTGTCTCCTTTCTATTGGTCACTAGACCACTAGGTCCAGCACAGCCTTGGAATAGCACTAGGAACAGCACAGCCTTGAGGAGGAGCCACTGGGAATAAAAGAAGAAAAAACCAGTGGGATTAAAAAAGGCAGTACAGCCATGGACACGGTGGCAGCAATCCTGTGACAGGATAGGTGTGTGGTTTTTTCCCGTTCCTGTTTCTGCTCATTTTCAGGGATGACAAGACAAGGGGTAAATTGATAATATGGCTGCGTCACCACCACAATAGCAAGACTAGACTCATCTTCTTAGGAGAGAAGGAACGCTTGCTGGTGATGGGAAGGCTGCAGGTAAAGGGACAGCTCCACTGAAGTTATGCTGTTGAGATACTCAGGTGCAGAATTTGCCAACAGTGAGAGAAGAGCCACATGAGTGCAAGGAATGCCATGGTGTAGAGATGGCATAAATCAGATTCACAAGAACACCTCAGATGGGAGCAAGGATGGAGGATTTGGGGATAGGTTTCAGTCTGGTGAGACCATTGCGGTGTTTACTGCAGCTTAGGGTGCAGGGAGTTTGGGATATGAAGACCCAGGCTACACAAATTGTCACAGAGCCTGTAGAAAGCATGAAAGACCAGTGTCTTTCTTCTCCTTGGTCATTTAACATGCTGTAGTTAACAGCAGTAAATTCTGTCCTAAAACTCATACCATTGTACTTCACTTAAGCGCAGCCATTACACTTCTGCTATTCCAGTTTCACCCAAGTACCTCAGATGGAATGCCTTCCCCATTCTGTTTCACTGGGCACACAATACCAACCTAAGGTCAGAAACTGGCACTGCAAAACCAGAGGGTAAGGGTTCAGAAGAACTTCCTCTTGATGGGAAGAATCACTACCAGCAGAACGAGCTCATAAAAACCTTTTACTGAAAGCTACCAGAAGAATAAGATTTCAGAAAATGTGGTGGGTATGGTACCTACATGGAACATAAGTCACATCAATTACTACAGAAGATTTGAAGCTGTAGTCTTCATCTTCCTTGTAATTAACCTAGCCTCTATATTCTAGCAGGAGGCTATTAGATTACCCTGAGTTAGAGAATATTTAATGGCGTATATAAACTGAAAGAGTTCTAAGATAAATACTTGATAAAAGGAAATTGATTTTTTTAACTAACTCTTTTTTCCAGCAGAAAAAAAAAATGCACATAAAAAAGCACCACCTGATATTCTTTAACTATCATTTGAATTCCAGAATAAGACTGAGCATTTTACAGAGCACAGTTACTCACTGCTGATCTCTTCCAAACTAAATATGATCCATAACAACAGTTCCATTTAGCATTAACAAGAATTATTATGCATATGTGGCATAAGAATTTCTAGTGTACCATGGTATTTGGCTGAAAGCCCTATAATATTTTTTTGTATTTATAGAGTAGAATGTGAACATTTTTTCCTATCTTTCACACTTTAAATAATTTAAGCTTTATTTCTTGGCCCTGGAAAATAGTGCTATTGTGGGCTGTCATCCAAGAAGGGCTTCTTAAAGGACTAACAAGTTTGGATTGACTCAGTAAGATACGAAGTCACTTGATGTAATTCCAGAAAGAGAAATAAACCAGCATTCATATGACTTTAATTTCTCAATAAACATTTATGAGGGTGGAAGTGCTTGGTGGTCAGCCCAGGAGAATTGAACTCTCCCAGCAAGTGCATCACATGCACCTGAAGAAATGCATGTCCCTGCCTTAGGTCAAATTCTTTCAGGAGGAATAGGAAGTGTAAGAGGCACAAAGAACCTTTCCTTATTATACTGCTCCATTCCTTTTGATCCATTCTGACCCTTTGTTATAGCTGCTGCTACCACAAGCTCATGATTCCTACGCTAAACTCATTCCAGGTACAGGAATAGAAAAGTAAATATAAAAAGCCAAGGTAAGAAGGATGGACAAAAGAGTTGCTATGGGTAAAAATTGTTTGTTAGAATTGGAGCCTATAACACTTTTTAGAAACTTTATTGAGATAAATTACAAAAATCATAGACATAAAAACCACGCTCTTTTATTTCAGATGTTAGCTGGTTTAGCGTCATAAACCCAGAACATCTGGGTTTGAAGGGGCCTGAAAGGTGATCCAAATCTAACCCCCCTGCTACAGGCAGGATCACCTTCCACTAGACCAGCTTGCTCAGAGCTTCATCCAGCCTGACCTTGAACAATACCAGGAATGTGATATCCACAACTTCTCTGGGCAACCTGTTCCAGTGCCTCACCACCCTCACTGTAAAAAATTTCCTCCTTATGTCTAGTGTAAATTTACACTCTTTTTTCTTTAAAAAACAAAACTCTTGTCCTATTAAAACAGGCCCTGCTAAAAAGTGTTTCTTAAAATCCCTCTAAGTCCTGGAGGGATGCAATAAAGGTCTCCCCAGAGCCTTCTCTTTTTTGGACTGAACAATCCCAACTCTCTCAGCCTGACTTTAAAGGAGAGGTATTCCACCTCTCTGATTATCTTTGTGGTCCTCTTCTGCATCTGCTCCAAGGTGTCCACGTCTCTCTTATGTTAGGGGCTGCAGGACAGGACAGAGCACTGCAGATGGGATCTCATAAGAGCAGAGTGTAGGGGAGCAGAACCATCTCCCTCAACAAGGCTGCATCAAAAGCCATGCTGCTTTTGATTCAGGCTAGGATACGGTTGGCTTTTGGGGTGTAAGTGCACATTTGAGTGCACTTAGGAAAGAATCCCTATCTAAATCCTATGTAAATGTCACCATAAACACTACTTTGTCTTCGGCATCTTCTTCATCTGCTTGTTCTAGAGCAGCTCATTTCAACAGTGAGCAAAATTATTTCTGCCTGCAGGCAGTGGGATCATGTGCTGTGGTGCTGTGAGAATAGCTGATCTCTCCTGATGTGTACCAGCTGGGCTTCTGGGGACAGCTCCAGCTAAGGACCTCACTGCCTGGGGCAAGACTTGACACAGAATCGAGGCTCTAAATCTAAAGCCACAATCCAGAACACACACAAATAGCTGCATTTCAAGCTTCGAGGCATTAAACTAACCAGCTATCTCCTTGTTTAACCTTAAAGTTTCCAAAGTACTTAGAAATCTGTCCTGGAGTGCCCCAGCAAGAGCAGCTGGTCGAGCATTTTTTATTCCTCCATCCTTCAGTATCTTACTGTGGTAGCAGATCCTGAGCATATCAACACAAGGGAACTCTTCCTTTCACAAAACACAGTAGTAACTTCTTTTTTAAAATACAAGCAAAAGAGGTCATTCCTGCCTTCTGTATAGCATAAATGTAGTCAAAGTGCTTGTGTAGGTATTGGGAGATTTCAATTGACTTCCCAATGCAGGGGAGGGTTTGCCAGTTACTTTGCTGAGCAAGAGCCCTCTCTGCTATTCCTCTCAGAGCTGTGATAGTACAAATGGTAACTCAGGGTTCATGCAGTCAAAAGAGAAAACAACAAAGTTAAGCATTTTGATTTGTCTTTATGATCTGGGTTTCTTTTTTTTTTTTTTTTGTGCAAGAGACATACCTTTGATTATGTCTTTCCTTGTGTCAAGCCACTGCCCCACCTCTACTAACATGACAAAGGCTCCTCTAGGATGATAAGTACTATGCAAGTGTAAGTACCCTAAAAACTAAATTATTCTAAAACTAAAGAGCCAATTAAGTCCCAGACTGGTAACCATTAGAAATCTCTCTCTGAACCCTGGTAAGAGAATTATTCAAAAAGGCAATGTAACTGCTGAACAGGAGCAAGATCTTTGAACTGAATTATTGAAGAACACAGAGAAAACATGGTGCTCCCTTGCTGAGAAAAGCAGATATTGAAGAAAAAGCTCTGTGCAAAATAAACCAACCCGGATTAAAAGGACGACAGACTCAGTTTTGCAGACTAGACACAACCAAATACAGTCAGCAACAGCAAGTTAATACTTTGCCTCTCCCAGTGATGTGCTCAATTACTGAGACGAGGTTCATGCAAAATGAACAGCACAGTAAGTAATTAATTGTAGTGCAGATACTTTGAACTCCAAGAGATGTGTTATGTTCTGGCTGTCACCACTTTTTCTGCAAAAATCAGAAGATTTCACATGTCAGCTTTTGTTGAAGACAGTTTGTTTCTACTTTCCAAATGAAACTCAGAAAGAGGCAAGATGCGCTACAAATCTCAGAAGTTATTTACTCAACATTTCATACTAACTTATAAGTGCTTTAGACAACTCTGTACAAACATTAAGTAATTCATCAGCTGAGTTTTGGTGGCAGCTGTACCTAGGCTGTCTCTCAGGGGTAGATAGCATAAAGGCACAGTGGATGGGGAAGGAATCACACACAGCAAGAAGTTTCCCAAGCAAAGTGGAATGATAGTGCTTGACAAGAGCTTACTGAGAATAAAACTGAGGTCAGACATGCCTGTCTGAATCTTTGTTTCAAGGCTATGAACTTCACCTCCTGATCAGTGCCTCCCTGAGAGAGCCTTGTGCTGTACAAATCGTCATTAACTGGCCCTTATCACTGCCTCTTTTCCCAAATCATCTCCGTTGGCAATTAGCTCAGAGCTACTGTGTGACTGCACATAGTCATAAATATCTCATTGCACACTTTCCATATACCCTCTATGTAAGCAAACCAAGTACACAGAAGACATTAAACATCAACAAATACAAACTAAAGTTTTTGCTGAGTCCCATTGCAAACTGTACTTAAAAGCCCTTTCTTTAGTCATGTCTTTGGAACATGAAAGTCCTGTTCAGTTTATGTTCATATTTGTCTCTGTGTTTTTTCTTTTTTCACATATATTCTTTTCCTCCTTTTGCAGCAGCACCTATATAAAAATTTTGACCACAGCAGTGGAGTTTTAAGCAGGCTTTCACTTGTCTTAATTTTATATATACATCTTTTGCTCCAAATAAAGTAATAAGATGAATAATCTATAATTACTGGATAACTCAGATTGAAAGGGAATTCAGGGGGTGAATACTGTTTCACTGAGACATCCTGCAAAGAATATCTCCAAGAAAATGTCAAAAAAATTCATAACCATACTTTGAATTGGATTTATTCAGTTTCTCTCAGAAATAGCCCAAACTGTAGCCCAGCACCTATATGACCCAAACATAGATTGTAAGTTTCTAATCAGTTCTCATAAGAGAATTATCTATCTTTCAACAGAATGAAAAGTTCTATTTTAAAGTAATTCAAAACTTCATATTTTTTTTACAAAGATGCAGACACTGAGAAGTTTTCTCTTGGTATCCAGAAATAAGAGAAGTTCTTAGTGTAATTTGATGGAAACTAATGGAGCACATGGATGAGTTATTTTTGTTCAATCACTTGAGCACCAGAAAGCAGAATTATTAGCACTCCCTTTAAGCATGAAGGAGAAAGTGCGACTGATCAGCCCTAAGTTCTTTGTTCTCCATCCCCAATGTTTGTATTGCTCTGTGCAGCATGGAAGGCCTGGATCATGTCCTCATGGAAATTGGCCATTTTGAAAACTTTCTATCACATTTCAGCTTCCCCTATTGTTACAAATAACAAGACTGCTGGTAAATACCATGGTTATAGATAAGTTCTTTGTGAGGTCTTAACTAAAAATCTTCAATTTTTGTTCCTTTATTTGTAGCTTTTGACATTTCAACACTGTTTTTCTGTAGTTCTAGTTTTTATTTTATTTATAATTTCAAAAAAATCTTTGTCCAGACAAATAACTGTACTTTTCTGTCTTAGTTCTGTAAACTGTTAGGAATGAGCAATCTGTTATATGGTTCTAAGTTGCCTAGCTGGGGTCAACTCATCATAACAATTCCACATGCTGAAGCTTTTATACCTTACTCAGAGAGCCCTAGATTCTGAAGGTAAATCAATATTTTAGGATCCAAATTTTGATGTTAAAAGAAGAAACATAAAAGATAACCTGCCTGCCCATGATGTTGCAGGGGAAAAAAGGTCTTGAAAATTTGTTCTGTTTTTAAGAAACAAGGAATGAAGGTCTACTTAAGTTATTTTAATGTTTGGAGTCAGCAGCATTACCCACTTCATGTGAACATCTGTGCCCATTTGCAGCCTCCACACCTGAAACACAGTTCTGAAGTCCCACACATGCTGACATATGTTTATACAGCAGTTGAAGGGAGAAGCTGCTCTGCCTGCAATGTACGACTCTACCCTTGGAGATCCCTGGAATCTTTACAGAAGCAGCACTGGAGGTGGCTGGAAGCAGTTCTAATCCTTTTCCTTGAACTGCTGCTGATGGCTCCTGGCTGCTGCTGTAAGGAGCTGTGCCTCCTTCAGGAGATTCTTCAAGATGGGCGAGGACTCCACTGGAGTTTGTGGGAGAGTCTGGAAATGGGAAATAGGTCTCTGACCTTTTAACTACAGCACACAGATGTTCCTGAGGTAGCCCATACTGCTATTCTATAGCTTGCCTATCTGTAACACATAGGGAACACAGGTAAGTTGATCTGCTGAAACCTTGTTTAGCTTCTGTCAGAGAGATGAGAAAACAAATCTGAAACCCATTTTAGGGAAGTACACTGCTGTCTGGTCTCCAGACAGAAATTGCTTCCAATCACACCGTTTCAGACCTATACAGGGAAAAGGCAGATGGGGGCAGATTTGCCTGAGTGCCTTCTGTGCTGGATTTGGGTGGGGTAGAGTTAACTTTATTCCCAGTATCTGATATAGGTTTCAATGTGCTAGAAACATTGGTGAGAACACAGGGATGTGTTTTCTTTCTGCTGAGCATTGCTGACACAGAGTACAGGGCTTTTCTGCTTCCCACCCTGCTCACCAGCGAGCAGGCTGGAGGGGCACAAGGAGTTGGAGGGGCAACAGCTGGGACTTGTGATCCCAACTGACCAAAGGGATCGTGACCACAGACCATGTGGTGACATGCTCAGCGCATAAGGATGGGAGAAGAAGAGGGAAAGGTGGGTTGGCTGGAGTGATGGTGCTTGCTTTTCCCAGTGTCCACTGCACCTGATGGAGCCCTGCTCTCCTGGGCATGGCTGAACCCGCCTGCCCACAGGAAACAGCGCATTAACTCAATTTGCTTCATTTGCACACGCAGCTCTTACTTTATCTCTTAAACTGTCTTTAGTTCAACCCACCAGTTTCCTCACTTCTACTCTTCTGGTTCTCTCTCCCACCCCATTTGGAGGGAGGGACTGAGTGGCTGCATAGGACTTAGGGGTTAAACCATGACATGAAAATTTAAATCATGTAGTCCAGACTGGTGAGGTTTGGGATTACAAAGAACAAAGATTATTGAAGATATTACACTTGTCTTTATCAAGACATTGTCCCACCATGGTCCTCTATTTCTAGCAGAGAAATTATCTGCTCAAAGTGCTGCACATGACATGTAAAAACTTTCTGGCTACTCATAATAATTAAAAATCAGGCAACACATGTCAGCTTCAATTGTTTCCTATGCTTTGGAAACCAGAAATACTGATTTTAAGTGTTTACACTGCTACCAACACTATTCTTTACTAAGAACAGCAATTTAGGGATACTCTCTTACCAGTCTTTCCTAGTTTAGTACAAATGTGTTCATTTTAATTACTGATACAGAAATATCTGCAGTGTCATGCAGTTCCAAAGCTCTTTAGTCCTTTTGGATGAATATTTATGGGGTCCAAGTACTGCTTCTAACAATCTCAAATTACATAGATCCCACGGAAAAGAAAGAGAAATTGTACAGCATTTTATAAGCTCACACTCTCCCAATTTTTCATCTAATTACCTAATTATTCTCTCATTGATATAAGCTTTTCACAAAGAGTACTGAACGGGGCTACAGAAAGGTGATACCAATTAATTACTAACAGTAATTGTCATTTCATAATCACATTAAGTTTTAATTTGCTGCTGCCAGCTTGTTAAACTGCCAATTACACATTTCTTTCTTTTATGCATTAAGAAAAATAGTAATCATGGACTTACTGCTTTTATAATTCCTAATTTTGCAGCAGCTTGAGGTATGTCTTCAGTACTCTGCAGCCATGCTGAGCTCTTTGAAGAGTCCAGTGAATGGGAAATTAACATTCTGAAGCAGCCTCATTTGGTTCATTAGAACCAAATAAAATGCTCATTTGGAACACTTTAATCTCCACCATCGAGCAATATTCACTGAAAGGAGACACTAAATGACACCACAGCTTGAGTGCGCACCAGTAATCATCATGATGTGATTTTTTGCTGTGTCTCTTCCCTCTGTGGAAAGGGAGAGGAGACAGACAGCTTTGTATTCTCCCTATTTGGCTGTGACTAGAAGGTTCCAGCGCAGGCACCGAGCTGGGGATGGCAGTGCCTGCAGAGGGGTGTGCAGACAATGTACAAGCTTCAAACCGCAGCTTCATCCTGAAAAACTCCAGGTAGAAGCCCTTGTCCTGAACATTTCACCTGCAATGGACAGCACCACAAGCAAGCACTACAAATTGGATGTCAGTCCAATTTCCTGTACCATAACTCTAGGATTAGTCATAGTTCTTCGTGGCTGAAGTCCTCAAAAAAAAGTCATACAATTCAACGAGAAAGAATTGGAACTCTCTCATATAAACTAGAACAGACTTCTAGTACTGAATATCAGGACTCTCTTTATTTCCACTGTTCCTTAATATGATTGCAAAGATTACATACCAACACATATGAACATTTTCAGATTTTGGTTTACTAACCCCATATCTCAGCAATTTCCAGGTCAGATGGATCTGGCTTTTCTAAATGAAAGGCAAGGTATGGGAAGGGAGGGGAAAAGATAAATATTTCCCTTCAGTCTTTCTAGACCCCAGCAGCCTGGCAGAAACTTGATTTCAATACAATACTGCAAAAAGTAAAAGCCACAGGCAAAACCCTTGAAAAAGACTATAAGATCAGTTAAGGTTTAGTGAAGGCAGGAGAAGAGCTCAAAGGAAAATTTTGTTATGAAGAAAAATGAGTAAGATTTTATTGCATAAAAAAGACATTGCGGAAAGAAACCCACTAAGATACTTAGCAATTGTGACATAGCTGCAAATCTCTCTGATCTCTTTATTTTACTTCTTTCTTTTTCACAATGCAGTGAAGAAGAAAATGACAACCTGAAGCTCAGCAAATTGCTCCATGTGTCTCACCTTATATTCAATGATTCTTTTATTTTCTCTCTTATTCTGCTGAGGTTTTGTAAATTCCATTATTTTTGTACACAGTCCAAAATAACAAGTTGTATCACAACTAGCCAAAAGAAACACATCTCTGCATATTTCACTTTCTTTTTTATTTTCCTCCTTTATTTTCGGTTTGGTTTTGTTTGGTTTTTTTTTGTTGTTGTTGTTGTTTTGGGGTTTTGTTTTGGTTGTTTTTTTTTTCTTGCATTTTCATCCTTTTCTATTTTCAACTATTTCATGCAGGTAAAGCCAAAATAACAGACTATTTAGGTTCAATATCTAAAAAGAATTTTGGCAGTGGTATTTACTGACTTGTGAAATATTGCCCCATGAAACTGTCAGAGCCTTCACTTTAAACCATTCTTACAGCACTCTAGGGAACGAGGCAGCACCAGCCTCCAGAAGGCAAGTTCACAATATACTCAGTCTTTCCTGCTCACAGTCCAGATAAAAACACTGTCAGATCTTGCCCTGCTTTAGAATTTTGGTAAATTCAGTTCTTCCTCATTTTGGAATTACAGAACTAACCACACAAAAAAAACTTAGAATATTTTTACCAGAATTTCTCTAGGTGTGTGCAAATTTCAGGGGTTTAGTTCTGATTTGAGTAGAAAGAAATATTCAGATCTGTTCTATTTAGTGTAAGAATATTCGCTCATTCTCAATAAAAATTTTCCCTACATTTAAAATTACAGAAATTATTACAGAATTACAGTAATTTCCAAAGTATGCTTTATCTCTGTGACTAAAGTTACTGGTGACTACTGACTGATATCACCGTGTCTAAACATTGTGGACCATACATTTTACACAAAATAAAGCAATATTTCATTGAAACACACTGAAAAACAAGATGGAACCTTTAAGAAGTATATCACAAATTCTACTTTTTAAAAATAAGTTTATGTTTAAAAAAAACAAGATAAAAAAAAAACCTTTTACAATTACTGCTTTCTGTACACACTTCAGTTTCAAAAACCTTCAGGAGGCATATTCAGTATAGCCCATTCCATTTGGAAAGTTTATGCTTATATTCAAGACTTTTAAACTGTATCATTATTATTGCTATTAGTTGTTAGTATCATAAAGATAATATTTAGATCACCAAGAAGTGGAACTTTATGAAGACACAGCAATGTATTCACGAGGTGCTACAGCATTCTACCTGTTTCCTTGGACTCATCATGGAAAATGGTGATAACGGACCCTGTCCTGATAATTTGCACCACCAAAAGTTTTCTGCCTCTGTGGCAAAATATATAGCTGATTATTTCTTCAACAATCCTTCTCAACAATTTTCCTGGGATTTTCACTAAGAATAATTTTCCAACAGTGAATAATTTTAACAGTGACACCTACAAAGATAAATAAAACAGTAAAATATTAGGGGGTTCTTACCTGCAGTCAGCGCTGCAGTGAAGATGCTCTCTCCCTTTGATCTTAAGCAAGTTGTCTGGACCAAGTCTAGTTCTGATATTCAACATCTAAGAGGGGACTATAAAAAAACAAAAAAGATGCTTGGAAATATATTCTAGCATTTAGAACCAATTTGGACCCTGTGTTGACACAAGCACTTTGGCATCAGAGCTGTAGCTACTAAAACTGCACACACATATCTACTACAGTAGATGCAAATTTAGGAGAGTGCAGATGCAAAATTAAACACTTCCAGTGTAGCTAACAGGGTCACAACTTGGTCTGTTCAGGTATTTTTAGGTTATGTGGCCCACTAACATTATTTTTTAAAAAATTTCACCAAGTGGCAATAAAAATATATTGGATAAAAACACACCAGGTATTCAAGCCAGTCATAAATTCAATAAATGTACAATATGCTTTGTCCAGTGCCAAACTTGAATGAAATAAGCAATGAGGTGTGTTTTATTACTGTTGATATTTGTGTCTTGAGACTCTCTAGTCCAATTTTACAAAACAAAATATTTAGGCTTTAATTTTGCTGTGGCCTCTGTTTGATTAGAATACATTATAGAAACTCTGTTTCTTCTAAGCATCTAGCACCCAGTGCTTTTGTAATTTTCCTTTAGTGAAAGAACAATTTCTTGGCTTCATCTGTTTGAAGATCTGTTATTATTTTAATCATTAGCATTTTATCCTCTCATGCCAGGCCATACAGATATTTGTGTTTTAATACCACTTCTGTTGACAACAATAGGAGTTGCATTTTTTTCAATGAAAGTAGATCATACACTATAACATGCAGAAGTAAAATTTAGGCAGCCAATCAGTCTATTTGTAAGCCCATTCAAAATAAGAATAATGGTGGGCAGAGGGATTCTACGCTATCTCCTTGTAGATGTGATAATAAACCTTCATAGCTCAAGGGGTCAGTTAACCACTTTTTGCTAATGATCTCAGCATAGGGATTTAATCCAGAGAGTAATGATGTTAATTAGAAAAGTTCTGATTTTCAGCAGCAACTTTCTGTTTGTTGATTTCACTCAGACTCAAGTAAAAATTAAACTAACTTTACTAATAAAACTTTCCAGTAATTTTTAACATATTGTTATTTCATATTTTCCAGAAGAAAAACAAGTTTAGCTTTATCATTGGCTGCATTTTTCCATTTCTTTTCAATCTGCATATTCCTTTCTGTGTTCCTCCTTCTACCACCAGGCCTCAGTCCCATTATCTCTCTTTTTCCCTGCATTTTATTTTTTTTTTTTTTCATCACTGGAATAATGAAAGGACTCTGTGAAAAAAATCAAATCCAAACCCCTTATTATATTATCACTAAATTCTATGTTTGGCAGTGTATAGTAAGCCATCTATATTATAACATATGGACTCATGATAAATCAAGATTTCTTATAAAACTTGGCCTAACAAGCTTCCTAACATTTGTGGACTTGACTTTGAAATTTTAGGTTAGTTTAACATTATTTTTTTAAAAAATTAGTCAGAAACATAGACGTATATAAAAATAGAGAGAGACAAGTAATTCATCAAAATAAGAGAGTCAAAGTTTTCAATTGCTCTTGAAGCCATAGTTCAGGCTTAGAAAGAAAAACATGTGCCACTTCACAATAAATTTACACCCAAAATGTTACCCCTTTCAAAGACCAGAGCTCAAAATCTCTCATTTAGTGAGCAGGCACATACTCAATATGCCCTGTGAGCTACTTAAACACTCCAAGTACACAATATCCAATTAAGAACGCAAGCATCTGACACACTGAATTTGGATCTCAAGTTTTGGGACCACGCACGAGCATCTATAATGTTGTTGCTCTGCTTTTAATTGTGGTTTCTTTGAGCTATTGCTCTCAAAACATCTAGAAACAAAGAGGAGTTTCCTGTCTGAGTGGTTTGCCCTACATCCTTAGGTGTCTATGCTTAGTTCTTTAAGAAAATTTTTGTAAGGACTGCTCACCTGCCTTCTGAATCTGAAAAACAACATTTTGGATTCTGTTCCCTGTATATAATTTCCTTCAAAGGCAGAGCTTTTGTCCAGAGAGCTGCTCTGGATGATCCTTTCATTGCTGACACAAAGGCATTTCAGGTTTCTCAGCCAGCACTCTGAATGGTCACTTAGAAAGAGGCCTTTGCTTTGCTACAATACAAGTCATCCTATGCTCAGATCAAAGGAGGCTCTCAAAAGCCAGTTCCTCTTTAACAGACAATAGCTGAAATAAGGTCACTGACTTAGAAACATAAGGTGTTTCTTGTTACATCCAAGAACCTGAATGATGCCTTCCCTGCCAGTCAGTGGCATCATTAAATCTCTTGACAGTTTTAATGATTAGTCCAAGAGTTTCTTACCTCCTTTGCAAGCAAAATGCCAGAGGAGACAATTTCAGCCATTAGGACAGTTACACTGCATACAGTTTTCCCCAGTGATGCAGTCACAGTCCCGAGTCTCCATACATTTTCATTGCAAAAGGTATCTCATAACCCAGCAATAGTGATGCCATGGTAATCTCTACATGAGGTCTTTTAAGTTCCATTATAATATTTCATTATTATCTCAAACTTAGTGTTAGATCCCCAACTACAGGAATAGATACACCAGCTTACAAAGGCACAGCAAGAGAGAAATGAGATCAAAACATCTTACTAGATAAAATAAACCTTTGGAAGTGTTATATTTCTATGAGTTCTTAGAAGATTTTCTGAATGGTTTCCAAATGATGTAGGATGGAAGTGTAATTTCCCTAGGGAGAATCACTGAAACAGTGTGATACAACATTCCTTTAGCAATACAGTAATCATAATTCCAAGGACTAAAGTTGTACCAGGTAATAAAATCTATAAAATCTGGCATCCAGTAGATTCTCATGATTCCTGCTCATCATACAACTCATACAGAACGATTAGCGATGCTGACAGAGCACAAGAGGATGTGAGCTCAGTAGTGTAAACAATATCAGTAGAAGACAAAAGTGGATAAATCCTAGCTCTTTCCATAAAGTCTAGCCAGCAGGGAATGAATCAATTTTAAAAGGAATTCAAATTTTCTAAACTAATTATTATGCCACAGCATATCCCATTTAACACTGCTGAAGAACAGCTCCCTCAAAGGCAGCTGCTGTTCACACCATGATTCCAGGCAGTGAGCAAAGACAGGTCAGGCTACAAACTGCAGTTAATTCCACCCTGATTACCAAGGGACACACAGCATGCTTCAAGTGAAGATTTCAAAGAGCTGCAACATTTTAGTTAAGAAGAGCCCTTGGTTATTAAAGTCTTAACAAGAAAAATCAACACAGAACACTGTAAAATATTCTCATTTCTTTTCCAGCAGTCGATTTTCTTTGAACCACAAATAAGTTAAGACTAAACAGATGAAACAGGTCATAAGTCAGTCTGTTCATTCCACACCACACCATCAACAAATAGATACTATACATGCATCAACATGCCTTTTTTTTGGTGTACACAGATGGCTTTTGAAAAATCCAGAGAATCAGATAAAATATAGGCGACAAGCAACCCATCTTTTTCTCACATCACAGGACTAAAGAGCATGCATATGGAGACCAGCTTTTTTCTTCGTGCTATTTTGTGTTTGTTGCAGACTGTCACCCAGACCAGAGATAACTGTATATGTAAAACATTCACTGGTAGAAAAAAAAAAATCATCAATTTCCATCCTTCAAATTTTGCATTAATTTCTTAACCTCCTCATCCTTGAAGTTTGGCTCAGCAAAAGCATCCAACAGAAAATAAGGATTTTATGGCGATATCTCAAAACACTTGTCACAGCTAAGCAGTTGAAAATAAGACCTCAGGCTGGTGATTCCTAGATTTCCTGGGTTAGGCATTGTGCTGGAACATGCCACTTTCAGGCCTCCATGGCAGGACTGGGGCATGGCTCTCCCAGGGCCCTGAGCGAGCACATCTCGTGGGCTTGGGAGCTGAGTCTGAGCTCTGACAGGAACAAATGGGAGCATTTTCCCCTTTTGGTGCTCAGTCTCTTTCCTGAAAGATGCCTATTTCACGCTAATGTCTGACTTCAAATGGATGAATTTAATATTGTACAAAGAGGGAAAAAAAAACCATTGGCATTTAAGTCTCAGTGATTCCTAAGAGCAGGGAAAAAAAGGGATGCTAAAAAAGACAGAACACAATGACACACATAAAAAACATTTTCAATCCAAAATGAAGTGGAGAAAGAAGGTGTCTTACATCTGTGCTTAGGGAAGGTGGGGGTTATGAAGAGTATCTGGAACCAAGGAACATTTAATGGTGCCTGGGAGCCACATATGTTCTGCTTTATCTGTCACTACACAGGAAACAAAATGAATTGCAACAATTTTACAAATATATACCTAACAATATTAGGTTGTAACCTGACACTCTTAGGTTACAAAAAGCATTTTTATTTTAAACTCTCATGAAGCCAGAAAATTGACATGTAAAGATATATCTTACCATTCCCCTGATAAAATTGGGTCACTTATCTAGAGCTAAAAGCCTCTATTTTTTTTTTGTTTTGTTTTGTTTTTCTTATTTATTCAGTTGTTTTCATTTTATGATGGTTTCTGCTTATGGGAATAACAAAGAAAAAGAATTGCCTTTTCTTAAACCTATTCAGCAGAATCTAACCTTTCAACCTTTGTTTTTGTACTGTATTTCTTATTCCTCCACTGATACTACAAGCACTTTTCATTTTTCAAACAATAGTTGGTTAACCAAAATTAGAAAGCATCACACATTCACTGAAATATATACACAAAACTAAAATTCAGATGCAGTTTTGTTGTTTTACTAATACACAGCAAGAAAACTGGCATAAGATTTTCAGTCCTAATGATTCATTTTTAAAACACTGAACACAATCCAGCACTCAGACTTTTGTCTGATGCTATCGAATTCCAGTTCAATAACCTTTCTCCATTTGCATATTTCCTACATATGCATGAAGTTAAATATCAACAGGAAGCAATACTGCTGCTTGTTTCAATTTTACTTTATCTGAAGCTTACTACTGTTTTTCCACTTTTGAGAAACAAGTTGTCTTCTATTGGAATAAAAAGTACATGCTCTTTACCAAAGAAGAAATCTGAAATCTCTGCCAAAATTGAATGAATGAAGCTATATTGCAAATTATTTTCCTTAGTAAGTTTTCTCTACTGGGGTAATGTGATAAATATATATAACATATTGCTGTAAGAAAAAAAATAGTACTCATATTCAGACAACTTTCTCCAGTGCTAAAGTATCCTGTATGAATCTTGCACATACTTCCCCTAAGCAATTTGTGTTAGAAGCCAGGCTACAATAAAGACACATCTTTTCTTGACTGAAAGTGAGCATTGTGTAAACACAAATTCAATCAGCATATTTGGGTTTGTTGCTGAGACAATTGTGAATAACTTGTGTTACGCACTGCATCACAGCACATAAAATCCATATAACTGTCATTCAGAATTCCTCACATAAACACGGATTTACTGTGGCCCTGTAGATAAAATCTCCCAAGAAGTGCTGTAGCTTTTCAGGCCAGAAGACTCTTCGCCTCTCATAAACCACTAAATTTTATCAACTAAATCCTTAAAAAAAAGCTATGTCCTCCAGCAGAGCTATGTGAAGATCTTGTCTATATTTTAAGGCCTCAGGGAGACGAATTTAGCACATTCATAAAGAAGTTTTTCTAGCAGTTAATGAACTTTTTTAGTAAAAGTTTTAGTCTAATTACTGTCTGCAGTATAGCTCTCTCTGTTAGATTGCAGAGCTCTCTTATTCTAAGATCGTACATTTATAAGGCAGACAAGCCACCCAAAAAGTATTCATTTTGTTTCTTTTTGTCACACTAACAACACTGTATTTATGCTGGTTATTCCGCTGTAGATACGTTACAAATTGGATTTTTGCCTTCTTTGAGTTACACTGCATAGTTCTGAATCATGTTCTTCACTGCTTTCCAAAGCAGAGCTTCTCATTCTAGTAGTCTGTCCTGCATTCTTGAGTCCACAATTTACTGTCTGCTATTCTGGTGTATTAAATTCTGAGCTCAAGGGGACTCTGTTTATCAGGACATTCAGAAAACTGTAGAACTGCCTTGTGTCTAGAATTTAGTATGTCACAATATATTTTTGTCATGGATAACTTTCTGAAGCTTTCTGACTTGTACTTTTATTTTAGGACCTTCAGAGCTAAGAATGAATTAGCTAATCAGCAATGAATTTTGCTGTTATCCAGTATTATGTTCTAGAATTTTTGTCTAATATTTCTGTATACTGAGAGGTATTGAAATAGAACTTACAGCAAAAAAAAAATAGGCTTTCTCTTTGGAGAAATGTCTTTTGGTTTTACTTAGCAAAATTGGAATTCAGAAATAGAGAGGAATTTTGAAATAATTCAAAATGTACAATAAAAAAATTGTAATTATGACAGTAATAAGTAATAATCCTTCATTAATCAGAGGCATATCTGAGTAATTGGCTTGGTTTCACTTTTCCCTAATTTGTTTGATAAAGATTTCACTTTCTATTGAACTTTTGACATACCCTGGAGCAGAATATCACAACAAATATCACATCTGAGGAGCTTGCCTAGAGACTGCACTTAGAGACTTTGCATTCTCCATCTCCTGGAGTTTAGAGATTTTGCTTCTTCTCCTCTAGCTGTCCCTGGGATATCTCTCAGTAAGATTTCCAGTGGTAGAGAACAGACTGTTTTACAGTGATTGTCTTTCTCCTTGAACATGGGATAGGGACCATCAAGCTCTTTCCCTAGCTTGTTCTTTGCTTTTCATGGTCTTTTGTCTCCCTCTCCCTTTCTCTCTCATACTCCATGTTAGCCCATAGAATTAGGAGATCTGCAAAACACTGAGTGTTTCACTGATACACTCTGGACTAGTTACTGAGCAAAGAACAGCATAGTGGACTCCTGCAGCAGTTCCTCCAACAGCTGTTTCTGCATCCTGTTTGTCTGCAGAAACATGACAAACCCCAATAATTAAATGGATAATTGTCTTATGGGGAAAGGCAAATAAAAAATGTCAGGGAAAAACCTGCATGGGGATTAATTACTTCCAGTCATACAAGTCTCTCATCAAATCAGATTGTCCAACTATGCACTGGACGTTTCTAAATAGTAAAATGTTTGTACAAGTTGCTAAAAAAGGTTTTTCTCCTGACAGCCTTGAGTGGGATGGAAATGTGAGATAGATGTCTGAGCAAGCAATTAGCATCCTTATTGCTTCTGTCTTCCTCAATAACCTTAGCATCATTAAAGGGCAATAACAAAGCAGATGAGTGTTATCCTTTGAAGAGGCTTAAAATACAGGAAGAATAAAAGAGTGGTAGAGTGACTACTTTAGTTTGCTTTGCACAGAAATTTGTTTACACTGAATAATTCACATTTGGTGCAGTCACAACCTTTTCATCTCTCTGAAAGCCTGCACAGCCTGCAAACAAGCCCATTACATTAGAAATTCTTGACGCCTTGAAACTGAGAGGAAATCAATGCACTTGGGCAACTCATTGCATTACAAGATAAAAGTCATATATTTTATAAGCTCATTATTGGCACAAGACCCATTAAAACATTTAGTAAACTTATCATGAGTGCAGAATTTGCAGCTGACATTATTTCAAGTAACAGGCTATTTTTTATGCAAGGCCTAATTTCTCTTGACAAATTTGTCCTATTGCTACCTAGCAGTGAAGGATTTAGGGGAGTGAGCTTCACCATGAAGGTCCTTATGTATAAAAAGTGCCACAGTCAGTTTCTCTTATTTCTTAGGGCTTTTAATGGCTTTCCTGCTGTATCAGAATGCAATTCAGAAATGCTTCCACAGGACAAATTCTTCTGGGCAGTCCTCAAGTTTGCCAAGTGGACCTCTCAAGAATGACAACTTCCCATCCTATTCCCAAGTTTTTACTATGCTCCCACCCTTATGAATATTAAAAAATGCTCCTCTTTTAGTCCTATTCTCTGAAGTTTACTTAAAGCAATCTATGCCATGCCTAACTGAAATTCAGAGGTTTAGCAATTAACTGCTTGTTCATTCTAATTTTGATCTAGGTAGATTTGGACTGTGGTCTGGACAAGAATCATTCTCTGCAGTGCACATCATCACAGCGCAGTATTAGCTGGGACAATCCTGTGGGGAATGTTGAGCCATGTCCAGTATGAGGAGCAGAGCTAAGCATGAAAAGACAAAGTTCATCTGGACTGCAACATCATCTGTGAATGGAGAAAATTATGGGATTCTCAGTGATTGTCAAAACCCTTTAAAATGCCATATATCATAACTTGCTCCATTGGCAAGTGGCATAAATAGCTCAGGCAGCTTAAGGGGCTCAGTGACAAACTGTAGTCCCTTGAGTCTATATTTGATGAACTGAAGAGTTCAGGGAGATGGGAGGGTAAAGTGACAAGGTTTCAAGGAAATCACAGAATTTCATCTTCAGGCTAAGATGCACACTCCTAAGGAGGCTGAAAATCTCTTGGCAGAAAGCAATCAGGCTAGAAAGAGGGCAAACCTGACAGAAATGCCCAGTGAAGGTGTCCTCTCACATTAACTACAGCCCCCCAAAGGCTGAGATCCCTCAGAGTGCTCTGTTGGAGTCTGTGTCCCTTGGAGACACTGCACTCAAGGAAAACAGACAAATAGCACGTTTGTGATGGCAGAAACAAACATGAGGCACTGCCCCTGCCAAATTCTACACAGCAGTCTGGGGGTAGATTCAGCTTTTAAGGAATATGGGAATCTATATAAAAGAGAGAAGGGCACATCCTGTTCTAGACTCAGAATGAAAGCTGTTAGGAAGGCTCTAAAGACCAAGAGACATTCAGATTGAAGATGAGTACTCAGTGTTTATTTTTCTCAGAAGTGAGAATGGAAGAGACCTTCTGTGCTTTCCTAATCAAGCTGGGTAAGCTACAGCAAGTTGCCCAAGACTGCATCCACTTTGAATATTTGACTGCATTGAGTTTTGAATATTTCCAAGGATGGAGACTTCACAGCTTCCCTGGGAAACATGTTCCAATGTTCAGCTACAGCAGAAAAGTGTCACATTTTACTGTCTCAAGGTTTGTGCTCATTGCTTCTTGTCACTAGGCACTAAGAAGAGTCTGGATACATCCTTTTAACATCCTCCCTTCAGATATTTATACATTCTGATAAGAAGCTCCTTGAGTCTTCCCTTCTCCAGGCTAAACGTTCCTAGTTCCCCCTCCTCACATAGAATGCCCTTGGTCATTCTTGTGGCCCTGCATGGATAGCCCCAGGATGGCCATTTTCTGGCTGGTTGGATAATTCAGCTCATCACACCAGTGTCATCTTTACCTTTCCTGAAGCACTGACAATTATAAGCTGATGCTCCTACTAGTAGCAATTTCTTGGATGTTTAGCTCATGAACTTGAGATTTAACTCCTCCTCATGCTGATGGTTAGAAAGAAATTTTATCACTGGTCTGAGTGACCAGAAGATATTTATGGGGATATCTGTTGAACCAAGTATTTATATTGAAAATATCACATACACAGACAGGACTCAGAGAATTGTTCTCTTTCCTTTTAAAGAGAAGTTCAGGTTACATGGTAACACTGAATTTTAATCCTTGTTACTCTGTGGAAACCTGACAGTCAAATTATTCTATTTTCACAAAAGTAGGAGGTATTACTGTAATTCCTTTAAACTGTTTTTCTTCTGTAGCTAATGATAATTTTAAAGTAAAATTTATATAAATTTAAATAAAATTTATGCTAACAGCAGTTAATATCAAAGAAGAGAGCAAGACCATGAGCACTGCTGCAGGCAGTAAATCACATTTAAAGCTAAGTAATTGAAAGCAGGGCTAAGTGACCCCCCATGTAAAACATCAGCAACTGTCAGAACTCTGTTTATTCTAACTTTTTCTTCTCTGATGTTTCTAGCTGAGTTCCTATATTGGCTTGCCTATACTTAAAATTATTAAAATGGAAATGAATAACAATTGTTAATAATAATTGTTAGTATAAGCCAAGAGCTATCACAAGCCCAGATTCACACCAGGAATTATTCCATAATGTCTGTGTGGTGAGCTGAAGCTTGGAGACAAGACATGGCTAGGAAATTTAAACAAACAATTCTTAAAACACTCTCTCCAGTGTTTTCATTTCCTGGAATCTTGCTGAGGAAGATTTTGTTAAATAAGAAAAATGAACACTGCCAATTTACCTGCGAAGAAAGTAAAATAAAATAAACCCAAGAACCATTGCATATGTATTGACCACATATTTTATATATACTGCTGTAACACAGAGCTGCAACAGGATGCAAAGCTATGTCCAGTTTTCAGCAAATGACTCATTCCTGCACTACTGGAAAAGAGGAGTTAACTAAAATTACAAAAAAAAAAAAAAAGCTTAGCATCTCAGAAGCTTAATTATTAAGATACCCCAGAAACTGGTAGGTAGAGGAAAAAAATCTCAAGTGGAAGCATGGCTTGGAACTTAATATTTAGAGGCTGAACTGTAAGAAACTGAATGGTTAATATCAGTTTTGTGGGTTTTTTACATTTTCACCTTTCTGGTTAGAACCTGCCAAGGTAAAAAAAAATCACAAAACCAAAAGCTCAGTTTTAGAAATGTTCCTTTTCAGTTGCATAACTGCTTGTCTTATCTTGTCAGTTTTCTTGTCAGATTCAATCTCTTGGCACTAACGAGTCCCCATCTGAAAGCTGCAATGAAAAAAGCATCAAGTAACTGAGATGTGGATAGGAAATGGAGAATAGTATAAACTTGGACAGCAATTCCACAAAATCTATCTAGTGTTTCTTAGAAATATCTGAAGGACCAAAGAAAGACAAATTTACTTGGGAAAAAACCCAAAAAGACAACTAGAACAATACAAAGGACTGGTCTAACGCATCTGGGCAGTAAAAAGGCAGTAAAATCTTTGCCATCTGGTAATGAAGAAGACAACAAAGGATAGTGGAAATCAAGAGGAACAGCTTAGTTTTGAGACAGATAATCTCAAAAACTGACCAACAAAATAAAAACAAACAACCCCCCCAAATATCAAAGGAAATAAGGAAACCATTCTATAATAAGGAAACTGTTCCATAGCACCTGCATGAATCAGTATTTGGTGCCAGTTTGTCTGGCACACCCTTCAATAAGATTAATCACTAAGGTTCAGTATTAAGTTAAATCTGGTAAATTCAGCCATTTTGGGAACTTTTCTAGACTGACTAAAATCCTGAACATTTTGTCTAGGTTTGCACCACATACATTGTAAGACCTGGAATCAATTCTTCAAGAGTCTGCCTGCTGCAATTGTTCTAAAGCAGGGTTTAACAAAGGGGGGGAGCAGGGAAAGTACGTGTTCCTAAGGATAGCTAAATCCCTGAAAATTATGTAAAAGGATGAGATGTGTGAGAGAGGGAGGGAAGCATGCAATTAGCTGTTCTCTGAACGACCCTAAGCAGAACGATTGGAGCAAGAAGACCATCGAGCAGCACTTTATAGTTACCCTCAGCAGGCACAGGGCTGTGTTGTGCTACATTCCACTTACAGCTTGGCCCTCAGGACAGTGTCATGCTGTGCATGTCCCTGTGCCACAGAAAAACTCATCCAGCTAATGGTAACAGGGGCCTGCAGGCAGACCCAGCTCAGCAGCAGCCAGTGCACCACCTGCCTGTCCCTGCCTTTATCTGAAAAGTGCAGCAACAAGTTCTCATGAGAACTTTCTGTTTGACAGTAAAAGTGATGAATGGAGTTGTTTTCTTTTGAGGAAATCCGGCAAGAGCTCAAAGGCCAAAATGCTGTGTGCTCTTGCCATGGATGGGATCTGCACAGTGTGCCACGTTCTGATCACAGCTCTGTTGATGCTGTGCAGCTCAGCATCCCCAGCATCTAAGGGGATGTAAAATGATCTGTACCATCCTCTCTTTCCATGTTAGTGTAAATGAAAAGTGTTTTAAGAGGTATTTGGCAGAGTCTGAGTCCTTTTCCTACTGGGATCACACTGAAAACCAGCACCTCCCGGAGAAAAACCATAAGAATACATCAGTGAGAAGGTGATAGGTCAGCAGGGAAACAGGTTTGTCTAAGGAGTCAATGTAATATTTATTATAATGCCACATTACATTTTAATTAAAATTATCTGCCTTCTGGATAACTAAAATCACTTCAGGGAGGTGACAAGATGTCAACATTTCTGAGTTCCACATGGAAGCACTCATGTTTTTGCCAAACCTAAACCTCAAGTCTTGCTTTGCTTAAAAAAAACTTTATGAGAAACTTTTTACTAAAGTATCATTCACTGGAAGATTGATATTATCTCCATCAGGAAAACCACAATGCATACTCTCAAGAGAGAAGGAAGGAGGCAGCCAGCCTTTGTCTCTGCTGCTTGTGAACGACCAGCCCACTGTACTAGACTCCAGTGAGGATGGCACGTTAGGAATTAAAAAATACCATGTTTTACAACTGGCTTACAGGGCCATGTTCCATGCTTCTTTCTCAGTGGCTCTGTAACTTCCTGCCTGTGCCTTTTCTGCCCCAGGCCATATTATCCATTTTTCTTTTTTTGCAAAGTGATGATGTAAGACTCAGTCTTTTGATACTTGGAAACATTCTGTACATGCCTGCAGCAGCAAACCTGAATGTGTCTGCCAGAATATGCAAGGCAGAAATGCATCTGTTCCCCAGTTATGAAGTGGCTTCTTTCTGAAGGTATTCCCAGTACCAGCTCATTTCTGTGTCGGGTTTCACATTCCAAAACCTGAAGCACTTTTCTTCCCACCAGATATATTTTAAATAATTTTCAATTTCAACTGGCGTCACTTTGGCATGATGAATACTTTTTTCTGCTCAGAGTCATTAATTTCATTTTAAATGTTTTTCAGCCTGTCCACTTTTCCTTTTATACCAACACATTTTTTCATCAAAAGGCCCCATTAAATATTTAAGTGTCCTAATGATGCAAATGCAAGTCTAGGAAGATGTAGGCAATGCATTTGCTCAGAGCTGTACCAGAGCAGCATTTTAACTACATGGTTCAGATGAAATTTGCAGCCTTCCACTCAACAGTGCGCAGCTTTCAGAACAGAAGTCTGGGTCTACATCAGTTTTCTAAGTGGGAACATTACCAAACTTGGCCAGCATTTGGATACAGCAGTTTCTATTTCAGTATTGAATTCAGCAAAACTCTGGAAACACTAACTCATGAGCTTTGAGAAGTGCACATCAGGCCAACAGCCCAGTAATTTGTAATTCTGTATTTAGTGAGAGGTGATATGCCCTTAGTGAGTAACTTTATGCCCTTTCAGAAAGTGGAATCATCCACTGGATACAGCATTCCTCTTAACAATATTTACATTACAATATTATAAGGTCACTGTCAGGGTCACCTGTGTCCCTTGGGTTGGAAATGTACACCCAAAACTGCTTCCTCAATGGATTTTCCTTTCTCATTATTTAAACAGTCTATCTCCTGTCTGTGAAATCAGTTCCTTGACTACCTCACCAAAAAAAAAAATAGTAATTCACACACTTGCCCCAAAAAGCTTCTAAATATTCCCAGTCATTTAAAAGAATTACCAAATCACTCATCTATCAACAGTGTTGCTTCCTTGCCCAGCAATAATTTCCACAATATCTGTTGCTGTGCACACTAAATCGTGCTTCTGAGCTGGTGCACCCCTCAGATGTCACCAGTGTAATCTGGGAGGCTCTTCCCATAATTTTCAAAGTCCCAGATAAAGATATAGACCTTGATATTAAACTCTTGTTCTTCATTTCTTGATCTTAGCTTTGACTGTGATGCCCTTTGAGGCTGCTCCCAGTTATTCTACAAAATACCCAGTGGCAACGAAATCTCTCTATATTTGTGTGTAAGTATACACAAAACCACATATACACACCTATATATAAACACACTATGTGAATATTTAAAAGCCTATTTTCATATATATAAAAGCAAACCTCTGTACACCAACACCTAGCTGCAAAATTTGACGGCAAAAAGCTTTTCAAAGGCTGTTTCAGATCCTTCTCTGTTTAAATGCTCTTTCCCACACTGACAGGTGGTTTCAAATTAACATCTGCAGGCCTTGCATTACTACTGGTTACACTTGCAAAGTGTTTCATTTCCTCAGGATTAGATTAAACACTTGGTCCAGAGACAGTGCAAGCAAATTCTGCATCCTGTTGAAAGAATTCTGCTGTTGCCTTGATGCATCATGAATTTTTTGTTGCTCTGTACTTGTTTACTCAACTCCCCAGTGTAAAACTAACCAATCTATCTAGACTCCTTGTCTGCTCCTTCCACCTTTTCACGTGAAATGGGTTTTTACTTCTGCTATAAACTGCAACCACTTCCCAGTTCAGGCACCTGTTGTATGATTTCTTGATCACAGCATGCTTTTATTTGCAGGGGCCTCAAATTCTACAGTTTATCTAGTTTTGTATTAATTGACTGATTAATGGGTGAGTATTCAGTTTTTCCCAAAGGTTAGCTGTTGCTCAGAGGTGGCACTGATGCCTTCTTTTGGGTCATAATGCTGGTCCTTTGCAGATTTTTAACCACAATGAGCTTTTGTTTGTTTCTCCCTGCTAGATTCTGAGCAAAGTGGCTATGATATAGTGCAATGTTATATTCTCTGTCCTTTACTGTCTCTCACTGAACAGAAACAAGCTGGAAACAATTTTTCTGTGTGTTTGAATTACAGGATTCCAGAAAAAATAAGCTGTGCTACTTTTAAAATAATTATTAGTATTAATAGTAGTAGCATCCTACTTAGTCAGTAGTTTTGTCATATAATGGTATATTTCTTTTAGCAGCTTCTCCCTTCCTCTTTATCCTGTCCTCTTATATTGCTCCTGCAGTAAAAAGAAAAAAAAAAAAAAATCAAACCAGCTGGGAATGCCCAAGAGAGTCATGGCACCAATCCACCACTATGGGAGAAGAGATTTGCTGTAGGGCAAACAGACCTGTGGCAGGGATGAACCCACTCGCTCCAGTGATGATAACTGAAGTTATTTTCAGCACAGCTGTTTCTCACATTACTTCTTTGCTGTTTTGCCATCGGGGGTAGGCAGCCATTCAGAGACATGGCATCTTCTTTGGGTTGTTATGAAAGCAGCAGGTGCCACCACTGGTTCTCCACTGGGACTGAATGAAGTGTTCAGTAAACAGAATGGTCCTACCTAAGGCAAGTTATATATTATATTGAGAGGTAAGTGCCACTCCTTTCCTGTCTTTCATCAGTTCACACTGTATGAAATAGTAAAACTGCCAACAATTTACATAACACCTTCCATCTAGAAGCATCCCAAAGCCTTTACAGAGATCAGGTTTTCCCTGATCTGTTAAAACTGTTAAAACACAAGCATCTTTAGCATCCAGTAACATTATACAAAATTCCAGGATAGGAAATGGAGCACTAAAAAAATCCCACACTCAGACTAGGCAAATATTTACTGGTTTTGGAGAAATAAACCTTCTGAACAACCCAACAGTCCCATACATGTGTGTGCTTTAAAACTGCTCTTGAGAGATCTACATTTTGGAAACAAAAGCATATTCAAGCTTCATAGCCCTTGCTTACTTAGCCTGCCAGAAAACTATTTCATACTTTGTCTTTTTGATGAACCAGCCACAAAACCACACCAAAATAGACAGCCATTTGCTAAGAATCCATCATTCAGTCAAGGATGATATTCAGATACTTTATGTACGCAAAATAAGAAGACACTCATTGCCCTGAATAAATTACAATACAAGCACAGACATAAAGCAATGCCAGTGGAAACAGAGGAGGAATAGCCAAAATATTTAAATGCAGCAAAAATATAATGGGTACCAAACTATTCCTTAAAATTAGAGGGACTACCACAAAATACAGACATCATAAACATTTACCTGCACTAGGCTCTATTTGATCATTATTCTTGCGGATTGTTTCTATCTTATTAATATTGAAGGGTAGAAATTGAAAGGAGATGAAGATGTAAAGATTATCAATACAAACTACAAGAAGGATTAGCATCGGTGAGAAAAGGGGGGAAAAAGGAGATAAAGACATTTGAGCGAGGAAGAAATAGCCTATGACAGACTGAAGAAATCACCTTAGGACCACAGAGCTAGTAAAAGTAAGGGAAACAGTATTTCATATCCAGGAAGGGATACTTTTTCATGTGTTTGAACTCATCTGTTTATTCTGTTTCTGAGGTTGTGTCTTTAGAAATAGGTATTTGCCACCTGAAAGGCTTTTTTAACAGTCACTTAAATTTTGCTATGACTAAACTGGCTATTGTAGAGATATTAGTGGGCTATGCTATTCCAATTCAGCTAGGTTCACATTCTTGCTCTAAACCTAAAGGATGAAAAATACTGAAGAAAAAACCCCACCTGCAATACATGAAACAGAGTGGTAGGGAATGTCTGCATTGGGAAATTGGAGTGATTCCAAAAGGCACAAAAAACATCCTCCTAATATTTGATAATTATAAAAACTGTTTTTTTTTTTTTTTTCTTAAAAGGCATCAGTAACACGCGGCTGGCTACCAGCAAAACATCTCGCTGGAATAGTCTATGGAAATGGGAGTTTTCTTTAGGGCTGAAGTTTAAAGCTCTGCTGCCATCTGCAGGGTCTGTCCTTCCCGTCACTGCGAGCGTTCTCTGGAACCTTCCCCATCAGAATCACGCTGCAATCAGAATGTCAGACTCCATCACGACTGCTCTTTTGCTTATATGACCCCCACTTAAACCCAAGAAGGCCAAATAAATTCAAGGTTAAACCATAAAGATGTCAAAGATAAATTTGGTCTACACTTAGCAATTTATTGCAATTGCCTTTTTCTAGATTATGTCATTTCTGTAATCTTATTTCTAGCATGGCAAAATATATCATTACCAATTATGAAAATTCCACAAACTGATCAAAAAATTAATTTATTTGAACTTCTGCTCTATAAAGAGCGGTGATTGCTTAACATGGAACAATCCTGCTCTCAGCCAGGTGACCACCTTCAACAAGTATCAGTCCAATGTAGTCTTTAGACCTCCCTCTTGCTATTAGCATACTTCAGAAAGCCCTTCATATCTGACATAAAACTGACCAGTTTCAACTCTTACTGAGCTTTGGTTTTTTTATATCTTCTCCCTGTATGTACAAACCACAGCTCTGAACCTCATATTCCACAGATTTGTTGCTGGAAAGAAAAATAAAGATTTCAAATATAAAGATGAGACTGATTTTCAGACTTGATTCCTCTACATGGCAGTCCTAAGAGCAAAATAAATGAGATAGAGGGAGCACACTCTTGCATTTGCAGAGACTAGGAAAATTTCTTCCTTTCTTTTCACCTGAAAATGCTGGCTCTTGAGGTACCCTTTTACCAAAGGAGACAAATAGATTTAGTGCTGATTCCATCAAAGTTCTGACTTACCTTTGGCATCTAAGAGATTGATTTGTTTCTAATTTGGAGAGTTCAGTTTCAGGTCATTTTCTGATTCCTCCTAATTTTTTTTTTTGGCAGGGTTCTCTGTACTACATTCAGCATGAGATCACTTTGATAACAGTAATAATTAAATATTTAGGATAGCCAGACAAGATTTTTCCTTATGTGAACTAAAGGTAAGATTAAGTAGTCCTCACCTTCAAATTTGTTTTGTTTGGAAACTGCTTTGATTCTAAAATGACTGATTCCATGAACAGCAGCAACAGCAGCTTGTAGCTGATAAATGTCTGTCTTGAGAGCATTTGAGGTTTAAAAGAGCTAGAAACTAGCACTGATATTTTATTTCCAGATTTGTTTTTTTTTTGTTTTTTTTTTTTTGTGATACAATCATTAGACACTGCAGCCTTGAACCTGCTGTCAAAAAAAGAGACTGGAATCATAGTAAACCTCAGAATGTCTCCACTGTACTGGTGACATGGGCTACAGAGCTCCTGAGTGACTGAGTTGAGTCTCAAGGTGTCATTGTTTGGCTCTGAAGCCCTCAACCCTAAGAATGCACAAGTTTACAGAGAAACTGTTACCTGGTACTCTGGTTAAAAGTGAGCATGTGTTCTGACATGTGATCACCACAACCTGCAGTTCCTTCAGGAACTTCCAGCTGTTCTGCTGTGGGTCTTCCAAGCACAGCAGTGACTATTCTTCACAGAGCATCTCCTCCGATCTTGGTGTCCCGTCTTGTTCCTCACTCTTGTTGTTTCCTTCTCGTCCCTCCCTTTAACATCTTATACTCTTTCTAAAATACATTTCCACAGAGGTGCCACCAGCTTGGCTGCTGGCTCAGCTACACACAGATCCCACCAGAACACCATTTTCTCCATCTGGCTGTGCCCAGCGTGGGGCAGCCCCTGACCTCTTCCCACCGGGGCCACCGCTGCAGCCTCTCTCTGCACTGCTACCAAAACCTTGCCACCCACACACAGCATAAAGTGACATTATAAATGACATAAAATTAACTTTAGCTCATGTACTTTTTTGTTCCTGGTCCCTTCTCTCTAGAGACAGGCTAAGGTTATGCAGTGGAGGAACGACGGCAAGAGGGGCATTGCGTGACACTTGCTACAGAAAATGGCAAGCAGATAGTGCTGGAAATAGGGGGAAGAAAAAGTCTCATTATTTGCGCAATTGACATAAACGAGTGGTTTAGGTTGTTCCAAGAATCACCAGCAAAGCGTCAGCAAAAGCAGGCTTCATGTTAAAATGAAAGTACAACAAGGTTCATTGTGGCAAGGCCCACTCTACTAGTCAGTAGGTAGTTAAAGGACACAGAGGAAAATTGGACTGAAATCTTAAAAAAAAAAAAACCCAATCAATCTAAAGCTAAAATCAACCAAAAGTTGTCTATGAGTGTGGGATTCATTTTTTCTCTTTCCGGCTCTGTTTTATGGTGATTTATGTTTCCGGTTTTCTGTTCTCTGTTTCTCTCTGCTCGGCTGTTTTATGTCCTGTGATAGCTCAGGGATGCCACTTGCTCGGTTTCTTGTGCTGTTTAGGTGCTCTGGAAAGGCCCAGAGTGGCCTTGGGCAGCCCGGCGCTTCAAAGGACGAGGAGAGGCTTCTGATCTTGTTTCGGTCTCAGTGTTTATTAATTGTTTATCTAAAAGATTTTCTTTCAGCCTGACCGAGGTCCGCACAGCAAGTCAGCCATGGGCACACTCCCCAGCCTCTGGGCGGTCACTTATCTTTATACCCGAAGTTACGTGTACAATATTTATAATTTTTCCCCAATGCCTACTACTCTTATTAACCAGTGCACTTCTAGTAAAGACCAATCCTAAAGTGCCACCATCACCACAGAAGATGGAGGTTAAGAAGAAGAAGAAGAAGGACAGGACACGCCCCAATTCCTCCATCTTACTTCTTTAGACCCCCCTGTACAGAAATCCTAAACCCAGTGTTTTACACCTTATCTAACTTATCCCTTCACCATTCACCCAGTGAAATCCTCCCATCCTCATACAGGTGTCATCTCCTGTGTAGGATCAAAGTCCAGCCACCAGACACTTCTGGCAGCATTCCAGGACTCCCGAGCCCCCCAAGGGTGGTCTCGGCCACTCTGCACCCTCATCCTGAGGTGCTGAGATCCCACATATGAGGAGTCGGCACGTGGAAAAGTGTAAGGACAGAAATGCTGAAGGATGAAAAGGAACAAGGAGACCCTCCCATTGAGTCACAATGTTCAGGACAGACTCCTCGCTAAACCTCACCCGGAACTTGGCGAGTGGTTTAGGCCGAAAGGTTTTAACAGCAATCTCTCAATAGCTCAATTGAAACAATTTAGGAAAAATTAAAAAATTAAAAAAAAAACATACAAAAACATATAAAAACATACAAAAAGATACAAAAACATACAAAAACATATATATGAAAATGTATAAAAAATAAAAAATGTATAAAAGTATATGTATAAAAAATTATATATAAAAATATACAGAAAAAATGTTTAAAAATAAAAATTAAACAATATATAAATAATATAAAAAAGTATAAAAATTAATAAAAAAATAATATAAAAATATAAAAAATAATAAAAATATAATAAATATATAATAAATAATATAAAAATATATAAAAATATTAAAAGAAATTAAAAAAATATAAAAAATTATAAAATTTATATAAAATTTATATAAAATTGATATCAAATTTATATCAAATTTATATCAAATTTATATCAAATTTATATCAAATTTATATCAAATTGATATTAAATTTATATCAAATTTATATAAAATTGATATCAAATTGATATCAAATTGATATCAAATTTATATAAAATTGATAAAAAATTTATATAAAATTTACATAAAATTAATATAAAATTGATATCAAATTTATATAAAATTTATATAAAATTAATATAAAATTAATATAAATTTTATATCAAATTTATATCAAATTTATATAAAATTGATATCAAATTGATATCAAATTGATATCAAATTGATATCAAATTTATATAAAATTGATATCAAATTGATATTAAATTGATATAAAATTGATATCAAATTTATTTTAAATTTATATCAAATTTATATCAAATTTATATTAAATTGATATCAAATTGATATCAAATTGATATCAAATTGATATTAAATTTATATCAAATTTATATAAAATGGATATCAAATTGATATCAAATTGATATGAAATTGATATCAAATTTATATTAAATTTATATTAAATTTATATCAAATTTATATCAAACTGATATCAAA
The DNA here is from genome assembly GCF_035770615.1 of Melospiza melodia melodia. Lineage (NCBI taxonomy): Eukaryota > Metazoa > Chordata > Aves > Passeriformes > Passerellidae > Melospiza > Melospiza melodia. The sequence goes on along the minus strand of NC_086199.1, from coordinate 69,065,982 downwards.
TTTATATCAAATTGATATCAAATTTACATAAAATTGATATCAAATTGATATCAAATTGATATCAAATTGATATCAAATTTATATCAACTTTATATCAAATTTATATCAGATTTATATAAAATTGATATCAAATTGATATTAAATTGATATCAAATTGATATTAAATTGATATTAAATTGATATAAAATTGATATCAAATTTATATCAAACTGATATTAAATTTATATAAAATTTATATAAAATTGATATCAAATTTATATAAAATTGATATAAAATTGATATCAAATTGATATTAAATTGATATCAAATTTTTATCAAATTGATATCAAATTCATAAAAAAATTATATAAAATTTATATAAAATTGATATCAAATTTATATCAAACTGATATAAAATTTATATAAAATTGATATCAAATTTATATAAAATTGATATCAAATTGATATCAAATTTATATCAAATTGATATCAAATTTATATTAAATTGATATCAAATTTATATTAAATTGATATAAAATTGATATCAAATTGATATCAAATTTATATCAAATTGATATCAAATTTATATCAAATTGATATCAATTTGATATCAAATTGATATTAAATTGATATTAAATTTATATCAAATTTATATAAAATTGATATCAAATTGATATCAAATTGATATTAAATTTATATTAAATTTATATCAAATTTATATCAAACTGATATCAAATTTATATTAAATTGATATCAAATTTATATCAAATTGATATCAAATTTATATAAAATTGATATCAAATTGATATCAAATTTATATAAAATTGATATCAAATTGATATCAAATTAATATCAAATTGATATCAAATTTATATCAGATTTATATAAAATTGATATCAAATTGATATTAAATTGATATTTAATTGATATAAAATTCATATCAAATTTATATCAAACTGATATCAAAATTATATAAAATTTATAAAAAATTGATATAAAATTGATATCAAATTTATATCAAATTGATATCAAATTTATATCAAATTGATATCAAATTGATATCAAATTGATATCAAATTTATATTAAATTGATATTAAATTGATATCAAATTGATATTAAATTGATATCAAATTTATATATATAATTGATATCAAATTGATATCAAATTGATATCAAATTTATATCAAATTTATATAAAATTGATAGCAAATTGATATCAAATTGATATCAAATTTATATAAAATTTATATAAAATTTATATAAAATTTATATAAAATTGATATCAAATTTATATCAAATTTATATCAAATTTATATAAAATTGATATCAAATTGATATATAATTGATATCAAATTTATATAAAATTAATATCAAATTTATATAAAATTGATATCAAATTGATATCAAATTGATATCAAATTGATATCAAATTTATATCAAATTTATATAAAATTGATATCAAATTGATATCAAATTTATATCAAACTGATATCAAATTTATATCAAATTTATATCAAATTTATATCAGATTTATATAAAATTGATATCAAATTTATATCAAATTGATATCAAATTTATATCAAATTGATATTAAATTTATATTAAATTTATATCAAATTTATATCAAATTGATATCAAATTGATATTAAATTGATATCAAATTTATATAAAATTGATATCAAATTGATATCAAATTCATATCAAATTGATATCAAATTTATATCAAATTTATATCAGATTTATATAAAATTGATATCAAATTTATATCAAATTTATATAAAATTTATATAAAATTTATATAAAATTGATATCAAATTGATATTAAATTGATATCAAATTGATATCAAATTGATATCAAATTTATATAAAATTGATATCAAATTGATATCAAATTCATATCAAATTGATATCAAATTTATATCAAATTTATATCAGATTTATATAAAATTGATATCAAATTTATATCAAATTTATATAAAATTTATATCAAATTTATATAAAATTGATATCAAATTGATATTAAATTGATATTAAATTGATATCAAATTGATATCAAATTGATATCAAATTTATATAAAATTGATATCAAATTGATATCAAATTTATATCAAACTGATATCAAATTGATATCAAATTTATATAAAATTTATATAAAATTGATATCAAATTGATATCAAATTCATATCAAATTGATATCAAATTTATATCAAATTTATATCAGATTTATATAAAATTGATATCAAATTTATATCAAATTGATATCAAATTTATATCAAATTTATATCAAATTTATATAAAATTGATATCAAATTTATATAAAATTGATATCAAATTGATATTAAAGTGATATTAAATTTATATCAAATTTATATCAAATTTATATAAAATTGATATAAAATTGATATCAAATTGATATAAAATTTATATAAAATTTATATAAAATTGATATCAAATTGATATCAAATTGATATTAAATTGATATAAAATTTATATAAAATTTATATAAAATTGATATCAAATTGATATCAAATTTATATCAAACTGATATCAAATTTATATCAAATTTATATCAAATTTATATCAGATTTATATAAAATTGATATCAAATTTATATCAAATTGATATCAAATTTATATAAAATTGATATCAAATTTATATAAAATTGATATCAAATTGATATTAAATTTATATTAAATTTATATCAAATTTATATCAAATTGATATCAAATTGATATTAGATTGATATCAAATTTATATAAAATTGATATCAAATTGATATCAAATTCATATCAAATTGATATCAAATTTATATCAAATTTATATCAGATTTATATAAAATTGATATCAAATTTATATCAAATTTATATAAAATTTATATAAAATTTATATAAAATTGATATCAAATTGATATTAAATTGATATTAAATTGATATCAAATTCATATCAAATTGATATCAAATTTATATCAGATTGATATCAAATTTATATCAAATTTATATAAAATTGATATCAAATTGATATCAAATTTATATCAAACTGATATCAAATTGATATCAAATTTATATAAAATTTATATAAAATTGATATCAAATTGATATCAAATTGATATCAAATTGATATCAAATTTATATCAAATTGATATCAAATTTATATCAAATTGATATCAAATTTATATAAAATTGATATCAAATTGATATCAAATTTATATCAAATTTATATAAAATTGATATCAAATTGATATCAAATTCATATCAAATTGATATCAAATTGATATCAAATTTATATCAAATTTATATAAAATTGATATCAAATTGATATCAAATTGATATTAAATTTATATCAAATTTATATCAAACTGATATCAAATTTATATAAAATTTATATAAAATTTATATCAAATTTATATAAAATTGATATCAAATTGATATAAAATTGATATTAAATTTATATCAAATTTATATCAAACTGATATCAAATTGATATCAAATTTATATCAAATTTATATCAGATTTATATAAAATTGATATCAAATTTATATCAAATTGATATCAAATTGATATCAAATTTATATCAAATTGATATCAGATTGATATTAAATTGATATAAAATTTATATCAAATTGATATCAAATTGATATCAAATTTATATAAAATTTATATAAAATTGATATCAAACTTATATCAAATTGATATCAAATTGATATCAAATTGATATTAAATTGATATAAAATTTATATCAAATTGATATCAAATTGATATCAAATTGATATCAAATTGATATCAAATTTATATCAAATTGATATCAAATTTATATAAAATTTATATAAAATTTATATAAAATTGATATCAAATTTATATCAAATTTATATCAAATTGATATAAAATTTATATAAAATTTATATAAAATTGATATCAAATTGATATTAAATTGATATCAAATTGATATCAAATTGATATCAAATTTATATAAAATTGATATCAAATTGATATCAAATTCATATCAAATTGATATCAAATTTATATCAGATTGATATCAAATTTATATCAAATTTATATAAAATTGATATCAAATTGATATCAAATTTATATAAAATTGATATCAAATTGATATTAAAGTGATATTAAATTTATATCAAATTTATATCAAATTTATATAAAATTGATATAAAATTGATATCAAATTGATATAAAATTTATATAAAATTGATATCAAATTGATATCAAATTGATATCAAATTTATATCAAATTGATATCAAATTTATATAAAATTGATATCAAATTGATATCAAATTTATATCAAATTTATATAAAATTGATATCAAATTGATATCAAATTCATATCAAATTGATATCAAATTTATATCAAATTTATATCAAATTTATATAAAATTGATATCAAATTTATATCAAATTGATATCAAATTGATATCAAATTGATATTAAATTGATATCAAATTTATATCAAATTGATATCAAATTTATATCAAATTTATATCAAATTGATATAAAATTTATATAAAATTTATATAAAATTGATATCAAATTGATATTAAATTGATATTAAATTGATATCAAATTGATATCAAATTTATATAAAATTGATATCAAATTGATATCAAATTCATATCAAATTGATATCAAATTTATATCAAATTTATATCAGATTTATATAAAATTGATATCAAATTTATATCAAATTTATATAAAATTTATATCAAATTTATATAAAATTGATATCAAATTGATATTAAATTGATATTAAATTGATATCAAATTGATATCAAATTGATATTAAATTGATATAAAATTTATATAAAATTTATATAAAATTGATATCAAATTGATATCAAATTGATATTAAATTGATATAAAATTGATATTAAATTGATATCAAATTTATATCAAATTTATATAAAATTGATATCAAATTGATATCAAATTGATATTAAATTTATATCAAATTTATATCAAACTGATATCAAATTTATATAAAATTTATATAAAATTTATATCAAATTTATATAAAATTGATATAAAATTTATATCAAATTTATATCAAATTTATATCAAACTGATATCAAATTGATATCAAATTTATATCAAATTTATATCAGATTTATATAAAATTGATATCAAATTTATATCAAATTTATATAAAATTTATATCAAATTTATATAAAATTGATATCAAATTGATATTAAATTGATATTAAATTGATATCAAATTGACATCAAATTGATATCAAATTTATATGAAATTGATATCAAATTGATATCAAATTCATATCAAATTGATATCAAATTTATATCAAATTTATATCAGATTTATATAAAATTGATATCAAATTTATATCAAATTTATATAAAATTTATATCAAATTTATATAAAATTGATATCAAATTGATATTAAATTGATATTAAATTGATATCAAATTGATATCAAATTGATATCAAATTTATATGAAATTGATATCAAATTGATATCAAATTCATATCAAATTGATATCAAATTTATATCAAATTTATATCAGATTTATATAAAATTGATATGAAATTGATATAAAATTTATATAAAATTGATATCAAATTGATATCAAATTGATATCAAATTGATATTAAATTGATATCAAATTTATATAAAATTGATATCAAATTGATATCAAATTGATATTAAATTTATATCAAATTTATATCAAACTGATATCAAATTTATATAAAATTGATATCAAATTTATATCAAATTTATATAAAATTGATATAAAATTTATATAAAATTTATATAAAATTGATATCAAATTGATATAAAATTGATATCAAATTTATATCAAATTGATATCAAATTGATATTAAATTGATATAAAATTTATATCAAATTGATATCAAATTGATATAAAATTTATATCAAATTTATATAAAATTGATATCAAATTTATATAAAATTGATATCAAATTGATATTAAATTTATATTAAATTTATATCAAATTTATATCAAATTGATATCAAATTGATATTAAATTGATATCAAATTTATATAAAATTGATATCAAATTGATATCAAATTCATATCAAATTGATATCAAATTTATATCAAATTTATATCAGATTTATATAAAATTGATATCAAATTCATATCAAATTGATATCAAATTGATATCAAATTTATATCAAATTTATATAAAATTGATATCAAATTGATATCAAATTGATATTAAATTTATATCAAATTTATATCAAACTGATATCAAATTTATATAAAATTTATATAAAATTTATATCAAATTTATATAAAATTGATATCAAATTGATATCAAATTGATATAAAATTGATATTAAATTTATATCAAATTTATATCAAACTGATATCAAATTGATATCAAATTTATATCAAATTTATATCAGATTTATATAAAATTGATATCAAATTTATATCAAATTGATATCAAATTGATATCAAATTTATATCAAATTGATATCAGATTGATATTAAATTGATATAAAATTTATATCAAATTGATATCAAATTGATATCAAATTTATATAAAATTTATATAAAATTGATATCAAACTTATATCAAATTGATATCAAATTGATATCAAATTGATATTAAATTGATATAAAATTTATATAAAATTTATATAAAATTGATATCAAATTGATATCAAATTGATATCAAATTTATATCAAATTGATATCAAATTTATATAAAATTTATATAAAATTTATATAAAATTGATATCAAATTTATATCAAATTTATATCAAATTGATATAAAATTTATATAAAATTTATATAAAATTTATATAAAATTGATATCAAATTGATATTAAATTGATATTAAATTGATATCAAATTGATATCAAATTGATATTAAATTGATATAAAATTGATATTAAATTGATATCAAATTTATATAAAATTGATATCAAATTGATATCAAATTGATATTAAATTTATATCAAATTTATATCAAACTGATATCAAATTTATATCAAATTGATATCAAATTTATATCAAATTGATATAAAATTTATATACAATTTATATAAAATTGATATCAAATTGATATAAAATTGATATAAAATTTATATCAAATTGATATCAAATTGATATAAAATTTATATAAAATTTATATAAAATTGATATCAAATTGATATCAAACTGATATAAAATTTATATAAAATTGATATCAAATTTATATCAAATTGATATCAAATTGATATCAAATTGATATCAAATTTATATCAAATTTATATCAGATTTATATAAAATTGATATCAAATTTATATCAAATTTATATAAAATTTATATAAAATTTATATAAAATTGATATCAAATTGATATTAAATTGATATCAAATTGATATCAAATTGATATCAAATTTATATAAAATTGATATCAAATTGATATCAAATTCATATCAAATTGATATCAAATTTATATCAGATTGATATCAAATTTATATCAAATTTATATAAAATTGATATCAAATTGATATCAAATTTATATCAAACTGATATCAAATTGATATCAAATTTATATCAAATTTATATCAGATTTATATAAAATTGATATCAAATTTATATCAAATTGATATCAAATTTATATCAAATTTATATCAAATTTATATAAAATTGATATCAAATTTATATAAAATTGATATCAAATTGATATTAAAGTGATATTAAATTTATATCAAATTTATATCAAATTTATAAGAAATTGATATAAAATTGATATCAAATTGATATCAAATTTATATCAAATTTATATCAAATTTATATAAAATTGATATCAAATTTATATAAAATTGATATCAAATTGATATTAAAGTGATATTAAATTTATATCAAATTTATATCAAATTTATATAAAATTGATATAAAATTGATATCAAATTTATATCAAATTTATATAAAATTGATATCAAATTGATATCAAATTGATATAAAATTGATATTAAATTTATATCAAATTTATATCAAAATGATATCAAATTGATATCAAATTTATATCAAATTTATATCAGATTTATATAAAATTGATATCAAATTTATATCAAATTGATATCAAATTGATATCAAATTGATATTAAATTGATATCAAATTTATATCAAATTTATATAAAATTGATATCAAATTGATATCAAATTGATATTAAATTTATATCAAATTTATATCAAACTGATATCAAATTTATATAAAATTTATATAAAATTTATATCAAATTTATATAAAATTGATATAAAATTTATATAAAATTTATATAAAATTTATATCAAATTTATATCAAATTTATATCAAACTGATATCAAATTGATATCAAATTTATATCAAATTTATATCAGATTTATATAAAATTGATATCAAATTTATATCAAATTTATATAAAATTTATATCAAATTTATATAAAATTGATATCAAATTGATATTAAATTGATATTAAATTGATATCAAATTGATATCAAATTGATATCAAATTTATATGAAATTGATATCAAATTGATATCAAATTCATATCAAATTGATATCAAATTTATATCAAATTTATATCAGATTTATATAAAATTGATATGAAATTGATATAAAATTTATATAAAATTGATATCAAATTGATATCAAATTGATATCAAATTGATATTAAATTGATATAAAATTTATATAAAATTGATATCAAATTGATATCAAATTGATATTAAATTGATATAAAATTGATATTAAATTGATATCAAATTTATATAAAATTGATATCAAATTGATATCAAATTGATATTAAATTTATATCAAATTTATATCAAACTGATATCAAATTTATATAAAATTGATATCAAATTTATATCAAATTTATATAAAATTGATATAAAATTTATATAAAATTTATATAAAATTGATATCAAATTGATATAAAATTGATATCAAATTTATATCAAATTGATATCAAATTGATATTAAATTGATATAAAATTTATATCAAATTGATATCAAATTGATATAAAATTTATATAAAATTTATATAAAATTGATATCAAATTTATATCAAATTGATATCAAATTGATATCAAATTGATATAAAATTTATATCAAATTTATATAAAATTGATATCAAATTGATATTAAATTGATATCAAATTGATATCAAATTCATATCAAATTGATATCAAATTTATATCAAATTTATATCAGATTTATATGAAATTGATATCAAATTTATATCAAATTTATATAAAATTGATATCAAATTGATATCAAATTGATATTAAATTGATATCAAATTGATATCAAATTGATATAAAATTTATATAAAATTTATATAAAATTGATATCAAATTGATATCAAATTGATATTAAATTGATATAAAATTGATATTAAATTGATATCAAATTTATATCAAATTGATATCAAATTGATATTAAATTGATATCAAATTTATATCAAATTGATATCAAATTGATATCAAATTTATATCAAATTTATATCAAATTGATATCAAATTTATATAAAATTCATATCAAATTGATATCAAATTTATATCAAACTGATATCGAATTTATACAAAATTGATATCAAATTTATATAAAACTGATATCGAATTTATATAAAATTGATATCAAATTTATATCAAATTGATATCAAATTTATATCAAATTGATATAAAATTTATATAAAATTGATATCAAATTTATAACAAATTGATATCAAATTGATATAAAATTTATATAAAATTGATATTAAATTTATATAAAATTTATATAAAATTGATATCAAATTGATATCAAATTGATATCAAATTTATATAAAATTGGTATCAAATTGCTATCAAATTGATATCAAATTGATATCAAATTTATATAAAATTGATATGAAATTGATATCAAATTGATATCAAATTGATATCAAATTTATATCAAATTTATATCAAATTTATATCAAATTTATATCAAATTTATATCAAATAAATATAGAATTTATATAAAATTTATATAAAATAAATATAAAATTTATATAAAATTTATATAAAATTGATATCAAATTGATACCAAATTTATATGAAATTTATATAAAATTGATATCAAATTTATATGAAATTTATATAAAATTGATATCAAATTTATATAAAATTTATATAAAATAAATATAAAATTTATATAAAATTTATATTTTAAAAATATCAAATTTATATCAAATTTATATCAAATTTATATCAAAAGTATATCAAATTTATATCAAATTTATATATCTTGACACTGATCTTGTGTCTCTGCTTCCTCAGCCTCATTAATTTGCAACCCAGATAAATCCTCCATACATCATTAACAACTGCACATCCAAGGAGGCTCAATTTGTTTCCATATCCAGGTCCCTTTTCCCTGATTTTTCATTTTTCTACACTCTCTCTGCTGCACAAAATATATCCACACTCTCCCCTCCATGCCCCAACTTGAGACTACATTTTCTACTACCATATCCAAATTGGCAACTAAAAGGTACTTGTCCAACCTTATGCACATCTTCTCTTGGACAAGACTGAGCATTTAAAATTCAAGATTTAGTAGGTGAGATTTTTCTCACTCTTACTCTGGAGAATTTGCTTAAGTTTTCCAGTGTGTTCTTTAAAAGCTGTAATGCTATTAAAGCATTTTTCCATTTTGCAAGTCAGTAGCCAGGACATCTTCAAAATGTTAAATGATTTGTTTAAATTAAAGCACTTGTTCTATGCTTGAGTTTAATGCCTTATACCAAAATCAATAGGAGCACAATGCAAATCAGGTCAGAGAACTTAAACAACTGAAGAATTTAGTTCTGCTTTTCAAGAGTTCAGATTATTTAATAATAATTTTCTTCTAAAGAGTAAATAATATTTTTACTATCCATACATTCTACACTAGCAATCCAACGAAAAATAGATCACTCACCAATCTCTGCAACTGGAACAAGCCCTGTCTATTTTAAGCAGCAGTACCTTGAGAATGTTAGGCAGATGTTGCAGTAAGGTAGAAAAATCATAAAGAAAGGTTTCAGAAAAATCAAGACTGCTCTCCTGGAATCAGTGACTGGCCTTGTCAAGCTAGCACTTTGCAAGTTCCCATTTGAAAGCAATCCTAGCATGAGCAGTTGGTTAACATAACAATCTATTCCTGGGTGAAAAACAACTAGCACCTGTATAAACTGTTTTTACACCGTTGGATAGAAAAATGACAACTATCTCTCACAAAGAACTTTTCCTGCACATACACACTGGGGGTTTGAGTGACCAATATAGGGTGGCAACTACTAGCCAATAAAGTAGTTGGCAAGAAACCTGCTAACCAGCTGGAGTTACACATGAGGTCCGTAAAACCCTATAAAAAGGAGTTACATGAATAAAGAATGGGCTTTTTCCACCCAAGAAAACTGAGTCCAGTGTGATTTATTCTCATAGGCCAATTTCCCAAATTTTCAGTTTCTGAAATAGTATCACCTATTGGCTCAATAGGTGATAAAAAGTGCAGTGTTATTTAAGTTACTTTCGAACACAAATGGCAATGCCTCTTACTGAAAATTGATTCCAAATCTGAAATCACTTACCACTTTCAATCAACTAAAACAAGCATGCTTTTCAGGAAACTCAGTTGCTCATTGAAATCTAGGTCTGGATGAATGATTTCAGGGCAGTTTCCCATTCCCAGACACTAACATTCAGATACTCATACATGTTGCCATTATAGTGCGAGGGTTCAATATTGCTAGTTTCCTACCTCCTTGATGTTTCTTGTAGGCAGCTCCTCTCAGCACAGGCTCTGCCTCATCCTCACAGCAGCCAACTAACTCCAGTTCCCCTCAACAAATCAATCCACTCTTTTATAACACTCTTCTTATTGGCAAAAGGTGTGGCCTGTTAAAATCAGGCCTGCTCCTAATCCTCAATAATTGGCTCAGCTGCAACTCTTTAGAGGGTAAGATTAATTTCTATTATACCTTTATTTACTTATTTACTTATGTTCTATCCTCCTTGCACATACATGCTACAAGCCATAATTTTTCAGCAAGTGTCAAGCTAATTTCACCGGCCACATTCACAACAAAACCCAAATGAACACGTGGCAGCACTTTACTAACCCCTCCCTGCTGCCTGTTTTTTCCATCAGGGTGGTCCTGCTTCGACGCTTCTTGTCACTGTGTAGCTTAACTTGCTGCACATGAAGAATGTCCATCATTTGTTCTACATGCCAAGATTACTGTAAATGTACTGCAGTAAATCCATTAAGAAACTCAATTTGTACTCCTTTTTGCGTAGCAGGTGCGGTGTCTCGGCAACAGTCATGCCTACTTTTCCCTCTGCAGATGCTTTGCTGACTCACCTCCTCATTGATACAGCAGCTTTCTTTGGCTGTGCAGCGCCAGTGCATACCTAAATACAGTATTTACTTCTCCTTCTGTGGAGCACTGAGCTATGCAGCTTCCAGAGGATGAAATATGATGGGTGGGTTTGCCTTTTGCTGGGTATGTGCTGCTACGGGCCCTGGAGGTAGAATTAAGGTACAGCAAGAAAATGCATGCCAGCTGTCAAGTCAATAACCTATGAAGAAATTTTTGGTTTTGTTTCACTTCTGTCAGTTGATGTTCTATACTTTTCTCCATAAACAAGCAAAATTTCCATGAATTCTTTAAAGATCATGCCATGCCAAGCACCAATAACCATATAAGCTGTTATTTGAAAAAGAGTTATGGGCAGTAAAACACTGTAAAATAACCTACATGGATTTTAGTAAAAATGTATAGATTTTAAGCTGTAAGTTGAGAAAAAAAGAGCTGTCTCAAGCTTTTAAAAATACTACTTTTATTGGAGTGCCTTTTTAAAGGCACATAACATCAGTCACTAAAAGAGAAATAGTTCTGCCAGACAGACCACATGAAAATGCAAGAACAGTCAAAGTTATACAATACAAATGCAAAACAGTAAGTAGAATGCATATCCTATTCTAATTTTCACCTTTTTTTTTAGGTTACTTCCACTTTCACTGTATGTATTGCTTCTGCTACTTCCAATCCTTCATTGCTTCTGGTAATATCAATAATCCTTACCTTGACTTAATAATCAGTTCAGTCAATAGAAAAATCAAAACAAAACAAAACAATTTATTGAATCAACTGCAGAACATTTTTCAGACTGCAGTGAACTGAAACAAGAAATAGCAGATTTAAGAGGTTAAATATAACTAATTAAATACCTCCTTATCTTTTAGTTCTGTTCACTTGTAAATTTGACTTATTAGGTATATTGTCTTTATTCATCAGATGGCACTTACCAATTCCAATAGCATAACCATTAATATGACACTCTAATACAGCTGTCAGCTTCTCTCTCTCTGACCTCAGTTTTTCTCTCAATATAAAGGGTGATGAAAATGTCTGGAATATTTTCTCATCCCCTGAAGAAATGTAAGAACTGCTCTCCCAAATGGCAAACTAAACTGCCCAGTGACATCACTATTTGGATGGAATTGCTCTGGACAACAAGACCCAGGAAACCACATTTGAGCCAGTGCTGGAGAACACTAACGTGGGGCCAATATTGCACCAGCTGTGGTATAAAGAGGTATATCCAATGCTGAATAAATGAGTAACAGATGTAGTGAATGTACTGATTTATCTCTAGAACCAGGAGAATCAGTTCTTGTACGTCAGTTCTTCATACACTGTTGTTTCAATTTCATATAATACTCCTATAAAGAGCATGAGACTTAGGGATTTCAACAAATATCTGAGAAGAAGTTGTGTGTAAATGATTGTTACAGAATGGCTTGTAATTAAAATCCTAACTCCTAAAAATGGCGTTAAAAATTGAGTCATATCATTCTGTAAATACAGCTAAATGGTTTCCTAAAAGGGCTATGGAGATCACCAAAAAACCCCCTTCTCTCTACGAGCACATAATTTTCTGTGGTGGCTCACCTGTTTACTATTCTGGATACCGATGGCAAACCTATGATGAATTTTGGAATTCAGTCAATATCCCAGTATTCTGCCCATTAAAGTTGGCTGTGAAACAATTCTCAGAGTCTAGGTTTTTAGATTAAGAGAAAAAGAAAGTGCTCCCTCGAGAAAATGGGTATTGGATAGTGTCACTTTGGTTTTGCCCAACGGGAGTGTGAGATACTTGTTCTTCCTCAAAAAATTGATCCTTTTCAGACATTGTAGAACCTCTGCAGTAAGATTAGCTCTGTCTCTGGAAAAAGAAGGTGGATCTCATCAAAAAAAAAACCAGTGTATTTCTACGTGTTCAGGAGAAGAATACACAACTTCTGTACTTATAGAAAATGTTACAGAGAGAAATTGCTCCCACAGTAATGGAATAAATAATAAGCCAATTAAAATAAGTGAAATTATGTATTTGTGTGGAGCTTGGCAACATGCCCATCTCTGCTGTATAGATGTGAGATTCATAAACAGCTCTTTCATCAAACTGACATTATCCCCCCAAATTACAAGAAGAGACAGTTAATATGTCAATTGAGATGTCACGAGAAGAGATTTTGATCAAGGATTAAAAACCCCATTTATCTACTCTACAACAGTGCTGGTAGGACTCTCAGATGGTTTTGCGGCCAAAATTTCCAAAGTGAAGTAATCAATAACTAAATCAAGTAATCAATCTCTCCAAATCATATTATACAGAAAGAAAACATTTTCAGTTACTGGACACCATAGAAGTCTAGAAAATGAAGTGAAGGGGAAAGGCTCTACTCAACTGAAACTGCTGAAACTACAGGGGAAATCTAGGTCAGCAAAATTCAATTACAAGAGTTGTGTAAGCAATTGAAAAAAACCACGCTAATGTTCATTAGAAGAAAATAGGGCTTACTTAAACTTTCAAAAATAAATTTAAATTTGAAAGCTTAAATAGTCACAAAATATATGTTTGGATGTGATTATTCACACTTTAAATTCTAAATGGGAAATGTGTGGGTAAGCTGCACAAGTGACAATTACAATGCAGAAACCATACTACTTAGGCACTGAATTAATGTTATAATTTGAATCAAGAATATCCACAACAAACTGTTCATGAAATATTCACGGAAAAACGTTTACCAAATAAATTTACAAACTCAGGCAATATTGTGAGGATTTTTCTGAGCATTTTGTCAACAGAAGAAAGAAATTAATGTATTGAATAAATTATCCTCCAGAAATAACCTCTTATTTTGTGATTACTGTGTAGATTGGCAAAAGTAACAAAAACTTTAATGAAACTGAGTATTTACATTATTGTACAATTTATTTAAATAGGAGAATTTAAGGATTTTTAAATTGCTATAACTTGGAAGCCTATCTCATTTTACACAGTTGATTTGGTCATATTATTACTACACCGAGATAGCCTTGTCACAAATAATGTTCTAGGGAGAGAAGAACTGTATATCCTCTAAAGAAGGGGGTGTTTTTTATGTTTCAAAAACTACTTGAATGCTCTTATCAATATTGCAATAGATTTTCTCACATGTCAGTTGAGGTAATATATTGTGTGAAATCTAAATGTAGGTCACCCTATCAGAAACTGGTAGAAACAGAACCAGATAGCAGAGTTCAGACAAAAGCGGACTAATGCATTTCATTTTGCAAAGATATTTACTGGCAGCTCCATTTTATTATGCAAAGCATAACTTAAAAAGTTTTGGGGTAATACCAAAAGATTTGAGGGCTGAGTATAAGTAGACGGTTACTTTTCTTTCATTTACATTATTTTATAAATATTTATTCTCAAACCAAACAATGCTAGAAATCTGTTTCCCATATATCTGGTGTAACACGCACATATCCAGCACATACATATGGTAAAAATAAATATTACTAGCTGATAGACTCTGGAACACTTTAAACTGGAGTGCTGTCCATCAGCTGAGATATTAGTATTCCTTAGGTACAAAAAACAACTCTAGACTGCTGTTAGAAATGGTATATATTTGGTTAAAAACAATGTCTTCTTGAACCAATGCAAAGAGGAGTCTGAATCCTATGGTATCAAACACACTTTGAGTTATAGCTGTAAAAATATCTTGCTAAATACCATGGAAAGAGGCAGGATCAAAACTAGAGCAGATTTAATGGACTATTTATCCTGTTTGTAAAAAGACCAGTGACTTTACTGTCTATAAAAATTGCAACTAGGTTTCATTCAGAAATGAATATTTTAAGCTCTGTTGCACATCTTCATTCCTGTGAACAGCTGTTTTAATTCCAGGAGATTAAAAGGAGTACATTTGGGAGTTTAAGTGTAACTGCAGCATCCATTTGTTTCTCCCTTTGGGGCATTCAGTGCTGCCCTCCTGTGAGCGAGTCATGCTTCAGGTTCTAATAGTAGATCTCCAGTCTAACCAGTAGCACCTTACTTGAGTCAGGTTTTGGGGTTTCATACAGCTTTTCGTGTTCCTGTAAGCAGCTTCTCTCATCTTTTACTCCTCTCATGTGATATAACCCTGAGATTGCAGTTTAATGTGGAGTTGATGGTGGGTTTCCACAAGCCAGGTCCATCAGTTACCCCTAACTCAATACTACCCTAACTTCTACTCCACAGTCCTATGTCCTCATGCCATTTCACTTCAAGTGGTAGTTTAAAAATGTGGTAAATTACATCTAAATATATTAGGAAATCTAATTACCAACACTTATACGTGGATTTGAGAGGTGGATCTATACAAGTTAGTGAAGGCAAAGTTTAAGACAATGAAGAACCATTGATGTTTAGAAGCTGAGGTCTTTCTGCCAGTTTTGGACTGCTTACTGCTAAAAATCAAATTACTTTTGAATCTTTATGTTAAAGTGATCATGCATCTTCCTAAAACCCAGAAGATTCTTAACTCCCTGTGGCTAAATCCAATAGAAATTTTTCTCCAAGTTTGCCATGGACAAGAACAACAATAAAATATATAGCAAGTGGAAGCTTAAAAGTAAACCAAAAATAATTATAAACATATATCTCCTTGTGTGAATATTCTCTCTGAGTTTCTTTCAGTTTAAATTGATTATGCACAGACAATAAAACTGAATTCAATCATTACAATCTCGTAACACTGTGAAGTAAAAGGTAATAGCTATATATTAAAAACATCCACAAAGATGTTTTTCAAGACAACTATGTAATGGAAGTACATATCCTGCACCAAGACAAAGGACTGGAAAGAAAAGCAAAAGATTCTTCCATCAAGTGCCTTGAGATAAAAGTCAAAACAGATAAGATTGATTGGGACACAAACTGCCAGCAGGACAAGGCAGCAGCAAGATCATGGAAGAAATCCTTTGACCTTGGATCTCCTTTGTCACTGGGAACTTCCCCTGATGATCACTGGGCTGTATCTGCCTATTCCTTCTGATACTGGCTTCACAATTTTCCTGAAAGAGATATGAAACAGGAAAATTCAGGCAACACCTATTTTGCCCATTAATGACAAATAAAAATGCTTTCTTTTAATTTCCATTGTTTGGTCTCTCACTCTTATATCCATCACTTCGTGTAAAAGGACAAGCATTCACTGAAGATGGAGAATGATATTACTGTTTAATGAACTTCTGATTCTGCTTTGAGTTGTAACTATTTTCTTGGATTCTCCGGGTGAAGGATGATGCCAATAGCTTTGAACCTTGAATGAGATTCAGAAGAGTTGTTATGAATGACTGTATGTGCTACAATTGAAGGGGAAAAGGGAATGTTGGGGGTTTTGGTACTTTTTTTTAACAAGTCAAAGTAGTCGAAAAGTCAGACTACAAGTTACTACTTTTCTTTAAAACAAAAAAAAATTGTTATCCCTCATATAATTGCCTGAGTCTGTGCAGTGCCTAGTGATAAAGAATTCAGACCATGAGGGGGAGACATACTAAAATATGCATGGGAATTAGAGCCTTCTGCCTCCTCATAGAAAAACCTCTCAGGTTCAAACAACCTGTTTGTCATTGCTGAGAGGATACATCTCTTTTCCTGCTGTGGTTTTGGGAAAAAGGGAAGGCACACGCAGTAGCTGCAAACTTGCTGGCACGTGAGTGTGGGATTTTCCACTGACAGGTCTTCTGTGCTGCTGCTGAATGGGGTATGGACCCTGTGGTCGTGCCATAAACACTACATTCCTCCATGATCCTCCTGAGTGCTGTGTCATGGGAATTATGTCCTTTGTTATCAATACAGGCTGTTCTTGTAACCCTTGTTTGGCTGCTTCTTCCAGTGATTTCCCACACGTGCACATTTCCATCCCTGCGGCATTCCTGGAAATCTTTGTATTTCATTCCACAAAGACTGGCCCGGCAGGATTGCTATGGATGTAGTTTGGGGGGAAAGACAGAGTCCTAAAAGAGATGTTCTGCTGCATCCCTGGGAGGCTTTGCATACATGAAGTTTTCCACATTCCCAAAGTGGTTTTGGTTCAGAAGTCTCAGCTTCACATCTCCTGGGTAGCAGCTCAGAAGTATAAACTTGTAGAGGAGCCTCAAAATGTGCCTAGGGCTCTGTCCTGCCACTATAGCTTCCAGACCAGGACTGCCTGAGGGAGATGCCCACTTCTCTCCCAGAGCAAACTGAGCACATATCTGCATATGGGTCCAGGACAATTCTGATCATTATTTGTGATGCTGCTCTCCCTGCTGAAACATTCTCTTGCTCAGCAGGTGTTTCCTTCAGCAAGATGGTGTCTCTGAAGATGTTGGTGCTGCACTACCTGGTATTTCTTCTGGAGATAGCCAAGGATGAGGAAGAGCATGCAGGTATAACTGTATGTTTGTGAGTGTGTGACAACGAGTGTTTGGAGTGAACTGGGCCAGTTCAGTGGTAGCCTTGTGAAACCACGCCTAGGCTGACACTCAGGTGTCCTGCAGCCCTGTCTGTGGGGTTCTGCATGTCCCTAGAGCTGGAGAGAGACCCCCACTTGTATGAGGGAAATGCTACACTTTGCTATAGGGCAGTAAGTAGAGATGTGATCCTACTGAACAGGGCGGCTTCTACCCTCGAGCTGGAATCGGGACAAGGGGCATTTATGGTCACAGCAAGGGGATGTTAAAGTCCTCAGGACAGAAATGGCTTTCAGACACAAACAGTGTCTGAAAAGTGATTGCCTGGGCTGCTCACCACACCCTGAGCTAATGGTATTTCAGGAGTTGTCCTGGGACAACTGGGTGGCCACATCCTTGGGTTGAACCTCGCTCTGTCCCTGTGACCACCTTTAGCCTTTTTCAGCCTGTACAATAAGGATCAGACCAACTTCACACAGACCTGGACTTTGCATCTTGGCAGGGAAGTGCCTCCTCTTCCCCTGGAATTAAAAGAAGAAACTGCAGGCTCTTAACATCAACTGGGTCTAATATTTTCTTGGCACAGATTGCTTGGTTTTCCTTAAAAAAAAGCTTCTTAACTATTGTAGCAATTTCAGCAATACACAGATGATCACAACTTTATTAATTTCTCAGCCATTGCCAACAATATTTCCAAACTCTTATCAAAATCATTATTCCCCCTTCAAGGGTAAGTACCTGAATCACCTGAGCCTGCCTTTTCACCGTTGTGTAGAACACATTATTCACAACCGAAATTCCTCTCAAAAGTAATGCTAGGATGTTAGTCCTCACCCTCTGGCTTTGCAGTATTATTTCCTCTATTTTGTTTTGCAGGAACTTAGGAATCAAAACTGGCAAAAAATTTTTCTAGACCTGCATTTTTAACAGCATTTTAGAAGGACTATTCCTTTAATGATGTGTTGATAGCAGCACTTGATTGCTCAGAGTAACTCAAACAACACGTCAGAAGCTGAACCCATCTTGCAGTGTCTGAAGAGCTGAAGAAATGCCTCTTCTAAAGCAGCTTCAGGATTGCTGTGTTCAGAGGCATTTGCACAGCCACTGTGGGTAAGGAAACAATCTTCAATGGAACTAAAGCTTCTCTCAAGAGCTGACTGTTTCTTCATCTGACAATATAAACACAGACAGGCCTTTGAGCAAATTCTTTCAGATTAAGCCTTTTGGTGCCTTCTTTAACAAAATAAAAGAATTTTTTAAAAATTCATTTTCCATGTAAATTTCACTCTGAAATTCAAATTAATTTCCCATTTGTTTTTCTAGAAATGTATTTCTCTGAGAACAATTTCAAGTTTTCTAGTGTTACAAAGTAAGAATAGGAAAAGTGTTTCCTTTTTTTCAGCCTTAAAAATACAAGTATTAAATACTCAGGTTAGTAATATATTTAACTATCTGTCTATACTACAAATTAAAATAGCAGTCTATTTTTTTCTCAGATCTCTTACAGGCTTGTCTTGGTCAAGAGAATATAATTTTAAAAGTGTGATTGCGTGCAAGGCTATAAAATGAACACTCCAGGAGTTGTGACACTCTTGCAGATCGCTTATGAGATCAGAAGAGAAGAGCTTGGATATTTTCTTGACAAAAAAGATTTCTTCTCTGAACATGTGCATGAACTCTGGCAGCATTATCTTGTCCTGTGATAGGCTTAATCATCTCTGCGGGATCAAAAATGGCTTGTGGCTAAACGAGCACCCTTAGCTGTCCCCTGCCTGCCAGAACTGTACAAGGAAAACTGCAGTAGGAAGTACCAGTCCTTTCCTGGAAGTAGATTTGTCTTGTCCACCTTTCTTGTGATTTAGGGATATAAGAGAATTTTGAAGAGAGAAGTCATTTTGAGAAGTGGAAATATTAGGCGGGTGTGGGACTCTGTCTGTCCAAGACCTTTTCATGCTCAAGACTGTGAATACCATAAAATGATTTTTTAAAGTTTGGAGCTGGTCTCTTCAGCCAACTAACTAAACCCATGATGATGTCAGTGGTATAATTAAGAGACATCCCTATGACTGAACAAAGGGGCTAAGAAGTCAGACCACATTGATGGTGTGTTTGGCTGGAAGTGACTACTGGAAAAGAGAAGCGGAAACTTCTTTTTTAATGAAGCTTTTTATTCAATTGTTAAATAGAAAGAGGTAATAACTTAACTGTGCAGACAAAAGGAGAAGTACACCAGATGTATAGAATTTGTACATTTGTATGGCTTGGTGAATAAACGTTTTCATGAAGATGTAAACTTTGATTCTTAATAGAATTAAATTTCATACTGAACCAAGCCAAGATAGGAACGAAGTAGGAAACACATAATTTCAATATTCACAGAATAGGTTCTTCTTCATTAAGTCAGTTGTGGATGCTAGATCTTCTTTGGGTCCTCACTGTAAAAGAAATGAGGGAACACTTAGCTTTCAGAAGTCTCTGGACAAACTGTAGCATCTCTGAAATACGTATATGCTAAATCACATATTATCTGGCAGCTAAGATTGCTTTATATTTGTGGACACAGCAAAGTGGCACACGCAGTTTCTTAATTTTTCTTTCCTTCCATAGCAACAGTGGACAGATATAGATATTACAAAGAGACAATGCAAAATTTCTGGTTTGGTTTGGCTATATGGTCAAGTTAGTGCATTTCAGTGGATTCGTGCAAACTCTACATGCTTGTTCTTATCCCATGGCAGATACAAGGCTGCATGACACAGCTGAGCTTCCTTTCCCCCCAACACAAGCTGCACTGCTGTGCAGTTGCCATAGGCTGCAGATACACACACAGGAATTCCTTTATTCCAGCTGGTACACGCTAAGTAGAAAGCCTGTGGTCACATAATTGTTTAGTTGCGCCCTTAGTTCTTAATTAAATGGGACTGAAGCAAATGTGTTCTAGCTGGAAAGGTTCCAGGAATCCTGACCATGGAAATGCTGCCTCTCTTCTTGTCAAGGGCCTGGGTGACTTCATTCACTGTAGATCTGTCTCACCACCTGAACCGTGTGATTGAAAACTGCACCTTTTCCAGGGGAATGATATATTCAAGTGCTGCATTACGATTTCTTATCTTTCTACTGTGCTAGTAACACTTGTAGTGTCATTAAATTGATTGGCCTTATTGACACATGCTTTGGAATGGCACATATCTGAGAGGGAAGGGGAACAGTGAATCACCTGGCTAACACCACTTAACCTGAGTGTGGCCCCATCTGCATGAATGAATGAATGGGGTCAGTGTAGAACTAATCTCTTATGTCAAAAGCAAGGAAGGATGTGATGACCCTCATGGAGAGCAGTTCTTCAATGTTTTTCCTGAGTGAATAGAAAGGTTGATTTGGCATTGACTATTTTCCTTGCCATTCCTCTTGCTCTCAGACTTACCAGCAGTAAAGGTGGCTTGGAAACCAGAAGCTGTCTGGGCACCATCTGTGATGAACTCTACGAGCATAAGATTACTGGAAGCAACTATGCCACTGGGGATCTTTGATCCACAGGTCTTGTCCATTAGAACTGGAGAAGACTTGCTGGATCCATCATAAACCTTAACATAATCACCCTGACAGCCTTTAGTTATTTGCAGCTGAAAGGCTTGAAAGTGCAGGGAAACCTGGAAGGGAAGAGAAAATTAATTTTTAATACAAAAGTATACTTCTTTCATGGAATGTCCTTTAAAACAGACAGAACCTAAACTGTAGCCAAGCACAGACTCAGAGACCAGAGCTGCTTATCCAGCTTTGTCTCTCTTCCCCTGAAGTTGCAGGGTTCAGATCTAATCACTGAATGCTCCCATGCTCAAGGAGCTTTGTCCTGACTTTTCAAACCTGAAGCCCAATTTGTGGAGATTTTTCAAAATCACAACTCTTTGAATTGTCTTTGTCTATACCTGGCTTTAGCACGTACCTCTCTAGAAGTAGAAACTATTCTGAAATTTTTCTCATCTGGTAACTGCTGTACAGAGCACAAGATGCTTAACGTTGAAAGAAGCTCAGCCATCTTTCCAGACCACTATTAACCTGTGTTTACCTTTCTGGCTCGGGTTCGGATGAGCCAGACACAGTTGGTGTTATCTGAGTAATTCCTTGGGTAGTTGGCTGATCTCAGTGACCCAGAAGGTCCATCAAGAATAGTGCTGCAGTGACCTGAGGGAAAAATGCTTGCTTTAGGATTGCAGAAGATTTCATAATAGTAGCTCATTCACAACTACAATCTCTTCAGAATGGACTGATCTCTGTTTTCTGGTCTATCACCCTTCATTTCAGAGTACTGGTACATCTTGATTAAAAGGAGCATTCATGTTGTCCTAATTTCACATAATGCATCAAAGAGGAAAGTAAAGTAGTGCTCTGAAAATCATTCAATTTATTGATTAGCTCTGTCATTTAGCAAGAGATCTCCTTCTGCACCTCTGTAAAGAGAGGTTTCAATTCACTGCAGATGGTGCCACTGTTTTCCATTGAGAAGGGGAAGTTAAGTGATGTCAGAAGAGTCAAGCACAAATACGATGCTTCTACAATGCTTAAATTCTAAGCCTAGGAGGAGCACTTGGGGTGCAAGAGGTAATAGTTTCATAATTTTTTTTCCTCTGATTGAATAAATTTCTGTGATTGTATATAAAAAATTCTTCTGGCAGAGGGTACACATAAAGAGTTTAAACATACAAACTTAGATTGACAAACTTTTGAAAACTGGACAAGGTAACATGAAACTGTTCAAGTTAAAAGGAGCATAAAACTGTTTTGTTTTGGATCAGGTCTTAAATACTAGCTGACATGAGGAGTGGTGTTATCTGGCTCTTTTGGGATTTATAGTTGTCTGCTGAACTGTAAGAAATCAAATTATTCTATTTAAGTTTAAGATGTGGTATGCAGTTAGTCTAGTTGCACAGCAGCCACTCATGCTAATAGCAAATGTGTTTGATTTAATTTAGAGGCAGTTTCCATTTTCTCACTAATCACAACGTGCCTCCGGCTTTACCTTTGCATTCCCTCCCAGAGTAACCCTAGTGGGTACCAGGAATTCATGAGAATAGTCTCACAGTCTGATGAAAAACTGCTGTCTCTGCCACGTGCCCAGATCTGAGTTGAAGATAACAGGGAAGTCTGGACATACTTACTGCAGTTGTAAAGTTTGTTGATTTTGGCCACATCCAAGTTGCTCATCCCTTGTCTCTGTCCAATATGTACTGATCTATCAGGAATTGGTACAATAGTTGCTTTCCCAGTGGTATTGCTAAATGTGTATCTGAAAAAAACCCATGAGAAACAATGCTCTCTAAGCACCATAACTTCTTTCAGGATTCAGTAGGATGCTTTGGAGGGAGAACAAGAATTGTACATAAGCTATTGCTGTGACTAATAGTGCTGTTTAAACAGGCCTCATTGAGATGTCCACCAGTAAGCAGAGTCAATGTCCAGATGGCCTCCTTTGCTCCCAAGCCCAGCAGTGGAGGGCTCCCCAATGGAAAGCCCAGGGACAGTGTATCCCAGCCCTAGTGAGCAGCTGGTCTGAACTGACTCACACTGTTTTTCTCAGAAGGGGAATTGGGGAAACTGATAGGAAAGAGTTATGATAGAAACTAATTCTGATATAAGATTTGAGTTCCTGAAATAGTAATGCCATGCTGCTACTTACGGGCCATAGTGCATTACTGAGGAATAGTCATACGGAAGATCCAGGTTATTGGAGTTTTCAAATTTCTTGAAGTCTGGTCTGTCAGCTGCAATATATGATAATGTTTTTAGAGTGTGCTTCCTCCCTTCTCCCTTCAGGGGAAAAGGGAGAGCAGGGAGCAGTAGGATGTGTCTACACCACTTCCTACATTGAGGAGTTCAAAGTGTACTTACGAGGACTGATGTACTCCCACATGATCTTTACGTGTTCATCTCTGTCACTTCGAGAGTGCTCGTGCAAAAAGCCCAAAGCATGCTCCAGTTCATGCTGAATTACTCCTTTCCACATGCAGCCTCCTTTCATCACAGAGACAGTCTGTCCACCTCCTACTCTCCCATAGTTGGACCAGCAGCTGAGAGAGGCATTGAACAATAATACTTACGGGATTTTTATTGGCAAGCAGGCAAAGAAGCAGAACAGAGAACCTCACTTCACACACCTCTTGTGGGAGTGGAATGATTCCTCTCTCCACTGTGATAGCCAGAGTGCAAAAGTGACTATGGCATATAAAGGAACAAAGTGTATGATCATTGCTAAATGGAAGACTTTTGTTAGCACAGAGGCTCCTAAATTCTGACTTCACCGTGACTTGAACTCTCTTGAAATAACAATTCTTTTTTTTTTTTTTCAAAATACTAAAGACAGTATCAGAGCTGGAGATAAGATGGAGATAACACTTCCAAGCTAAGTTTTGAACAACTTTCTCACAAGCTCTAATTCTGAGCTTGATGATCAATAGTGTGATTCAAAGAACTGTTTATTTCATATGTTGGTCTACTTTTGTAGATAGGACCTACAGTATTCAATATACGTTGTGCTGAAGTGTGCACTGTACCACACAGAAAACATGAGCTTAGACATTCTTTCCCCCTTAATGGTGCTTTTCCATGGTTTGTATTATTTCAGTGTCTGTAGTGAGTTCCTGATGTGCCTGATGAGCCCTTGCTCTAGTAAGGTACCCAAGGAAGATACCTTGGCACTGCGATAAAACAAAAGCTTTTTCGGAGGTCACACAGAATCAGTGGAGGGAAGGACTGAAAAATAGAGTAGAAGTAACTTGCTAATTTATCATTCAACTCACCCATCAACAGATCTAATACTGAGGTAGTCACGTTCTGCCTTGCGCTCCACAAAATTAATACAAGTCAGTGCTTCAAATTCTGCCATGGCATCATGAATCCCTTTTACATGGCTCTCCTCTGGGGAAGAAAGGGTTAATTTAGGGGTCACAAGCACAGATTAGCAGATGCCATTAAAATCTCACATAGTCTCAAAAACAGGATAAATGAGGGACAGAAACATTAGCCTAGGTTCTTAGGTTCCTTTTTTGCTCAGTACTGAATTTTGTTTAAGATTTTAACAGCCTGCCACAAGACCCTCTTTATCCGGATATTTGTCCAAATGTATTCAGGTGCCTCTTTTTTCAATGACTTGTTCTTAATTATAGTGGCCATTTTGATGTATCTCATTGGACACTTGGAGACAATTAAGGGAAGCTGTTTTGCTTTTGAAAAGCATATCATTGAAGCTCTACTGTAATAGCCATGAACCTTATAAAGGAAGGCATTCTGGAAGACAACATTAGAGGGAATGGTTATTGTTGTCTCCAAGAGATCAGTCCCAAAACATGATGCAGGCAAAATGCCTCAATGAATATTTCTGGTTCAGGCCCTTGTAACTTAAAATTTATCTGTGCTTGCACAGCACAAGTAAATCCTTAGAACTGATCTATTCAGCTGTTTCTTCGTGCTCACTCAATGTAAGTTTCTCTCGGAAGAACATTGGACAAAACCCATTTAAAAAATAATTTCTATTCAAACCCACCATAAGCAGGATCCAGTTCATAGGGAATACGAACAATCCCATCACTGGACTGGGGCCAGTGGCAATGGCGACAGTTGATGGCACTGCGGCTCCTCCGTGGAACTATGTCACCTTCCTGCAGGAACTGGGAGCTGTCTGGGGACAGAGAAAGGGTGGGAACATTTCAGCCATAAATTGCTGGACACCTGCTAAGCACACTTGAAAAAACAAGCAGTCTCAATAGTAAGAATGATGTTTTATTTTGGTACTATTTAATTATCCATCATGAGACACTGAGTGAATGGCATCAAATATCTCCCCAGGAAGGTGCTGGGCAAAATCAGAAGGTGCCAATAAGGAAACCCAATAAGGCGGGCAAACCAAGAAGAGGAGAGTTGTCAGGAGAAAACTGTAAGAATATTTGGTGTCTCTCTCTACAGACTACTTAAAGTCACTTGAATGACTCTTGGAGGAGAAAATGTGAGGAAAACAAGCTGATAGATCAGGGAATGTTTGGAAGGATCAGGGAAGAGGAAGTTGGGAGCAGTGAGAATGGAACTGACTGCAGCTTATCTAGGAGACTGCACTGCAAAGCCATACGATGGCTGAATGCCATTCTTCATTCCAAAAAAAGGCTGTTAAATAAGCATACAAATGCCCACATTTTCTCTTTATGTCAAAGATGACAAAGACGTTGAAAGCTAAAGATGAAGATACTGTCTGAAGTTTTCAGTTGCCTCCACACCTGGGAGCATCAGTACTGACTCAATAGTTTGAGATTCTATAGGGCTTCAGCAGACCACACCATAATCCCAGTGGTATCTCTTACATGGTTGTGTGTAAGATGGGAAAAACATTTGCACAGATTGTGGTAAGACATGGTACCTCCCACATCACCCTAAAAAAAGCAAAAAGGACAGCTCCTTTATAGACAGGAATTTGGTGGCATTACCTTTGTTAACATTCAGAATTTTGTTAAAAATGTCTTCGTCCTCCTCATCAGTCTCTGTAGGTGAAGGAGACTCTGTGCAGAAACACAAGAGTATCACTTTCTCATTCCCAGAGGAAATATGAATCCTGATTTTTTACCCTGATGATGCATGATTTTTCCAGTGACGCATGTAAAGCTTACAGAGTCTATTTAGGGACTGGAGGGATGTTCACTCATGTAGATGTTTGTTCACTGACAACCTTGAGAACTTCCTAGCTGTGGTTATTTTGGCATTAATCTAGTCCCAAGAGCCATTCTCCTTCAATTATTTCATTCTCTCCTTTTTCCTTTTCCTAGCCATCATATTTTTAGGTCTGAGATGGCACAGTTTTACTTCTTTATGAACAACTCACACTCAGATCCCCAACAGAAGATACCAGAAACAAAAATGGATGGAGAGCAGTCCTGCTACTTCTTGCTGGACATGATGACCTCCTGAAAAACCCTCAAAATCAATGACACTGGAACTGCATTCCTGTTCCACGGGTCGGACTGATGTACCCATCTAAGCCCAGCATTGGGGACTCATAGGCCTTGCTAGCAAAGTCAGCCAACTCTGTGCATTATGCAGCAAGTCTTGACATCAGTAAAAAGCAGAAACACGTGACCTCTGTGCTTCTAACCTTTAGAAGTGGCTTAATTCAGGACATGAATTAAGCAGAGCTATTTTAGCAATATAACAGCTGAGGTTTTTAGCAAGGAGAAGCAATTGGCCAAAACCAAGTGACTTTGCTTTGCATGAAACATTGTGGCGACTGCATTTATTTGAAATTCCTCATAAAGGTTAATTTGTATCAAGCCTACGTTATTTTCTGAAGTAACTGAGTAGACAACAATCAGTACATCCCCTCAAATATGTATTTGTAGATGGAGTAGTACATACCATATGTATTCTCCTGTGTAGTAACCTGCAAAGACAATATATTAATATTATCTCATAATTTATAATGTAACATTAAATTA
Source organism: Melospiza melodia melodia (assembly GCF_035770615.1). Classification (NCBI taxonomy): domain Eukaryota; kingdom Metazoa; phylum Chordata; class Aves; order Passeriformes; family Passerellidae; genus Melospiza; species Melospiza melodia. Next base: position 69,037,777 of record NC_086199.1, on the reverse strand, counting down.
AATAATAAAACATTTAAATTATCAACAGCATCATGCTACCATTGTCATCTTTCATCAATGCAACTTTCATGTACTTTGCCATGTGCAAAGAAGTACCATGGGGTGGTAGATACTCTTCTTTGGTACCCTGGCAACTAGGGGTATCATAAAGGCAAGTGCAATATGAAGTGTGGAATAAGGTTCAGATACACTCTGATGCACGGTTGAGCAGAGAAAACTTTGCTACACAGATGTAGATGAAAGGGGAGTCCAAGAGTCCTGGCCTTACTTTCCGCAATATTGAAGCCCAAAACGATCAGAAGGGCCGAGTTAGCTTTCCTTACCTCAGCAGGCTCTGTTGCTGCAAAAAGACAAAAAGACAAGCATCAGACTCTGAATGCAACTTCTCGGTGTGTAACAGCATGGATGCACCTCCTCAGCCATGGGAATGCCTTTGGCAGATCCCTTGGAGGAGTGCAGGAGAATGGAGAGCACCAGCTAATGCATAGGCACAGAAATTAAAAAGATACTTAATCAAACAACTATGAAAATTCCTAGTAGATTGTGCTGAGGAACAGAATCCTAAGAATTTACCATCTCAGAATCAGCAAAGCATTTTATCAGTTTCAGTGTAGAAAATTGCAAAAGAAATCAGTGACAAAAAAAATGCTTTGTCCCAAGCTTTCTCTGCAACAGGTGCAGGCTAATCAGCTCAACAATATCCCCTGGTTTCAAAGTGTCAAACAATAAGGTTATAACATGTGATGGGGGCTATAATTTAGCATGGGGAAAATAATCTCAGCTTTAGTATGCACCTGACAGCAGCTTGGTACCATTCTGAGTTCTAAGGTGCCTTTCTACTGTGATGTCTTCTGATTTTTACCAAATATGAGATTCTAGATACAAACCAGAAGTGAAAATCTGACCTGATGTATACATTTTTATCTTCATTTTTATAATATCAAAAAAGTTTAAAAGTTGGAAGGGTCTTCAAAGGTCGTCAGTTTGTCTGCTTTCCCTAAGGCAGAAACAGTGTTATCTGTATTATTCCTGACCACAGTTTGTTTGACCTGTTCTTAAGTATGATGGATATGTTGCAAGCCTATCTGGCAATCTCTTCCAGTTTCCTAATAATTGCAGTCTTCCTTGTCAAAGTATGAAACAATTTTGTTTTTCCTAGTTAACACTGAAACAGAGAACACTCATGTAAACAGTCATTATTTCTAAGCCCTTCTGTGCCCCAAATTTTACTATAATTTTTCTCAGTAAAAGATATACCAAGCTCTATCACCCCTTGCAGCACCATTCCTTTTTCATAATTATTGCTCAAAGGTAATGAGGAGATGTCTTCCTTTTCAGACTCCATCTAGCACCCGCAACAGAATCACTTTTATTGAGCCAAAAAGACTTCAAGTCTGTGTTTTCAGGCTGTTACTTCTGTTATATGGCAATGGAAGTCCACGGCAATGATGGCGGTTTATTATAGAAAAATTTGGTCAGTTCCCACCAGCTGCATCAGAGAGATCCATGGCATCTAAAAACATTCTGCAGGGAAGAACATTTTTGAGATGGGTTGACCAGATCCAGAATTTATGTACCCAAGAGGCACTAGATTAATTGAGTAGTCAAAATCAGTGGAAATTAGGCTCCAGTTTCCTAGGCACATAAAGCCTGCAACTTCTTTTTAAAACCCAAATGAGACACCACAGAAGGCGTCTGCCATCTCCTTGATGAAATGAACATCTGGTGTGATAGGGCTCTCAAAATTATACAGATCACATTTTCCCTACACTCTAAATACTGAAAGATGTCTCAAAAGGCACAAAAAGCAGTAACAACGATAAATTAAAATTCATTGCATGCATTTGTCCCAATAAACCTGCAACTTTGAGTCTGAGCAACTGACTGCCTTGAACTTGAGCAAGAGTGTCCCTTGGTCCCTTCTAAATATACTGAGCAGTAATTTTACAACATCCCTTTTTCCCCATGCCATTAATGACAGTTCAAAAGCAGAAATTGTCAATGTTCTTTTGTCACTGACTTGCTCTATGTCAAGCAAATTTTTCCAAGGTGTCTTCTTTTTGTACACATTACGCTCAGCCTGCTCTTGCTGTAGTTAGTCTGCCTACAGTTTTCTTTCCACTGACCTCTGAAGGCCTGCAATTATCTCCTTGTATTTTGCAAGTTAACAAAAGCTGTTCAGCTAAGCCTGTTCCAAACCAGAACAAAGCAAATCTTTCTTTGATGCCTGACATCTTTGTCATACAGCTGAACCCAGGTAGAAAAGGAGGGAAATGATTAGGAGTCTTATTATAACATTCAACTTAATGAAAAGGTATCAGGATGTCTAATTAAAATTTTATTTTCAAGCCTGTGAAAGCACATCCAAATTAACCTAATAAACCATGCCCCAAAGTCTGTGTAAAGCACATCTTTGTAAAAACACATCTGCATTCAGCTCAATAACAAGTTATGAAACATAGCCTTATTAAAAAGGCCTGTCAGTGCTTTCACATGCTCTAAAAACAAGTCAAAACCAAGAATGTAATAAACAGTCAAGAAATAACAGGTGCTTTTAAAATACAGTATAAATCCTACTTACTTGTTGTGCTGTTTTCATAGTTGTCCTGCAAAACCAACAGGTAAAAGGCATTATTCTTCCATAGCTGACAAACACAGCGACAAAACCAGGATGAATGGAGGAGCCAAATCATTATGTTGCCTTTATTTATTATGATATTGCTAATATTTTCTGGCAGAAAAATTTATCACAGTGGGCCTCCACAGCTGCACTCCAGGAAGACCATCCCAGCTGGAGAGCGGCTCTCACCTGAATGGGGAAGGCCCGGGCGGCGGGCAGCAGGAGCGCGGCGAGGAGCAGGCAGCCCTGTGGCCCCATGGCGCGGCGTGCGGGCCCTGCGCCCTGCCCCGGCAGATATAGCGGCCGGGAGCCCTGCCCCAGCCAATGGGAACCCCAGCAGGAAGCAAACTAGCAAACTTCTGCTGCTGCCTCAACAGCAGGTTTAGCCCCTGGGCATCTCCCGGTGCTGCGCTATCGCCGCCGCCGTGAGCATCCCTGGGCCGCCCGGGGCCATTCGTGCCGCTCTCCAGAGCTGGCTCGGCCTCATGCTTGGGCTGCCACGCATTTCCTCTGCTTCTTAGAGGATCTTTCCTGAAATGTTCGGCTTGACTGTTACTACCCTTGTTCCTGGATAACTCTCCAGAGAACTGGATTGTTAGGATTTCAGAGGGTAGGTGACTTTTTTCTTTATGTGGCTGAGATTACAGAAAGCCATGACACTATTGTGTTGCTTTGAAACATAGAACATGTCTACCCAGTGAGCTTATCAATGTGTCTTCCCTGAGACAGCTTATGGTTCTATACGTACAGATTTTTGTTTTTTCCTGTGCGTTTCTTGATGTTTCATCACACCAGGAGCATTTCCTGTGCCCCATTGTTTCTGCAGTCTGACAATTATAGGTGCGCTTATGAGTTTTGTGACCAGCAATCAGAGAAGGGGAAAAGAGAACAGCAGCATAAGCAGCACTTACTCATTTTGAGAATGATTAACAGAATTTGCTTTGCTGGAGTGCACTTGTCCAGAAGCAGAGTGCCGTTGTCTAGAGGAAGCAGTGAGCAGATGTAGCAAGAAATGCTTGTAGGAGGAAAACCAGCAACCACTGAGCTTCTTATCACAGCAACCTCTTCTCACAGCAAAGCTCTCTTACTGAACCATTTGCTGAAGCTGCTGTAGCTGGGAAAGCGTCTGGTCTCTGACACACTTTTGGTTTGTGTCAGAGCACATTTTCCATGCATGGAAAAGGAAACTGAATTATAAAACGCACTGATTCTGTCTCTAGACCATGTTGGTGCTCAGATTCCTTCAGAGTAAGTTTTAAACCCACTTATTCCTTATTTCTGTGCTGAATGAGAGGTTCTGGATACTCTCCATATTGGTCAATCAAGAAGCAACAGAAGGCTTTCCATCTATTTTTCTCCAAATCATACCCAGTCAAGAGTAGGAATTAGATATAAATGAAATCTGAATTGTGTTTGAGGCGTCCATTACTCTTTCATTTAGTGATGTAAAGTTGTGGTGCACACTGCTGACTATTTTAAGAAAGTCTGGATTGGCAAAGTCCAGGGATAAGCTTTGAGCACCCCCACAGGAAGGCAGCACAGGGGGATGTTACTTTTCCTTTTCTGTGTCTGCACACCGGCTGAAGGAAGGGCTGCCCCAGGCACCGGTTAATAAACAGCAGGGTGGCACACGGCCCTTGTGACCATGAAAGAGCATCAACATCAGCCATTGTCAGCACGTTAATCCTGTTGTGTGTCCTTTGTACACATAAATGTTCTCAATGTGCAATGCTAAGTGTCTTTTTTTAATATTTGTCTTTCAGAGGGATGAAAATCTTCCGTTTGCTAAAGCAAAGCTGTGCAGCTCTGGTCTGCAGTGGGAGAATGTTTCTCCATGTTTCTCACTCAATGTAAGGACAAAACAAAGGTCCATGATTCCAAATACTTTGGCATGCGAAACCATACCAAAACCACACTGCAACATGGAACTTGAATATAATCTGCTTTCATTAGAATTTAGGAGGAAAAAAAGAAAAATCAGACCACTCTCAGGTGGGAAAACCAGTCCAGGAGAAAAAGGAAGGATCAGAGGTAGTGAGGGGATTAAACAAACTTAAAAAGCAAGATAGGAAGGTTGGTAACCTCAGCATCTTTGTAGCATGTTACTGGGAAGATACTACTCCTGAATGTGTGATTACCTGCCTGTGCTCAGGAAAGAGTGAGGCAAAAAGGATGCAGCATGTTTTATCTTGGGTGTGTTACTATGCTGACAAACTAAACAGCTCATGAAATAGATTGCTGCATGCCATGCTTTCCATAACCTAACAAATAGTGCTGAGGGGGGGAGGTGGCTTTTTGGGCTTAAGAATGTGGCTGTAAATGCTGCAGCTGGCAAAAAAAAAAAAAAAAAAACAAAAAAACCACATAAGAGAGCGAGAGGGAGCGCTGGTACTCATGGTTCCTACCAGTTCTGAAGATCTTATCACCTCGTGCCTCTTATTTAGATTCAATATTTGGTTATTTTCCAATACTCATGGGGGAGGCATTGTCAGCAGACCTGTTTTCACTAATCAAAATACACACTAATTTATTGGGATATTGCATTAACAGGACACAGTTTTACTAGATTCAATGAAGCTGATATCTCTAGTAAAGAAAATGCCACAGAAATTGTTTCAAACCCTTAGGAGCCAAACAAGGACTTTCCAAAGAGAATCTGTCTTTGAATTTATACAAGAAAAGCCTGTGGGAAGTTTTGTCAGACCCAAGTTCTCTTCTTAGTATATCCTAGTTTCTGGTGGACAGTAGGGATTCTACAGATTTTGAACATGTGAATAATTATTAGCAGACGTCCAAAACCAACATCAGAATCTCAAGAAGTACTCGAACAGTGTCATAGTCCACAAGAAGTCTCTCAGCAAAAAATAGCACTGCTCCTAAATGAACACCACAAAACCTGGAGTTATGCCTGTTAGACTTGTTTGCAGAAATCTGTAGGCATAACCAAGAAAATAATATACAGACACACCAATTTAAAAAAAAATGTTTTCTCTTTTGATATGGGAATTCACTGCAAGTATATATAGTCAAAATCAAAACAGCAGATGCATGAAAGATAAAACAACTCTGCAAAAATCTTTCAGATTTTGCTCAGTCATATGTCATTTAGTCATATGTGTTATTCTCTTTGGAGTCTTTCACTGTAAACAGCTCCCAAAGTATAACGTAAACCATCACAATTTAATTATGGAAAGAAATTGCACTAATTGCTACTAATTGCTGTGCCATGAAATGCAGGGAAAAAATAATTCCAGGAACTAATAGAAACCTTTAGGCCAAACAGCATGTGGAAGTTATGTGATAGCTACCATAACTGATTTGTGGTAATATACTAACTAATCTTGAAAGTTTAAAATCATCTGGCTTTACTAAAACCAACCATTGAAGCAATGGTATAGACCACAACACATAACTGAAATTGCTGTGGATTGGCATCACATGAATAAACACCACACAATTACATCTGCAATCTGGGGTTAATGACAAATCTGAAGCAGGAATATATTATTTTAGGTACAATTGCTCAGTATCATTTTCCAAGAATGTCTGCTTTGTGCAACATTTCAATATTTTGGCTCACTTTCATTTGGAAAAGGAATTCTGGTTTCCACTGAGCTCTTGGTTCATGGATTCTGAACTCCCATGCTCTGGCCAGTAAACCTGCTCCTGTGCAGTGCTTTCAGCTCAGTGCTTTTTGTCTTCCTCTCACTAATTCCAAGTTCCCTAATCACACAGAAATCACTTCCTTTTCTGCGTTGTCTTTATGATCTGACACTTTTCAGATATAAATCAGTCCCCACACAAGCTTTCTCTGTGCTGGCTTAAAGGACTTTCAGCCCTTTAGTCTAATGATTCCACTCTTCTTGATTCTGCAGTTATATTTTCATTCCTTCCAAGTTGCCTGTGCCTTTTTGGAGTGCAGTGATTAGGAGTGGGCAATTTCAGAGGAATTAATGCCAGCCAGTACTGCACTTTGCTGGTTGAGAGTATTACTGAAGTGCTGGCAGCTCCTGTGGGTTTCACAAGTAACCAGCACAGACTTCAATCCCCTGTGTTGGAGACTGACGTGTGTTACGAAAGACATCTCTAGACAAGTCAAAGTGGAGTTAGAAGCTGTTTCCCAGTGCTCACAGCCATACTTGCTGCATTCATAGATTTACTTGTCCTTCGTGTCCCTCTCCACATTTCTACTTTGGATCCTACCTCCCAGAGGAGACCTGGAGTTGTTTGGGTTCCCGTTCCACTTTCTGTTTTGCTTTCCATTTTTGGGGGTTTCCATGTCATTGCCAACACCATCTGAAGCAATGAATCCACATGATTTGCAGGTTCTTTAGCAGAACACTGACACATCCTCCATGATATTAATGACTAGCTCCAGCTGCAGTCCTAGCCCTGACTGTTTATTGAAAGAATTCAAACCTAAAATGTTGAACATTGGCTTGATATTGGTTAGTCACTTCTCTATTCAAAGAGCCAAACCTAGAAACTTTGAACTTTAGTCTGTTGTCAGAAGGAGGACAATGAAGAAAAAGTTTTTTTTTGATGGGTTTCTCTTTTCAAAAGAAAAATATGGAGATAGAAAAAAAAATTAGTAAAGAAACAAGTTGGAATAGTAAAAACATTGTAACTTCTAAAATGAAAGTTGAAAACATGTTGATTTTAATTTCAAAATCAGATTTCAAGGCCAAATTTAGCAAAGCATAATTCAGCAATTAAACTAGCATTTTTAACGATATGTAATCCAATGGCTATTTGGGCTGAGGGAAGGAGAATGGAAACTGGAACTTTAATTTGGACAATTCTAATAATGAACTTCTGATTGCCTTGAAAAAAACCAAATTCCTTTCTTTTATCAGGAGAAGCCATCTGATTTGTCTGCTGCCCTTAGGTGAAGAAAGGATGGATCAAAGGGTTTACCCTGTGTTTCCAGCCTGCAGAGCAATGTTATGCTGATTACAAAGGAATCCATGTGATGGGGTAAGGTGCAAGCTGTTTGAGCAGAGCCTGGGGTCATTTTTGGTCCCTCTGCCCTCTGAAGGGAGACACCCAGTGCTGCCCCAGCTGGGGAGATCTCCTTGTGACAGATTATGCAATGCCAGACAGCTTCCCTGCTTGGTTTGATCTCCTGGGAGCAGAAGCGTCCTTTTGCCTACCGGGAAATTTTTGCTTACAGTAACCATGCCATGAAAGTTATCCTTGTGAGTGCTTGTTTGGCAGTTTAACTAAGGCAATGTCTCATGTCTGCCTCTCAGATGAGTGCATGGGAGCTGCCTGTGTGTGCTGCAAGTGGAAAGCACATCTCTGCCTCTACAGTACACAGATCTGCCCGATAAAGAATCCATTAGGGAATGGGCATTGTCCCTCACTCAAATATCACTGCACTGACTTCTGCTTCCTTTGTCCCTCATCAGAAAGGCTGTGCTCTCTGACTTTCCTGCTTGTCTCAGTACCTGTCTCAATACCTTTGTTTGTTATCCACATATTTCCTTCCCAACTGTCTCTAAGCAGGATTTTTTAATATTTCAGTGGGAGTATTGAGAAGTGGGAGTATTCACTCTTGCGGTTCTTTTCTGATGCACCAGGTTAGCTGATGGATTTGCTTCCTCTTCTGGGAGGATAATTTGTAGCTCCTCTCATGTCTCCTGAACAGGTGAGTTTGGACACTGCTACTTCTGACTTTATCTGGATCCACAGAGAAGTACTTCAGGAAAAGTTAAAGCTCAGCTCTTCCAGCCTGTCTTCTTTTAAGCGAGCTGCTATCCAGGCAGATACTAGTGGCTAAATATTAACATTGGAAAGATTAATAACAAACCTTAAAGTTATTGAAACAAAGAATCCACTTGCATGTTCCAGGAGTCTTTTGCCAAAGAGAGCATTTGCCTCCAAAGAAGCAGCCAATGATCTCTGAAGCTCTGACCACAACAATTGATGCAGTGTGGAGGATTCCTGGGCATGCAGGGCAGCCAGCAGTGTGTTTTGTCCCGTGTCTGCTGTGAGCATGTAACCAAAGCCTGGTGGGCTTCAGAGAGCCACACTGAGGGGCATGGTCTGGCCTGGGGGCCGAGGGTCCAGACTGGACCAGCAGGGTCTGCCACCCCACCAGGTGGGACAGCAGCAGAGCTGGGGACAGCAGGGAGAGTGACTGGACAAGCAGGTTTGATGCAGGGGATGCTGGACCAGCACCAGCAGAGCTGCAGCGGGCAGGGAGGAAGGGAGGAAGGGTGGGAGGCCGAAGGCTTTCCTGCTTTGTGCTGTCAAACACTCACTGGGTGGTTTGCACAGCAGAGCCTCGGCCAGGGCTAACCACCCTGCCACCTCTCATTGCTGGGCTTTAGTTTTTACAAGGAAAACAATCTACCACTGCCACTCATGATTTAACCATTTAATCTGAAAACCACCCTTAATCCCCTCTCAGTTTCTGAGGGATACCCATTTCTGCCTCTTTCTCTGTGCCATGCTAGGGCTCCTGTTAAAAGCACATCCAAAAAAAAAAAAAATGTGCCATCATGGATTTACCCTTCCACCAATTCCATCTGGAAAGGAAATAACTTTTTTCCCTATTTTGCAGCAGGAGGAGCTGAACGTGTACATTTATGTCTGCGTCTCTCTCCCCCTTCCACTAGTGATTTTATTTGGGTCTCCAGGAATTGCAGGATTTTTACCATAGGGTCTGAAAGGATCCTGGAGCATGAGTGTGCCAGTCTGTTGCTTTCACCATTCCTTCAGGGAAGAGCGGACCTAACAGGAACAGAGGGGGCTGCTACCCAGCCCATGAATTATCTATCCGTGATGCTTCCCAAGGGAGCTGTGGCTACATTAACCTTGGCTCACAGCTGCCATTACATTAAAGAAAAAGCTTCCACAGGGGCCTTTCTTTTCCACTCATCTGCAGCAACTATCCCATTAGTTACTGAACACATTAAAGGCACATTGACACATTACCTACAATTACAATTTCTGAAGTCCTTATCAGGGTTCCCTTTGTTGCTCAGTGAACACATCCCTCTCCTCAGAGCAAGTGCAGTTGAAACAAATTAGAGAGGCTGCCTTGAGATCTTCAACTAAAGAGAAAAGCCTAACTATGTTTTCATATATCATTTATTTTAAATTTATCTAACTAGCTGATAGAAACATGCATGGCCAAACTTTAATGTTAGGGCCTTCGAGCCTAGCCTTTTTGCTTTAGAGTAATCTTTTTAATTCTCCTCAGTGAACTCAGATTTGGCTCTCAGTTCACTGGTTTGTATGCAGGAAAACCATTTATTTGTACTGTAAGATTTGAACTGCAGCTTTTTTCTTACAGGGATAGTTCTGTTGTAAATCTGCACATGATGCAGTATGAGTTCAACAACAAATCAAGGTCAAGGCATTCTGAGAAATCTTCTACTTAGAGGTCTGCTTCCATCCTTTGCACATGTATTTGCCTTCTATCTCTGATAAGAATGTCATAAACAGGTTCTGTGTGGGTATTTGTATTTCTCCTTTAAATAAATAAATTCTTTTTGTAGGAAATTGAAGTAGTGAATGATGTGAAATATTCAAAGTGGTTAGTCTCTGCAAATGAGAGAAGGCTGGGGTATTTATTACTTTCTTTATTCTGATAATCTCTTTTGATCTTCAAGAGAGAGAGGCCCATGTAATACTTGTTTTGGACCATCATAAAAAGGAGAAGAGAATGTAGAGCTCGTCTCTCCAAGAATTTATGAGGGCCATAGAGGCAGTCTCTGTGGCCTGCCATTAAATGAATTATGGCTATAGCCTCGTACCATTGCAATTCTGATATCTTAAGATCTGTTGAAAGAAAAAGGACTAAGGGGCTGGTTTGTGCAATGACATAACTGAAAAGAACAGTAAAATGCAAATAGAAAAAGAAATACATATATCAAATAGTCAAGTCAACCTTTTAACCCAATAAATGAGAAAAACTCTCATTCCTTGCCCAGTCATTAAACTAAGTGGGCAGCTGACCTACTGGTCCTCACAGGAGCAGGACCACATGTGTGTCTCCTCATGGGTGTGTTTGATTAAAGCACCCACAAACTGAAATGAATGGGGATGTTCTTTGCTGTCACTGAAGACACTTGTCCTAAATTACAAGCCCTTAGGAGACAATGATATTTTTTCCATACTCCAGTGTATGGTTACTGCAGCCCATGGTTATCCTAGGGTGATTTAAAGAAGCCTTTCATTAAGCAGTATTTCCTAAATTGCCATGCGTGTGTTTGTGGCACCACATTTGGCAGGGACTGGGGTCATGTGCCTTGTCTTTTCTCTGGCTGTGACATGACACAAAGCGGGTTTGGGAGCTTCCTCATGGGGCCATTAGTATGACCCAGTAGGCCCTGTGCATTCCACTGTGTCTGGAACAAAGTTACATAGATTTTCAGGATGTTTATACCATCTACATGGTTGTTATAAAAAAAAAGGTTAGATATGACTCACAGTGTGATTTCCATGCCCTCATCATTTCCTGATCTGTGCAGAGAAAGCCAGACTGGGTAAGATGTTGTAGGCAGCCATCTCTCCTACACACCTGCCATGCAACTGCTGAAGATTACACAACTGTCCCTGTTCCACAGACAGGGGCCGACCTTTCCCTCCTACGGTCTGGTACCAAGTGTGTCACAACTTTGAACAGAAATTTTGACACAAGATTCATGTATTTTGCCACAATTTAGGTGAAATGCAAAATTTAAACTTTATTGGAACAAAACCTCTTTCTCTTCTAAAGCCTCTAAAGCACAGCTTCAGCATGATTTAAGCTTTATCAACTTTATTTTTGCCCGATATTGCCATGAAACTCCTTCAGTGGAACTTCAGAGGTACTTCAGAGGAGTTAGGCTGTACAGACAAGAGCCTGACAGTGATGAAGAAAGTGCAAACTGCTGCTGATGCGACAAGTGTGTGCCGTGTTGGGGACATCCAAGATGTACGGGCTTGAGTGATGAGGGCTTTTGATACACAGTGGTGTGAGACAAGATGTTGGATGGTAAAGGCAACTTGCGTGGGAATATCGTGATTTTTAATATGACCATGTTAGGCTTAAGCTCATTTGAAGTCTCTTGGGAAAAGACATCAGCATCAGCCTGAGATTTCAGATTGTAAGAAAATAGATCAACCAAATGTTGGTATGGGATCTGTAATCTATTTATGAAACATGACAGTGGGAATGGATCAGGAAAAGACTAAGTGGAGATAAGGTAGAGAGAAAGAAGAATCATCTATCCTCTCAATAGATAGTGGATTCTCACATGGTGAAGAAAAGGGAAGACCTACAAAATGAATAGATAAAAGGGAAAAGAGAAGGAGGGGGGAAAGGTTTATAAAAGCAGAGGGAGGATGAAACTGAGTTTTGAACGCCATAGTTGTGCTCAGGAAAAAAAGACAGTGAGCTGGCCAGTGTAAGCATGGCAGTGAAGTAGAGACTGTGGAAACCAGCATGGAAACAACTGAGTCAAGTAAGGGAATTTGCACTAAGAGTTTTACTCTTCATTGCTGTGTCAGGTTTCCTCCTACCGGACCCAGGGAAGAGCCTCTGACCCACTTTGCAGATTTGCAGCTTGCAGATTATTTACTCCAGAGTTTTGACAGCAGCTAGGGAACAGCTGAAGACACAGGGCTTCAAGTCAGTGAGCCCACTGGGGAGAGGACAGTCTTCTGAAGCATAATTTGGGCAGTTGAGAAAATTAAGGAAGCAATTTCCTAGAGTTACTGAAAGGAGCATATATGGGAGGGCTCCTTTCAAATTTGGATGTAACTTTTTATGTTGTTTTATGTTTTTTTTTGGATGTAACTTTTATGTTAGGGGAAGGTTTTGCCCCAATGTCTTTGAAGATTGTGTGCACTAAGCAAGTACAGCCCTCTGGGGCAATCACAGGCAATGCCCCTGTGATTTCTACCACGGAAGTGCCTAAATCCTGAAGGTGGTGGCTATCTCAAGATCATTTAGATTGGGCCTGACTGCAAAGCTGTCAATAAATGTGCTGGCAGTAGTGTGAAATGTGAGAGACGTATGGCTCTGTTCCTCTCTGGACAACATCAATTATGAGCAGCAAACACCTATCAAACTTGTCCAGGATGAAGTCAGATCTCATTGTGATCTCAATCTGAAAAGCTAAACATAGCATATATTTCTGCAAAAACCAAAACCAACTCCCTACCTAAACTCTTTCAAAGGAAGAAGGCATGGAGGCCAGAGGGATCAGAGCAGTAGAGGAGTAAGGATACTGTAAGCACAGATCCATGCCACTCCTGCAGTTTACTGGGTGAAAGGCATCTATCCTGATAGCTGGAGGCTGTTTTCTGAAAAGGCTGTTTTTGTAGAGGGTGTTTTTCTCTGACTGGAAGGTCTGGCTTCATGATTTTTTGTGCCAACTCATTTTATCAGAGTACTGGCTGAAATTTGTATAATAGCAGTGTCATGGAAAATATTTCAAAGCCTGACAAAATCTTATGGGTCACAAGGAATGGCTAGAGGTGAACATGAACAGAATATAATTTCTCAAGTTCAGAACTAGAAGATGCGATTCTTTCTTATCTTCACTTATTTCCTCCTCTTTGTTCTCTGCCTCTTATGTCAAGGAACAGGATCAAACAATGTCATCTTAGGGAAAAATACTCCTGTACTGTTCTTGATATTATAAGGACTAAAAGTGATTCGCCATTAGATGTTAAGAATTACCACTGCTGAGGTGCTTGCTGCTTCTACTGATTGAGGTAGCCAGCCAAAGACCCCAGTAAACATATGGAGTGACTACGTGGAGCAGCTCAGTTCCCAGTCTGTTCGCTGTGCCTTCCTGCCTGTGCCTCTTTGGCAGATGGAGGGGATACATGAAAACTTTCACCGAGACTCAAAGGAAACAGGGAAAGAAACAATGAGAGACCAACTTTACATGAGTCAGTGAGTCAAAATGCTTCCAAAAACCAAGCTGATTCTCAGAGTTTTTCCTAAAAGATGTAGGAAATAAAATTTATATGGCATGTAACATCTGCTAGAATAACCACAGGTCTCTCTGACCCTGTGGCCTCTGTCTGGCATGGGCCAAAAGTGGCTGCCTAGAAAAGCACATAAGAAAAGGGGAAACAAGTAGGATACTTCCCCCTTGTTTTGAATGTGAGTCCTACTTTAATTTTCCCTGTAGTTCTTATACTGGAATTGGGAAGCTGATCCCCAGCCAGTTTCTCCCCTACACTCAGGATCTGAGAGACCTCTGTCCTCTTCCCTTGCAGTATCTCTTTTCCAGGCTGAGGAGCTGTAATTTGCTCTTTCATTCCTTTACACAACCAGTTCCACACCTTGAGTCATCTGTTCTGATCCATCTATAAGCTTGATTTTGTTTGGTGACACTCTATTTTAGACTGGAAAGGCAAGAGCTGTATGTAACTCTTAAAGGAAAAGCAATCTGCTCTAGAACTGGAATTAACTGACACAAAAGCAGATGTTGCTTTGACCATTTTGCTGCTAGTTTGATTCTTGAAGTGCAGTGAAAGATAAGACAGCATTTTTTGATGGGTCTTCCCTATCTTTCTCTGGAAGTATTTCTGCAGTGACAGTGGAATCTGCAGTCAGAGAGGCAGTGGGATGAGGAGCCAGATGTGGAAGGCAGAGCCTCCAGGTTCTGCTGCCAGTCCTGAAGGGCTGCTTGCCTGCTTGGGCTTTCTCACACAGTGGTACCCCCTAAAGAACAGTTGTAGGTGACTTTTTTTTCAGCTTAATGCCACACAGTGCTGCTCATGTTCCAATGCAACTTCCATAGAATTTTGCCATGGAAATTAGCACACAGATCTTGCCACAAGTGCCAGGTTGGGTGTAAATTAAATGAGAAAACCCCCATGTAATTATGGTCCATATTGCTAGCTGCTTAAACTGTAATATCAGCCAGTAATTTGGAATAATATTTTTCTTTATCTACTCCTTCTTTGGGAGACACATATAAAACCCAGATGCGTTCAGTATATAACCCTGATTCATTATCAGAGTGCATCTTATCAGCAAACTATTCTCAGTTCATTTTCAAATAAAATGGTGTTGTCCTGTACTTGAAGGTTTAAAGACAAGGCTGAGATTAAAGTGGATAGAGCTAAGGCTTTACAAGTAACCATAATTCTTGAACTTTTTGGCTTTGCAGCCTTAACACAGCTGGAGATATAATTTTAACTAAAGGTACAAGATCCAAAGACTTTCTCTGCAAAGTATCCTTTACAGCATTGGTGTTGCAAAAGGTTGAAACTCTGGCAGGTTATAAACGCTAAACAGAAACTGTAAGAAAAATATTGTCACCTCTAGGAGGCAGCCGTATATTGCAAATACACAATGTGCACTCTGCTGTCTGGCACTTCGGAAGGCTTTGAAGTTTCTCAAATCTCCTGTGGTTATAAAAAAAAAATCTAGTGGAAATAAACGTACATTTGCAGTGGAAATATCTGCCCAGAAATAAGCTCTGCCTCTCCAGTCAATCAAGAGCCAGTTCTCACATTAAAATGAGTTAGACACAAAACAAGTTCTATTTTCCTGCATTTTCAATAGCAAATTAGCAGAGTTCAATGGAGAAACAGGAAATCTATCTGTGTGTTATCTGCTCTCAGCAAGATACCCTCCCCATATAGGAAAGCATTTACTCATTTGCTTAACTTCACCTGCTAACTGGCCTCACACTTAACCTTTTGTCCGCCACTTTACCAAACAACACTCCTTTCAGTTGCATTTCCAGTGATACATTCTTTCTTTCTTTCTTTCTTTCTTTCTTTCTTTCTTTCTTTCTTTCTTTCTTTCTTTCTTTCTTTCTTTCTTTCTTTCTTTCTTTCTTTCTTTCTTTCTTTCTTTCTTTCTTTCTTTCTTTCTTTCTTTCTTTCTTTCTTCTTTCTTTCTTTCTTTCTTTCTTTCTTTCTTTCTTTCTTTCTTTCTTTCTTTCTTTCTTTCTTTCTTTCTTTCTTTCTTTCTTTCTTTCTTTCTTTCTTTCTTTCTTTCTTTCTTTCTTTCTTTCTTTCTTTCTTTCTTTCTTTCTTTCTTTCTTTCTTTCTTTCTTTCTTTCTTTCTTTCTTTCTTTCTTTCTTTCTTTCTTTCTTTCTTTCTTTCTTTCTTTCTTTCTTTCTTTCTTTCTTTCTTTCTTTCTTTCTTTCTTTCTTTCTTTCTTTCTTTCTTTCTTTCTTTCTTTCTTTCTTTCTTTCTTTCTTTCTTTCTTTCTTTCTTTCTTTCTTTCTTTCTTTCTTTCTTTCTTTCTTTCACTTGGGTCTGTCCTGAGCTGGAGCTGACATTTTCTTTCTCAATCTGCATTACTGAGGTGCTGAGACCTCACCTAAAGCAATTCACATGGTAAGGCAGAGATGCAGTTTTTTTGCTGGACTATGTGGTATGATGTGACCTTCTAAAGCTACTTTTCTCTTTGCAGCTGGCCCCTTGATGCTCTCAGAGGAATTGTGATTTTTTTGAAAACTTGCCTTATACAATAATATTCTCTTCACATCCCACATGCTCCCCCATATACATATGGAACAACACAGGATAGCACATCGTGTATAACTGGTGGCTCAACTTCAGTGTAGACCACAACTGAACAAAAATAGACCAATAAAAACAATCTGCACAACTCTAATCTTGATTTCAAAACCACCTGTGATGGACAACCCTGCGCAATCCCCTAGAGACTGCTCCCACAGAAATTATGCTGGCTGTTGGAAATCTGCAACGTTTCCACTCTGAGTTTATCTGCATCAGCTTCTGGCCATTAGCTCCTGGTAACACAGTGTTTGCTCAGCAGGAGAGAACCTCTGTCATCAAAGGTTTATTTCACAACTGGGTGCTTAAGGATTTTGACCAAGACACCCCTTAGCCTTTTCATCAATAAAGAGACTCTCCTTCTTGAGGCACACTTTGATCCACTGTCTCACACCCCTTAATTCATTCATGTGGTGCTTTCCTGAACTCCCTCTAATTTTCCTACTTTTCTTATAGTGTAGCATCTCTAATAGCATCCTGCTACAGCAGTCACACCAATGCCCAATTCTCATACTACAGACCTTTCCTATTCCTCCCCAGTTTTTGCCTTTTGGCCCTTTCTCTCTACTTTCTAGTACTGAGTCTTCCACCCTCTGGCAGTATTCATCCAATGTTGCTGCAAGGGATGGAAGAGACGTACAACAGTCAGGTTTACAGTGGTTGTAGGTGACAGGAGGTACATGGCAGCCTCCTGAAACAGGTACACAGCCATATTTTTCCCACAGATCTCCTGATTCAACAGATTTTAATCTCAGGACAGTGTGGTGTCCCAGTACAGAATCATTAACCACAAACTCCACACTGCACTAGCTGGACCCTCCACGGTGCTAAATCCTTATCATCATCCTGAGGGTAGAACTGTGGCAAAAGACTACACAGACAGCTGGCAGGTGCTCCTGTAAGTCTGGAGGTTCCAGGAGTTCTACATCTCTTAACATCAGATGAAGCACCACACCCTGAAGCTCATTTTGTTGAGGCTGATTGTCTTATAGCTTCCTTTTAGAAACTGAGTCTTTGTTCTTCCCTTATTTACTTAATTTACTTGATTTATATCTATAGGTCTGCTTCAGTGACAGTGATGGAAGGACCAAGCCCACATTCCTCTCACAGATCTTCCTTCTTTATTTTCTTTTTGCATATGAATATGCAGAGACAGCTGCTTTGTCTTAGTAGTGCTGCAAAGGATTATTTCAGCGGTTTGTTAATACTTAACCATCTGGGGGAGGAACACTTCACCACTTGGAGGAAGACAGAATCTCTTTCTTAAAGATTTTACAACCTGGGGTAACAGCACACAATGGCATAAGGAGTCAGATGCAGTCATTGCAAGCACAAGCCCTTTACCTTCACTTTTGTTTTCACAATATTTCATTTCCTTATACAAAACGCATGGCAGCCTTATGTGGTCTTCTCTTACTAACTGACTATTTCAGTGCCCAAAATGGATGATGTAAACACCTTGCTATGATCTGGAAAGTTATTTTAGAGCACCGTTCTGTTCAAACTGTTCCATTTCTGAAGCACAGAATCGCATAACAAGTCAATACAAGTGAAAACATGAGCTTACACCTTCAGGCTAAATCTGGCTGTCACAAGGGTTTCCCCCCCAAAAAAAAAAAAAAAAAAAGCCTGAACAACTTTCCCATTTCCATCTGTTAACTCACACTTCTGCTTGGTGAAATGCCTCAGTGAGAAACAGAGTATCTCTGATACCAGCCCCTGATGGAGTGGAGTAGGCTGAGTCAGGGAAAGTAGTGTGCAAACATCTTTCATTCAGATGTATATCAGCTTTTCCTTCGGGATTCTGGCACTTTAATTTGTGTCTTCAGTTGTCAAAATAAAGGTTGAAAATCCCACCTGCTTATTCAAGTTGTTGGCAGTTATATTAAAGGGCTTCTTTTTTTTCCTTTTTTTTTTTTTTTTTTTTTCTGTTAAAGCATGAACTACAGCTAGGCAATGCAAAAGCTCTTGTAATTCTCCATGTGATCTGTACTACCAAGTCTTCATTCAGAGTAAGCCTCTTTTATACAGCCAATGAACAGAAAGGCCCAAAATGTCAGCAGAAGAGCTCACAGCAGGAACAAAGATTCTATAGGCACCAAAGGTTTACTGATACCTTCTGTTTTGCCATCGCAGAGTACTCCTGTCTGAAATACCAGAAGCTGAAAACCATGTATGTGCTTTTGTCATTCTTATACATACCTTACATCAGAATCTAGAGAAAATATGTGGATAGGATGACTGTGAAATATGTTGTCAGGCCTGAACCTGTCCCTAAAACCTGGATTCCAGAAACAAGCTTTCATCTTTCTGCCTTGGCAAGTCTCTTTCTTATGGCAGATGTGACAGATAAAAAAGCTATGTGATTCTGGACAGTATCAGTGTGAATGGCCAGTGAGAAAGGTTCCAATTTTATTCTACTACTGCTTTAAAGAAAAATAAGCAATTTAATTATTAGCTGTTGAAACAAGCAAAGATGACTTTGAAACACACTTCTGGCCCATTTTTTTTAGAACAGAATGTGCTAAAAATAAGCAACCATGCAGTGGCAGTACATGCCAAAGCTACAGTTAAATTATGTATCTGTACATGCATCAGTGCACACACAAAAATCTGAAATCTTTGGCCTGTCACTTGTAGAAGCTGATAATACTGATAATATTCAATGTCTGGGGAGAGCTTCTTTGTTTTCCTAGCAATAGCAGCAGAAGGCTGTTGGCTGTCTGTTACTATTAAAAAATGATATTTGACAATGGTTCTGTATCTATTGCATTTCACATCAAATACAATTTCTGGGAAGGAAAATTTAATCTGCCTATATAAGCAGGCAGAAAATATTTCAGAGATTTTGCTATTAAATTATTGTCTTGCAGAGATACTTTGCTGTGACCTTACTTCTGCAACATGTTGTAAGCAGTCTTTGCATAATTCTCAGAACAGCTTGTGGGAAACACATCAAGATTGCATTTCATGAATGGACTGAATGCCTTCTTCACTCCAAATCTCTCTCACTGTATTCTACCCTTAACAGAACCTTCTTCCTTTCCATTTGGCTTCCAAATCTCTGGGGTCTCTGACCTAGCTGTGTGAGATTTCATTGGCATTTCTAGGAAGAACCCGTCCTGTGGAGGAAATCAAAGGCATCTGAAGAGTGTGTCCATCTTTTTTGTCATCTTTCAGATTCTTCTCACTTTTGCTTCTGTTGAGTGGTGGTAGAAGTCCATAACAGCTTGGTTCAATCTCTAAACTCTAGATGAGACCTCATGGCACCATGATTACAATGTCAACTGTTCACTGTGGGCTGAATGAAACAGCTGTTAGATAAGTCAGCAAATTGTTGGAACAGTGTTCTTGTGGCAGAGAAAATTCACATCAGAAGAGGTAAGCACAAGGATGCTACTTAAGGCTATGGAATCTCCTGAGATACAAAAAACAAGAAACAAGGAGATTGTTTAGTCAGATTTCTCAGCCTCCTCTGTGTGATGTTCTTCCCACTGCTGAGCACAGGGAGAGGTGTGCCAGTGGTCCAGCCTGGTGCACACAACTTTTGTTCTTGTAGACAGAGGACAAAGCTCTAGGTTTTCCCTCTGTGGGCTGAGCTGAGAGACCATTTCCACAGGCTCAGCAGTTTGTTAGGGAACTGCCTCTGCCTAAGGAGTCCATTGGGATTTGATTCTTGATGGGGGGTCAGGGGGCTTGGAAGCGAGGGGTGAGACATGTCTGACAAGCCAGGTAGGGTGAGGAGAAGGGGAATGTTCACTGCAGCCATTAGCATGCTGCAGCGCTACAGAGGAATCTAACAATTGAAGTGAGGGAAGATGTGCGAGGGAAGTTTTGTTCCAGGGAGGTGAACATGTCATCAAGGAACAAAGGCTGCGTGAGTTGTCATGAATAAGATGCGAAGCATCAAAGAAAGAAAAAAATTAAGAACAATCTATGCAAAACCTGAGCTACAGAAGGATCAAAACACCTGAATTTCTAGACAATTCTCTGTACATAGGTAATTTGTTTTCCTGATCCATGGGCATCAGCTATATTCCAAAATAGAATTACAAACTCCTAGTAGAATCAGTAGAACTGGGTATTTTTGGAATATTTTGCATTTTGCTGACTATTTTCACTCTGGCTGAGAGATATAGTGACCAGAATTATAATCACCTTCTGGCCACTAGATCCTCCCTGTGAAGTACCCAGAAAAGGGTAGTACATGTCATGGGAAATACATCAAATGGTGGCATTTATTATCCTCCTCCCCAAGCTGGGCATTTTGAGAAATAAGGCACAAATAAATGAGTCAGAGGAAGATAATCACTCCATCACCTCAAGAGAAAACTGGGACGGACATCTAGCTCTTTAAGTCTATTCATGCAGGTTCTTCTGTGCTCAGCAGCCCACTGCCTGACACCAGTGTGGTAAGCACTATGACTAATATCTAGCATATGTTGTTTGCTTTCTCATTTTCTCCAGAGGAAGCAGCATATGCACTAGTGCATCTTGTTTGGTAGGATTTTCTGCTCTCTTTTTAAACAGAGGTGCTGCTCTGCATTTATCCTGCAGAAGCAGCTCCAAAAGGTTCAGACCCTGTGCTTTGAGGTGGTGAGGCATGGGACAGTGCCTAATTCTTGCCTGTGTTTGTTCTGCAGCCTCTGAAGGATGAGAAAGTTTTGCCTGACTTGTACAGAGGCTTTACTGTGACTACAGAGTTATTGTGCAGTGCTATCATAACACAGCTTCTCAGGCCAGCAGCTTTTGGCAGTCACTATCTTTGCCTTAAGACAGAAAAATGCAACCTCTTGAGCATATCAGCAAGCCAACCCCGAGAAATATTGCTAGAGAGATGATCAAACACTTGGATGCACTTTCTGTGAGTTAGCTAGCAAGGCCAGCCCCTTCTGCTGACGTCTTTCCTTTCTATCACACATCAGACTTTTCCCAGTGGAGCTGGAGAACAGGCTTCAATGAAAACTGCCTGTTTGCAGCTATATGGAGATTGCAGGCACCACAATTACTATTTCCTCTCCCTGACCTGGAGCAGCAACTCCATCAGCAGGATAGAAAGGTAGCCTTGTTGCCTAGCAAAGGTGGGGTGATTTATCTGTGTGTCTAGATTGGTCCCTTTGCTGCAAAGAGAATTGCTTTCAGACTTCCAAGGAGAATGAAGCCAGGCTAGAATTCGGAGTGGATGTGAGAGAGCTCCTCTCCCAGGGAGTAGAACGAGCCACAGGGGTCTCTGTGCTTTCTGTTCCTGTGCAGCACAGGACAATGGTTTTGTCTGCTCCAGTTATAGCCCTGGGGGCTACCTTAGGGACTGCAACTAGCATCCTTGCCCTCTGCGGCCTCACCTGCTTCTGCAAATGCAAGCAACCTGGGAAAGGACTCTCAGAAAAGGACCAAGAGGACGAGACGGAAAATACTAAGCCCAGTGTGCTTCAGCCAGTCCAGCAAGTAAGACACAGTCTCTAATTTACTCTGTGATTTTTCTTTAAAGGCAGAGGGTGGGAGTGCAACTTCCCTGTTAGGCTACTCAGCATGTGATTTATGCTGCCTGTTTATCTGCTTACTGTGTTTGGGATATAACAACATGCCAGTGGGAGGAGGAGTGAAGGAAAAACAGAGATGAGCTGGGTACCAGAGAATTACTGGAGCAGCTGCCACGGAGCCAGAGAGAAAGCTGCTAATGGCAGAAACAGGGGATGAGGACTGGAAATGCTGCTTAGTTGTTAAAATAGATCAAAAGAGAAATAATTTCCTAAGAACAGAAGACTGGACTGTACCAGGTGGCACGCAGCATTGTGAAGAGGAGATGGCTTCTGCTGAGATCTCATGTAGCAGCTATTTAATTCTATTCACAATATCTCATAGTTCCCTGTCAACAGCTGGTTTCTCGTGAAAACCTTCCCTCCTCCTCCTTCTGCCCTTCCAACTGAGGGGATTAATTATGTGTGAAGTTAAAACAAGGCATTGAAATCATAATAAAAAGCAAATGAGAATCTAGATTGTGATGACTGGACAGTCTCATCACATTGTGAATTTCTTTTTCAGTTATTGTAAAAGCAATGTGGAGTATGGATAGTGTCAGGGATCCCTGTGTGCTCTTTCATTTTTGTTAGAATCCAAACAGACTGATTTACTCCTGAGCCCAGGGCAAGAGGGAGTTAGGGGAATTATAGAACACTTTTAATATACTTATTAATGGGAATCTCTTCTTCAAAGGGAAGTGTTTGATGATTTCCTCGGTTCAATGTGGTCTTTAGAATAAGCTATAGCACTGGTCAGTGTCTCTGAAAGTATTGCCTGTTTGCTGTTGCTCCTGATATTTGTTTGTGCCTGTGTCCTTTCCACTTTGACCTAGCCATTCAACCAAGCGTTGTGCCATAGTAGCCCATTCCAAAGACCCATGCTCCATTGTATAACAGTCTTTGTTTGCCTTTTAATTATTTGAGCTGACTGTTATTTTTGGATTCTTAAAGAGTGTAGCTGGAGTCCTAATTGAACTCCTCTGTAATGTTTGTAATTAAATATTCAGTCTTTCTCTGGCTTCCACTCTTACCCTCAAAGCACAAAAGAACCTTGGCACCCTCGTGTTCTTGTTGCAGTTTATGCTGAGGAAAGACGACCAAATCTGTAAACAATATTGTGAGAACTGGTGCAGATTCAGAGAATGGCATTAGCAGACCTTGTGGTTGCTGGAGGGGGGAGGAGAGCTGTGAGACCATGGCTCCATTGACCATGGATTAACTTCTGCATGGAGTTTAGGACAAGAGATTGCTGCTAATTCTGAGCCTCCCTCCATGACCATGGTGAATAACTCCTAGTACCTGTTTGCATTTTCCTAGGATGAATTTCATCTGCTATTCTGTTTGATAGCTTAGTCATGTCCCTTTCATGCTCCTTTCTTGTCTTTTCTACCCCATACAGGGCATTTGCTAACACCTGTATACAAGAATGTACAATGATGCAGAGATTTTTCCAAGTTTAATGTTAATGTGAATGAAAAATGTGTAACTTTGACAGCCACATCACTTTCCAAAGCAATTTTCCTAGCTGTTGTCTGCAGCAACACAACCCACAGATAACTTTACCATCAGGCTCTTTCTATGAGAGTTTGATGTTGTAATCTCCAAGCCCAGAAACATCTCAAATCCTCCTTTTAACTCAATTCTTAAACTGGGCTTTTTTATTTTATACAGCTTTTTGGGAAACATCTTGGGAAAGTGTTAATCCATCCTGAATCTTGTCCATGGGGGTGCTATCCTGTTTGCAGGACTGAAATAAGCACTGTGTCTCCATATTGTTCAGTTAAGCTTCCAGTACTCAGCAGCTTACAGTTGTGGTCCTCAAAATACGTCTACATTCATAAGTTTTGCCATGACTTAATCCAGTATTTGACCAACAGGGGATAAAATTATTCAATCTGCCCTACTATTACCTGAGTGATTGCATTATTTCAGCATTGTAGACTGTTTAATTTGAAGTATTATTTCCAATGTTACTGGCTTTATGTTTTTTTTAAAGAAATCTGGACATATTATAGCAGCCGAGTGAACATTCTCTCACAGAAAGTGCAAAATGTTCTTAGTTTGCATATTCCATATGTTTAGCAATTCTTTCCAATTAAAATAATTTTCTTGCCAGGAACATGAATTCTCCTGTGCTGTCACTGAATCAGAATCAGTCTCTATATCTCCAAGAAATGAATTTCAGTTTGAGTTCTGAGCTTGTGAAATTTTATTATCTCTATGTTTATAAATTGTTCTGTAGGGACTTTTTTTTCTGACTGCATTAGTACACAGTATGTCCTAGTCAGTGTTGGACACATTTAATTATTGAAACCTGTCAGGGCCACTGATTCTGATAAACACAGATGACAAAAGAAAGATGTAGCAAGTCTGCATTTTATTCACTTGGCATGTCTCCCATGACAGTGATGCTTGTATTTGCTATAGACAGAGGCTCCCCATGGACATGCCCTGCATACATAAGAAGGAGAAGTTCAAACACAAACATACATCTGCAAAAATCTGCAAAACAATGAGAAATTGCTGTAAATTTGCAAAGTCTCAGCAAAGCCTGCATAATGAAGATTCCTAAACACATCTAACAATGGCAACAGTCTGGTGCTTTGAGTGACACTGGACAGGGACACAGAAGGATCATTTGCAGCCTCCTTGCTCCTTTTGGTTCACTTGCTTTCATGCATTTTTGCAGAACTCTCTGAACTCCTCTGCACTTGTCTTTATTTAAGACACAACTGCTGAGTTGCAAAGGAAGCTTCCATAGGGCACTGCTATGTAACTGGATTAGCACACAGCGCTTGGGAAAAGAGCTGGCAGCAACATAATAAACAGAGGCAGATGCAGTTGGAAGAGGGGGTGGGCTAGTCCCACTGTGCTTGCATATGTCTCTCGTCTCTAATTCTGCAGAGCAGACAGACAAGAGGAATATTTAGACCCAACAGAGTTCTTAGATGCTGTGTGCTGACGGATTTACCTGGCAAGGTATTTAGCAAGAGGAAGAAGAGATTGTACTAACAATAGCTCAAATTTGTGCGGTGTTTTTCATCCCAAAGGATCTGGAAGTGCTTTGTGTGCTGTCAGCACAGAGCAATACAGACAGGAAGCTCCAGTGTGTGGCCAGTGAGTGGTAGGACAGCAACTCCACACACTGCGTATGTGCTGGCTGTAATGCTTCTGCACAACAAAAGCAACCTGCCTTTTCTAGCTGCTGTCGGTGATTCCTCATGTGTTCTGCTTGGTTGGTTTGCTTTAATTTTAGAAGAATGGAAAACTGTATTTAAAGTTTGCATGAGTAACTTCACATTTCCTAGGTATTTTAGGACTGATGAGGCTCACATCTCTATAAGAGGGTTCTCACTTACAGCCCCACACCGTGTAATTTACATAATAGCTAAACTCAACTGCATGCTAGGTGAGGATGGCACACAATGACGTCTTTCCTTCTCAGCCCACTTCTCTTTCAAAGCCCTTAAAATCAGACAAGGCAAGATGCTATGTTGCACAGTAGACTTCCTAAACACTGGTGCACTGGCTGCCTTGAGAAGATGGAGTCACTGACCTAATTAGTTCCCTACCACTGCCGAGTGTATGCAACCAGGATCTCCATAAGCAGGATATGACTAGGCTAACATGCCAGACAGCCCTCTTTCTTCAGCTCTGTTTCTTGAGAGGTAGGTGTGCTTCCTCTGGACATACAAGCTGGGACCAGGAAATCCCAACACAGACAAGAGAATTCAGGGCACCATCTACATTCATTATTAATAGGAAACAATAAGACTAATTAAAAACTTTAATTACAGTTATGCACCTTTTCTGTCTTGCCCTCAATCTTTAGCAAAAATAGGTTAGCAGGCAGTAGGTTAGAGATAATCCCACTGCACAATAATCAACCAAAATGGCTATTTTATTTGTGGTTTTTGTCTTCCATGTTTTGGAAACATTAATAACATCTGTTGCAAGGGCTGGGGTCACTTGCTAGTCAGCTTTGGTTCTTCCCCATCAATGAATCCAACTATAAATGAATCATGAATGATTTCAATTTTAAGAAAGGCAGGATCCTTTCTTGGGACATAAGCAGAAGAGAACTGTTCTATTCCACTAACATTTTTTTTGTTGTTTTGGGAGAACAGTAATGCCTTTTCTGCCAGCCTTTGCTTGGACTACCCGAGCGTCTTGCAGGTTCTTCTGCTCATCCCATGTTCATGATTCAGCAGGGAATTGAAGTGTTAAAAACAAAATCAGACATCAATCCAAATTTCAGTGCTGGTATAATAAAGGGGGAATGTGTGTCTGATGGTCAGATGGAGCTCTGGTCCACAGAACCAAGAGCCTGAGATGACCACTGAATCAACTTCTCTTGGTTTGCCTGTCCAGGGCTCATTTGTTCAACAGCTCTCCTTAGTCTTGTTGCATCATGGTCATACTTGCTCCATGTTTGATTTATATCTTTCCACTCTTAATGCTATATACTCACATAAAATATTCTGGATTCTGGGAGATGTCTGTAGCCTCTTGCTCTTGGATTTGAATTCAAACATCAAGTAAAAACTGCCATATCTTAATCAAAGCAAAATTAACTTTGTGGTCAATTTCTTTACTAAAATGAAAGGATTAACTTACGAAAATATTAACTGATACCAGAACAGAGGAAAAATCAAATTATAAGAAACATATCTTTTTCTTATAGTAATCAAACATCTGTAGAGGAATAAATCTGAAAAGAAACACACCAAGTACAAGGTATGAGTGTTGGCAAGAAAGTCTCCAGACATACAGGCAGTGGTTTCTACAAGCCAAGAAAAAAATGATGGTAGGACTGACCAGAGGCCCTGCTTTTTTCCTGTCTCAGCTCATCTAACGTTAAGAGAATTGGAGGAGTTAATGTAATTTGTGCAAAGTAATAAACAAAGTTTAAATTTTCAGTTCAACATTAAGAAAACTGCAGAGCCAGTCCAGCCTCGAGCACTTCTGAAGTTTCCCAACATTTATGGCCCCAAACCAGAAGTAACTTCACCTGAAATTGTTAACTACACGCAGTACTCTCTGAAGACAACTGAAGAACCAGCTCCTGGGAAACATACTGCTTTGGATGAGAATAGGATGAAGATACAAGTCAATGAAGAGCTGTTTGTTCTCCCTCAAAACGGTAGGAGCTTTTGGTCTTCAAACTAACAATTGCTTTAGTGGGTATGGATCTGTAATACTTCTAAGCATAATGTGATTATTGTCAGATAAATAATGTGGAATTTATCAGATGATTTTCACTTTCTTATCATGAGCATTCTGAGTTTTGCTTTCAACACATTTATTTAGTAGAAGGTAGTAATGGAGCTCATAAGGACATTCTGATAACAAAGCTGTAGCTGTATCTTGTTGCAATTTTCGATTCTTTTTTTTTTTTCTTTTTTACCTAAACATTTTTTGTTTTGAAAAATCTGTCTCCCTGGTAGCAGACATTTTGTAGAAAAGCACATTTAGTGCAGTTGTGCTGCAAGCAGTAGCCAGAGTATGTGTGAAATATCTGGACAAAATTAGGCAGAGTATCTCCTCCAGGTCAAATGCTAGCTGTCCAACAACTGTCCTTGTCAGGGATAGTGGAGATCAAAGCTTCTGATTTTCTCTCCTCCTTTATTTCCTTGGTTTGGTAAGATGTTCTTGGCTTATTGTAATGTGCAGTGAAACTGAAGGCTGACACCTCAAAGGCTTTTGCCAAACAGAGTTCCTGTTTCCCAGCCAGCCCAAAGGGTAACACTCCCAATCCTGAAACATAAAATTTCTAGAGCCTGAGAGAAAATGCAATCTTAATTATATGCATCTGGCAACATGTTTGGATTTCTTCCATACTGATTTTTAACTTCACAGCCATATTTTAACAGGGTAATTTACTCTTATGGTTACCACTTTAATAAAACCTTCCTGAAGATTTGCCAGAGAGACAATGCCATCTGCCATTATTTTTGCAGAGTATTATTTTTAGTTGTTTTTAATTTTTTGAGATTACATTTTTGCCCTTCAGGAAGGACAATTGCTAGCTTCAACCCTCCAACCTGAGGCTTGTGAGTACAGAAAAGAAAGTGCCAAGGCAAGCAGATGCATTGGAGGAAGAGACTGTCTGAGCCACATCCTTAGGTGTCAGGGAAAAGATTATAAGGGTGGAAAGGATGAAAGATGATGGCTGCATTTAGGCTAAAGCTTTATATAAGTGTTGGTGTAAGAGCCTCTCTGCACTGCTAATGGCACAAGCAAGTTTCCTTCCTGCTCTGCCTGATTATATAGCTCAAGTGTTGCTAAAATTAAACAAGAATTGTTGCGTTCTCCTTTTGATGCCACAGTGACCTGGTCTGAACTGTGGCTGAGATTTTTAGGAGGAAGTGTGCTGGTCCCACTATTGTTTTCTGTGTGAATTGGAACTGACCTTGCAGATAACAGCTTTGGATGACAAAAATCTCTGGCTTTCTTTTAGTCTTGCAACTTGCTTTATTTCAGTATGAAATACATACTCAGCTCCAACTTTATGCATGGAGAAACTGCCTTATGGATTCCAAAGTTCATTGCCTTTAACCTGGTCAGGTGCTATGGAAATGGATGTTTTTTGCATGACAAAGACTTCATTGTTAAAATTAAAAGAGGAACAAAACGAAATGTTTAGAGAAGTCTGACCTAATGCAGAGTTGCACAGCAGTTCAAAAGCAGACTCACAGTCTCACTGCAGAGAACATAAGATTTAATTTAATAATGCCAGTTGACAGAATATAAAACAATATAACAAGTAATGGGTGTTGTTCAGACACTTTGGCCTAGTCATAAGGTAAAAGAGCAAGTGTGTGAACCATCATAGAGCACAAGGTGGTGGAGAGCAGAAGTCTTGTCCAAATGCTGTAGAAAGAGCTGAAAGTGCAAGAAAACAGAACAAAAAGGATGCATTACGATGGACGAAGAAGGAAAATAAATTATAGTCCTGCATACAAAGTGCAGAAAAAGTGTGACATTTTGAAAAGTCAAGTCAAGAGGAAGTGGATTTGCTGTCTTGGGAAGGGGAAGAGCTGCTCGCTAAAGGGTTTATTTCAGTTCCAGGTGTGGTGAAGGACGTGTGCGTCACGGAGCCCCTGAGGCCCGAGCGGGCAGGCGGCGCGCAGCAGGCCCCCGAGCTGCACTACTCCCTGCTCTACGAGCCCCAGCGCGCACAGCTGCGCGTGGCCCTCCTCCAAGGTAAGGGCCACGGCCCAACACACACGGTGACTACACTTAGAGGCACTTGGAGACACTTCCCCTCCTGTCTGAAGGCCAGCTGGTGCCCTCAGGACCACTGGAGGTGTCACTGGTGCTGGGCTTGCGGAACAGGAATAGCTGTCAATGTCACTGCTTGAAGAGAGGGTGTAGCTTGGGGAGAGTTGTTCGCACAGCTTTGTCAGGAAACAGGATGGGCTCCTCCAGTCCAAGACATGGTACAAAGAAACCTCCTCTTTTTATTTTTTCCTTTTGGGGGAAGAGGAACGGGGTTACTATCTCCTTCCTCTCCATACCTTTCATTCTTCAACCTGGTCCACTCCCTACTGCCCTTTCCTCAAGTCAAGTCAAAGCCTGAGCTGGAGATACCAGACTTATTTTAAGTCCCTGTGGCAGCGCCTGGTCAGGCAGCCAGGCTCTGTGTCTCTCTCTGACAACTGCAACAGCTTCTCCACTCAGGGCTGGAGCATCATCAGTTCCTCTGGGAGGGTAAAATAAGCTGACTGAATAATTCATGCACAGTGTAGATCTCTGTGGAAACCTAATCAAATCACACCCTCTGAGGCGAGAATTGAAAGGGTGCTGAATGGCAGCCACTGCCGCAGGCCTCCTGCCAGCAGCAAGCCCACAGCTGCCCCTCAGGATGGACACCCACGCTGGCTGGCTGCCACCCTGGCTGCCCCCTGTGCACAGGACCCGCTTGCCAGTGCTGCTCCCCTGAGAAGCCAGGAGAGCCCTGTGACCCACAGGTCCTGGCAGCTCAGGAGCAGCTGTCCTTGGACTGTCTGCAGCAAGGACAAGTTTTTCCCTCAAAGCCGTGATATTCAATGACCCCTTGGAGGAGGGTGTGTTCCTCTTGCTGCTGGAGAAGGCAGTGCAGCTCTGTTGCTGCAACTGAAGAGGAGTGTGAAATGCCATTCTCACTCTAGACTTTTCAAAATAAAGGGGATATAAAATTAGGGATGAATGTCTCTTGATGCAGGTCTTTTGGGCTGTGGAGTAGCTTCTGATGGATTCATTTACCAGAGGTTGGACCAACAGAATGCAATAACCCTTAGACATTACATTGGCCTGGAGGGATGGATGTGTGCCAAGGGAAGCTCTATCCTATCTCTGATGTCTGTGACTGACCTTCCTGCTTTTAAAGTCATTGTAAGAAGCTTTTTTTGTGTGCCAAGGTAAAAGTAAATGTGAACTGCCAACCCCTGTTTCATGCTGCCTCGCTTCAGTGCAGTTCTGCATCTTTCAACAAATGTGTTTCCTTGAACTCAGCTGTTGCTGTCCCAAACACTGGCAGCATCCTTCTGCACTGGCACTAGGACAGGGACATTGTGCAGCCTGAGGAAAACGCCACAGCATGGACTCACAGCTTAATCTGCCCCCACGCAGGCAGGAACAGGGGTCAATGTCTATGCAGCTGTTTTATTTTATGGCTGTCATGAAACAAGCAATTCAGCCACGGATATTTCAGGACTGTCTTTTGTGAGAGGTCCTTACTATCCATCTTTTCCAGCTATGCATGACGGAATGAGCGGGGACCAAGACACTGGCTGCCATTGCTACATACTGGGCACCCTGGAGAGCAAGTCTGGCATTGCTGAGGCCCAGACAGAGCTGAAGAAGAAGGTGCTTCACACCCTTTGGGAGGAGGTGCTGCAATTCCCATTAACAGAGGAGGAGATGCCAGGAGGAACACTGACTCTCACCCTGAGAAACTGTGACAAGTTCTCCAGGCACAGCATTGTGGGGGAACTGAAACTGAACCTTGCTGAAATGGAGGAATCCTTTGGGAAGGCCCAGTGGGAAAGGCTGAAGAGCCCAGAGAAGGTATGGACTCCATCTGTCGGTAGCTCAGAAACCCTAATGATTAAGAGTTTGGACAAGAGAAACCCTTTTTCTAGAGAGCTGCATGTGAGTGGGTGGCTTTATTTGTTTGGAGCAGGTTTAGAGGGCTGATGTGTGACTGCAGAGATCACTCAGCACAGCTCTGGGCTGGTCTGTAGCTCATCATATCAGAAGCCCTTCTCTCTAATGCTCCCAGCTGTTAATGTGTCGCAACTCCCTCAGCTCCTCCCCAAGTACATGACAATCTGACATTGGCATTTGTAATGCTCTGTCTAGGAAAAAGCGTGTGAGCTGCTGAGAATTACTGATACAGGACCAGAGTGGCAAGAGCTGAAGTATCAGAGTGCCTGCAGAGGAACTCTGCAAAGCTGGGTGTGGTAGGGCACCTGGTGGCACCCCATGGAGCCTTAATCTAGGAGTGAAATACATTGTTGGGACTGGAATGCTGGATTGAAGGACACTTACCAGAATCAATCCAGTGCTATTTGTTCTGGGAGATATCAAAATATCATTCATTGTATTATGTTGGTTTCCTTAAACATCAAAACCTTCCTTTCTTCCCTTACCCACATTTTGCCAGTTGCACAGATGGGAAAAAATGGAGGGAAGAATTCCAACAGTTCTTGAAGCCGGTACAGGGGATGCTTCATGCGCACATTATAATTTCTTGCACGTTTCCTCAGGAGCCTTTTCCCAGCCATGAGCTAGGTTGCTCTTGTAGCAGCAGCAATTCACTTGACATGGCAGCAGGATGCTGCTACTGCTGCTGCTCACTCATCACAACAAGTGGTTCCTCTTGTAGTCTGCTGTGGTGCGGCTGAGCAATGCAAAACAACACCAGCACCACCACTAAGCACGATGAAACAAATTATTGCCTGTCACCATCAGGGGTGAGTGCTCTCCACTGTGAGCCGGCCACAGACACAGAGTACACTGTTAGCATTCCTGATTTCCAATAGGGCTGATTTATCTGATAACCACTTGAAAATTAACAGGACTGTCCACTCTAAAAAAACATCTGTCAGGGACAGAGGCAGCAGAAACAAACGGGTGGTCTGAATGAGTTTAATAAACTTCAAGCACAGGACTCACTATTTGTCTAATAGATGTAACCCTCCCCTTCTCCCCCCAAACTGAAGTATTTGCTTATTTAGCAATACACAAGGAACAGCCTGTTCACAGCAATGATAAGTTGTTACTCCAGTGCACCTGATGGAGTCCTGGTATAGAGGGAATTCTGCCTTGGTCCAGCTTCACAACCACACACAGAAACAGTACAGCATTCATTTCTTCTCCAGGCTGACAGCAGAAGGTTAACACCAGCAGTACTGCTGAACAGTGCCCCAGTTTGAGCTGAGGATGTGCACTGAAAGCTGAATTTGCGTCATCTGGGACCTGAGAGAGCCAACCATTGCACAGATAGCTTATGTATACAGATCCTGAATCATTCGTTGAGAACCAGAGAGGGAGGGAGGGAGGAAGAGCTGATCAAAAAAGAGGAGCTATTTTTGACAGCATTCATCCAGGAACAAAGTTACTGAGCTTTGTCAAAAGTGTGACATTTCCTTGAAATGCCGGGAAGGGCAGAAATTTTGTTCTTACCTTCCCAGTAATTCTCCCACACACAAGGGAAGGAGCCCAGAGTGGAGCTTACAGCTAACCAGGTAATGCAATTAGCATTCAGGAATTCATTGAGTCCTGTGAGCAATGCAAAGAGTAGATACTGTAGACTGATATCCTTATCTTGTCTTCCTTCCCTCCCACTGCTTTGCTAATGACAGTAATGATAGTGGCTTGATGATAGTGTGTCCTTGCATAGCAACTTCCCTTTTGTGATTTCGTGGTGCCCTGCACGTAAATCATTGATGAGCCCTTGTTGCTTTTTATTCATTTTGTATAGAAAGAAAGACTGAAGCTCTGATGGTTGTATGAATTTTCAGGATTTCAGCACAAAATGTAGGTTATGGATTTAATAGGAAAAAAGAAACAAAGAAAACAAAGCCCAGAAGGGGAAGTACCTCTGGTTTGGTCTGTTCAAACAAAACTCCAGCAGAGACCAACCATTGCAGGTTTTGTTTTCATGTGGATACAGGCTGGCCAAAAACTTGATCAGCACACTAGGAGCTAGAAAGTCATAGGTACAAGATGTGATCCGAGTACAATGCGTGTGTTTGTGTGTGTGTGCACGTCTACAGAGCCCCACCCCCTGCCAATCTCCACTGCATCTATCTGTGCCTGCAGCTACAGGAACCAAATTCTAGCCAACAGCTACAGAACGGGACCTGCTGAGATGTCGTGGGGGTAAATAAACAAAAGCAGCTTGTGACAAGCCTAAACGCTGGGTTTGCATTGAGCTGGTGTTTGGGTTTGTCCCTGAGTGTACAATTCTTTTGTAGTGGGCATACAGGCATTTGAAACTGCTTTTTTTTTATGTGTGGGCTTTTCTAAGTTCCACTTCAGTTTAAGACAGGATTCATATGAGTGAAATGCATACAAGCCCTTCATTGCTACCTGAGTGCATGAAAAACATATTTACTTGGGCTGACTTGGGATTGAATTTCAGGCTTCCTTGCTAATGCCCTTCCACCTGATTTGTGCAGGACAAATTAGTCATTCGAAGCAGACAGTGATGACAGCCATGTTTTCTGGAGAGTCAATCAGCTCATGGAGAGCATACAGGGGCCTGTCCTTGCCTGTTTCGAGAAACTGGTTGAAAACTTAATTTGAAATATTTATGGCTCACTTAGTAGCGACACTGCAGAGCACAGAAATAGCCTGGAGAGAAGGGCTGTCTATCCTCGAGGATGTAGAACACGCTAAGGAGCCCAGAATGAGTCTGTTGAATTGGCATTGGCTTTCTGGGACTCTTCTGGGTCATTAACCTCACACTAAACCAGATTTCTGTCACAAGCTCCCACTCACTGAGAGAATAACTACTCCCTTTTTGTTCCTTGCCATGGGCTGTCAGCTCTGCACACAATGGTGTGGGATTTTTCTCCTTCCCTGCTGGCTCCTGAGAAGGAAATGGCATTACTCTCTTATAGGAGAGCAGGGGTGGTGTGACTGTGTCCCTAGGCTTTTCCCCCAAGGGCTGCTTATCCAGGGCAAATGGAAGTAAGGTGAAAAGGAAAGGGAAAGGGAAAGGGAAAAGGGGAGAGTCTCCCACAGGGGAAGCAGGGAGAGCTGCTCACAGTCCTGATGGAAGGCAGGTGGGAAGGAAGAGTGTGGGAATTCATAGAATCAGAGGGTTTTGGGAAAGCTGCAAAAGGCAGGCCTGAGAGACAGTAGAA
The DNA here is from genome assembly GCF_035770615.1 of Melospiza melodia melodia. Classification (NCBI taxonomy): domain Eukaryota; kingdom Metazoa; phylum Chordata; class Aves; order Passeriformes; family Passerellidae; genus Melospiza; species Melospiza melodia. The sequence goes on along the minus strand of NC_086199.1, from coordinate 69,003,784 downwards.
CTGTGATTAGAGCTAAGCAATAGCCGTGAGATAGGTCAGCAGAAAAATTATGTAAAACATGGAAAAGTAAGGACAAATAGAACAATGGTCTGTGTATTAACGCTTGTCTAGAACAACTCCCTAAGCTACAGAAAAGTTTATCTAGCAAGATATTAGGAAGTTTTAAGCTTAATAATGGAGCTCTGTGCATTGCGTTTTAAGGCTTACAAGCAGGTATTGTATTTGAAATAAGCAAGCAGTGTTGTAACTGAAGGTATGTGTGCTTATTGGTTGGATAGAACTACTGTCAATGTGCTTTTGCTTTGTGTGATTGGTCAAAAAACTTTTAAAGTAAGTTGTAGCATTAAGTTCTTGGTCTGCTGCCTGGGATGTGAGCTGATGGTATCTTTCCATTGTCATAACCATGTAATGAGACTGATGCTGAAAAATAAAACAGCTCAAGGCACGTTCTGAGCAGTTCTGTCCTGTTTGTGATTTGTACTGTGCCCAGCTTGCGGAGGATTTCAGCTGGGCTAGGTTTTTCCTCATACAAAATAGGGTGTCAGGTAAGGTGTAGTCCAGCTCCAGGTCAGACATAAATACAGAGCAGTTAGGGGGTCTCTCAAAATAGGAATTTCTGACTATTTGCACTGCATGTCAGCCCCAGATCTTCTTCTGATTAAATATTGCACTAAAAGTTGATGTCCAGAAGCAGTTACTTCCGGTGCCATAAGGATTATGTAACTCACATTATGGGAGCCTTATGAGCCTCAGGCATCTTTGCCAGGTTTATTCTCATCCAGGGTAACTGGAAAGATCTCCTGTACAGAGAGAAAACTTGGTTGGTCCATGACCTTCCACCCATCAGTTGCTTTCCTAATGTTCTGGCCAAGATTACATAAAAATTAACCCTTTCTGTGTCTCCATTTCCAGGAGCCATCCACAGGCCATGGGGAGGTTCTGCTCTCTATTAGCTACCTGCCAGCAGCTAACCGCCTGCTGGTGGTGATTATTAAGGCTAAAAACCTCCATTCCAAGCAGCTGAAAGATCTCCTCGGAAGTGGTGAGTGTTATAGCAAGGAAACAGGTACTGTTCATTCTGCTATTAGGTAAATCTAGAAAGAAAGTGGGAAGGGTGAAGTCTAGCAGGAAAAAAAAGAAGTCTGGCTTAGAAAGCCAAAGAGATCTGAATAATTTCTAAGAAGTGAAAACCAAATGCCCCCTGACCAATATTTCTACTGTGCTGTCTCAGTCTGATGTCACCAGTGTAAATTCTCTTGCAATTTTTTTGATTTTTGGGTGCAGATTCAGGCATCACAATATAAAAAATTATTAAGATATTAGAGTGTCCAAAGGGGGGCCATAAGGATGGTGAAGGGCCTGGAGTGGAAGCCTTAGGAAGAGTGGCTGAGGTCACTTGCTCTGTTCAGTTGGGAGAAGAGGGAAGGGAGCCCCTCTTCATGGTCTTCAACATCCACAAAAGGGGAAGTGAAAGGGGAGGCACTGATCTCCTCTCTTGTGGACAGGGACAGGGCCTGAGGACATAGCATGGAGCTGAGTCAAGGGAGACTTAGCTTGGTCACAGCACCGGCCTGACTGATTGAGTTCAAAAAGCATTTGGACAACACTCTTGGGCACACGACATGATTTTTGGGGTGTTCTGTGCAGGGTCCGGAGTTGAACTCCATGATCCTGATGGGTCCCTTCCAACTCAGCCTCTTCTAGTCTAGTCTAGTCTATTTGTTGCATGCCCATTAACATGATGTCTCTCTCCCCTCCTTATACAGATGTTTCTGTCAAAGTGACACTGAGGCATCAGTCACTGAAGCTGAAGAAGAAGCAGACCAAACGTGCAAAACACAAGATCAACCCTGTGTGGAACGAGATGATCATGTTTGAGGTGCCTCATGAGCTCCTGCGTGCCTCCAGCGTGGAGCTGGAAATGCTGAGCCAGGATGGAGCTGGCCAGAGCCATGTGCTTGGCAAGTGCAGTCTGGGCTTACATGTCACAGGCACAGAGAGGAGCCACTGGGAAGAAATGCTGAGGAACCCCAGGAAACAGATAGCCATGTGGCACCAGCTCCACATGTAGGCTCATCATGATTCTGACAAGATTCCCACCAGGCCACAGAGCCTGGGAGAATAAGCTGGGTTTCCTCTTCCACCTTCACCGCCATGAAATTGCTCAGCACAGCATTCTTAGTATTCCACCCTTTGCTGATCTTCCTGACCATTCTAGCCCAGGAAACTGTCTGGAAATGTATTTAATGGGCAGTCTCTCACCTAATCAAGTGGTTGTCTCAAACAATGGGTTGGCTGCCTGGATGATTTGAATTCGTTTTATTTACCTGCCCACTTTCTCTTCTGAGAGGTCGCTGTTTCTGTAGAGGAGCAGAGGGAAGGAAAGAAGAGCAAAGTTATCATGGAAATGTAAGCCCTTCATTGGCATCTAGTGCTGTCACCCAAGTCTCTTGATGAGTGTTGTGGCTCCATAATCACAAACACACAACTGTTATATCAATCACTGCTTTTCATAATGCTCCACAAGACTGAGAAATGAAGATCAGAGAACTGACTGTCGTGGCAGGCACAAAGAATGAGTATGAAAAAGAGAGTGAAGCCAAAGTGCAGTAAATGAATTCCTAAAAAAATACACAGAATGAAGGGACAGAACAGAGGAAGAAGAAAGGGAGAGACAGTCAACACCCTCATCCTGTGCAGCCTTTGAAGCAAACACTGCCGAGCAAGAAGTCAAATACCTTCCTTTACTTTAGTTTCCTGGAGAGTTTGATACCTTGTGCTTAAGATTCATGAAAACTGCTGAAAATATGAGTGTTTCAGGACCCCTTATCAGCATACCTGCACCATTTATCTTTCTATGGTGTCATCCAGGAAGATCCTAAATATGGACAAAAAGTTATTGTTGATGTTACCTCCTAAAACTTGGACCAAAACTTTCTGTTTACTGCCATATTTTCTGTCTGGGTTTATCGCAAATTTCAAATATGCTATTTATATTCCAGGCAACATCTAAAATTGGGCAAAAGAAGTGGGATCATTCCATACCTTAGCAACTGATAGATGGTTTTGGTTTGACAGTTAACTATTGCACTCAAATTCTCATACCAGCATTACTCAAAGACAACCCTTATTAACTGCCATGTATTTCATCACTTCCAGACAGAAGGAATTCACCAACCAGACAGACTCTCCAGGGCTTGTTTTTTGTGTGCAGTTTAAAGATTTGATGTGGCTTAAATGTTACTTCTGACTGTCCTTTTTTTTTTGTGTTTCCAGATGGACTGAAAGTCTGGCATTGGCAGTGATAATGTCATGACCCTATAAGCACACTGCTTGTCTTACTACTTTTTTTCAAGTAGTAGACACAACTATAGGGGACTTCCATGGGGACAAGGCATCCAAAAATCTGGAAACAGAATCATATAATTTGTAGCCCTGAAAATCTCAGAGAGCTTCATATTTGCAGGGTCAGATTGCTTCTTGTTTAAATCAAAATATTAAGCTAACCTTTAACTAGTATCCATCCCATTCTGATGGTGCAGTCTAGCAGCTTGTCAAGGGAAGGCTGCCATCCTGTTGGCAAAGAGAAAACAACAGAACCAGTGTCTGAAAACTGGCTGAAGCCCAGGCACAATGGGTTATGAACTGGGAAATGAAGTTCAGCTGGAAGTCAGTAACTAGGGGTGACTGGGACTGGTCAGGAGACTGACAGAGTTTAGCACCTTCAAAAATGACCTAGACAATGGTGCAGAGCATGGCCTCGGCAGGTTTGTACGTGATGCAAAACTTGAGTAGTGATTGATACACAAGGCAGTTGTGCTGACATTCAGCGGGATGCTGAGAGAAATGCTGGGCTAACAGGAACCTCCTGAAATTCAACAAGGAGAAGTGGCACCTGAGGAAGAACAACCTTACAGTGCACGGGTGAAGGCTGACAATCTGCAAAGGAGCTTTCCAGAAAAGGACCTGGGTGTCCTGGTGGACACCAAGTTGAACATGAGCCAGCAGTGTGGTCTTGCAGCAGAGAAGGACAACAGTGCCTTGTGCTGCGTTAAGCAATGCCAGCAGGTCAAAGGAGGGTGAGCACCATTGAGGGCACTTCTGGAATGCTGTGTCTGTTGCTGGACTTCCCCGGGCAAAAAGATACGGAGATTCTGGGAAGAGTGCAGCAAATGGCCATGAAGATGTTTAAGAGACTGGATCATCTTCTATACAACAAGAGTCTGAGAGAGCTGAAACTGTTTAGATCAATGAGTACAGATACCTGATCTGGGAGAGGACAAAAGAAGACGGAGAGAGACTCTTCACTGGTGGCCAGTGACAGGACAAGAGTCAAGATCACAAGTTGCAATGTAGGTAATTCCATTTGAACACATGAAAAATACCAAAAATAAACCCGCTTTTTTACTGTGAGTATAATAAAATACTGGAACAAGAAGAGGTTGTTGGGGGTCCCCATGCTTGGAGACAGTGAAATTTTGATGAGATACAGCGTGAACAACCTGCTTTAGTTTATCCCACTTTGAGCAGGGGTGAGTTTGGACAATATGATCTCCAGAGGCCATTTATATCCTCAGCAATGCTATGATTCTGTGAAGAAACTGACAAGGTTGATGCACACTGAAAACTGTTGTCTTTACGCCACTATTTCTTTTGTGGGTGGTGTAGCCAGGAGTTACACGATCATTTTGAAGAGAGCAATAAAATCTTCTTTGAGCAACCAGACAGACAGAAAAGCTAAGTATGCCCATGAGTTTTGCACCCAATATTTTAATCTCTGATATTGATCTGTTGGCTAGAGGGCATGCAAATGAAAAGAAAATTGGTTTCTTGTTTTGCTCTTCTTGTATAGGGTTTTGTTTACGAACAAAAAGCTGTAGGACACCGTGAGTAAACTGGACTGTGAGTGAACAGGGGTCTAGTTGATAGTGAATTCTTAATGCTTACTGTGATCCTGATTTGTCTGTATATGTACCTATAGGTATGGAGTAATCATTTCCATATAAGTGCAGAAATTATTGGAATGTTGGCCTAATTCACGTATAGGTTCCAGGCAGCACTGTTATTTTTGAAGGCTAATGATAAGAAGGATAACTTCACACAATGATGCTATTTGGCTGGCAAGGGAAAGCCTGAAGGGCCAAATATTTGCCTTGCTGCCAACTCCTCTAGTTCTGCATCCTGCTTGTTTCACTGAGCCTTTTATAACATCTTGATGACTGATTGTAAACAGCATTATCTGCCTGTGCCCTGGTGATTCTGGCACACCCTGTAATAGATATCAATCAATCCTATGGCATTTAAAAGAATAGCTCCTCAGAATCTGACTTAGCTGTGCAAAACAATGTCCTCTTTTACAGCAGACAAATACTGTGTATACACACTACTTAACCACGAATCTGTCTTAGGAGCCAAGCGGTGCCATCAGTGTTAATGAACGGCATTGTTTCCTCCTTTGCTGCGGTGGGATTTAATGGGAAAGAGAGAAAGAGTGAAAATGCATACATCTGCCCCGGATGGATCATTCTTCTTGTCCGGCATCTTAGCCTGCAAAGAATGCTCCTGGCCATCAGCACAGCCCGAACAAAGGCTGCCAGGAGCCCCAGGCTGGGAGGAGGCGGCCGCTCGCCGGGGCTGACAGCGGGCACGTAACGGGACGGGGAATGCTGCGGACGTGTGGTACCCGAGGGGCAGGGGCGCCCAGCCCGGCCCTTTGAACTCTGCTGGCGGGGGCTGTGTGTCACCCATCGCATTCCAGCGTCTGCCCTCATCCCTCACAGCAGCCTGAGCAGCAGTACCTGGCTGTGCCTGAGCCTCAGCACCCCAAGGGCCGAGGTGCGACACTGTCCCGGCAGACGAAGGGCTGGAATGGTTGTGGTAGCTGACAAAGTCATGAAGATAAATCCGAAGTATTTGGAAATGCCATTGTATCAAGCAGCTTCAGCAACTTGAGCTGCCAAAGTATCACTGAAGTGCACTAAGGACAGAGCCAGATAGACCCTCTGTTTTCAGCTCCTGAAGCTGAAAATGCAGGAGCATCAGCAAGCACTACTGTGTATTAAATTAAAGGATGCTGCTTATAAATTGTGTCATAAGAGAAGAAGCAAAAAACCCCAGTTATGGCAATTAATGTTCCTAAGACATATGTGTGACCAAAAGCAGCCACAAGAGTCCCCAGTGGCTAGTTAGTGGCTGGACTGATTATTTTGCCTGTTATAAGAATGAACATGAAGCTGGAAGCTAAGAGACTATAGGGAATAGGGAAGGAGAAAACAAACAAACAAACAAACAAAAAAACCATGGTGGGAGGCAGTCTACCTGGTTAGAATGAATTATCCTTTTCACTAAAGGTCAGAATTGTGAGTTTAAGGACAGGGATTCACAGTCCCTCATCCAGTGACAAAGCACAAACAAGCAGATTACTGTAAAAAAGCCTGAGAAACGCAGCTCCCAGTATATTACCCAGCTTTGCCTGGGAAAGGTGACCTCTGCTCAGAGGAGGGGGCTAAGAGGCCAGAGGAAATGACTTGTGACTACGTTGAGTTCCTTTGTTACAATACAGACTGTAGTCATCTGTTGTTTTGCCTCAACCTGCCCTCAGAGCTAGATCTTCCTCCCTAAAAACGATCTAGTTTGATTTTAAGCAATTTTCCTACAGTAGAAGGATTAATAAGCACAAATCATCAATAGTCACTAAAATATCTGGGATGTTTTAGACTCATTACTACTCTCAGCACCCTTCCCCAGTTGTAAGGGGAGTGGTTACAGCTGGTACCCTGTAAGGGTAATATTTTTTCCGTGCAGGGTTTTCTCCTCAATTATTGTCCCAAATATCCTTGCATGCTAATAAGAAACATGTTTGCTTTGCAAAGAGGTAATACATCAGAAAGCAATGGAAAATTCCTTTCAGCAGGACTGGGAAAATTTTCAGGCTCAATTATTTTCTGCCAGGTACTGATGGGCTTTCAATACCTTGAACGGCTGTAACTTGTATTTTGCTAATGTCTGTCTTCATTATTATCTGGCAGTAGCATTCAAAACCACTTTTTTTTTTTTTTTTTTTCCCCAGAATGAAGTAGGTTGTCATTTGGGCCCTAGAATTATAGCACAAGGTTTGCCCAAATTTTCCTAATGTCTAAGGTGAGTTGACTACAATGAGATTTATTAAGAACTGGAAGCTAAAGTGGCTTGGACCATGCTTCTTGAACTCTTTTGAAGGTCAGTTTGAAGTCTGATTGAATTAAAGGACAGAGCTTTGACAGCATTTTTATGTGTATCAGAATTTAACTAGGTATTAAAATGTATTTGGTTAATTTGTTGAAAGATAAGCATGATGAGCAAATAGTAACACTCAACACATAATATTATTTCTTCTGTTTTCAATATGCACAAGAAAAGTAGCAAAGTGAAATAGTGATTTGTGGCCTTCCAGCATGAGGGGGCTTTTCTGCTTACTTGTTCCTTTGGTGTCCCAGTGCGTTTATTGTACAAGGCCAGATATTGTTTGTCAAGACTTTATATTATTCTCACAATCCAATGCACAAAATCAGAGCATGATGCTCAGCCATTGTGTCTTATATTACAGCACAACATGTAAAACACTGCAAGTAAATAATTCCAAGCTGTACCAGTGCTGTGTCTGCATTGTTTACTCTACAGTAAGCCCCCTCTGCTTGCAGCTCATGTCAGGGTCACGGAGTGCTGGCATGAGTCTACAGAAGATGCTCTGAAGGGTGTCATCAAAGGATGGGTGTACGAAGAGAAGAGGAGGAGTCAGCAATAGAGTCCTGTCCTGGGCAAGCACAAGAAATCTATTGGCCTTTTCAGCAAGGTGGCAGCAAAACAAAGCTCTAAAGGAGCTACAAGAAGATTAGAGAATGGGATCTGGGAACCAGTTTCTTCCCAGACACTGGCTCCATCTCTGAAACAAAACTAAGAAGTGAATTTAGAGTTTTTTTTTTTTTTTTTAATTATTATTTTGTTTTTTGCCAGTCTCAGTACTTTCAAGTTGGTGTTGATGATACTCTGTAAACCATGCATTCATTAGGAGGAAATCATGCTTGGCTGACCTAATACCATCACCAGAATTAGCTGGTTCCTAACAAGACACACAGATCAAAAACCTGCACATAAAAGTAAAAGAAAAGAGATTTTTTGAGCAGGAGCAGGAAGTATTTACCTCACTGACAGTTTGGGGGCACTCACACCCATCACAGTCAGCGTTAAAGCACAAGGAGAGAAAACAAAGCCAGTCTGCAGAGCCCCAGGCTGTTGCTAGCTTTGCAAAGAGGGGTGCCTGTCAGCTGCACAGCGAGGCAGATGGCACTGAAGAATTTACTGTAGAGATGAAGGCAAAAGCTGTATTTTTGCTGCACAGTGAGCTGAATACGGGTGGTGCATCTGCCAGGGACAATCCTTCCCACCTGGGGGATTTGCACAGGGTTACTCAGTAATTCCCAGCTCAGCATATTGAACAGCAACAATAACTGCCACAGAACCATTCTTCTCTTAACCCTGCTGTTCATTGTCACTTCAGATTTATTAGAAGCTTTTTTTCCCCCCTACAGTATTTAAAATTAAACTGGGATTGTCCTGTAATCCTCTGTCTGCCAAGAGAGAGTAGCACCTAATCCAGCATCTATATCACAGTATTGCCAGTGCTAGTGAAGGTCTGCAGTCGGCTCCTCCACTTCCCTGAACCCTTAGTGATCACTGAATGTGGAATGAACCCAGAGAGGACAGAGCTCCGAGATGCCCCTGAGAAAACAAGTCACACCTAAATCCAACACACCACCCAGTTCTCCAGACAGCTCTCCTGGACACCAACAAAGTGCAGTGGTGGCCTGGAGGGCAGCTCTGCCACTGCTGACACTCTGCTGCACATGGCTCCCCATCCCAGCCCTGGCACCTCTGCGAGGCACTCCCCCCCATGTGTCTGCAGAGGTACCACCAGTGTCCCCAGAAACAGGGTGTCTGGCAGCCGTGCAGACAGCACACTTGTTTTTCTCCTTGATCAAAACAACTTCAAATAGAGGACTTCAGAGAACCAAAAAGTCTAGCTAGCACATACGCTGTGCTGTGGGAGCCTTTGATTATCCAGCAGATATTTTTAGAGCCCTTTGTAAATGAGCTGTGGCTCCATTTGTGTGGTGTATGGCAACAGCTCTGCCAGAAACAGCCTCTGGTCCTCTGTGCCACTGCAGAGCTGGACCTGGCACTGCCCAGATATCTGCCCTATGATTTAAACATCTTGGGGGCCACCTGTTTAAACCCACCCATGTGCTCCGCTGCCTGTGCTTTTCCCTCTGCCTCAGGAGAGTAAGATAGCGAAGATGGACCCCTGGAAGTGCTGCAAACCTGCTCTTGGCATCATAGGCCCCACACCTCCTGCTTCCAGGAAGAAACATGTCCAGTTTTTTTTGCTAAATGATGTTTCTAGCACCAGCTGCTAACAACAGTCAGCTCCATGGAGCATATCCAGTACACCAACAGAGCTGGGGAAGTGCGTGGCAGGCTTTAGTGCTATGACAACCATCACTAAGGAATTTTTCAATTTCCTTTTCACTCATATTGACATGAGAATCACTGCTCCTAAAAGTGAAGGGCACCTTTAGGCCTAGATCAGATTAATTTTGTGCAAGCTTCCATTCCTGATAAAAGCTCAGATAGTGCACTTTGCTTGCAGGGATCTTGCTTTTAAGTCGTTGGTTTGAAGTTACCAGCAAGGAGGCCGATCACTGCCAAGGTTGACTAACTAGAGTCCATAGCACAAAATTGCCTGTAGGAAATGAATTACAATGCAGCAATGCATTTCACAAGCAGTTCTGATTCTTTACACATGGTTGAGCTGCTGAAAGTGAAGTATTGTCCTGCCTTCATGCTGTCAATTGACTAGCAAAAGCAAAAGCCCCAGAGATGAGGCTTTCACTGCTGACTGACAGGTGCCCAGGTTCCCAACTGAAGCTAAGCCCCACCAACCACCAGGATTTTGCTGGGCTTGCTTACTGCTCAAAAATAAGCAATTTCAAATCACTACAGTGAAAGCTACCAGAAAATTACAAACTGTGTGTAATTACACTGTGTGTAACATGTGGTCTGTTCAATGAAGTGGACTTTGAGGAAGTCACTAAAACAGCCTTTCCTATTAGACCTATTGGATGACTAATTTGGGGCTATTTTCACTTCTCAGATGAGAAACTGCCACTCACTTCCAGCCCCAGGGTCTACTCTCCATTAAAATTTGGAGGCATTCACTCTGAACCCAAAATTTCTGCACAGCCCTTCACTTGTGGGAATTGATGGGTCTACATGCACAGTTCCCCTGTGCTAATTGGAAAACCAGAATTCCTTCAGACAGGATTAAAGAGCCAGTCCTGTTGATGCTTCCATCCCTACACACTGAAGCTCAGCAATACTATCAGTATCAACACTCAACAGTATGCAGTGCCACACCCAGGATCTACACCCTCAGCTGCACAGCTTGCTCCTTGTTTTCTGCTTCCCTCCACTGCCACATGGACACATTTACAGCTGAGCCAGCAACTGTTTGTGCTGGAATGGCTTTGTTTTCTGCCTGTGTTTCTCTCTAGCTATACCTGTCACCCAGGGGTGGACTAAACCTTTGCAAGGTTGTCCCTGCTTGTACTGCCGTGCAAATCTGAACCATAGTCCCTGTGGTGCCTTTGCTGCAAGGTGTATCCTTTGCTGTGAGGTGTATCCACAGCAGCAGCCAGACTCAGCCCATGGAAGCAATGTTTTCAGCTGTTTGGACAACAAACAATCCACAGCCCAGGACTAACCCATGGACCCATGTACTCATTTCAGATATTGGCTCTCTTCCCATTTTGTACATGGAAGATCTTGGGTTCAGATCTTCCATGTACAAAAATACTCTTAATACATCGAACTGTTTTAAAAGTTGCACTTTTAAAAGCCCAGTGTCCAAAAATTCAAAGTCAGCCCTCTCTTTTAAGGATAGAACAAACCTAGCTTCCCCTGGATTTAGAGCATTTAGAGATCAAGAAAAGTCTCCCCGTCCTTCAATCCAAACCAGGCACATACGTACAGCTTTGTCAATCCACTTGACAAGCCCAGCCCACCACAGCAAAGCTAAAGGTAATACCACTGTACCTGACTAGAAAGGGTGTGAGAAGCCTCAAGGGCACCCACTCTGCATCCCTACCCAAAAAGAGCATGTGCTGATGTAGCTGCCAGGGCTGACCCAGAGCAGCCCTGAGCTGCTGGGAGGTGCCAGCTCCTGGTCTGCCTGCTGCAGCCCTGGCACAGCATTGGGATAACCCAGCCCATGGGGAAACAAGGCAACTCCATCACAGGACATGCTGGACCTGCTCACCAAGGTGAGGACTTCAAAGGGCCGCAGTGGCACTCAGCATGTCAGGAGCCAGTCACTCAGGAGGGAGAACAACCAGCAGCACCCCAGGGGGCTGCAACTGACCCTTCTGGATTAATCAGCACTGGATCTGCTCTTTATAGCCCTGGGCTGAGGGAAACGGGAGTGCATCAGCTTAGATGCCCTTCATCTGTCAAAATGACATTAACCTCCAAGAACAATTCAAATAACTGGCAACCCAACTTGATAAATTTAAATGCTTTTTTTCTTTTTATTAACAATCATTTTACATTACAAGGATAATATGACAAAAGGAAAGTTCTTGTGTACATACCATGATATATCAACATAGCTCTATTCGTATCCAGTGTCCTAGGTCCTTTCACACAGGTACTATAAAGCATAGTCTGTAAAGTAATAACATTTTAATATCTCCAAAAGAGTGATATTAACATATTAATACATATATAGTAATAGACGTCTAGATATTTTTCTCTCATTTCATATGTGTGTGTGGTGGGTGAGTGGGTGGGTGAGAGATCGCTTGAAACAGTTCAGCAGGGCTGTGCTTGGACGTGGATACAGAGAGGTTTGAGACAAAACCTCATTTTCTGGAAGTAGAAATGCATTTTTGCTAACTGTCGGGTGAGTCTATGAGGATGCCATGACTGGCAGAAAACTCCGTACCCCTCCCGTAGCATTTGGGACATTACAGCATATGAGACGTGGTTCCCCGCGTAGCCCAGCGAGCTTATTCGACATGAGGTGCAGTGCATGGGAGCCCCTCGCCGGGCGGCAGCACCACCAGCAGGGCGGCTGGGAGGCGAGGCCGCGGGCCGGGCTGGCGCGGGTGTCAGTGGCTTCGGAAGGAGGGGGCTGGAGCGAGAAAACTGTCTCTGAGGTTTGTGAGGAACAGGTGCTGAGAGCTCCCCGCCGCTGAGGGGCTGCGGCAGAGCGGGGAGCCGCCGCCGGGCAGGGGCGGCTGAGGTGGATTACCAGTTGTGTGGAGGAGAGAGGCCTGGGAGAGGGCACTGAGGTGTGTGACAGGGCCTGGGGACAGCTTGCACAGCATCTGCTCATGCAAAACCAGTGTAATGATCCATTCGGATGTCGGAATTACAACTCACCCTCCTCCCAACCAAAGTCAACAAATAAAACAAACGGCAAGGAGTGCAGTGGTTGCCAGGCCTGGTGTGGAGCTGCAAAGGCAAACCTCCATGCTTTCCCTCCAACCCTTGTGGGGAAGCAGCTCGCTGACTGACCACCTGCTGTTGGACCGGCCAGAGGCACCTCTCAGATCCTCTCAGGTGTCAGCCAAAGGCTTCAGGATGCAGCAGGGCCAGAGTCCTACGTGTGGCTGAGTGAAGGGAGGGATGGAGGGATGAGAGAGCTGCCCATCCCACAGGCATCAGCAGATACTCAGGGAGGGCTGATCCACCCCCACCCCAGCACAGAAATGCTGGTCATGGGAAAGCAGGTGTCTCTTTGCAGGGGCAGGGTAAGAGGGCTGCGCCCTTTGGTGCTTCAGCCTGGCAAGGTCCGAACGCTGTGTCCTGGGGCCCAAAGGCACACGTGTGACACTGACCATGTCTTCCATACAATCACATCATTCCCCTTCCTCCAGAAAGCCTCCCTGGGCCCCTGGCCAGGCAGGCTGCTCACAGGCTGAGGAGCAGCTGTGAGACCTGAGGGAGCAGAGTGGCTCCAGCAGCAGAACAGCAGCCAGCCTGACCCAACAGAGCTGGGTGTGCCTTCCCAACCGGGATCGGGCACTCTTATCCCTATTCTGCTCTGACTTCACGATTCCTTCTCGTTTGCACTGTTCCAGCTCCATACACTATCCCTGCCAGCACCACCTGTGTGGCTGTAACCTTTCCTCTGCTCAAATCCGCCTTGGCTCTCCTGCCGCCTTTATCCCAGCGCCACGGCTGTGTCGCTGACCGTCGCCTGCAAGTGCACCCACACTCTCGCTGGGGCCGCATGAGTGCTGGCCAGCGCAGGGTCTCCCTGGCAGAGTGCTGGCAACTGCTGAAGAATGCCAGGAGGAACTGCAAAAAGCCACGTTTCCTCAGCACCAGTGCCCGCAGTTGCCAACCGTGTCCATGCAGAGAGACAAAAGTGCATGTGAGGGTGGATATGTGTCCAAGAGTGAACACACAGGCTCCCAGCAAGAGGCTTTCTTGGGAGGACACTCAAGCATTTTCCCCTACCAAGACATTCCATTATTAAACAAACCTTATTTATCACTTGGTTAACATGCCAGCAAGGAAACCCCTTGGCCTAAACACAGCCAAGCCCCTCTCCATAGAGTACTATACATGTAAATGTAGGCCTCAGTGTATGGCTAAAACCATCCCATAGTCCAAAGTCTTCAGTGTTACGTGCCTTGTGCTAGAACACAGGGCCAGCCTTACACAAGGGTGGTTGAGTCTATCTCTATATTATATTTTTATATCTATTGAAAACATAGAAATATATAAATATATAGGATTTCATTTATAGATATATAAGCATGTGATTTTAATCTTTTGTACTGTGTGTATATGTACTGGGATGTGCGTATATACAATATATAGACCATATGCATATGTACTGTATACATACACTAGCTTACATGCACACACATCATACGTGTCTCCAAGGGAGACAGGAATTGCATAGGCATTACTGCATTGGATACAATGGCTGGGGGATTAACGTACCATTTCTCTGCTTTTAAGACCTCTTTTAACAGGGGTGAATGGGGAATCTGCAAAAGCAGAGGCTGTTGCTGCTTATTTGCAAGCCAGCTGTCTAGGCACTGGTCAAAACAAACAGCAATCCTCATGACATAAGAAAGGAGGGGAACTCCAAAGACCCTGCGGGCCATCTGGTTGAGTTTGTGCTGTGAGAAAGAGATGGACTGAGCCTGAATCATGTCTGAACAATCATACCAGCAAGAGCGTCACCAGTACAGGGGACATGGGCGCAGTTGGCTCAAGACCCAAGGCAAACACCACACGAGGACCCTGCCCACTGTGTCCCCTCACAGCCCCTGTAACTTCCGTGTGCTTTTGCTGGCATGGGAAGAGCTTTGGTTTCCTGTGAGGATTATCCCTGCTGAGGTCGGTCTCGTGGCTGGAGGGCCTGGATCCCTGTGGACACAAGGTGAGCCCTGCAGAAGGACACGTCTAAATGTGCTTCACAGATTTCTGCTTCACAGCAGGGTAAAAGAGGCAAGGAGCCTGAGCAAAAAGTGGGGAAGGGAAATTGGCAACCAAAAATCCCATGGGCTAGAAATACACACCTGAGGGTTTGGAGAAGTGTGCATTATTCACAGTCAGATGCCATAGCTAAGATGCAGGGAAAGGAGACAAAAAAGAGCTCATTCAAGAAAAACTGAATCCTCTGTCTTTGTAGCCTAACCAGTTCAAGACACTGTGAGCAACACATTCAAAACAGCTCCTCTCGCTCTCTCAGCACAGCAGGAAAGGCATTGATTAAACTCGAGGCATGGCAAACTTGGAGCCACGGAGGCCTCCCTCAGCACCCTGCTAAGCCCTCCCCATTCCTGCTGCTGCCTCCTGGCCTCACTGCCACCAGGCTGGGCCCAGAAATACAGGCACAGAGTTGCACCTAGGAAAGGCTTGGGAGCCCTAGGAAGCCAGGGGTGCTCTGCATTGATATTCCTTCCTCCCCCCTATCTTGTCTATGCTGGTAGTCAAGTTTCCATCCACAGACTATCCATGAAAGTAAGAGCTACAGATCTGAGATAGGCAGGCTAACCTGGAGAAAAAGCTTGCAAAGCACCTGCATTACCCTAGGACAAAGGCCAGGTTTATTTTCTGATGTGTGGGTAACAGGGAATTGTGTTGGAGGAGCTGGGCTGGGCTGGGCCAGCTGCTCTACCAAGCTCTTGTCTATCCTCATTACCAAGGTAAAGGGTCTCTGACCTTTCCTATCACGGGTAACCACAACATCCAGTGGCAGGAAATCACTGTTTTGCAAGCAGTTATTTGCTAAAGGAACAAGTGCTCTGCCTGTGTCAGCTGGATGCCAGAGAATATCACCACATGCTGCACATTTCACTGCACCATTAGAAATAAAAGCTGCCAGTGAAAGGTGTCACTGATGAAAGCAGGATTTGCAAGTGAACCAAAGGGAAGGAGTGACAAATAGGAAGAATAATTTCTGAACAGGCCACTGGCAACTTTCACCTTGCCATTTCCTCCCCAGTAGCAAAAGTTAGGAGGCTTGGATCGAGAGTTGTAAACAGGCCTCTTGGGCTGCTCAACACAAGCCCTGGGGGAGCATTCCTCTCTCCAAAGGTGTCTGGAGACTGGAGACTGTCCCCCAATGTTCCTTCCCTCCATGTGGGCCAGGCACTTTGATGGGCCTCTATGCCAAGGAGCTTTTGCTGCTGCAAACAGAAAGGCAGGTAATTTTTCCTCTCTACCCATGAAGAGCTATGGAGTTCTATGGATTCTGTGACCTATGCTCACCTTGCCCATCTCCAGTCAGAAACTAAAGGAGCAGCAGTTTTTCTATCTTTTTACATCTCCTCAAGTTTAAAAAGGAAGGGAACCTGCCACCTCCCTAGTAGGTAGCAGCTCCAGAGCTTTGTGGCAGCACCCTGAGCAGAGCCAATTCAAACCATGCCTGGAGAGCTACGAGCCCCTTGTGTGGAGAGATCCCTACTTCATGGTCAGGCCAACAACCACCCAAGGCTGTACAGCTAGCAGGGGGTTTCCAGTTTAATTTTCACTGCTCTGGATGAATGGATCAACTTGATCATAAAATTTGTAAGAAAATACAGGAAAGCATGAAAACAAAGCCATTTTTCATGCTTCCTGGGTGTGTCATATCAATGCCCCTGTGCTGCAACTGTGGGACGCCCTGACCTAGCTTGTGCCATTTCCATGAGGCACACATGGAAGAGCACCCAGCGCCTGCACCCCTGGCGGCAGTTTGGCAGCAGCTGGGTGGCCCTGGTGCAGCTGCCCTCTCCTGCCCGAGCCAGCCTCAGGCTGCACGTGCTGTCAGAGGTAAGGCAAGGGGTAAGTGCTACAGAGGGTGCTGACCAGCCCTCACTGCTACATTCACAGGGTCCACTCTGCTCCACTCGGACCATCTGACTGGAAGGCCCTGTTTTACAGCGAAGGGGCAGTGTCAGGACACAAGGACAGGCCACCACTCATGTTTTGGGTGGGCTCAGTCCCTCCTCAGTCCGACAGGGACAGAGGCAAACACTTCCAAAACCCTGACCAACACCAGCCTGGCTGTTCCTGTGTGGTCTGAAAGTTGAACCACTCCATAGTGGCTTGGCTGCACACCTCTGCCAGTGCTGGCTGTGAAGTTCTGCTGAAGGCAAAGGGGTTAGCAGGAGGTGAGTGAGACCTAGGTAGAAGTGTGTGTTTTCCTGGGGAAGACAGTGCGTGAACCCTGGCAGTGAAAGTGACTCAGAGAGAGATCAGTTCCAAACATGCTACATCTCCATTGAAAACAAACAAAAAAGTTTAAAAAATAAAATAATATTATATATATATATATATATATATATTTATATAAATGAAAAGCTATTAACTAGCAGCAACGGTTCTAGAGATATCTTAGCACCAAGACCAAGGGCAGGGGGGTAACAGGAGAAAGGAAAGGTTCAGTGTTGCTGATACCACCATCATGTTTCCAAACAACACAGCTTGGCACAAAGCTCATCCCTCTGGGAAGTGAGAACATGTTGGCTTGGACACCTTTTGGACAACACGTCTCACTCCCACAATGGTCTGGTCAGGTTGGTGCTGTCCATGCCACATCAGCAGGGCAAGGCACTAGCATCTGTGGAGTTTTTGCACCTTTTTTGTTTGTGTGGGGTTTTTTTGGTAGGTTGGGGATTTTTTTGTGTTTTTTGTGTTTTTTTTTTTCTCTTTTCTAACCTGAAGTGATATTGTGTGGATGGAGCTTGTTTACTTCAAAAAAAAAATAAAACAAAGAAGAGCCCCAAGCCCACAGAACAATCTCTTTGTGATGGAAGGTGCAAGTCCCCCAATTCACATTTCAGCTGGACTCTGTATTCCTTCAAGAAAGGAAGAAATATTTTGCAGGAAGAAGCAGAGCATTCCTTCCTCCTGCTGTCATCAGTCTGCTGTGCTGTGGAACATGTTACCTTGGTCACAAGAGAGTAAGTGAACCTTTGTAGGACATCACACATGATTATAATCCAAGATAATCTTGCATTGATAGCTCCTGCCACCAAACTGCAGCAGGTTTTTCTTTCAGTCATTCCAAACAAAACAAAACAAAACAAAACAAAACAAAACAAAAACCCCACAACAATCTAGGATTATAAAGACATGGTATAAATAATGTAAATTAGAATATAATTTTTCAGCCTTTGAATCTCCGCCCAGAGATGGCTCTCGACTCATTGGCTGTCTAGCTTCCACAGCAGCCCTGGTTTTGAATGAATAGTTGTATATATATATATATATTTATCTCATACAATATAAAAATATAAATGCAAAAATTTCCCCCTGCCTTCTCTATTTTGCTATTTTATAGTCTGCACATGACATCATGTTATAACATATGTATGATAGACTGGTACTACGGTTATCATAAAAGGAGCTGAAAGCCAAGTATTACTCTACAGCCCAAAGGTAGGGAGAACTGAGAAAGGGGCATCACAGTTTAGTGGAGGCATTTGTTTCTAAATCAGAATAAAAACCCAAAATAATGCCCCCAGCCCTCCTCTCCTGTCGGTAATTTTTTGATTGAAAAAAGTTTCCACTCAGCTGAAGAGAACTGGGGGCAACAAAACACACGGGTTGCTCTGTCAGAAATTAGAAATCTGATGGTTGCCAACAAAAGGCTCAAATGGCTCAATAACTGGGCTGAACAATGGAAAGAGAGGCAGAGATTGAAACCGAGGGAAAAACAAACAAACAAACAAACAAACCCCAAAATGAAACAAAACAAAACAAAAAACAACCCAGCAAACTGGCAACACACATACAAAGGAAACTGCTGGGAGGATGAGGCTGACAAAGACCCGTTGTCTAGCTTATAGGTTGTTAGGTTTGAACATGTAGAGTATGGCCCCAGCACATGCTTCTAAAGAATGAAATGTTGCCACCTACATTGCAGCTGCCATGGTTGGAGACACCAGTAAATGTCTAAACATTGTCTCAATCTTTAAAATTCTGCTTAGCTTCTATCAGACGCACATCGTCTTAAATTTTCAGTGTGGGTTTTTCCTTAATATAGATA
Organism: Melospiza melodia melodia; assembly: GCF_035770615.1. NCBI lineage: Eukaryota > Metazoa > Chordata > Aves > Passeriformes > Passerellidae > Melospiza > Melospiza melodia. The sequence goes on along the minus strand of NC_086199.1, from coordinate 68,985,189 downwards.
ATATATATATTTTATATAATATATCAAAGTTTAGAGTATAGATTAAAAAAATTATCTGATCTGAGGCATTCCTTCCTAAATATCAGGGTAAAACTCAGAGCCGTGGTCCATGCTCTGCAACATCGGCTTCTGGTCAAGAGATGACATCCTGCTCAGCATTTCGGCCGAGAGCGCGTAACTGTTGCCTGACTTCTCCTCGAACCAGCTATCGAGAGCCCTTTTGCAATCGAAGTTGGCAATGGGCGGCCCGTTAACAGCAATCGTCAACAGGTCACTGAGCTGCTCCAGCGTCAGCCGGGAGCGGTTGTTCTTGCGCACCCTCTGCAGGGCGGTGCGCCCCTTCTCACAGCAGGCTGAAGAGGTGGGAAGGACTTTGAGGATCTGGACTATTTTATTTAGGAGGGGAAATCTCTGTTTGTATTTACAAATGTGACTGAGCAAATCTTTAAAACCATTTTTGGTATAATAATCCACCTTGAGTTCCCGCCACTCCATCAGCAGACTCCCTCGAGTGTCCATCCCTTCTCGGCAAACTTCTCTGGAAAATGATGGGACTGTCTCCAGATGTTCAAATATTTGTACCATATCCTCCTTCCCATAGCTCATGAGCTCATCAGTGCTTCTGGGCCAAGCTGCAAGGTCAAATACCTGACAGGCCTTCACAAATGTCCGGCTGCGGGAATCAAACCTTTGGGCTAGGATCACCTGGGTCTTCTGGCAGATCTTTTCTCTGATCGACTGGAATTTGGCTTCAGCCACCCGTAGATTTTTCACAGCAATGCCATTAAAGCTTTCACGGAAGTTTTCCTCAAACTCCTGCAAGTACTCCCCAGGGGAGTCTGCTAGCCGGCTGATCTCCTGGATGGCCTCCTCTATTTTATCATCCACCTGTGACACAAGAAGGTACTCCCCTTGGAAGACGTAGGCAAGGCGTGAAAGCACAGCGATCACATCCAGCAGGAAGTAGATGAGCTTAATCGACTGGTAGTCCATCAGGAACTGCAGGAGGGCCAAGGCAATGGCAGAAGCATCTGCCCTTTGGGTTTGGCCACTGACATCTTTGAGATGGGCCACAACCTCAAGGTAATCCTTGATGAGAGCGTTGAGCACGTTCTGCTCCCCAATGATCCACTTCACTGCTCGAATGTCCCCCAGGAACTCAGTCTCCTCACACAGAGTGGCAGCAGTAACCCTTAACTCGCACATGAGTCGGGGAGAATAACGATAGAAACTGAGCAGTTGCTTCAAATTGTTTTCTAGCTCCTCCAGACATGGTAGTTCCTTCCCACTAATGGCATCCAAAATTTCCAAGTGGGGCCTATGCACCATAAAGGGAAGACAGAGAAGCCAGGGCAAGGTCTTTCTGATTGTCATGAACAAGTTGGCTCTCAGGCTGGCGGTAATGTTAGCACCATCAACTCCCAAGCCGATAGTTGGCTTCTCATCCTGCAATCGTATTCCCAGGCTGGAAAAAGCCCGATCTAATGCTTGAAGGTAACTGTCTGTTGTAGAAAAGCCGAGCTCCTGAAGAGACAGGAATTCAGTTGCTGGAGGCCCATCGCTGCTGGTGTACTGCACATAGACTGCAACTGTATCTGCAAGCAAGTCGTCGCTCTGCCCATCCAGAATGATGCTGAGGAAGGGAGACTGCCGGATGCGCTCAACCAGGTCCTCTCGGAGAGCGCGGGCAATATGGTGAATTAAGATCTGGCAGTCTCCCTCATTCATGTACTGATCCACCACCTTCAGTTCACACTTTCTCAGTAGTTCTGCCAGAGGCCGAAAGTCGTAGTAGGGCCTGCCCTCCAGGGCCAGGTGGTAGGCTGTGTTGAAGAGCAGGGTCATATTTCGGCACATCTCTTCTGTCTTCTCTGGGTGCATCCTGAGCTTGTAAAGCTGCAGGCACTTCTTGTGGAGGTTGCTCTGGCTGTGAAGCTTTATCGTGTGTATCTTGAACTGCTTAGAGCCAATGATGAAGGCTGAAGTCCGAGAAGATTGCACTGTGTACTGCCTACAGACGTGGCACCACATCTCATTCAGTGTCGGGGAGTACCGCAGAAACCAAAACTTTTTAAGCCACTCTTGCTTGAACCGCCGTATCCTCCGTCCTGTTGCAGAAGACATCTTAGAAGGCTCATCTGTAGCAGCAATCATATCATTGGAAACTGATTCATCAGCAGAATCCACCTCTTGGTCATCGTCCTCCATGATGGTGGGAACTGAGATGATACTTTCTGAAGCTGTAACAAAAAAAGGAAAAAAAGGAAAAAATATGGTATTTACAAAGTTGCTGAGCTAGAGAAGCATCCTGTTGGTGACAGTAAGAGCACTGCCCAAAGAGCTGGCCACAACGTCTCTTCTCCTTCCCACAATACATTATAGATAGAATTTTAATAATGACTTTAAAAGGAAAAGAAATCAATATCTCTGCATAAGAACTTTGTCTCCAACATGCCACAATGAACAGCAAAAAAGGACACTAGATCCTGGCCACTTGAACAATACACTGTGTGACCCAAATATTCCTTTTATTGAAGGCTCCTGGCTGCTTGACAGCATGTTCCTGGAGGAAATTAAATGTATCTTCAAAAAGGCAAACGTGGTTGTGTTAAGGCAGTGGAGGAAACAAAGAGTGATTTCCAACAAGGGACACAGCAGGACATAATTTCATACACAAAGAGAGCACATTTCAGCAATACAACAGAGTCATTCATACTTTCTTGGTAGCATATGAGGCATTGTGGAAGGTCTTCCGCTGAAAGAGAATGCATCAAAAATACAGCAAACAAACTGTCTGCAATGGAATGTCTTTTTTATTGGCAGTGAATTATCAATTACAATGGCAACAAATAGAGCAAATTGTCATACAGAGTCTTTCCCAAACAGTTTTCCACTGTACCCACAGCATCAGCTCCTGGCCCACCCAGTCACAAAACCTGACAAAGAACCTTCCATGGAACCACAGGTTCACCTGAATACTCAGAGCAAAATGCTTTAGATGGGTACACAGCACACAGGCATCTCACTACTCTCCTTAGGCAGGGTTTGGAGAATGCTCTAACTCGGCAAGGCTTACCTGTGGGGTCTGAGAACTCTTGGAGCTCGGGTACCTGGGGCGGTAACACGGGTGCCTCGGGTAACTTCCCAGATCTCAGCATGTCTAACTCAGCCTGCAGCTCCCGGATTTTCTTCTTCAGCCGGATGCAGTTGGGGCAGAAGGACGTGGTGGGGATTTCATGGGAATTGCCTTGTGCAGAGGCCAGTGACAGCTCAGTGGGGCTGTCTGCTTTAAGTGACAGGGGCTCTTCTTCCTCATCTTCAAGGATGCTCATCTCCTTGGCTGAGATAAAAGAGGAACTGTGAGGGACCCTCCATTCGCTCTCCCTCTGGTTTCTGCTGAGGCTCAGGGAGCCGTGCTGCATGGCACTGCCACACTGCTCAAAGATGTCTTCAGCCTGGTATTTAGATGCTCTTCTGAGGGGAAGTGGTGTACTTGTTGTTAACTGGTTGTCTTCAAACTTGGCAGACTCCAAAGAAGCCTCCAAGACATCTTTGAAGATGAGGTCAATTTTTTTTTTCTTTGTTTGGGAGTGGGATTCCCCTTCGTCACAGCTGCGCTTGTAGGGGCTCTTCCCCTGCTTTAAGGTAGTGAACTGGAGTGCTCCTCTTGCATCCTCTTGGTTTTCTACATTCTTTTCTGAGTTTTCATTCTGTAACATTTTGTCTCCTAGAATGGAAAATGAGGGGTGGGGATTATCACTGGGAACAGAGCAACATCCCTCAATCTAAAACTCAAACAAATAAGAACAAAAAGGCAGACTGAATCCCTGCAGGTCTGCATATTATGTTACAAGCCAGGGAACTGACACAACTCTGGAAATTGAGGCTTGCAAGAGGAGAAGCCCCGCTAATGGGCATGTCTGCAAAAACAGAGACAGTCCTGGGTAACCACAGCAGAGTAGAACCCACACACTTCAGAGAAGAGAAACTACAGGCAGCTTGTTTAACCTAAAGGTATAACCAACCTGCGTTGGAAGAGGACTATGAGGTGAATGACTGATCATAGTGGAAACTATACCCAGAGCCTAAGTGCTATTTTGGCTGGCTGGAAGTCCTGTGCCTGTTTTGACTTGGTAAAAGGTATCAAGCGTACAGCAGTGCAGCGAGAGATTTACACCATTTCATGACAACCCCAGTGTCTGTGCACGCCATGGCACAAAGTTTGCAAGCCCCTTTACTCTTGTTCAGTTTGGAGGCTGCTCCAGAAATGCAAAGGTAAAGGAGTAAAAACAACTTGCACACTTAAAACCTAAGGTACACATTGCCAACTGAGCTACAACAGGTGAATGCCCTCCAAGGATGGGACATCTAGCTTGTCCTGGTGGAGTCTGAGAGCATGACCATTCAGTAATTGAAAAAAAAAATATCAAAAGTAACCTCATATAAATTATTAATTGCTTATAATAAAGGGAATAGCCAGATTTCCTTACCTGGAAATTCAAAAGACGATACGTTTGGCTCAATTTCCATCACTCTTCTATCTTGTAAATAACTTCAAGCATTGATGGCTTCCCAAACAAGACGCTGCTTTATGCTGATTTTTGATTTTGTTTGCTTAAAGTGTATTCATGCTTTCATAAGAGTTATGGAGCAAAAGCTACCATTCCCTCTCTAAGGAGAGCAATGCTAAGAATGCAGAAAAGATGCAAGACTCGAAACAGAGTAAGGCACTGTAAAAAGGGCTGGCCTGAATGGATGGGATTTTGCACTGAGTTTGGATGCTGGCTGGGAAACCCAGACACTTCTTTAGGGAATCCATAACAACAGATCTCATTTTCAACACATTGATGAGAATTTCTATGGACAAAGCTTTTACTCTCTCTCTTAGCATTTCCCCTGTTATGGACCACAGCAACTATTGTGAGAGGTAGTGATTTAGAGAACCGGTTCTTCTTTCTTGGTGATTTTGTCCCCCAGCCAGGTGAGTGCTCCAGCCCTATTGAAAAGCTAGAAATCACAAGATGATCCCTCATATTATGGTCTCAACTCCAATGATGAGGCGGCTCAAAAACAATCAGCAGAAGCAAAACCCAGGAACCATGTTATTTTTCTGTGAGTTCGTAAAGTGTGCCACTTCCTTTGACAGACTCATCTGCAAGGATTTGAAATCTTTTAAATAGAAAGTGACTCAGCAGATTTTTGTGCTGCTTTCTGACCACTTCCCAGTGCCCTCCCAGTGGAGGCTTTGATGTCTCTTGCAAGTCTAGCAATGGCCCAGGTGATGCTCCATTTTAACATCTCTGTGCCCCTTCTGTGAATGCAGGCTGAGCCCAGCTTGCAGCAGGATGAGCTCACCAAGATGTCAGGGGGTTTCTGGAATGGTCTCTGTAGCCACATGAGTCTCTACCTGAAGGTGCATTAGGCTGTGGCAGGTTCTGGAGAGTCCTGAAGCAGATCTTCACCACACTTGTAGCACAGAGCAGGCTGTGAGTTACCATTTCAGCTCCCACAAACCATGACACCATGACAATCCAGGACTAAAGGCATGTCTGCATGACAGGGCAATAGCTCGTAGCCTTGGTGGCCCTGTAGAGCAGCTGCTTCAAGGGCACAGATTGTCTCTTGCTGTACTTTCAGAAAGCACTAGGCCATCTGGATGACTAATGTGTGCATGTTACAGCAGCAAAATCACTGCAGCCTGTACCTAATCACTCACTGGTGTTCATTAACATAAAAAAGCAAATTCATACCAATGTTAATTCAGAAGTGGGAATTACCCAAGTACAGCCACCACAATGTAACACTGCAAGTGCATAACAACCCTAAGGTGATAGAGATAACCAGCTTTTTCAGGACAACTTGTCCACCCCATGACTGAAGAGGAGACACCTTTTACCAAGTCAAGGCAGCAACAGCAGCTGTGTAATAATATACTCAGGAATGATAATTACAAATTATATTTAGTGTGGCTGCCCCTCTGAGGCCCTGCCATTCTGCATCTAGCCTGGAAAGAAATGTTCCTAATTAACTTCAGGTATCAGCACTGTACAGATGAACAGATGCATTAAGAATTTTTGCTTTCCTCTAAAGCTTCCTGTATTGCTGACAATACGTGGGCCCAAAGAACTGCTGGGTTTGATTCAACATTGCTACTTTTTAGACAAGATAACAATTTTTATCCAAGGAAGAATCAGTCTGACAAGTACAAAGCCTCCTGTACGTTGTACACACATTCTAAGGTTGTGAGACTAAGGAGCTGATGTCGCGCTGATCCCAAATTATCTTTCTGAAGAAAGAGGAGATAAATTAAACGAGGAAAATGGACATACAAACACACCAAGGAAATCTCATTCATATGGACAGAAAACCAGCCACAGCTGCCTCAAACAGGGGCTGCTCACAGGAGCCAGAGAGAGCAGCATGTTCAGAGGAAAAACCTAACTCTGTCTTGTAGGATCATCAGCTTGGCAATCTTCGGGCCAAAAAGTCTTGTGACAGGGGTGCTCTGTATCCCTGGGCATTGCATCAGGCCCTTCCAGCACACACACACACAGCATGGCACAACACAACACACGACGTGACACATCACAGCACAAATCTTTCTTTCATGATCTCCATGACTGTGGGTATCTTACTCTTCTTGTACACCCATCCATCTGTGCCAGACAGAGCTGGGGGCTCTCACCCGGAGGTGCTCTGCTTCTAGAAATGCAGTTCTCCTCACACAGCCTCTGCAAAACCTACTTCACCCACCACACTTGGCCCAGCTGTGGGGCAGCCTGAGGGGATCAGGAGAGAGGATGGAAAGGGAAGGGACTCACCACTTGTGCAATTTCTGTTCATGGTTTCCTGGGACATACTGTGCAACCGCTTCATGTAATCCTCACTGTACCAGACCCGCAGCTTCTCCCCAGGGTGGATGTCGCGGCAGGCACGGAAGTAAATCCTCTCGCTGTGCTGGAAGGCCATCAGGTTCTGCTCCCTCTCCTCCCGGGAGATGATGACGTACCTGAGGGCAAGGGGACAAGGCAGGTGTGAAGCACAAACTTCTCTCCTGTGCCCCCCCTTGCATCAGAATGACAACCATGAAGAAGCCAGAATGACCTCTGGAGAGAGAACATCAACACAGCCAGGCTGGAAAGCATGGAGTTATAAGCAATGGTGTGCAAACGAGCATGGACACCCAGGGAACACTAAGCCAGTGGGGCTGTTTTTTGCTGGGGAAGGGATGACACAAATGCACATCCAGTCTGAAGGGATGTCTGCCAGCAAGGGTGACAGACTCTACCAGTCAGAAATATCTTTGCCTAGTGATGGAAACAAGGACTTCTGGACTCCTACCATCACTTCACGTCCCAGGGCTCCCTCCCTCGTTCTCAGGAATACCTGCAATACAGAAGGGTTCCTCTGCCTGCCTGCTTCCCAAAAACACTGCCTTCCTTTTTTGGTTGGTAACAGATTTGCTTGCTTCTGTCCTTTTAGGCAAGCAGAATTAAGATTCTAAGGACAGAAACATGGATACCTAATGGGCATGGGAGTACATGCTGGTTGTCCAAGGACATACCAGTATTGGAAGGTTTTGCACTTCAGAGTTCAGCAGGGTGCGACAAAAAATACCAATTCAGCTCTGCAAGTGGAAACCCCAACACCACATTGTGGGGATCTCCTGGCAGTGCTAACAAAAAGATCACTTCCAGAGCATGGGATTTATTTTCCTGATTTAAAACAGCTTCATGTCAGCTCAGCAGAAATGTATTTATTCCTACTGCAAGCAACTGGCCCTCTGTGCAATTTGCTAAGACAACGATCTATCACTAAGGTCATATTACTTGCTCTCACACTCCTCATATTCCTGCTAGAGGACATGAAAAAGGCTTGGTAATACTGGTTCCAGTTGCCACCAGCATGAGCTCACAACAGCTACCCAGGAAAGAGGCCCCATCACAGCATGTGTAGACCCCAAATCAGACATGAACAGCTCATAGCTAAAACTTATTTTTCTCTTATGCTATTTGCCTCTGTTGCTCAGCACACCCTGCTGCAGCAACCTCAGCAAAGGCAAGGAGCCTGCAGGGGAGCATATGGCTCCTCTGACATCTGCTGCAATTAGTCCTTGCCTAAGTTCCCTAATGTATATACAGGTATTTCTTTGGCTTAAGAAATCTGTCAAATGTTTTGAATTTTCTACCTTCTCTAGCCATGTGAATGCATAGATAAAGACACAAGTCCACCTGCCCGTGATCCCACTAACCCACACATATAAGGTCACAAACTTGGTGAAACTTCCCACAAAACACAGAAAAGAAGTCTGCAGTGGCAGTGTCTCAGACTGCCTGAGGCTCTGGTTTTAATGTTAAGCAACTGTGCATGTGCCTGCAAGCAGTTGTATTTTTCCTAATGTCTGCTACCCAGGATTCTCTGCCATCTTCAGTAATTATTTAAACACCAGACTGGTACTGCCAACATTGGCTTTTCTTAACCTTTATTTACTTCTGATCACAAAACAAAGGAACTTGTTTGTGTATTTGAGAAGGAAGAGAGACCTGGACCAGTGGGGTGGGAAGGAGGTCCTGCAACAGCACACAGCTGTCAGGCTATTGCTTTTGTGTGTTAGCTATCACTATTCAAAAGGTGTATGCATGCCTTCAGCCAGCCATGAGATCCACAACCCTTGAGACTGACCAGTGTGCTGATGCCTTGCAGCACAGGAGATCCTAGAGGATGCTCTCTCCAGTCCAAGCAAAATGTTAGGATGCTTCCTACCACCAGCTAAGGAGAGACCCTGCTTTGCATCCCACCATCCACAACACATCAGGCTGCCCCTGTGAAGATTTACTAATCTGAAGTCACTCAGAGATCCTTAATATAACATACATGACCTTTACATCCACAGCCAGTGGCACCAAGGAATTCAAGCAGCAGTGGCAGTATGGTATAGTGCATTTTCAGTAAACTGTGTTTGACAGTGACATGTAGAAAATACTTTGAATGGGAAGTTAACTATTCCCACAAGGGCTCACTTTTATTATGAAGTATTTTGTTAAGCATGAGCTTTTCTGTTCACTGTTCTCCTTCTGCTTCTCCATGTTTCTGCTGGAGTATCCTTCAGTTCTGCTGCCCGCATCCTGTGGCTCTGGCCACCTGCTGGAGCAACAAGGGGCTGGGAGGAGAGTGCAGGCAGGAGGGCATGAGCTGCAGCACTGCTGCAACACTGCAGCAAATGCTGCCTGGCTGCTCATCCAGCCTCCTGCAGCCACTGGCACAGCCACTCCCATCAGAAGGCCCCAACAGAGATTTCTGGGATAATCCAGTCACAAACATGTTTCTTCTCAGCTGCACCCAGCTAGCAAGTGGTTCACACTCCTAGTGAGGAAGCTTTCCATCTGTGATACTTCCCTGAGGTAAGGTAAATGGGATGAGATCATCCACACAGAAGACACAGTTTTGAATCAGTGCTGCCCAGCCCCAGGCTCCAGTTTCTCCAGAGGCACAAAAGACACAGGTTACAAAGGACTGCATAAACCCCACATTCCAGCTGTTGGTCTGAGACACTTAGTGCCACCACCGCACACCACAGCTAAGAGGCAGATACTTTCCAAGGATGGAGAAAATCATTCCACAAAAGTGCAGCCAGCTTGGTGACCCAGGGGCACAAACCACCTGCTGAGGAGAGGCTGCATGATCAGCCTTCACTGACACACATCCCAAGGCCAAAGTGCTCACACCCTGAAAAACCCAGCCCTTCCTGCAAAGGCTGCGCAGTGTCCAGTCCCCTTCCCAATGCCAAATACTCCATTTGGACTGAAGCAAGGAGGCTACCTTGGTTTGGACACCCAGGACAGGCATGGTTAGGCTGACCCAAGCACTGCATACTGATGGGCAAGGCCCTGCTTGCAGAGCAGGTGTCCCAAGGGAGGATCCTGTGATCCTGAGAGGAGGAGCAGTCATACTGCTCCTTCAGCAGACCCAGACATCCTCAGCTGCACCTGGTCCTGCAGAGAGGCATTGCCACCACAAATCCATCATTTCATGTCCTGGCTAGTCCTTGGGACAGGCCAGCCTCCAGAATACCACAGTTCCTGACCAGGCTACTCAGGACCAAACATAGCACCAATGGAGACTACTTCTGACCCACCTGCAGCTATTGGGGCTGGCATCACCCCCACAGCTGTCAGAGGCACAGCTCCTTGCTCTGCAGGACCACCTTTCCCACAGGCTCTCTAGATAGCAGCAAATAAAAATCATTGTTTCATTTTTACTCAGGCCCAGCCCACTCAGGACACCAAATTCCCAAGTTCTGGGATGGGAAGTAAGCACACCCAGAAAAAAAGTCAAGTTATTTTTCTGCAGCTGGGATCATTCCTCCCCAGGAGGGAACAGAGCGTCTGGTGAGGATCCAAAGAGACGGTGAGGATGGAGGAGACTTCTGCAGCTGGAGGAAGGCTCAGGCTTCTCCCCTTTTCCTCACCACTATTGCCCTGGACTTGCCTCATGGCTTTCTGCTGCCACTCCATAGCCACTGGCCTTTCCCAAACCGACTCTGGGCACAGAGCCGGGGCAGGAGATCCCATGCAAGACAGCAGCCACCAGCCCAGCTGATGCCATGGGATGCCATACCTGTGAACCCTGCCTCCGTGCTCTGATGCCAAGTGCCTCCAGGAGAGCCACACCTGTGACAGGCTAGTTACCAGCTCAGGCAAAAATTGTGGAGAGAAACAAACGACTCAACAGCAGCTGTGTTAAAAGTGTTATATATTTATTGCATTCTTAATAAAAATACTTTTAAAGAAAGAATTTTTTCAGCATGTACAAGGCATGGAGATACGAGGGTTGAGCACAGTAGTTTGCTTTGACACAGACACTTACTTCAACAGCCAGTTAACATGACAGGTGCAGGAAGAAGTATCCTTTGCGAGCCAGTACAGAAAAGCCACTCCACCGAGGGGTCTACACAGGGCAGGAGACATGTCCCCAGATCTGGCCAATCTGTAATAGTCCACAGAGGAAACTAGGGGAGACATCAGGCAGTTTATAGTAAAAAGTCCTTTCTCCTGACCAGTACCCAGCCTTTGGGGATTTGCATTAAGGGCTGTGCACCCTGCACCAGGATGCTCTCTGTAAATACATCTGTGTGGTCAAACTGATGGCAGTAATAATGTTAACTCCCTCCAGTGCCCAGCACCTGCAGAAGTCTCCTCCTTTGCAGACCTGAGGGTTCCCACAAGGGATCCCCCTGGACAACATCAAAGGAGCTAATCTTACCGCTATACCCATGGGAGAGCATCAGTAGGGACCAAATATTATAAAAATATAAAATACTAATATTAATATATAGCAGCAGCACTATATTGACTCAGAAAGCCTTTAAAACATATCACCCTTTCAGCTCTCACTGATTCATAAATTAGATCCACTTCTGTCAGATTTCCCAACCTGCCCTTCATCTGAAGAGAGGCCGTGACTTTTGCAAAATACGAATGTTTCAAAAGAAGTAAAAGTACATCCTCAGTGGAAGGTGAGCAAGTTCTGCCCTGGTCTGGCACCAGCACTAAAGGGAATGTCACCTGCATGAAACCAGTTGGGTCATTCCTCAGGAATGAGGTTTTTTTCCTTGCCAGACCACTACTTCCTTGAGCAATCTTTTATTGCACCACTAAAAATAAATTACTTGAATTAGAATTACGGAACATCTTAAAAAAACCCCAAAAAACAAAAAAGGAAAAGCATGTAATGAATGCCTGACACAGCAGATAGACAATGGACGTTTCAGGAAAGAAGCTAGTGCACTATACTTTGAAAGGAGGCCAGACAGGCTAAAGATGGCCCTTGAAGATCACACAAAACGAGCCATCCTTCTGCTACACCGCGCTGCCTATGTTGAATTCCACAGAAGTTTCCGTAACTTTTTTGCCAAGTCTGTAGCCCACCCATGGCATGATGATGCACACTCATTTTAACTGGAATAGTGCCCTGCAACCAACCTCCAAATACAGTAGAAGAGCCTGGAGAGCACGGTGTGCTGTGTGTTTAACACCTTGACCCTTTTCCCTGCTGAAGCTTATCAGGATAATGGTCTGGGTTTTTCCAGACATCGGGGCAGCATGCTAGACGCAGAGGTGAAAATTAAGGAGAAAACAGACATATTATAAAAGAGCTGCCACATACATGATCACCACCTGAAGTGACACTATTAAAGCCTAGCTCCAGAATCAGTGTTTTACATGGGAACCTCACACAGCTCTGGAGCAATTCAAATAACATAGTTCTTTCTTGCATGCATATGGGAAAAAAAGCAGTATAAAATCAAGATGTTTAAGATTTTAACCTATGTAGCTGTGAATTTAGACTGTAAACTCTTCATGACTGGAAAACACAGTACAGACCCCACCCTAAATAAAACTAATTGCAAAGTAACTGTACTGAATCTGACAGAATTACAGTAAAACAAAATCAAACTGCATTGATGTAAGTAGCAGGCCCTACGTCTTTTCTGGTTTCTGTTCAGTCTCCCACATTTTGAAGAGGTGAGGTCATTCAAAACTGAAGATTTGACAACATTCAAGAAAATAATATGATACAATTATATTTAAATGTTGTCATATGATGAAATAATTGTATTTTAACTGCAATTGTAAAAGGTAGGGGTTTCAGACTGGAGCAAACAAAAGTTGAACTCTTTAACACGAGTGCATGTGGCACTGCAGGATCCTTGCAAAGGCCTACGCCTTTGCAACCCTTTTCAGCAGTCTAAAACCCCATGGTGCTCAGATCTGTCCTCAGAATCATGCCTTCTTCCCTTCCCTGCACAAGCTCTGCTTTTACACTCCTCTTCCCAAAGCTGTGTATTAGTCACAGTAAGCCCCAGACAGCCCACTACTGCTGAATGAAAGATAAAAGCAATGATCAATAAGAGTTTTTATCGCCATAAGTCTGTATTTCTGCACATACTGCATATATTAATATTGAGGAAGATAATGGAAATGCAGTAGTAGGATAAATTTGTGAGTTGATTACAAAGGGATCTCTGTAGCACGCTGTTTCAGTAAAAAATATTTCACAGGCATGGGAAGATATCCAGATAATGACTTCTATTGCATCTCTTAGTTTATACAGCATTTAAAGCATGGGGAAGACAGTGAAAACTCTTAATCTCTATGAACCCAAAGATGTCCTACATTCCAAGCTCTATAGTATCTGAGATTCCTCTTTGCCATTGCAGAGGGCCAGTCCTACAATTAGCTGCCATATTCATACTGCTCTGTTAGCCAACAGGGGGATGGATGGGTCGGGTCAGCTGTTGACCCTCTCCACAGAATACTGATACACGTGGGAAGCCACGTGAACATGCGGCAGCTCAGGAAGGGGCATCCTTCTTTACTTTATGTGAAACAGACTAAAAATGATGTTTTCTTTTTCGTGACCTGGTGGCCCGTGCAGGAGTGAGTTTTAGAGAGTTTTGGTTAGACTCTGCCCTGGGCCTGGGGGGCTGTTTAGAGCAAGCTGCTTGCAGACAGGACCCTGGCGTGGCACTAGGATCTCGTATCCTCTGGAAAGCACGGACCCCATCACGTATTTCTGTCAGTGTCTGACACATCTGGCCGACCTGGCTGGTGAGGTCAGCCACGCTCTGGCTGACAGCATGCATGCTATGTGCCATGTCCCTGTGAATGGCCACCAGCTCCTGGCAGAACTGCCTGAACAGGTCTGTTTGCTGCGCATGGGAATGGAGAAGCTGGCGGTCGAAGCTGGCGAGGGGCGGGCTCCTTGTGCGGGGGTGTGGGGGTCTGCAGGCCGAGGTGGCGCGTGGGGATGGACAGCGCAGCTCCTGCCTTTGGCTGGCAGCTTCCGAGGGCTCTGATGAGGAAGAGGAGCGAAGGAAGGAGGGCCTGGAGAACAGATTGACACCTGCACCAGCCCTCGGCAGCGAAGAGAAGCGGTGTTCCTGAGAAGTGCCTGGCATCCCTTCATCTTCATCAGCTTAAACAGAAGAGGAAGCATGAATTATTAATGTGAAATCCCTCTCAACACTGGCTTCTGTTTCAAGATATCTCAATGAACATGGAAAAAGGGTTTTCCCCTCCCCCCAGCCTGCCAGTTCAGACAAGCCTGTAGCTTCTGATGCATAACTCAACATGCAATGTTAGCATCTGACAAGCTTAGCCATGAGAAACCTGAGAACGGGTGAACCCAAGCGATTGTGGTATTCTGTACAGCGCACTGTTCATTACTAGAATATGAATCCATTTTAGACAGTAGCAATGATTTCTCTTCCCCAAACCCATAGGTAGCTAGCACAAATATTCTGGAGGGACACAGACTTCACATGTAAAAATCCTGCTCCCCCATCACTTCTTACATCCTATGCACTAAGAAGACTGTAGATGTTGTATTTGCTTCTCTCAAAGCGTGTTCTGCAAAGCCACTACGTGGCTTGGCATCACTAAGACAATGAGGCAACCAGACAAAGCAGCAAAAGACTTTCTATGTTCATCAGGCAAATACAATTGATGCAAAATCAAAACTAAAGCAAAATGCCACAGGAAAACTATAATCAGTCTGATAAATATCTAGTGATGTGCCAGTTCACAGGTACAGGCATGTGAAGAGTAAGAAGAGACAAGGTTTCACCTGGTGCAGCTGCCCACTATTTCCTTGTATAACCTGTATTCTTTTTACCCCTAAAATAGTGCAACTGGCTTCCAAGATAGATGCAAAGAATGACCAAGTCCCACCTTGTCAGTTCTGGAAGATTTTGTTCTTGCTTTCCCACTAACAATTTCAGATATAGGATCAGACCAAGTGTGGTAGGACAGCGCCACCCATGAGGTGTCAGTGGACTCACTTCCAAAGAAGCTACCATCTCCTTCTCTTCTTTGTATCCCTAAAAGCTCACAAAGAAGAAGCCGCACCACCACAAAAGCAAACTGCGTACAAAACTATGGAAAGGACCTGCACAAAGCAGCTTGTGGTTTAGCACTGGAAGGGGTCTGAGAATTGTGGTGTAAGAAGATTAACTTCAAAAGCAGGGCCAGCAGTTTCTTTAGAACCAGTGAAGAAGGAGTCATTATTGTCTACCTTTTTCACAGTGTTCATACTGATCCTTCAGACCACTACTGAGAGAAATCATTAGTGGCCCAGCCTCAGCAATGAACACCAGTGATCACTGAGACCCCCAAACCTCTCTTGGAAGTGATCCATCGGGAACAGGCAGATGCCTTTCAGTTTGGTAGCATTGCTGTTTTATCAGGGTGAAGATATTCCAATCCTTTACAAGTACTTTTTCCGCAGACCGGAGGCAATCATACTCCAACTACAGATTCTCCCTCACTTGCAGGATTAATTAATACTTATAATCTATTATGTACTCTCAGATGACAGTATGGAAAAGAACTAGACAAACACATAAAGATGACTTTAAGTTGGAAACAATCCATCTCAACACTCCACAATCACCAGAGCAGAAAACAACCACAGAAGAAGGACAGGCAACCCAGCCATCTCACACAACACACAGTGCTCTTCTGGTGTCAAACCGAGATATGCAAGCATGAGACAAAGAGGTGTTAAGGCAGTGATACTTACAGCTCGTTGTCAGGCTGTCAACCACATCCAGATCCACTCTCCTGCGGCCGTGCCTCTGGTGGGAGGAATGCAGCGCTGACTGGATGGCTCTGTCGTGCGCGGTCAGGACGATGGCTGAGGGCTGCCCCGCACTGCTGGGGCTGGAGAGGGACCTCTGCATGAGTGCCAGTTTGTCCTTGGTCCTTCTCTTCATGTCGTCCCATCTGTGCTTAATGTCTTTTACAGACCTGGGGACCCGGCTGACTGATGTGATCTGCCTGGCTATGCCTTCCCAGATCTTGTCCCTGTCGGCATGGGACAGACGCATTGTCTCCCTCCCAAACAGCATGGCTTCATTTCGGGTCACCTCAGTGACCAGAATGTCCAGTTCTTCCTTGGAAAACTTGGGCTTCCTCTTTCGCTCAGCCATGTTCCTTGGGTTGAACATCCCGCAAAGCATAATTGGGTAAAAGGAAATCAGCGCAAAGCAACCCCCTGCATCCAACCACTTGGCCAGTGCAGTACTGGGGCAGAGGAGTTTGGTGGGATCCAGCTCCCCCAACCCACAACAACCTCTCACCAGGAAAAGGCAGCTGTTTTGTTTTTAGAAGGCAATTTGCAAGCTTAAGAAAAAAAATACCAAGCAACACTAGTGTAAAGGAGCCTTCTCAGCTTTAAAGGTAAAATCAAATTTTATACATCATCTGATGCCCTGACTTATGCATAAGATTTTCAGTTCAGCCTCACATCACTTGCCACATTTTGTGCACAGAAAAAAAATGTGAGAACTTGCAATCAGAGCGGTGAATTAGCTTCTAATGTGACACTGCTTGAAACTTAGAGAAAATTTAGAGGCCTGAAACATATCTTATTGTTCTATCTGGCATAACATGCAATAGAAATTTTTACACCATCTTCTCTGTTACAACTTGCAGGATATCATGAAAAGGCTATATCAAATTTGGATTTTTTTTACAGTACATAGGACTTTTGACTAGACTGGTGGGCAATTTCTGCAACTTGCTTTCCCTAAGGAGAAACCTGTTTTTTCAGCACTGGGGTACTCTACATCCAGCATTTATCTGCTTCACAGCAAGCTCTTGTTTCACCCAGAAATGGCTGCCATTTCCCATTGTTCTCAAAAGGAATGAGGCCACCCACTTGATTTTCCTGGCTAGGCTTTCTGTCACTGCCACCAACATGAGCCTGCATCCAGTTTCTGATGCTTCAGATGAACAACTTGCAGCCTCAGCCCATTGAGAAAAAGAGGTAGCTATCCTGAGAACAAGCAGTTTTGTCCAAATGAGATTTGTGTTAATTTCTCCAGCCACAGTCAAAGAAAACTACAAAATAAACAAAACATTAGTGCTAACTATGTTTTGTTATTGGGAAAAAAAAAAAGAAGGCAGTAGATCTATTCAATAAGGAAACAGAAAACAGACTGTCTGAACCTACAGAAAGGTGCTGACCCACGGCATTCTAGTTCCTTCCTAGTGTCGTTAATTCCCGTAATTGTTGTTTAATCAATCTCACTGACACTGCAGCCTGCCATCAGGGCAAGTGTCAGTTTGGTTTAAGCTGGAAAACCAGTGGGAGAAGCTGCTCAAATCCAGGCCACATCAGGGAGAGAGTTGGGACCTAAGTGCACAGAGGCATTTCACAGGAACAAACATAAATGAATGCATGAGATACTCTCTTGGTGAAGTTTCGTTTATAGAAAGAAAGAGCGTTTAGAGAAGATGGTAATGAAACGATGGAGAGCCAGCAAAGCACTTGTTACCCTGAATCTCAAAAAACCCCAACAGAAATCTTGCCAAACTTAAAAGGAAAAAGGAGTTCTCCCAGCTGAACACAAGAAAAAGGGAAAAGGCTACATGAAACATTGAATAAGGGGATATTTACAGTTTGACTTTTATGGCATTCAGCAAAACTGGGCTTGGTGTATGCCCTCATCAGGTAAGCATGACTGCACAGTATCATCAGTGCCTCCATGAGGTGGCAACAAACCTCCACTGACAAGCTGCTCTGGTGAAAAAGTGTAACAGCATTCTGCAAAGTGCTCTGGGTAGGGGTGAGCTTGCAGAACAGAACAGCACTCTTTGGAGACGGAGAGTCACAAAACCTGGAGCCCCTCTTCTCTGCCAAACTCACAGCTGCTGTCACCAGCAAAGCTGCCTCTGGGGAATTAGAGCCCTGTCTGCTCTCCCCAGACAGGATATCTCACCAAGTGCACTTAGCACAGCTTATGGTAGGCCTGGATATTCAGATTTTAGTGTTTCCACTCATATGCTCTGGCACAACTTGGGTCAAAACAATCTTACTTACATATTCCAATAGCAAACTTGCCACACATCGAGTAATGAGCTCTGGCCAGTTTTAATCACAAATTCAATTAACCTTAGGTTCCTAAGAGGCACATCAACTTCCTCCTAATAAAAATGCAGACAGTGTTACTGTCAGAGGGATCCTTTTCTCCTCTAGCACGCCAGATGTCCCTAGAGGCAGTCACTGATATCTACAAGTACCTCTCTGGTGATGCCATGAGGGTTTCAGCAAGCTCCAGAGCAGCCCCAGCTGCGAGGTTGTGAATTCACACCTCAGCCCAGGTTAATCTGAAAGTGCAAGACACACTGAACAGTAGGCACTTAATGATAACCCCACAAATATATCAATCAACTCCACTTTTCTTGGCCTCTAAGAAGCAAGCACGTAATTTTTCCCAGGGCTTTGTGAGGATCACAGACCCACAGTAATTTAGGATTCCTTCACTCTGCATAAATTTGACTCTGTAATAGATAAGAGTATTTGCTCCACTTGCTGCAAGGTAGCAGAAATCAGTTTATGATGTTCAACAAAATGATGTTCATAGGCTGGTGGCTTTTACTCACCCTGAACACAAGGGCAGTCACAGTAACCCTGCCTGTTTTTTAAATGCTTATGTTTAAAAGGTCCTGCAAAGTTGAAACAGGAGCTCCGTACTAAACAGATCTACTAGTCAAAGCTGGTCCTGCTTTGGGCAGGTTACTGGAACACATGACCAGAGCTCCCTTCCAAGCTATATTATTATATGAAAATCAAATCAGAGATGCCTCCATTATAAGGAGATACAGGAAGATTTACAGGACAGTCTGGCTCCCCATGATCTCTGTCACTATGTTTGGAGAGGAAAGGGGGCAGAAAGGAAGGCAAAGGAGAAAGCAGCGAGAAAGTCTTGCTTCAGCCTTTTCACATTGGCTAAGGCAAATGATGAATTTATATTGTGTCAAAAGCCAAAGACCTCACAAACTCACATGCAAGAAGGGTTACAGACTATAAATATTCAAAATATCCTGGAAACCTCAAACATGAGGTCCTACACTTCAACAGTTCAGTCAGGCACTGCCAGTTTCTATCCTACATCTGGCTCTGGGCCAAGTGATACATACACTGAATTACTTCTGGTTTTTTGTCAGATCCATTATTTTTAGAGGACACTGGCAACTAAGAGAATTTCCTTAGAAGCTACCAGGAAAATGGATGGTCCTCTGGAGAGGACCTTCAGAATCCCCAAGAACTGCCATTAGCAGCAATTTACAGTTTGTGTCCAAGACAGCATTTATTTTATTTGCTGCAATCCACAGTCAACAGCCACCAGAAAAAAAAAAAAAGGAGGAAGATGTTTGCATATGTTGGAGGTTCCTGAAGTATTGCAAACAGCAGGGATTTACTCTGGACAGAGATGAAGGGTGCATTAGCCATGTGCCAGCAGCCAGGAGAACACACTCCCAGCATCAGGAGTTTCTCTTGACTAACTAACTGATGAGGGAAAGGGCAAGAGGATGTTACCATTGCCATGCCATCTGCTGCACTTGTTACTCCTTCCTACCTGTCATCCATTGCCTTGGGTAAACAGGCACTTGAAATTAAACCAGCAAGTGCTGCAGTGTATATATTGTCCTCAGGCAACACGAAAATGGACTCAGGTGTGGTATTCAAACAACAGAAGCAATAGCCAGATCTACAAGAAGAGAGAGGAGTCAGCCCAAGCTGCCCTCCCAATGCCATACCCACCTACCCAGCAGGTGAGTAGATCAGCTTTGCAAAGCACTCCATCTGTGAGTGATAGCAAAGAGCACCATCTGAAAAACAAAAAGAGCGCTGTCTACAGCGTCCTGGAAGTCAAGTGTGGTTTCTGTATGTGATCTCAGTGTCAGGTGATGTTCTAGCACAGAATATTGAGCACACCTTAGTCTAAAAGGTGCTAACAAACAAAATCAAGGCTTTTTGAGGACTCCCATTGCCACTCGAACTGTCAGACACTATATAATACTACTGGTTATATGCACTTTTCAAGAGTAAAATTAGAAGGTCAGTAAGACTGGTATAGCCTGCAGAGACCCTTTGATACACTCTTCCCATGAGGGGTCACAAACATCCCCTTTCCACAAAGCCATAACCTCCATGTCTTTCAAGGCTGTACACAATGGCCCAGACCACACTCATACTGAGACTGAACCATAGCAAATACAAGTTTAGGCAAGAATAATCTGCTCTTTGGTGTTAGCATCACGAGTAATGCCTATTTAAATCCAGAAATGAAACTTATGTTCATGGCAGTAGGAAGAAGAGCTCATCATAGAATTTTTGCTTTCCAAGACTGTTTTTCCCCAGCTTCACCCTCATGCAGATCACAAAGATGCAAATCTATGCAGATTTTTGAACTTTGCATACTTTACTTCGAGATATATGTCTGCATACCTGTATCTCTTCAGTGTATCACTGCTTCTTTTTGAAGTGATGACTCCACCCTCAGCCCTGGTCTAGTATTTTATCTCATCCAGCAGTGAACAACTGTAACAGCTAGAATCCTTACAGCAAAATGAAATCCTCTGCTGAACTTTATGAAGATAAATGTCAGAAAAGCTGCTATCCGTGTGAAGACTGAAATGGCCAAAAGTGGTGCAACCAGATAGGACCAGATAGGTCAATCTTGCATTTACCTGTACTTCACACTTTTTATTCCCGAAACGAGGGACAACTGAACATCCTAGACACCCAGGCCAACAAACCAGGTAATCCCACGCTGCCTTACTCTTGCAGGAAATGCCTTCCTGATAATAACCACTTCCAAAGCTCCCCACAGAAGCAGCACTGCTCTGACGGGCCTCACCACGCAGCAATGCCCCGTTCTGGTGACTCGCCACACGTACGAGGCCCCAGTGACCGACGCTGTGCGGATTTATGCCGACCCCAGAGACGCTGCCCCACGGCCACACACGGTCCCTCCCTGCCGCAGCTGCCGGCTGCTCTGCCGAGGCGCGGGGCCTGCAGAGGGAGCGCAAGCACACGCCTCAGCTCTGCCTCCATCGCCCGGCTCGCCCTCCTCCTCGCACAGGACAGCTGGCACTGCCAACCCGCAGCCAGCGCCGACAGCTGCTGCAAATGAGGCCCAGAAAGAAAGCAAAAAAAAAAAAGCACCTCTTTTAGTATCTGTCAAATGAGCAGGGACAAAAAGAAAAAAAAAACCCAAACAGAATAAAATGGTACCTCGGGGGCAATGCAAAGCATTTTGCAAATACTTGAACATAACAGAAAAAAATGAGTAAAAAAAATGGAGTGAGACCTATCAGTGCTTGCAAGAGTGGATAAATAGGATCATCTTTAACATTTATTCTCATTCCAGAAAATAGCAATCCTCCATATACACATTCTTGTCTTTTTTCACACCCTTTCTTTGAATCTGATGTCAAAGATACTAATTACAATAAATACTGAAACAGTACAAGCATACCATTTGCAAAATGAGGTGACATTTTGGTTTGGTATTCCAACACACAAAACAGTAAGGAGCATTTGATGACCTCTCTCTGGAAGACAGAGTCCCAAAAGGGAACGCAGAAGAGAACTGGACTCACCTCATCCAGTTTGCTTTGGTTTCATCTGTCCCATCAATGGATTTGTAGCGGTTGTTCTTATCAACGATCTGTGGAACAAGAGAATGGATGCAGCACATCAATGAGCTGGTCCAGGCAGGAGAAGGTCTATAATCTCAAATCACTGCTTCAGTTCCAGCCTTGCGTCATGGTGTGAAACTCTATTATGTGAATCTCCACTATCCCAGTACTACAGGCTGCTGACCTGAGTGCACAGAGGCTACTCTGAACTGACTGAGAGCCATTTTTCTATGTACAGATATCTGTAACTATGGATGCGGCTGACAAAATCATTAACAATCCTGGGATAAAAAATACTAACTTCCCTTTTGGGACAGGGCTGAGACACACATTTATTTTACAGACAGAAAATTGTGAGGAGCATTTCACATCAGCAGGTCTCAATTTTTCCCATTAATAACTTAAGTCCTACATTGCAAGTCTCATATTTAACATGAGTTGATCCAGTGATCTCTCTATCTCATATGCTAATCAAGTCATGTAGTATGAGGGGAAAAGAGTTTTGGTGCTCGAATCTGCATGTAGATCAGTTCCTGATGGACTGGATCTTTTTTCTGGCTTCTTGGACACCTCCTCAGCTCAGGCAGGCTGGGAGGGAGTGCTAGGGGCCCATGAGAGAACTCTGCAATCTCTAGATCATCTATCTATACCCTTAAGCTGCTAATATTTATGGCAGGCCGATGCTGATGTAGTGCCCATGTGGCCAGTGAAAGACCTTCAGAGAAGGGGGAAGATGGCTAAGGTTTGGCTCCACAAGCCCGTGACTCCCCCAGCTCTGAACTGCATGGCTGAGGTGTCACTTAGTTGGGGAAATTTGTCACTCACCAGCCACGAGAAGAATCCTGCAGACCTGTCCTGGCTAGAGATCTGTCCCTCATAGGGCCCAAAGATGTGACCTTTGGGGATCACCTCGTTCATACAGCGCACGTCGTTCTCCCCACTGGGCTCTTTAACCACCTCCATTCCAGGCGGGATGGTCAGTGCTGCCCGGTCCGGAATGCCAACGGGCACTGGCGTGTCAGACACGAACACCGGGGGGCCATGGTTTGGACACTCATCCACAAAGTACTCCTGGCAGGACTCACAGACTGCAGATGTGAAGGAAACAGGGGTTAGGTATGGCAGACATGATGCACAGCACTCAGGACAGCTCCCTGTCCTCTCCTGGGCCCAGCTGAGCCCCCTCCCCAGACTGCAGCCTACACACACACAGATGTTTCACTGATGCTCTCCCTTGTTCTGCCACACCTCTCAACATGGGCTCTGCCCCAACCCACACCTCCCGTACCAACACCTGCACCTGCCTGAGCCCTGGTGCCCTGCATGCATTTGCCACTGATGGCTGAACACACGTGGAAAGGCCCATCACCACCGGCAGAGACAGAGGCTGAGGGCTCCCTGCACATCCCTGCTTAGCAGCAAGTCCTCTAGCCAAAAGGTTTGATTCCCCACACACCAGAGGGCAGCTAAAACAAGCATCCCTGAAAACAAATACTCTCATCATATAGCGTTCATTCTGTGCTTGGGAGAGAGACAGCATCCCAGGCACTGTCCCGTCCCCAGACAGAGACGCAGGTCTGCCAGTTGATAATCTGTAGGTATGCCAACATAAATGGTACCAGTTTTCTTTCCAGAATAGGAGGGAAACAGTTGTCATCTGCCCAATGCTCCCTCTGAAGTTTCTGAATTCAAGTAATTGTGTTTTCCAGACTCTCAGGGTTTTCCAATGTGCATTTTCATTTGCAACTTTCATGTTTCCTCCTACCTCCCTACTTCTGCCTAGCCCCTTCAGGGACAAGCTGCTTCTGTGCAACAATTTCCCTACCAACCATGCCAGTCTTTTCAGATAAGAATGTAAATTTGCCCTTGGCTTTTTCCCTCCCCTGCTTCCTGCCCCTAACTGACGGGAAGACCAAAGTCTACACAAGCAGCAGTGGTTCTTTTCCCTCACTCATAAGACACTTACACCAGAAATCCACTTGCTGAAAGCTCTTGGTCATGATTACATCCCGTTTCCCTTTCAGTTTCTTGGGTTCCATCTCCATGGACTGTGGGTCAGGCCTTCCAGAGCTGAGGAGGGAATGACAGATGATGTTAACCTAGCAAGATACTGGGACTGCAAACAGAGAGAAGCTGAAGCAATGGGGCCTGACCAACTCCTTCAGTCCCACCACTGTAGCAGAGAAATAACTAAACTTGCCACCCAACCTGCCAAAAGCTGCTGTATCAGATCCTTAAGGCTAAAGCCCACAGCAGGAAATGGCTTCAGCTACAGTAGGTGCACATGAGTAGGCAACCACCCCTGTCAAACACCCAAAGGCAGAAGTCATAAGGAAGAGCTTTAATAACTTCAAGCAGCTCAAGTATATTCCTCAAAACCACCTTTAAGCTGGAAGGTGGAGAGAAGGGGTTAGAGCACATCAGACCAAAGCTCGGCCACATACCAAGGCTGTCCATACTCCTGGTCCCGGTGTGGAGAGCAGGCCTCTGTTTTTATCGTCACCATCTCCCCTAAGGAAGCCTGGGTCTGTATCAAACAATCCTTCAAGTTCTCACTCATGTTCTGAAAAGGAATGAAGGAAGGGAGTAGAAATATGAGCAGCTGAGAAATGACAACCTTGCTCCCCCAGGAACCACGGCCCTCTCCCCCAGGCCGGGATGCAGCCAGTAGATCAGGCTCCCTCCTGGCACCAAGAGTTGCCATCACACACCACAGCACCCACACGTGCACGTGGAAACCTCTTCCTGCACTGGGGAGGGAAGAGCAGTTCACCTGCAGGTCAGGTGAAGAGCATGAGCCATGGAGAATCTGAAGTATGCTTCACAGAGCCCATTAAAAACACACATGGGATTTCCAATACACATGGAATTTATGAGTGATGGGTGTGATATGTTATGGGAACACGGAGCACCACTACCTCAGAGCAAGTCTTTGGGGGCAGAAGGACAAGAAAGGGGAATGCAGATTGGGGCATTGAACCAGGATCTGCCTACAGACCTGACATATGCCAGTCTCCATCTGAGAATAGAATATACTGTACTACACACCTGCAGACAGAGCTTTCTATGTGCTTGGGACACCTCTGAGGAACAGGTAGAGTGCCTACAGCACCCTTCAGGACTCCACCAAGACTAGACAAATCATGCTTGTGATGTTCCTTTACAGCAGCCAGAGCTGAGCCACCACCACCCTTCTGGCATGCAAGGCTGCCATAGTGAAAATGCCTCTCCCTCTGCTCAACACAAGAGCCAGGAGACACTTCACAGAATCATCAATCACTTAACAATGTTTAAGGACAGCAAGCTCCAAAACAATAACACTTCCCTCCCCCTCCCCCTCCCATTGTGGGGTGGTGCTGAAGAGAAAATATACATATGCCAAGTGATAATAATTTGGAATAGATTTAGATTTTTGGAAGAGCCACTAAGCATAAGAGCATCTCAGTTTGAGAAAAGGAATAAATTAGCGTGCTGCTCATCTCTTCATTTGCATTCATCTTAAGACTTCCTCTAAGGCACACTAACTGCTCTCAGGTACCACTCCAGATTGGACAGATTTCACAGTTGCTCCCCAAAAATCCCCTGTGATGGCCCCTTCCATGTCCACTGCCCAATGACATGCTCTGTTATGCTGCATACTTGCAGTGCTGACAGAGGGGCCTCCACAGCTCATCAGATCACTTCCGTCAGGGAATCTGGTGGAAGAGCCCACCCCCATCATGGCTTGGTTCAGGGCATTTCTAAATTCATGTTCACAAACCCCTGAAGACAGGAATTTTTCTTATTCCACACATACTTGTATGGGCCTGAACACCATAGAAGTCTGGTCTGCATTTCTGCCCTATTTACCACAAGAAGGAATGCCATTCCCAACCTCTCTGGCTCTGCTTTGCGCCAAGGGACAAATGATTCGTTTTTCCAATCAAACTTCTCACATGCCAATGTGCAGCCTGAAAGACGTTTATCAAGCCTTTATCAAGGAGTGTTACTTAATACTCATGCAGTGGTCTGAAAGCAAAGCCCCAGCATAAGTACAACTAGACACAGGCAAACACATGCACTTTTAAGCCTTTACAGGATGTCCAAAACAAGACAGATTTTCTTTCAGAATTACCACAGCCATTCAGAAGGAAAGCGACAGTAACGCCAAAGAAGGGCTCATTATTTTGGCAGGCTGAGTCCCTTGTCTGCGCTCTCTGGAGCAAGAGGAAAGCTCTGCAATCCTGTACCCATTTACCAGCAAATGCTGCAATCAGGGCCTACCTGGCCTTCTCAGAGAAGAAAAAGTCTTTTCTGCAAAGTCTGCAGTACAGCAGCTGAAGAGGAAGAAATCTTGGGGAGCAGGAAAACGTTAAAAGACAAGAAGAGATAGGTGTTGCCTCAGAGCTGGTTAGCTGTGGGGCTGGCACTGTCACAGGAAAGGTGGATGCTGCCTGTGGGGCAGATGCTCTCAGTCAGAACAACCACCTGTGTTGGAAGCCTGGCAGACAGGACACCTCAAGTTGAAACACCCATATCCCCCAATCATTCCGTAGGAAGAGATGTGTATATTTGTTTCTGAAGATAAAATGACTTTTCCTTTCCCACTCTTGCCCCATGGAGTCTTACAGAGTGAGAAAAACCCTGTGATGATACAGTTTGACCTCCTGCCAAGAAGGTCACCTTGCTTCCTTCAGCTCTGGTTAAACTACTGCATAGCTCCAAATAAAGGGGAAAAAAGAAGAAAGAAACACTGTGTTTACTTCACACATGAAGCTCTGTGTTTTACTGTATAGCACATTATGCAGCCTGCCCCTCTCCTGGTCCTCCCTGGACTCCCTCCTACTTATCAGCAACATTCCTGTGCAGCACACTGGCAGGAGCAGCACCTTGCACTGAGATAACGCCCTCCCTGCCCCTGCTCAGGATTGCCGTGTTCGTGTCCAAGTGCTGCATTTACTTTCTGGTCACCGTGCCCAGCTGGGGTTCTGTTTTCAGCGAACCACCATGCTGCTGCAAGAGCCCTTGCTCCTGCAGGAGCTCCCAGGCCACCATGCATCCTGCCAGCCCCCCCACATGCTCTGAGTGTAGGTGACTGCTTTAAGAGCGTCACACCACACCTTGCTGTCCCACCCAGCACATACGCACAACCCAAGTTCACCACTAACTCACCTCTTTTCATTACTTGCAACTTGCTCAGATTTTATGTTGCCCACAAACACAATTCAAATTAACTTTGTGCTTTTTTTCCCAGGACACCAACGATCTTAGAACCAAGAGAATCATTTAGGCTGCAAGTGACCTTTAAGATCATCATGTCCAACATAAATCTAGCTCTGCCAAGTCCACCACTAAATCACAGAATCATTTGGGCTGAAAACGACCTTTAAAATCATAAAGTCCAACCATAAACTTAGCACTGCCAAGTCCACCACTAAACCATATCCCTAAGTGCCATAGCTACATCTCTTTTAAATAACTCCAAGAGCTGGGGACTCAACTACTTCTCTGGGTAATTTGTTTTAACACTTGATAACTCTTTTGTAATTTCCAATCTAAACTTACCCTGGTGCAACCTGGAGGCATCTCCTCTCATCCTATCACTTGTTAATAGGGAGAAGAGACCAATTTCTGCCTCTTGATTAGCATTGAGCCAAAAACCCAAAAATTCCCAGCTGAGACTACCACACTACAGCAATGGGGCTCCTTTTGTTGTCACACTGTGACCCTTTATTTAGTCAGGTTTCCTTTTACGTATTGAATCACAGAATGGCTTGGGTTGAAGGGGACCTTAAAGATCATCTAGTTCCAATACCACTGCAGAGGCAGCTTCCATTAGACCAAGCTGCTCAAAGTATCACCCAATTTGGCCTTGAACATTTCCAGGGATGGGCCAGCCACAGCTCCTCTGCGTTCCAATGCCACAACACCCTGACAGTAAATAAATTTTTTCTAATATCTAATCTAAATCTACCCTCTTTCAGTTTAAAGCCATT
Organism: Melospiza melodia melodia; assembly: GCF_035770615.1. NCBI lineage: Eukaryota > Metazoa > Chordata > Aves > Passeriformes > Passerellidae > Melospiza > Melospiza melodia. The sequence goes on along the minus strand of NC_086199.1, from coordinate 68,957,720 downwards.
CCATTCCCCCTTGTACTACTGCCACAAGCCCAGTTAGTCTGTCCCTAGCTTTCTTAAAAATTCCCTTCAAGTACTGAAAGGCAGCAATCAGGTCTCCCTGGAGCCTTCCCTTCTCCAGGGTGAACAATCCCACGTCTCTAAGCCTGTCTTCACAGGAGAGGTGCTCCAGCCCTCTGATCATCTTCATGGCCCTCCCTCCTCTGGACTCACTCCAGTGCGTGTGTGACACAATGAATCATCCCACCTATTTATTCCCGTGACTTGTTGCACAATTCAGTGCATTAAACATGCCAGACTTACCAACAGTTTTACCTTTAGTAAAATTATAGCAACACCAGAAGATCATATTACATTAGAAAAGAACTACTAAAAAAAAAAACCTGTACAGACCGACTATTACAATTAATGCCCCTTAACTCACGACCAATCTAATCCCTATCAGCTGTTATGTTATTTTCTGGAAGCAAACATCAGACTACAGGTAGCCGAGTTTAATTTGCCCAGTTAAACTTAACATTGGCCTACTTGCTTATGAGTAACACACAACATTTTTTTTAAGTCTAACTCATTATACATGCTTTTATTTATTTTTTTTATTTATTTTTAAATTAGCATTCATGGCTCAGAGAGCACTGCTCAGCCAGGCCTTTTAAAACCCCTGGACGCAAGCAAGCCAGAATAGCAAACTTTAAAATGTACTGCTGTAGTAGCTGCTATTTGCTAATTTCCCAAGCTACTGTTACAACACAGAGCATTACACTGCTGCTGTAACACCTTCTAGCTTGTCTTCCAGGAAAAAAAAAAATGACATTTCTCCAGTTCCAGACCTCAGCAAATGACCGTGCTTTTAGGACTCTTAGCTTCTGATGTATTCAAAGTGGTGTTTAATTTTTCTCAATTTCACTGCTCATTAGTTTCTCTTTATTGTCATTTCTCCACCTCCTTTAGCTTTCTACAGCTATAAGAGTCTAGTACACATTCTGCAGTTTTCACTCCCTCCACTTCATTGTTTTGGGGTTTTCTTGGCATTTTTTACAAGTGTGTTTGTTCTAGCACCTAAATATGAAGAGCCTCTGAAGATTTCAGATGATGAGGAGAAGCGCCATGTAAGCACAAGAACAGCAGCTCCTTGGTTACTGCTGAGGGTATTCCCAGGGCGTACTTGGCCTCACCTGTGCATGTCTCTGTGCCTACCAGGACATTTAGCCCTCCCAATGTTCAGTGGGCACACAGCCTACTGCAACGTCCTAGCAGCATGTCAGCAAGGCCAATCCCTGGTCAGAGAGATGCTGTGATGATCCAGGTGCTGTCTGCACACAGCATCAAGTGCTTTGGATAGCAAAGGCAGTTGTGCACAGTGGTCCTTGGCAAATCCGGGACACCATTGTGACTGCTACAAATCCCAAGAGGCATCCCTGGATCATCCCTGGGTTCACAGGCAGTGCCACATAACCCCTCCTGTTTTCTTTACAAAGCAGGCACGTTTCTGGATGACACACATTAAGATCTCCAGTGGCTCTGCCATATTGCTCAAAATCAGGGAAGTAGAAAACACAAGAACATCTGAGCTATTAATCTCCAGTGCAGGACAAAACCTCCAAATGGGGTTAAGCATGAACAAACCTGTGAATTCCTGTCCTCAAGTATGCTGCCTTTATCACTGCCACTCTTGTAGTTATTAGTTAACAGTCACAGGCTCTTATCTGCATGGATCAGCCTCCAAAACAGAGCTTTAATTTTACATTTTACTGGCAGGTTTCCCAGACTGGGACATTCTTTCATGTGAAACAGCCATATAGGAATCCATCCCCTCCTCAGCACACAGCTCCTTCACTCAACTTCTCACTGCTGACCTTCTGGAGGTCATCCCCTCTTCTTTTAAGGCAGATCTTGCATAGCTCGTACCACATTTTAAAGGCCCACGGTGAAAAATGGACATGAGTTCGTATGCTTTTTCTACAGCTGCATATTATTACCAGAAATAGTAAACCAGAACAGTCAGCTACTGACAAGCTGAGAACAGGGAATAAAGCACAGCATTCAAGGCTCTGAGCTGCCCCCCACACAGCCACGGAAGACCCAGGCTGACCGTTCTCCTTGAGGTGAAAGCCCTTACCAAGGTCCTCGGCCATGCCAACCACTTCAGGTCACTTCATGAAGTACCAGTTGGCCATGCAGTTCATGCTTACAGCCAGCACAGACTGAAAGATCAAAGATCCCACAAAGCAAGAGGGACAACCAGCTTGCTCAGAGGATGACCACTGTCCACAGACAGATAAAAGCCAATGCTCTACTGGGAAAATTGGTTTTGCCTAGATGGTTGCCACAGCACTTTCCCCACAAAAGTACAACATTTTTGTGGGTGAGGCTGTCCTCCACCTGGGGGTGCAGGGGAGCAGTGCCCCGGCACAGCAAAGGTTGGTGGCAGCACGGCAAGACCCCATGACCTGTCCGCCAGCCTGCTGCAAGGCCAGGGCTCCTCTCTGATGGCCACAGAGCAAGGCTGAATGCAGCCAGCACATCTGACAACAAGCTGAAGCAGTCACAAATTCACACCTAATTAGTGAAAGTTATAGGTCACGCATGATGTAGGATTTGAGCAGCCATGGATTGTGACCAGGACTTGTTTAACTCATTGTCAATTACTCCACTACACTCAGAAGCCATAAATTTACCAGAAGTATGAAATATTTTGTTTGCGTTTCAGATTCTGAAAACACTTGAAGGAGGTCAGGACTACAAGATAGATACCTGCAAACGCCACCAGTTTTTCTGCAGCTTTCTGAAGAAGGTTGGAGAGTAAGCTTCAAAACAACAAAACCTAAACCTGTTATACAGCAGGGAAGGCTGAGAGTTTCCACTGGTTCTAACTTGCCCAAGATCAGTAACTGACATGACAAACAGAATGGGGTGCCACAACACCAAATTCCCACTGCCCTCCTCGCTGCAGATAAGTTGGGAAGAGGGAAATTCTGGTTTGGCAACCTGGAACTCCTCCTGTAGTCTCTAATGGATGTGAGATGAGTTCGCACTGTCACTCTTACATGATTCATTGGCAAAATGTTATCAAAACCTTCCATGATCTGCTTCATGACAGACGTATTTCAGAGGGGGAAGAAGACAGAAAAGCTCTGAAATAACCCCTGAACCAATCTTAAGTTTGTTTTATGATGGCTTCTAGTGAAGATGGAACATACTGATAAATACTTTACAAGATTTGTCACAAAATTCTGTGTTGTAGTCTCAGAGCATTTGCCCTTTGTTGATCTCAGAGAGAGTAAGAAAAGGATCCACGTGCTGGTCCATGCACTGTCATGCATCAGCACAGCCTATGCAAAGCAGGTATAACTTGATGCACCTTCTCCATGTTAAGTATTGAGTAAGGACTCAAACAAGCAGGATGCTGACAATGTAAAGCCCCCCTAAAAATGCAGCCTAAAAGCCTCTGAAACAGTGCAACATGCCACAGAACCAAGGCAGGTAGTTACTGCAGTTGAAATAATACAAAAGTGACTTGCATTTTTAAATCTCACAGAATCACAGTTTCAGGATAGAAATGAGAATTAGGACAATCTGACTGACACCCCTTATGTCCCACTCCTTTCCTTTTAGCCCTCAAAAAGGACAAAATCTCCATCTGAGACTAGCAAGAGGAAGAGAAGCCAACGTTCCATGAGTTTATCTCAGTTGTTAATCCTCATCACAGACAAGTCATATGTGATTCTTTTTAGTTCTGGGCACCAGGAAAGAGTTCTTTTAAAGGGCCCTGGAACCTGATGGGAAAGGGTGAAATACCCAGCATGCTGGGACACTGCTTTGAGCAACTGGAAAGAATTGCTTCCCAGGTTAATGGCTGTAATAAACTTCACCATCTTTGGTCAGAACCACCAGTTGCACTTCTTTGCCTCTGGCTTCAACATAAATATATACCTACATTTATAAAGTTAAAACAAACAGACACAAAGCCCCAGTACTAAAACTAGATGTTATTTTACCATTTTTCTCCCTAAGGACAGAATAAGAGTACAACTAAGTGGCAGCTGTGAGCCTTCTTCCTTAAGGCACTACTGAAAGGTGTTTGGATAGCAATAGTGATAAGGACTGAATAAAACCACATACAGAGCTGAGCCCTAGATATGTAGCCATGCAGTATCTTCTCAGCTTTCCAACAATTTGTATCATTCCTCTGTGTAACTCTTCCAATTTTCTCTGTATTACTTCAAGATGCTGGCACTAGAAAGCCACGCTGATGTAATACTGATTCTGAAGTAAATATAAAGTTTACAGATGTAAAACTACCTCCTTACCCTAATTCATTTCCACCCTGCTTGTGTCTGAAATCATGGCTGTCTTTTCTCGCTAGGACCTGGCACAGAAAGCTCCCCAGGGCTGCCTGCCCATTCTGATCCCCACGCTCTCACATGGGGACTGCTCAGGACACAGCCTCCCTTCAGAGATCACGTTCAGGACATGCCTTTCCAGGTTCATAAATCTCCACTTGTCTGCGTGAAAATGACTTGGTTTCAATAATCTCATTTACCAAACAAACTGTGTTACACTGTCCTGCCCCTATCAACAGCTACAATTCACCAAACATGTTTCATCTACCCAGTTTGCCAGTGATGAGTCATGTCTTCTGCATCACTGAGTAAGTGTCAGGCAGAACTGGCTTCTCCCTTCCCCTTATCTGAAGAGAAGGGTCATCAACTCTACTTCTTTGAAAACACAGCCTCCTCATATCATATTGCAGAGACTCTTCTGTAAAATGATCAAGCTCTAGCTTAAAATAGATGGATTATTTGCTCCCCTCATCTAAGCTGGCAATGCCAGAACCACGATCTTTTGATGTTGAGAAGGTATTTTCTACATTCATCTTAAAGTCAATTCTCAAACAGTTGATTTATTAGTGCGCTAGTACTGTCCTTCAGCTTATAGTATCCTTCATCCCCCTTACTCTTTATACTGCCACTTCAGCTTATTTATTGTATGCTGGTTCTCTGTCAGTCACTAACTTCACTTCCTAAGCCACATGTATTTTATTGATATTCTCTGGCATTGGATATTAATTGGGTTCTTACACACTGAATTAGCTGCCTTTTACATGTAATTATATATATCACATATAGAGACATGTCTTTAAACCAACAGTAAACTTCTCCAAGAACAAAATCAAACCGTTTTAAGAAGTACAAAACACTTTCCCCAACACCAATTTTCAGGCATGAATAACTTTATATTTTCCCAGGATTGGTGTCATGCTACCCAGCTTTTATTTTCCCAGGCCATCCACTTGGCAATTTTCAAAACTGTCCCAACACAATCACTCATTCAGTCTCCTGTATTTGCTGCGATCCACCAAGACTGATTAGAAGTGAACATGAGCAAGCTAGAGACCTCCTCTCACTCATCCAGTACTCACTATACTTCAAGGGAATGTGCTTTTATCCTTAGCACAGCTGCCAGCAAAACTGCTCACCAACAGGACCCCACGCTACGCAACTCCCATGTGGGTCCCTGGATTCTGACTTGTAGCCCTCAACTTCTGAATAATGAACTTATCCTTCCCTTGCCGCTGGCCCAGCTGTCACTCAAGGGCACACAGTTCAACAAAGGGAAGCAGAGATGTGAATTTACTGCCCAAATGACCTTTTACTCTCATTCATGGACAGACAGAAAAGCTGGAGAGAGGAAGTGTTTGGTAGGGACATAACAGGCTGGGCCACTCTCACACTCCTGCTCTTCTGCTGTGCTGGGAGAGGGAAAAGACACTGGAGTGTCTTTAATGTTTTATAAAGCACATGTAGGAAATTCAAAATGCCCTGGTGAGGTCCAGCCAGCATCACTGTGCACCTGGGACCCTGCCACATAGCACTGAGCCTGCCACCCCATCGCCCACAGGGAGGTCACATGCACCCAGAAGACCCCTGCACCTCTGCAGGCTGGTCAGCCTAAAAATTGTTGTAGATGAGCAACAGTAGTGATTCATGTATTTCAACAATGATGGAGGTAAAAAGGGAAAGGGAAGGTGTGGAGGTGGGCAGGAAACAAACCCCGGACATTAGTTTCTAAATAGCAGACGTGGCTATTCTGGCTAGCAAACTTCCACTTTAATTTCTAACCCACAGAGATGGGAAATGATTCATGAAAAATCAACAGGATAAAATTAGCTGGAAGGCAGAGGGATAATTCATGCAACCCAACCGTCATGGGCTGAAGTGCCAGCACTACCTGGCATTTCAGCCTCTGTTGCCCTTCAGTCACTGGCACCTGGCCAGCAATCAGCTCTACATCTATTTCCTTAGTGTCAAAATTAGCCCCTCTGAAAGCACATCCATCTTCTAACAAGATGGCCTTTCACTCAACACTTTTCCAGAAGTTCCAGCTTTTCCTTTCTTTTAGAAAGAAAGATTGCCTGCAGTATGCTGTCTCTTTCTTCCACTGGTGAATGTTTAGTGGTGTCAGAAGACCAAATGGATGAACAGGCTTGTGCACACGTCTATGAGCCATGGCCAAGCTATCCACTAAAATCAAACTGCCCCAGCAACTCAGAAAATTCAGCGCATTTTGCCAGAGCTCCTTTTTCCTGCACAAAACCAACAACCCACTCAGCAACAACAACCACATGCTGGTCTGCCTTTACATACACCAGTGTTTTTTTATAAGACTGCTGCTAAACTCTGTCAGGAATCACAAAACACGATTTCACTCTTGATACAGTCACATGACAGAAAGTTTCTTGAGCATACTGTTACTTACAAATCACAACCCAAAGCTCTTTACCCCAAAGGCTGATGAGAAACTTCCACTCCTACAAGAGACATCTGGACTTCCAGAAGGCAGCTGGTTATTGGACAATGCCCCCTCTCACCACCCAACTCAAAAGGTGAAATCGTAAAGCTTCTGGAGCACCAATACCTCTAGGCAGACAGTTTCAGGTGCAGGGGAATCTCCATTCCATTGGGACCTATGAGTACAGATGTAAAATAAAGCTAAAATCCTGCTTTGGCACCATTTATCTAGTTGGTGCCTGTTTCTGTGAAAGGATGTTACAGAACAGTTCCTCTCTGCTTGTTGCAGTAGTTTCACTCTATTTAGACTTCAGGACACAACAGGCAGCTCCTTTCTTTTTACTTGTTCAGCAAACAGGGAAAGAGTATGTGGGAGAAAATGAAAAGGTAGGAGGAGATCTTACTTTCACTCATTCCCAAAATTCTGACCAACTAACCCAGTCCTTTAAAAGCACTAACAAACACAGCAGGCAAAATGAGAACACATCAACTGTTCCACAAAATGCACAGGAAGCAAAAGCAAGAGCAGTATTTATTTCTCCTCATTTGTACCCTCTTGCAGGCCATTAGGAAGATAAGATCTCACAGCACAACAGACATTATTCAGAGCTGGTAAATCTGTCTACAGGTTAGGGACTCATGTTACACGGCTTGGATGAGCAGTGGTTGAGCATGGGTCACACCGACCCCCTTTTCCTTGGGGCAGGCAGCAGGCCAGATACTCCCAGTGTCAGATCTGCCAAGAAACCAGATATCCGTGTGCTGAATTCACCACCACCACGATTTGATCTGCACATTCCCTTCCATACAGAGAGAGGGGTGTTCAGACCGTGTATATCCTAACACAGCTAACCAGAAAAACATTTCAGCAGGGGCCAAGCACTTCTGGTCTATACGTGCAGTCTTCTACATAAAGGTACTGGGATGCACAAAAATACCTGGAGCTTTACACTACAGACATTTTTAAAACACTGATTATCAGAAGCACGGAAAGAGCCCAAGAACTCATTCAATTCCAGTCCAAAAAGCAGAGGGAGCATGTCAGAATGACTTCACATGTGCAAGTCACTAAGGGACTACAAACATTCACCAACTATCCTAGAAGAATTCAAAAGAAACATCTCAACACCTGACTAGTAATGAGAGCTGGATAATAAAAACACCCAGCCAATCACTAGTTAACTCCACCACAGCTAGAGAGGACACATTGGCATCTGTCTCAGCACATCCAGGAGATGCAGTAAGTGGATCTGCTGTTCTGGAGCTACCACCTTTAGAAAGCAATGCAGCATTAGCTGCTGGGACTTTGCGGTGAGGGTCAGGCACCTCTACACCCACACAGCGGCCGGCCCCGCTGGTGACATGTGGTAGAATTTTCTAGGAAAAAAGCAACTTAGAAACATACAATTCATAATAACGTTGTCTTTACAGTCACAAAGGGAAGAGAAAATTAGTAACTTAAAAGCTTCTAGTCTTCAAAAGCTGATTGAACTAATTTGGTCTTGGAAAAGATAATCAGCAAGCTTAGGTGTGAAACATGACAACTACAGAATATATTTTATTGCTCATAAAAGCATGCTTCTGTGTCATCAGTATGGATTTTTTCCTCAGTCAGTTTTCCAAGTGTTTTCAATAATTTCCCCTGAATTGATAAGAGGACTGTACTCTGCAAACTGTGGTGTATTTAGCATTCTCATTAGCATTTCCAAACAAGGAATCTCCAAGTCAAAGAAAGAGCAGACCACATGAAGTACCCCAGCAGCATCAGAAGAAAACAAATTAAAAAAACCCAAACAGCAAATCCCCTTGATATACATAGACATGAGGAAATCAAGTTTTATACAAATGAAAGGTGTAAAGAGGAACATACTGGGTCAAACTTAGGATGTCTTTCAAGGAAGATGCTGTGAACACTTAGTTTCAAGTCTGCAGTTGAAGGTACACATTTAACTCCACCCAGAATATTATGATGCAGTTTATATGATACATTTTCAAAATAAAGCTTCATTGTACTAAAAGAGGAAAGCACTAGAAAATATTTCATATTGATTATCAGCCTGCAAATGACTGATCGTCCTGACCAATACCAGCTCCAATTAGCAGCCTTCAACACTCTGAAAGGGTGTTAGTGGAGGACCACTGGAATTGTGTGTCCTAGGCGCCCTGATCCATAGTCAGGAGCCTGGAACCAGTGCCTGTAGCCCACAGAGATGACCTGGCTGGGGGACCAGCACAGGATGCTCAGTGCTCAGTGCGCAAGGCAGGAGCACTGCTGGCTCTCAGGGAAGCTAATTACAGCAACCCTAGAGCTGCTCCGTGAGTTAATCCCCCACATCACCTCCCATGAACTTTTACCACTCTGTCCTTATACATCTCGCCCACTACCCACAGCCAGGTTTCCACGGGCAGAAACCAGCCCCAGCTGACAGCAGCACAGGCAGCAAGGCAAGTGCTGGGAGTGGCAGCCCCAGCAGGGCTTGATGCCAAGGCTTTGGAACAGCAGCCGCTCCTCTGGGACAAGTCACTACAGGCGAAGGAAAACCAGCCTTGCTGAAAAGCCAATGCCTGAGGAAGGGAGAAGAAAGGGGCTAGAGAAAGGAATCCATTTATCAGAGCATGCTCAAATTGGACAACGTGGCTTATGACAGACCCTTCTGGTGGGCCCCTTACTGACGGCTGTCCATGAGCGAGGGACTGCATTGAAACAGTTCTGCAGTACACATTACTGATTGACTGCTGGAGGCTGCCAGTTTCTGCAGCTTAAACCTTAAATTATATCTATAATGCTTTTACCTTCTGACTGCAGAGGAACTGTCCTGAGCCTGAGTACTGCCTCCCAGTCTTGCAGAGAGAAGTGCCCTTTCAGCAACAGCTCTGAAGGATACAATTATCCTGCCCCCACAAATGGAGCCATGACCAAGAAACACAACAGCAAAGTTTTAAGTGTCAATATTTTGAATTGTTTGACTGTCTCTGCAAAAAACATATGTTCTTGCAATTATGTGAAGAGCTTGGGATGGAAGTTGGAAAAATGCCTGTGCTAGTACCACCACCTTCAATTCTAGCTGAACTTCAAAGCCCAGGTGCAGAGGACAGTGACCAGACATCTAAAAAACCAAATGGAAAATGTCTTTCTAGTTGCCAAGTCAAAATGTTCCCCTTCATCTCTGCTTTTTTACTCTCAATTCTCCCCGACTTTTCCATCAGTATTGTCCCTCATGTGGTGGGCATTAAAAGAAAAACTTCTCCAGCATGGGATACTTGTCCTGTTCCCCTCACCAGGTTTCCTTTCCATACACCTTGGTTACCTCTACTTTTCAAATATGCCACATGATTGCTGTATTTTCCATTGCTCTTTGGCCTCCTGTACCTGCAAAAGTCTTCCCTTCCAAAGCACTTTTTCCTCATCTTCTTTCCTAAGATGCCATACAGGACTGCATGAACCTCTCACCTTGTCCTCTGCTTTTCTTAGGGTGGTTGGACTTGCTACTGGAATCCACTTGCACAGACAAGTTTAACTAGCAGGAATTCCTGAAAAGCCACATTTTACTGTGTAGCTTTAGAAGGAACATTTCTCTAGAGACTTTATTTAAAAACACCTTTGGTAGCAGAGAAGAGGTCATAGGGAGAACAGAAAACCCTGTGAAATTAAAGCCTGATGATGCAGAGGCATCAGTGCAAGAGGAGGCACTAGAATTGTCTGCAGCTGCACAAGAGCTCAGCTCCAAGAAACTTCACCCGCTACGAGCAAGCCTCAGGCAGGAGCACTGTACAGCCACACTTAAAATGGGAAACGCCACGAGCATGACGAGGGGTGAACGTGAAGCAGTAAAGCCAGCATCCCACAGCAGGGCTGCCCACTTGCAGGCCAGCAGGAAATCAATGCCAGAGGATACTGCGTGTGCTGACTGCCCTTCACTGGCTATGCCTGTGCCTCAAGCTCCCAGCCCCGGGGTCTGAAGGCTCTGTGCTCAGGTGAGAGAACAGATCAGACAACTCAGCACTGATGCAATCATGCAAACCCTGATGCGTATCCAGCTGACTCCAGATTTCTTAAAAAGCCAGAAAGCTGCAATGCAAACTGAAGAATAAAAGTGGTATTTTCTTGTTTTTGCTTTACTTAGGAAAATCACAGATCTCGGGTACACATATTCCCAGTTCTGAGGAAGCATCAGAAGTTCCCACCTGCACTTACTCTACTGGAAACAACAGTCACTACTTCTCACTGGTGCTTCTTCAGATCAAGTTTTAGCACCTTATCTCTTTGTTCTAAAAGTCCCCAAGTTAACCTATACCATTACTATTTCGTTATCAAATAAAAAAACAAACGCAAACCATTCTTTTTTGGGATGTTCTCCATGCAAATCTTCACACCCAACACCACTGGATTGGCAGTAAGTATTTTAAATATGCTACCCCAAAATGTCACAAATATTAGGCAGCATTTTAAAAATGGGAATGGTTTAGTAGCACCAAGGGACAGGCCCTGCTAACAGCAACTTTAAAAATAGAGAGTTAGGTAAAAGCATATACTTCTCTTGCATAAATGAACATGGGAAAAAAAAAAAAACCCTTAAAACCCCACACTCCATTTGGGAATTAACCAGCATGAGAAACAAAAAAGAATATTTAAAAAAAACACTTAAAGATAAAGTGTACATGGCACTATCCATAAAACGACCAAACACCTCTCTTGCCTGGGCTTGTTGTATTTCTCATTGATATAGACACTTTGATTCCTGACTCAGAGTGGCAACTTCACTCCCCACAATGCCTGTATCCCCCTGATCGCAAAGCCAGCCAGCTGCAGAGCAGGAGCCCTCCTGCTTCAGGCTCCTCATGCAGTGTTCACCACCTTTACATCGCTCCTACCAATTTCAAGCAGTTCCATCACTTTCCAGCAAGCAATACGAGAAACAAGCTGCCCCCAGCCCATCCCAGTAAGATGGACCTTGCATCAGTTCATAAAATACCAGGTTTTAAAGAAGTCCTTGCTTTTGCCCTCATTATTTAAAATCAGGTACTATCCTCACAATAACCTTTACTTGTTAAAAAAATGGAAGTAATTGCTATCAGTGAGCAATAAGGCTCACAATAAGAATCCCCCACAAACTGCACTAGAATGCACCATGCTTCATGCGTGGTCCACAAAGATGCCAGAGGAACAACAGCCCAGTATCCCAAGACCCAAGTCTGCTCCAAAGCCAGCACTGAGTCAGGAGCCTCAGGACCTCCTTCATGCTCCACAAACAGCTGGAAGGAGCAGCAGCCTTTGACACGACTCCTGGGCAGGAAAGAAAAACAACGTGTCCCAGTACTGCTGCTCCACGCCACAGTGAGATCAGTCAATCCAGCATCTAGCCAAGAGCCAAACTTTGGCATCTCCCATGGCTACCTCAAATCCCCCCTCATGAGTGGTTCCAGCAGCCAACCCCTCCTTTGCCAAGGCAGTCCTTGGCCATATCAACATTTGAGCTCTTTGCAGGCTGCATGTATTTCAAGGGCTCCATGCCACTCAGCTCTGTGCTAAACTATTCCTTCCTTGGTCCAAAAGCACCCCTTGCAAGAAGCAAACACCCATCATCTCAATACTTTTGTTTCTGACTGCAGCTTGCACTTGAAAAGCAAAAGCAGTTTATACACAATTCATTAGACTCATTTCCCTTTCCACTTTCACTGCTTATAATCTGGGTCATTAGACAAACAGAAATTTAGGGGGTGTGAAGCACAACCCAGGCAGTGACCCTGTGCTCTGCCAGTCTCACAGGGAGTTAAACCTTGCTGGCAGGACTGGATCCAAGGGGCTGCTGGATATTTCAGGCTGGGGTTCCTCTGCTGCTCAACAAACCGCTGCACACACCTGCAGAACTGGAAAACAATCCTATCTTACAGTTAGGGTGGTGTTTTTTTAAGCTGGTTCTGCCAGTTCTCCTCCCACTAATGAGAGGCATTAATCACAGGAAAAAGAGGAAGCAACAGTGAGCCAACAGTTTTGCCCACAGGCCAGATTTTCTTTTTTTTTAAATGATCCGAAAAAGGGACTCTGGAGGCATCTTCCATTTCCCTCTGAAATATAAGCGCTATAGCACCATTTGCAAAGAAACTTGAGAAATTCTGTAACTTTAAAAAAAACCCCAAACCCACAGAGGGAAGAAGGCCCAAGAAGGTGCATCTGGAGTTTTTCAGCGCGAGTTAAGAGAGCATCCCGGCTGAGAGGTGCAAGGGCAGCTCAGCCCGAGCTCTGCGCAAGGGGCGTGAGCAATGCCACGAGGGTCGTGCCAGTGTCCCACGGGGTGTGCCCGCATCTCGCAGCCGGGGTGCCCGTGTCTCCGCGGGTGGAGGTGCCCGTGTCCCCAGGGGTGGGTGTGCCCGTGTCCCTGGCGGTGGGGGTGCCCGTGTCCCGCGGGTGGAGGTGCCCGTGTCCCCAGGGGTGGGTGTGCCCGTGTCCCCGGGGGTGGGGGTGCCCGTGTCCCCGGGGTTTGGGGTGCCCGTGTCCCCGGGGTTTGGGGTGCCCGTGTCCCCGGGGTTTGGGGTGCCCGTGTCCCCGGGGCTGTGCCCGTGTCCCCGGGGGTGGGGGTGCCCGTGTCCCGCGGGTGGAGGTGTCCGTGTCCCCGGGGGTGGAGGTGCCCGTGTCCCCGGGGCTGTGCCCGTGTCCCGCGGGTGGAGGTGTCCGTGTTCCCGGGGGTGGGGGTGCCCGTGTCCCGCGGGTGGAGGTGTCCGTGTCCCCGGGGCTGTGCTCGTGTCCCCGGGGGTTGGGGTGCCCGTGTCCCCGGGGCTGGAGGTGCCCGTGTCCCCGGGGCTGTGCCCGTGTTCCCGCGGGTGGAGGTACCCGTGTCCCCGGGGGTTGGGGTGCCCGTGTCCCCGGGGCTGTGCCCGTGTCCCCGGGGGTTGGGGTACCCGTGTCCCCGGGGGTTGGGGTGCCCGTGTCCCCGGGGCTGTGCCCGTGTCCCGCGGGTGGAGGTGTCCGTGTCCCCGGGGGTGGGGGTGCCCGTGTCCCCGGGGCTGTGCCCGTGTCCCCGGGGGTGGGGGTGCCCGTGTCCCCGGGGCTGTGCCCGTATCCCGCCGCCGCCGCCCGGGAGCGCCCCGCCCCCGCGTTCCAATGTGGCGCGCGCCCGCCCGCCCCCGCCGCCCATTGGCCGCCGGCCGCGTCAGTCGCGGCCCCGCTGGCGGCCGCGGGCGGGGCGGGGGGGCCGGGCGGGCGCAGCCGCGGCGCGGGCGGGAGCGGCGCGGCGGGAGCGGCGGGGACGGGCCGGGCCCCGCGCAGCCCGCCCCGAGGGGGGAAAAGCGGGGCGGGCGGGGAAGGGGGGGGCGATACCTGTGCCCGCGGGTCTTCGCCGCCGCCCCACCCGCTGCGGGCACCCCTCGGCCGGACCTCCCCCCCCGGGCTGGGACGGGTTTCCCCCCGCGCTCCGCAGCCATTTTCGTGGCCACCTTGGCTACCAGCGAGGCTGACTCACCTCGGCACTGCGGGCGCGGGGAGCCCGCCTCGGCGTCGGGGGGCCCGCTCCGCCCGGGAGGGGCGGGGGGAGCCCGGCTGGCTGCGCCCTCCCACCCCGCCGGCCCCGCTGGCTAGTCCCAGGCGAGGACGGGTCCCGGGGCCGGGCCGGGCTCGGCGGAGGCGGCAGCGGCGGCTCCCTCCCTCCCGGCCGTGACCACCATCTTATTAGCACAGGAAATGACATGGAGAACGGAAGAGAGGGGCGTTCGGGGGCCGAGCCCGGGGACCCCCCGAACCGGGGGGAGGCGCCGCCGGCCCGCCCGGCCCGGCCCGGCCCGGCCCGCGGAGGCTCTCCCGGGGCCGCGGCATTCCCGCTTTCCTTCCAAATACCCGCGGTGGGAAAAGAGGAGGGGAAAAAATAACAAAAAGAAACCCCAAAAGCCGCATACAGCTAGGGGGGGGGAAAGCACCAAAAAACAAACGCAGAAGAAGCCGAGCAAGCCCAAACCGCCCGCGGTTCCCACCTCCTGCTCTGGAGCCTGCGAGTTCCGCGCGGAGCTGCCGGCGATCAGCGCCCGCGGCCGGCCGGGGGCTCGGGGGGGCTCTGGAGGACAAAACCCGCCCGGACGGCCCGCGGGCACCGCGCGGGGGGAGTCGCCGACCGAGGGGGCCCGTCCCGGCGGAGCCGCCGGGCTACCCCCGGGCGCTGCCGCGGCCACCACCTGCCGCCGCCCGGCAGCCGCCGCGGCGCCCCGCGGAGGGGGACCCGGCCGCCCGCCCGCGCCCTCGGGGCCTCCCGCCTCCGGGGCACGGCGGCCAGACGTGACCCCCGCCCGCGGCCGTGCCCCGGGGCTCCCTCGCCGGCCGCGGCCGGAGGCGGAGTTGCCCCGGGGCGGGCGCCCGTTCCCCCGGCAGCACCCCGCGCCCCTGCCCGCCCGGCGGGAGCCTCATGCTCCTCCGCGGGAAAAAGTGAATGAGAAGACGCGCTGTTTCCCCGGCGCTCGGAGCTCGATCATATTTCAGATTACCCCCCCCCCAAAAAGTAACCCACCCAACAGCAGCAGTAACAACAAACCCTACCCTCGAGCTCTGCGCAGAAATTGCGGGCAACATGACGGATGACAAAAAGTAGGCACAATTTAATAAACAGAGGAAGCGTGTCTCACCAATAAAACAAAATCTAAATAAAAACCATCTGCAAGCATTAAATTTGAAACAATGCAAACTCTTCAGCTGCTTTGCCAAAAGAGGCACAACGGGGGGTAAAAAGAGGAATGGATAAATAGCCATAATTTTCCAGTTCCTTCAGTTGACAATGGACTTGTATGCAAACAGGGTTGTGGTGACAATGTGCCCGATTGGATTCTTGGAACTACTTCCCATTTTCTGTAGCCCTGAGAAACACCGTTTTCTGCGGTCCTGAGAAATAAATTCTCTCTTGATACTCTCCACTCTGAAGTGCCTACTATACTAAGTTGGTGTAAAGAAGAGAAAAATTGAGTGAGGACAAAACCCAAAAACGTTTATAGCCCAAGCAAAATAGAGGCCTGCTTCTGCCATCCTGGAGCTGCTTCCACTGCTCTCACTGGGCGTTGCGGGGTGGCAGAGCTTCAGGGTTAGGTCTTGACGTACCACTTAATTTAAATTGGCAAAACAACAAGGAAGGTAATCAACTCAGCTTCAAAATAAGCTCTTTGCAAAAGCAGCCAGTGTGGCACAGATGATTATTTGGGAGTTCAAATGAGTATCAGTCCTCAGATGTCCAACTCTAGTTTGCTTTTTGTTCCCCATTTCTAACCTCTGGGGAGAGGATTCGTTCTCAGAGGAGAAGCGTGCGGTGTCATTTTACCCCTTCCAGTAACTGCAGATAGATGGACTTTGAGGCACTTGCACTTGCCTTGGAAAGACCATAAGCTGTCAGCACCTTCAGACTCCTCAGAAATATTAGAGATCCTAATAGAGCTGCCCTAGTTTGCAGTTTCTGTCTGTGTGCTGAAATGTGTGAGAACACTCAACTGGCATTAAGTGCAACAATGGGTTTGTAAATATGATTGATGAATGAACCAAGAGGAAAAATAATTACTAAAAAAACCAATAAAAATCATGCGAGTAATACAAATGCACGCTGAATGCCAGGCTAATTTGGAGTAATAGTTTAGTTATAGCTATTGTAGTGAAAGGCTGAAGGGGAGGCTCAAAGGGAGGCATAAAGCTTTTATTTGTAAAGAAAATTAAATATGCAAGTGCAATATAAATAACAGCTATTATGTCTTCCTGTTAACACAGGCATGCTAATTTATTGAGAAGGAGTTGCCTTGTTTTAATGTGTGCAGTCGCCTTTATATGTTTAATAGTCAGGTGTGTTGGGTTTGTGTGGCAAGGTGTGGGTAGTGGGGAGGCTACAGGGGTGTTGTCTGTGAGAGGCTGCCAGAAATGTCCCCTGTGTCTGACAGGGCCAACTCCAGCCAGATCCAAGCTAAACTCACTGCTGGCCAAGGCCAAGCACATCAGAGACTGTGGAAGCACCACTGTGATAACACATTTAAAAGGGAAGGAGAAACAGCTCTCCAGACACCATTGTCAGTGGAAGAAGGAGGGGAGGAGGTGCTCCAGGTGCCAGAGCAGAGATTCCCTGGCAGCCTGAGGAGAACACTATGGTGAGACAAAGGTGTGTCCCTTCAGCTCATGGTGGTCCATGGTGTAGCTGATGTCTACTGTTGCCCTCTGAAGGACCCCACACCAGAGTGGGTGGATGCTCAAATCAGGCTGTGACCCTTTGGGAAGCCCATGCTGGAAACAGGCTCCTGGCAAGACCTGTGGACCTGTGGAGAGAAGAATCCACACTGAAGCAGGCATGCTGGCAGGACTTGAGACCCTGCAGGAGACCTGCACAACAGCAGTTTGTGAAGAACTGGAGCCTGTGGGAGGGACCCCACACAGCAGCAGAAGAAAGTGGGGAGTACTCCCCCTAAGAAGGAGGAGCAGAAGAGAAAATGTGTGATGAACTGACTGCAGCCCCCCTTCCCTGTCCCCCCTGAACTGCTGGAGGGGAGAAGTTAGAGAACTCAGGAGTAAAATTCAGCCCAGAAGAAGGGAGGGGTGAGGCAAGGTGTTTTAATATTTAGTATTAATTTCCCATTATCCTTCTCTGATTTGATTGGTAATAAGCTCATTTTATCAAGTTGGGTCAGTTTTTCCCAGGATGGTAATTGGTGAGTCATCCTTCCTTGTCTTATTTCAACCCATGAGCTTTTAGTTGTTTTATTTTCTTTCCATTTTGTGGTTGAGGAGGGGAGTGATGGGACCGCTCTGGTGGACAACTGGTGTCCGGCCAAGGTCAGCCCATCCCATCAGGAGATAAAATCCCCATAAAGAAGATTTTGTACCTTTTCTATATAACAACAAATTATGGAAGGAAGAGAGTGCAATTTGTGCTCTCTGCAAAAATATTACCTTTGGGGCTTAAAAAGGCTTCCCTTCTTCAACAAGCTGCCTCCTCACTTATTAAGAAGACGTAGGATTAATTTTTTTTCTAATAAGTACATTCAGCCCCCACTCCACCACCCACAGCAATTCTCCTCTGTCTAACAGGCTCTCATAATAAAACTTTACAAATGGCAACATCAGTTCAGAAGGACTGTCTGATTAGGTGTTGACAGAATGACTGTCTAATTAGGTGTTGACTTTCCAGTATTATACTGTCAAATCCATTCCTCCATGAAATGCTGGATATTCTCCTGCAGAGACAAAAAGTTTCTTCTGCTGACACTGAACTTTTAGCCAGTGGTATAAAAAATAATGCTTGCAAAAGTGGGTAAAACTGAATCAAGCTTCAGTTAAATGGTCTTCAAAGCTCCAGGTGCTGGGGGTTGGCAGGTACATCTGTCAACTGCAAAATCTGATCCCTGCACCAGAGAGTCTGGATGTATTTTGTGGAATGAGCTTACCTAAAAACACCCAGTGTCTTAGGCACAACACTGCAAAGAGGGTGGAAGTCAGGACCTGTGCTGGAGGTGGAGTACTGGGGGATGCCTGGCTGTCTTCAACAGGGTGCCTAAGGAAAGGTAGGAAAGTGTTCGGGTTCTTCTGCAAGCTGTAGCACACAGCAGCCTTGACATTACTGTGCTCTCTCCTTGTCAATATCATATGTAACCACATCAGTACCAAGAGGCAACTGCTTCCCAAGCTCTGAGAAACTAGTTGCTTGGGGCCAAACTTCATCTTCCTCCAGGAAAGGCTGCTCAGTTGCCAGCAGAAAGGAAAATCCTACTGCTATTACCCAGGCCACATTTCTCCAGCACACAGAAAAGATTCAAATTTACAGGACCACAGTGCTGATGCTCTCAGTCAGCATCTCGCTAGCTGATAAACATCTTTTAGCATTAAAAATTCTGTTAATAAGCCACACCAAAATCAGGGACATTTCCACATTCCTAGGTTATTGGATAGTGAAGCAGAACACAAACTTTTCCCTTTGAAAATCTGAGAATGGCCCACAAAAGAAAAGGAAATTACATGACTGAGAAGGAAACTTGGCCAGAAGCCCATAGTTACAAATGACTGTAGCAGGGTGGGACAGGCCCTGAATGAGGGGCGGGGGAAGAGCTCTTTGAAGAGCATATAACTGTGCAGAGCTGCAGCTTGTGTTTTTATTTCTGCTGTACAACAGAAGTGGTGATGACCTTCACCCAGTAGTGCTGGGTGTTTTTCCTCATCATGCTATATGGGTCTTCCACTGTTATTGGCAGAAGAATATGAATCCTTTAGCAATGCAGTGCTCTCCTTGAAGTTATGGGTTTCACTGGGTTAAGCCTAATGAACAACTCTTCAGGGAGGCTGATGAATAGTGCTGAGTTCAACTGGTAAGCAAGAAACTTCTGGGTGCAACCTTCTACCCTTTACTCTCCTCTCCAGGCTTGGCAGTTGTGCCACTGCCTGGAGGGCTGAGCCTGCCCATCTGTGTCCACAGCAGCTCTGGTGCTAACAAGAGAGCAGGCAAAAACACTGTCAGGGACAGTGAGAAGGGAGGGATGATCCTGTCTGGAGTTTAGAATAGTGTATGGAGCCCTTCCTGGGAATGCTGTAGAGCTGTACAGGCAATTAAGGGTATGGTCTGATGGTAGAGATGCCATGGTTCTGCAGGGAGCTAGAGCCGCTCCAGCAGTCGCAGTCCCTTGCGCTGACCTAACCCTGCAATTGCCAACATCAGCAAAAGGAGGTGGTGGTGGGACCATGCTGTCAGAGGAGAGGAGGAAAGCCAGGCCTTTCCCTTGGCAGCAATGAGCCAGGGAATCAGCCTTGGCAATCTCCACCTCCAAGGCAGTGGTGTCTTTAGGATTTCCTGTTCTGTGGTGAGTGGGTGCTGCCATGGCCACCCAGTCCTAGCTGTGCTGACAAGGCTGTTCATAGGCCATGAGCTGAAGAAGAAAGCTGAACTGGGTTAAAAATAATCCACCAAATAAAAGAAGAAAGATGCTTAGTTATTGTAGTATTAGTCCATGCATGTGGATAGCCTTCTACCCAGATTGGTGCCCATGCCTCGGGCTGCAGGGATGGCAGCAGGAATGAGCAGTCAAACTGCAGCCAGAAACACAGAAATTAAATCACTTGCCCAAGACCAATCCTGAAATATTTTGGACTATAGGAGGCATATACAAAGCCTTTTTCAAACACTAGGGTCTGAGAATTTGCACTGGTATGTTTTTAATGAATAACCAGAACTGCTTTTCCATATGAAATGGTCTCTCTGTAGTTGGCCCAAAGACTGGAAAGCGAGGAATGTCTCTGCTCACAAGCACTTCAAAACTCAGTGGTTTGTTTCTAGGCACCCGTCACATGTTTTGGCAGTCCATAGGAATGTGCACTTCTATATATCGCAAGCAGCTACCCTGGCTTGAGCCAAATAACTTTTACTTAACTCTAAAGTTGTCTTTAAGAAAGACACTGAGTTCTGATCTTCAGAAATCAAGAGATAAAGAATTTATCTTTCCCTTTGTCCTCTCCACATTATAAACATGGGCTTGAATCCTCTGTAGCATCCACCTTCTAGCCACTGGTTCTTTTTATGCTTTTCTTTTTGTTTAGATACATTCTTCATATTTTCTTCCTGGGAAGATATTATCTATGCTGTTATCTAGTCAATTCAAAATATTTCCTTCTGAGTTAGTTAATGAAATTTCTCTTTAAGTCTCTGAATAAAATATATTTTTTCAGTTCCTATATTATTTTCCTGTTTTTCCTGTGAACTCCACTCCATTTTTCAATGCAGTTGTCTGAACTGCCCCTGGCAATATAGGATTCACTTAACCAAAAAATACACGTACGTATTTATACACAACTGTCTTTACAGCTGTGCTTTCAGGACCACCACGGTATGTCATTGTGTCAGGACACTACAGGTTGCCCATGAAACTGTCCTTTTACCCTTTCCAGAGCTGCTGTTACCCAGAGGGTGTTCCATCCCTCCTTGGGAATGGCCTGTGCCCGCAGTGCCATGCATGGCACGGCCTGCAAAATCCCTTTCTGGGAATGGACCCATGTTTCTGACATCAAGCACTCTCAGATCAGATAGAATAACACCTTCTCTTCCCTCATTTTCTAGTCTTGATGTCACCTGTGAATTTTATCATCAGTAGTTTTATATTTAACCTTCTGGTTTAATACTGCATTGGTGAGATGTAAATACTTAGAAAGCCCATTTATTGCCAGTTGTTTATCTACTGCAGTGCCCGGAGGCTGAGTTCCTGAGCAGGGGACATTATTTGAGAGAGGTTGTTGTCGCTTCAGCCCGAGCCTTGCAGCTGGCTCTGACTCTGCATTGTCTCTCCACCCACTCTTCTTACCAGGGAGCTGCTCCCTGCTGCTCTTGGGATGGCCGGGGTGGGCTCTCACGATGCTCGCTGCATTGCAAGAGGGTGGCCCTTGTCAGGCAGCTCCTCCCGTTCGGCTTCAGGACAGCCATATGGAATGCCTCCTGCACACATCATTTGGCACTATTCCATTTCATTGGAAGGGCAAGAGTGTTGCTCTTCCAGAAACACTAACACGGTATGCTACAGACAATCTGCGCAACAGTTCCCCACTAGCTGATGTTATCCTTAGCAGGCTATTTTGTAAAGTAAGTCAACACAAATGCTCAGCCAGAGCAGAGAAGCTCCAAAGCACGTAGTTCCAGCAGATTTTCGCAGGCAGAGCCTCCGCCATTCACTGCTGCACTGGCATATTATGTTACGGACTCTGCATCATGAGGACATGATCTATAAATCTCAGGATTCTCTCTTCCAAATTAGAGACATGTAGATCAAATTTAACTCTGAATCAAAATTTTAATTAAAGTAACTGATTAATCTACATCAAATAAATGCTTCCATGTGGTTTTGAAGTCTTGAAGGGCAAAAAAAGAGATTTTTATACCAAGTAACTTGTTGCTTGTTCTGTTGCAGTCCAAATCATTTCATGTTGTTCTAACACATCAGAGTCTAAAAATTATCATGAATGGGAGCTAATAATAAACAAAAAGTAAAACGACTATCCAGACTTTCTGGTCTGTTAGGAGAAGAAAACTGGATATAATTGTATAATATCTTTGATTTTTTTTCCTTAATCTCAGCTGTTGATAACAGCATAATTGAAGATAATCAAATTGCTTTATAAAAAGACCATTCACTTAAAGGGCAACATACTGCACTTAACCATAGCATTGAAGAATGTAAAGGGGAAAGAGCCTTAAGTTTTACATCAAAAACAGATTCAGAAGGAAAACTGTGGTAGGAAACTACAGTGTTGCCTACTCTCACGACATTTAGTATTTTCTTTAAAGCTTCTGATTACATGGGTTTCTCGACTTTCATTTTAAAAATAGTGCTTTCTTGTCCTCTGGCTAAGAGGCTGCAGAAAGCCTGGGCTTCTGGACGAAATATCTGAAGATATCTAAGATAGAAGTAAATAAAAGGCAGCCACATTTTTATTATTGCTTTGAATGTCATGATTGTAAAGCTAATTCTGGCTGTTTAGTGGCTAGCTATCTTTTTTTTTTTTTTTTTTTAATGTTGTTGTTGTTGTTCCTGAACTTTGCAGTCTGCCAGATCTCCTGCCTAATCATGGTGTCTTTAAGTCAAGAACGACTTTTTTTTTTTAAACTTCTGCATTTGATTAGCACTTGGGTAATCTAACAGTCTCTACATCTTCCATTAATACCAAAGACTAATACAAGTGACAACAATGACTATGATGCAGGGTAGTTTCAAAGCAGACAAATTATTTTATGAAAAGCATGAACACCAAAAGTGTTCAAGGTGAAGAAAAGCATCAAAAAAGCCCCACTGTGCTGAAAACAATGTTTTTGTGGGTATAACTGGCATTGGTAAGAGATTTTAAAACTACTTTTTTTGTTTGTTTGTTTGTTTGTTAATGAGAAAAGTTTATTTTCTCATTTTCTTTGCCTTTTCCTTCTTATGATGAAAGCTTTATCTTTTAGGCAGAGGTAAAATATCATGTGTTTGCCCAGTGGAAGCTTTAGTTTCCCCCAAAGGTTGTATGTGATTTTGCTTTAGTAACATCGTTAATGACTTAAGCTAATCGAAGAAAAGGCTGTTTGGTTAATACAAAGTGTCAAAATTGTTTTAGAGAATAATTTCAATAAAATACATACAAGCTGAAAAGGAAACCGTAAAAGCTCTGGATTTTTCTTTTCTACTGTCTGAAGAATAAAACAGATCCAACACTTACAAAAGTTTTACCAGAATGGATTTTCCCATCTTGATCAGTTGTAAGAACTTTTGGGGCAAAGGAATACCTTAAAACATGGAATAGATTCCATGGATTTTCCTACTAAGAATGTTTTATTTTAAACTTTCACTAACAGTTTCCTCCAGACTTGTCCGAATATCATTTGTGTCATGATCTCTTCCAGTAGGAGGAAAAAGTAAATTGGAGGATGTTTTTTCCCCTCAATTTCCTTTGTGAATGAGTTGGTGTATTGTGTGTATTCCCTTTGCTTGGGTGGCTTTTATGGGCACCTTCACCTGTTGGTGCGGGGCTTTAGAGGCGAACTGAGAGAATGCCCAAGCCGCCCCGCAAACCCAGCAGGTTTGAAGTCTCTGCTGGCATCAGATCAGGTTTTCCCGCTGTCCGGTGGGAAGGAATGGGAGCACTCTCCTCGGGCCGTGCGGCGTCGCAGGAGCCGCTTTGGGCCGGCTCCGCCCGGGCCGCTCTCCCGGCGGGGCAGCCCCGGTGCGGCTCCAGCTCCAGCTCCGGCTCCAGCTCCAGCTCCGGCTCCGGCTCCAGCTCCAGTTCCGGCTCCGGCTCCACCTCCAGTTCCGGCTCCGGCTCCAGCTCCAGCTCTGGCTCCATCTCCGGCTCCAGCTCCAGCTCCAGCTCTGGCTCCGGCTCCAACTCCAGCTCCAGCTCCGGCTCCGGCTCCAGCTCCAGCTCCAGCTCCAGCTCCGGCTCCAGCTCCAGCTCCGGCTCCGGCTCCAGCTCCGGCTCCAGCTCCAGCTCCAGCTCCGGCTCCAGCTCCAGCTCCAGCTCCGGCTCCAGCTCCAGCTCCGCCGCAGCCCGCCCCGGCTGCCCAGGCCCTTGCCCCTGGTGCCTGTTCCCCAGCCCAGCCTGCCCTTCCCGGTGGGATGGATGTCCTGCCGCCCCCCGCCCTCTGCCGGGCGGCCCCGCGCTGTGCGGGGACACCGCCACCCGGCCGCCCTCGGGCCGCGAGAGACGCTGCCCGCCCCATCGCCACCTCCGGATGTCTGGGGCAAGGACATGGACTGCTCAGAAGGACCCGCAGTGGCAGAGGGAGGGGGCATGACTTTAAACTGAAAAGAGAGCAGCTTTAGATTAGTTCTTAGGAAGAAATTCTTCATTGTGAGGTAGATGAGACACTGGAACAGGTTGCTCAGTTAAGCTGTGGATGCCCCATCCCTGGAAGTGTTCAAAGGCAGATTAGATGTAACTCTAAGCAACCTGGTCTAGGGGAAAGTGTCCCACCCATGGCCATGGTATTGGAACTAAATGATCTTTAAGGTCTCTTCCAACCCAAGCCATTCTATGATTCCGTGTTTCTATGAAAATCAGCAATTCATTTGCACACGACCGATATTAAAACCAATTTTGTTTTGGGCTGCTACAGAAATTTAAATGCAAATTCCCTCTAGGCCACTCAGTTGCCATCACTACCAATAAACAAAGCATAAAGGAGGTAATGAAGTGTTAGAAGATGAGTCCACTCACTTTATGCTCCATTAGAAACACATTAAATGTTTGCCAAATAATTAAAAAACTCCAATATTTTTTTAAAAAACTATTTTCTTCAGGTTTTCTGAAACTGATCTTCAGCTTTCATGGAAACTATGCAGGCAGAACAGAAGCTTAAGAGAGGGAATGTTACAAGTCTTTCCATGAAGCTCCTTCTTCATCTGTAAGTAAAGCAAGCAAATTGTAGTATTCTGCCCAAAAAGAACAGCATTGTTTCTTTTACCTTTGATGAATCAGTAAGTGCAAATTGATTTCTGAATAAAGCTGTGCCTCTAAATGTGGAATTTTCCATATTTTTCATACCGAAGATAATTTTTAAGGAAGACAGCTCCCTGAGGATCAAAACCAAGCCAGAGCGACATGGAATTGTTGGGAAGGTATTTTGGGATGGCACAGCCTGTATCAGAGAGAGAGCAATGTGGAGTGAAGGGGAGGGGAAAGCAAAGCCCGGACAGGAAGCTGTGGGGTGAGGAAATACCGATACCACATCTCACAGTAATGTTGAATGCTGTGAAACCCCTGTGCACCCAGCACTGCCAATCTCTCAAACAACCTCAAAGTCTTCTGGGTGGCAGTCTCAGGGCTTTAACTGCCTAGATGGGCATACAGCTCTTGTTAATACAGCATTAACCTTTTCTACATAATTGAAGCAATTCAAAATCACTTCTCTTTTTAAGTCCAGAGGATCATAGAATCATACAAGATAATCTGGCAAAAGCATGACCTAGACAAGACAGTCCAGAATCCTGCTCTACCAGAATTTTAAGTTGTTCAATATTGGGGAATGCAACACTTCCCTGGGGAGATTATTCCAATGGCTGACTGTTTTCATTGTTAAAAATTTGTCCTCTTGTGTCCAGTCAGAACTTTCTCGGGAGTTACTTGTGCACATTACCCCTCATCTTTGCAATGTGACTCCTCATAAAAAGGCAGTCTCCATCCTTTTTGTACCCACCCTTTAAATATTGGAATGTGGTGATAAACTCTCCCCTAAGCCTTATATTCTCAGGGCTGACCAAACCCAATTCTCTCAGCCTTTCCTCTCATGGCAGGCTTCCCAGTCCTTTGATCATCCTCATGGCCCTTTTCTGGACCTTCTCCAGCATCTCCACATCTTTTTTTATTGTAGCAGGGACCAAAACTGAAGCCATTTTTCCAGGTGTGGCCTCGCAAGGACTGAGTAGAGTGGGATGATTTCTTTATCTCTGCTTGCGATGCCCTTGTTGATGCAGCCCAGCATCCCATTGGATCCTGTGTTACATCATCACACTGTTCACCCATACTGAGCTTGTCCACCAGGACCCAGGCCCCTTCCCACAGACCTCGGGCGGACGTCAGTCTGTGCTGCCCTTCAGAATGATCTCTTCCCAGGTGCAAGACCTTACACTTGTCTTCGTTCCGTTTGATTTGTTCTCTGCTCTTCGTCTGCTTTTAATTGGATGTGTGCAAGAACTGCCCAGAAGGTTTGGGGCTCTCCACGATGCAGTCACAGCACTACAGATGCTGCCAAGTGGAGGCTCCTGAGCTGTTCTGAAGCTGGTTAACTTGAGCAATGGAAACAGCCCATGGCAATGCTGATCCCAGAGTGGAACAGTACATGGCGGTCCACCCCTATCAGGACTAACACTCGCTAACTGTTTTAGTTATTTCCAGTACCTTTGTACTACAACATAGTCACTTCTATGCCATCTTCCTCTATGCCGTGTGAAAATTTGTTATGTTTTCTCACATACCACAGCCTCTGAAATGGTCATTCTGGTTTTAAAAACATGCACTGTACTACATCAGACAAATATTGCCAGTATAGGCCAGGCCTGTGCTATTTTGCAGTTTGAGCTGCATGGTTTATTTGTTAACTTTTTACTACTGGAAATGAGTTTTAGGAAACTTCTTTATCCATGGAAATACAGATTCATGATGTACTTGGCTTTAATTCTCCACTTTACCAGTTTCAATCTTTGTTGTCCCAAGCTCTGTTATGGCACTGTTTCTCCAGCAAGGGGCATGGAAGATCTTTAGCTGAAGCCTGAAGCTACTTCAATGGGGCTTGCTAGGTTCTTGGCAAAACTATTTCTTCAAGTCCAGAGATGGCATGTTTCTGTGTATCCCTGAGCCACCTAGAAAGACTGAATGAAATGAATACTCAAGGTCTGCTGGCAGGCTGCTCTCTGATGCTATCCCCATGATTCTTGGGTCAAAGAACATCAGATTTGGAGGATATGTGAAAATAAAGTATTTCTCTTTCATGTTTGTTGATGCATTTAGAGGCTTCCTCAGTACTTGTGGGGATACAACACATTCCATTTTGTGAGTGTGTATCTGAAAGCACAATTTCACAGACAGTGGAACTGAAAGATGGCATCTTTCCTCTCACATTCGAGCAGCAAACTTGTAGCCTCAAAGCAGCCTCAGTCTTTCTCAGGGTGATGTCAGTGAATACAGCAAAAGCCCTGAATGTTTCTGCTCTGATCAACATGTCATGGGAGGTTTGTTTCAGATTTTCCTTTCTTTGTGTCCTTCCAGTTCTCCAGTGACACACATGTGCTGGGAAAAATCATCACCAAATCCAAGGATGCAGGCATGCTTACTGGAGGCACCCTCAACAACAGATTTTATGGTGTATAGTTCAAACCTGGATGCTGGTGCAGTGGTGATGGGTGACAAGGGGACTGTGAAAGGGTGAGGCATGTTTCTGCTGAGCAGTTAGAAGCACCAGGATGTGTGGCAGGGAAGGTACAAGCCTCAAGCCATATAGTGAGTTGCTGGTGCAGTGTTGCTGAGTGAGGGCTGACCCAGAACCTGATGAGTAAGGCAGAACCAGGCTGTTAAACTTCTGCATTTCTACTCCCAGCTATGGTATCCAAATCATGTTTGTAAATATGTAAACAAATTCTGATCCACGCTACCCTGTAAGTCTGCGCAGTGGAAAGCAGAAGGATTGAGCCAATGGCAGAGCTGACATGTCTGTGGTTGTGACTGTGTTATCACTTCACACCAGCCCTTTTCCAGTATGGGGAGAAATTTTCTGTTATGATGCTTTCTCATCAAAACTATTCAAACTTGGATGGAGAAGCTGAACCTGCCCTTTGCAAGATGTAAATCTGTGGAGGGATAAAATGTTAGAAAATAGTGCAGAAGGCAGTCTCACACCTGAGGAGCTGCAGCTGTACTAATCACCAAAGATTAGGAACAGGCCTGCCCTTAATAGGCCACAGCTGTGTCCAATAAGAAGATGAGTGCTACAAAAGAGTGGGTTAGCTGGGTGAGGGGAGAGTTGGAGTTTGTTGGCTGTGCAGAAGAAGGAGTTAGTGCTGTGAGGAGTTGCCATAAGAAATCACTGAGAAGGTATGGAACTTTTGTAATGGCAGCATAAATCCTCTCTGAATTCGTACTGCTCTTCCCCATGGGGTGAGATAGCTTTGACCAACTGTTTGCTTTTCTGTAGCCCCAAAAAGGGGGAGGTGCTGCTCAACTGCTGAGAGAGGAGGAACTGTGCAAACAGTACTGCTGGCAATAGTAAGAAGTGCTGGGACTGACTGAGTTTTGGGATCACACCGATTGCCACAGCTAAGTGGGACACATTTCTCACGCTGCTGGTGCCTCTGAAATGGAGAGATTTGTGTTGTTTACTGAGATTCATATGTTGGGCAATGGCACCATCTTTAGTTCAGCAACATCTTGCAGTTAATCTTTCTGTCAAAAGCTGACAAAGCTTTTTCCCTAGGCTCATGTTTATGTCTCCACCTGGAGAAGCTGATGTAACAGGTAGATAAGTCATTCCTCTTAGGATGGAGCAGGGAAGCTGCATTCAAGGGAAAAAACTATATTTGGAGCTTGACAAGAGCAAGTATCTAAAGAAACAGTAAGTGTACACATACATGAAAGAGAGCAATGCATCTTCTTTTTGCAGTCACACAGACACATACATGATTTGCTTGCACCATTCCCAATGCTTAGGAGATTTAAGGTTTTCTCTTTTCTGTGCAAGTGTTTTAATGTACCTCTATATGTAGCCATTCCTGTTATCATGGAAAAATTAGGAGAGGACTATCTTCTTTTTCATGTCTAAGTCTACAACTCTGCCTTTTCTGTGGCATATGCTACCTCAGAAACTTTGAGCAAGAAGAGGAGGTGGTCGGTGCAGATTCAACTCAAGCAGTGGAGTAGAGGTAGGCAAGGGTTAATCTCACTTGTCTGAAGCTGCAGGCTAGGCAGTGAAACTGAAGGTGATGGGTTTAGCTGTATTTATCTTCGGTTTAATCACTTGACCCAGGTCCAGACATTCCACTTTATGAGGGAATCTGCTAAGTCAGATACCTGTGATAAAGGTAACTGGAAGAAAAAGATCATAGGGAAGCACGAGGATCTCTAAGTGGCTTGAGAGACTGCCAGCCTCAATAACCAGAGCAAGTTATAATACTTCATCTTCCTTAATACTGAAGGAAGATGAGACACCAAATTTCTGGCAGATCCCAGAGGTCCTTGTGCACAAACTGCTCTCCCAGCAGGGACTGTGCACATTGACATGGACCACTTAGGCTTTACTTGGTCATGGAAACCCAAAATCCCAAGCTGCCACCATGCCTATATCCTTGCATGGGCACAGACTTCTTCTTCTGCTGGCTCATATCATAAAATGCTTAAAGAAATCTGCCTTCTTCAAATTCACTTCAGCAACATCTCGAAACAGTGAGAGCCTTTTGAAGAGTGGCTCAGGCACAAAAAAACTCCATCTTTTCAGCAGCCCACATTTTCCAGTAATTGCAGGTCTGGCTGTTATCTTGCACAAACACATGCAGGATGACCCAGCAAGGGCACCCCCTTGGCAGGATCATTCCTGTATATCAAAGCCTGTGCCTTTCCACTGGTCATAGCAGTGCTCAGGCAGCCCATCACTGTGTCTGTTCATGCTCTCACCATGGTGTCCACAGATGCTGTTTTCCAGAGTAGAGTCTTTTCTCGGCCAATTTAACCAGAACTTATGTGTGTAAATCATTATTTACCAGCCTTTCAGGCAGTGAGAGCTGAGAACTTTGCAGATGCTAAATTCCTTTCTGGATTGCTGCTGGGGTATGGGAGAGCAGCAGGTCAGGGATGTCATATTGGTCATTCCTGGTTGGTGAAAAGGCTTTGAAGTCTATCAGTTAGTTGGGTTGCAATGCGAGAAGTGATGGGTATAATTTAGCCAGTTTAGTGACAGTCACTGTCCCAGGAAAAAAGCACATTTGTGATTCTCCTTTATCCAAGTGTCTCCAGACACAAAGTACCCTGCTCTGTGCAATAACAACCCAGCCTCACATGCCTCTTCCTTGTACCCCTCTCCCCAACAGTGGGCTAGGGGCCATGGGGCTCAGCTGGAGACAGCTTTCCTCTGCCTCTCTCTCCTCCATCTCCCTCTCTTCTTTGTGTCCCTTTTATAATTTAAAAGTGCTAATGGAATGATGCCTCCCTTACATTTTGCAGACAAATCTCAGTTTTCCCAAAATTTATTAAAAATTGACATTAACTGTTTAGAGAGGTCTTCAGAGTTTTTTTTGTTTTTTTGTTTTTTTTTTTTTTTTTTTGAAAAACCCTTTTGAATACTATTTAGGTGTCTTGATTTAAAAATATTTCTCTTTAGTAAAGCATATTCAATAATTATTGTTGTTCATGTAGAACAGAGTAGAGTAATGCATTAATCAGATGGAATACTGCTCTTTGCAGGTGGGGGAATGAGTCACACGCAGACAAAGTGATGTGGCCAAAACCACAGAGGAAATCTGAAGCAAGTTTTTTCCCCATCAAACTGAGTCCCCAGCCTCGGGCTGCACAAACATCCTTCCTAATGGGTGAGCACATATCTGCACGTGTGGGCACCTGCCACTGCCCATCCTCCAAGGCAGCCAGAAATGCACAACTGCATCACAAGCCTCAGGTTCCAGCAATTAAATAAAATTCTCTTTTCACTCCAATGGCAAGAGGATCTGTGCTTTTTCCTCCTGTCAGTACCAAGCCTAGAGAATACAATAAAGTCCTGGGTGGCTGACTTTGTTGTAAGGCAAAAATGTCAGATGATTATTACCTTGGGAAGAGATGAGGAGGCCTAAAGAAGATGTTGGAATAATTCAGCTTTCTCTAATGTAAAGCAAGTCATTCTGTTCTGCTCCACAGTTTTCTACTGCAAATATTCTGGGATTAAAATGGACACAAATTTTTGTCTTTACAGTTCCCTGTAAAGGGAAGCTTGGATATACTGTGAGAAGGAGCTTGCTAATATCCGACACAAAAGAGCATTTTTTATGCCCTGGAATGACTTCTGTCTGCAGGCATATGGAAAACCATGGTCTGCTCCTGTAGGACTCTTGGAAGAAAGCAAAGGTAAACTCTGCCAAGGAAGTGCCTAAATTCTCTATGTAACTCTCCACCCTAGCAACTGAAGATATTTAGGAGCTACAGATCAGGACTGCTGGAAAAGCGCAAAACACAGTGTGGAAAACGTTGCAAAATGGCCCATTCTTTGAGGATTTAAAGAACTGTAAGGAGAAGCCAGTCTGCAGAGTGATACCATTTCCTCCTCAGGAATGGAGGGGAAGGTTATCTTTGATCTGATCCACTTTCATGATCACTAAAGGGATTTAGAAGCACTTTCACCTGGCTCCTACCAGGGAAATTCTTACAGAAGGTAGAAGAAAGGGAAGACATCTATTGCTGACATTGGTCTGGAGACTAATAGAGGGGGATGGGGCTCTAGCAGGAAGCAACTGGTAAAAATTCCTGCAGCAAGGCACTTTACCCCTTCCTGAGCAGTTTTTGGCCTGAAGAGGATCAGAGCCGTTTGCTGAGCTGGGCTGAGCCTCACGGGCATCCCTGCCACAGTCAGGTGGTGGGAATGACTTCAGTGGTCTGCTCACCGGCGGGGAAAGCATGCCAGAGCAAAGCCTTGCTGTCCCAGAGGGAAAGCAGGAGAAGCACCGGCACTGTTTCATCCTCTGTAGCTGGAGCACATCATAGAGGCTGGCTAACAATACTCGACAGAGCTTCAGAGCAGGAGTTAGATCTTGCCTGTGGCTGATACAAGAAATGAAATTAAAACGTGGTTTCTTGATCTGGATTTCTCGTCAGGCAATCAGTTCTTGTGGGAAATATAATAAGCCCTTTGATGACTATTATTCAAGATCATTTTGATGATATTTGAAGTGGTCCAAGGGATTTATCCACACAGATACCATTAAACCTGCTGCATGAAACACAATTGCAATTCCCAAGCTGGTTTGAAATTTTCAGGCTTTGTTTCATCCAAAAAAGGAAAAACCCATGTGGGCAGCCCACAGTGGGCAGGTGCTGTGGGAGGAGCCCTGCCAGCAGTGGTGCCTGCCCCATCCCCTTTGCTGTGCTTGGGGCCAACTCATCAAAGGTGCATTTCCACCTCCCTCCCTGTGCCGGTGAGTCACATCCAGTTCTGTGCCGAACAGCGAGGCCAGTGGTGGGGAGGTGTGCCAGGTGACAGCCTGGCTGTTGGTGTGCCCCGCCTGGCCCTGCAGGGCTGACAGGACTGAAGGTGCTGTGCCCTCAGAGGGGTGCCGGACCCTGCCTGCAGTGGTGGCTGTGTGCCCACAGTCGGTGCCCTCTCTGCATCCCAGCTGCCTCTGGGGGCTCTGTCTCCTGGTCTTCTTCTCTGCCTTCCAGGCAGGAATGTGCCATCTCTTCTTGCTGCTGTCTTAATATTTCTCTGACCACATCTGCATCGCTGCATCCTTAGGAGCTTCTTGACTCTACAAGCTGCAGAGCTCATTTCAGTCATTTTTACAGAGGTAATTAAGAGGCAATGTCCCATGGGGAGAAACACACACTTTCCTCAAAGTGCAGGGAGGCTCTGGGCTCCTGCCCAAAACAGCAACTGCACATGTGTGCTGTGAGCATTAGGTGATGAGAAAGAAGTGGTGTGCCTGCAGGATCCCATGGTACTGAGCAGATCACACAGGCTAGGAGAGAAGCCTCTGGTCCACAAAGCATTTCTTTCCCAGCTTTCCCTCTTACAGACATATGAGGTGAGATGAAGAGAAGCCAAGTCACAATGCTTGTGTGAGCTATGTCTGAGCACCAGTATAGCATCCATTGGCTTATGGGATGGTTGAGGAGGAGGGAGAGCATCCAGCTGAATGGAATGGGAACCTCCATCTGGGAATGACAGCATTAAAGCAGGGGAATACAGGGAGGATTTAGGGAGGAACATATGGATGCTGGATGTGTGGTTGTGAGATGGTATCACAGGGATAAAGTGGGAAGTCAGACTTCAAGTATAACTGAAAGAGTGTCAGAAAAAATGAGCTGGAAGAAAGAATCTCCCTCTGTCTTTTGAGGGAAATCGCCCAGAAGGAGCCTCCTAGGGCTGTTTCATTTTCATCCCCTGACATAAGGAGATTCTATGCCCATGCAATTGGTTTCCTCTGGGGAATATAGATGGAGGTTTTCCCATTCCCAGTCAACACCTAAAATATAATGGATCTAAATATAATATGTATAATGGACTCTAAACCTCAGGGGTCCTACCCTGCCCTACCATCAGGAGCTGAATGCAGAGGAGGGCCCCACACAGGCTCGGACTTTGAGGAAAAAATGTGTCATCCAACCCACGCTGACAACCCCATTGGCCCAGGGTACATGTAGGGGACTGCCTGCCAGTGCCCTTATGTCCCTTGCCTCCCACTGCAGTTTAGAGGGAGGGAGTTTGTGAGACACAGTCTCTGCTCTGCCTTGAGTTTCTTTTTTGAAGTCAATCCGTTTTCCCGTAAGATCAGAGGTGAATGCAATCACATCTTACCATGTGGAGATTTCAGGCACAGATGTACATGTTTATAGCATCGGGCATATAACCAAAATAAATCAAGCCCTGACAGCCTTGTGATTATATATTCATCTAAGAGCTCTTAAAGCCACCACAAGAAGCTTCTTTGTGTCTAACAACACCTCCCTGCACGAGGCTCCCTCTTGTTTGTGTGGTCTTGCATCCACTCTGGCATTTTCAGTGTCGGTACAATGTTTCCCTGGGGAAAAGGAAGCGGACATGTGAGGGGGTGGCAGATGGGGGTTGGGGCAATTGTCCTTCTTACAGGTTGCCATTTGTCCTCCCTCGGCAAGTGCCATCACCTCTTGGCAGAGACAATAAAACTTGCCTTCATAAATGTTGTGTGGCAATGATGGTGCAGTGGGGCTGCTCCTCTTCATTGCTGCACAAGGTCACTGTGACAGGCTCTCCTCACTGCTGGGGCCTCACAAGGTCACTGTGAGAGGCTCTCCTCGTTGTTGGGGCTGCACAAGGTCACTGTGAGGGGCTCTCCTCCCTGCTGGGGCTGCACAAGGTCACTGTGAGAGGCTCTCCTCACTGCTGGGGCTGCACAAGGTCACTGCGAGGGGCTCTCCTCACTGCTGGGGCTGCACAAGGTCACTGCGAGGGGCTCTCCTCCCTGCTGGGGCTGCACAAGGTCACTGTGAGAGGCTCTCACTGTGTTGGGGCTGCACAAGGTCACTGTGACAGGGTCTCCTCACTGCTGGGGCTGCACAAGGTCACTGTGGGGGGCTCTCCTCCCTGCTGGGGCTGCACAAGGTCACTGTGACAGGCTCTCCTCACTGCTGGGGCCTCACAAGGTCACTGTGGGGGGCTCTCCTCACTGCTGGGGCTGCACAAGGTCACTGTGAGAGGCTCTCCTCATTGTTGGGGCTGCACAAGGTCACTGTGGGGGGCTCTCCTCACTGCTGGGGCTGCACAAGGTCACTGTGACAGGGTCTCCTCACTGCTGGGGCTGCACAAGGTCACTGCAAGAGGCTCTCCTCACTGCTGGGGCTGCACAAGGTCACTGCGAGGGGCTCTCCTCCCTGCTGGGGCTGCACAAGGTCACTGTGAGAGGCTCTCACTGTGTTGGGGCTGCACAAGGTCACTGTGACAGGGTCTCCTCACTGCTGGGGCTGCACAAGGTCACTGTGGGGGGCTCTCCTCCCTGCTGGGGCTGAACAAGGTCACTGTGACAGGCTCTCCTCACTGCTGGGGCCTCACAAGGTCACTGTGGGGGGCTCTCCTCACTGCTGGGGCTGCACAAGGTCACTGTGGGGGGCTCTCCTCACTGCTGGGGCTGCACAAGGTCACTGTGAGAGGCTCTCCTCACTGCTGGGGCTGCACAAGGTCACTGCGAGGGGCTCTCCTCACTGCTGGGGCTGCACAAGGTCACTGCGAGGGGCTCTCCTCCCTGCTGGGGCTGCACAAGGTCACTGTGAGAGGCTCTCACTGTGTTGGGGCTGCACAAGGTCACTGTGACAGGGTCTCCTCACTGCTGGGGCTGCACAAGGTCACTGTGGGGGGCTCTCCTCACTGCTGGGGCTGCACAAGGTCACTGTGAGGGGCTCTCCTCACTGCTGGGGCTGCACAAGGTCACTGTGACAGGGTCTCCTCACTGCTGGGGCTGCACAAGGTCACTGCAAGAGGCTCTCCTCCCTGCTGGGGCTGCACAAGGTCACTGTGAGGGGCTCTCCTCACTGCTGGGGCTGCACAAGGTCACTGTGACAGGGTCTCCTCACTCCCCCCACAGCAGCACTGACAGGGTGTGGTGTAAGGGGATGCAATGAGAGCTGGGACAAGAGACAGAACTGGGCCATGGTTGTTGTGAGAACACAAGTGAGTTACAGGGGACGTTGGTGAAATGTGAAGACTTCCTGCAATGTGACCTACTTTTGGTGTCTTTAGGGGCAGCTGATGCTCTTTTTGCTTGTTATTAAAAAAGGTTGCTGTGGGAAATCCTGTAGCTTCTCCTTAAAGGCAAAGCTGGGAGCCAGTGCCATGAGGGAGGAAACCCCATTCTGCTCCAGGGTGCACCTCCCCCTGCCCCTGTCAGGGCCCAGTTTCCCATGGGCTGCTGATGTTCTCCAGAGGCAGACTACCCCTCTCCTTGGCTACCCCCTCCCTGTAGCTGACACTGAATCCTGAAAACCCCTGTCCACCAGGAATGACCCTTGATGTGCAGCAAGCTGATCTCCCTTGCGCTCCCGTGTCTGCTGTCCTGCGTGGTTACACACGGACCATGGCGTGCAGACATGGGCCACAGCTCTGCCTGCTGGCCTCTGCCCTGCCTCTTTGCACACAAGCATGCATACACATGGAGAACAGCTCTTAAATGTGTTTTTTAAATGCCATGAAAGAAATTTATTTTCATCCAGAAACTTTCTATATTTAGTTTGTGGAAGGTGCATTCAACCTTGTGGATGGATGCACCTTCCATTAGATGTGCATCCATTAGATGTGGTGAGGAAAACCCAAACCCATTTTCCACTCCAAATCCTACTGAATGAAACATGGACCCTTCAGAATAAAACCCAACAAACCAACAACTAAAACACTGCATCAAAATCCCCAAAGCCCAAGCAATACTATCTTTGAGCAAAATGTGGTGAAAATATTCAAAAACTCTGGGAATATATCTAGCAGGAGTTAATTCTTGCCTGGAAGATGATACCAGAGGCAAGAGATTTAATATTCATCTTCTGTTTGTCATTATTATTTAGTTTAAACATTTCAAGCCCACAATTAGTGAGAGGAAAAAAATGTCTATTGACCAGTTACATATCTGCAGTCACAAACAGCAGTGTGTGGAAGAAAAACAAAACGAAAAGAAAAGATGGGCTGAAAATTATTCAGCCAAACACTTGCATATAGTGCTGTTAGTGTCAGAAATGAGAATAGGTCTGAACTGGAGCTGCATTCCAGCCTTCACATGTTCTAGCCATCTGCCTTTGGGTTAAAGCACAGGAGCACAGACCTGCATCAGATACTAGGGGGCTTGCCTACTCAGATGGATGACATGCTTGTGCTTGTCTGTTTGCAGTTTATTACAGGCCATGTGCTCTGTGACTGGGTAGGAGCTGGCTCCATCACATTGATTACTGCATTCTGGGTTCCATGGGGATGTCTGAGTAGAGGGAGATATCACACTGATAAAGAGAGAAACTGAGTTTGCAGATGTGAAAGAAGGCATGGATATAGAGGGGTGGGGAGGAGGTGGGTGGGAGGGGAAGGAGCTTCATCAGAGAGTCAGAGATTTTGCTACAGAGGCAGATATGGGGAGACTGCTGAGATGAGGAGACATAAGGTGCAGCACTCAGACCTGGAGGAAGTCACCTTTTCCTCAAAACGGAAGGGAGATCATGTGGAGTTTGCTGCTACTTGATGGTACCTTTCAGGAAGGGAAATGGAATCTTGCAAATTCAATGGGGAATAGAGGAATTTTTGGTGCATGTCCCTGCACTTGATGGCATGCCATGCCTTTGGATGGCGTTGACGTTGGGAAAGATTTTTTTCTTTTATTTCTTTTATTAAGTATCCTTCAATGTCCCTCATATCATCCCCTCCAAGTTGTGTCTACCTCCTTGACTTTTTCCCTTGCTTTTGCAACATCTGTGTGCTTAGTTTTGGCCTCTTGTCGTCCTTTGCACTGCACCTGATATAATCCTTGTACATTTTCTTGCACTCACTGAATTTCCCAAATTTAATTTTTTTTCCGCCAATTCAAATTCCTTTGATGGTATCTCCATTCCAGCGTGTTTGTAAGTCCTTCTTTTCTGTTTTGGCCTTCAGTGGGCATCAATTTTGGCAAGCTTTGCTGCAAGTGCCTGCACTTGATGGCATATGGCCTGCCTTTTGATGGCCTTGATTTTGGGACAGATTTTTTTCTTTTTTTTCTCTTTTTTTTCTAAGTATCCATGCTGTGTCCCTCATATCTTCCCCTCCAAGTTTTGTCTCCCTCCTTGACTTTTTCCCCTACTTTTGCAACATCTGTGAGCTTTTTCCCTAAGTCAAAGCCATCAAAAGGCATGGCATGCCATCAAGGGCAGGGACATGCACCAAAGATTCCTCTATTGGTCCCCATTGAAATCACAAGATTCCTTTTCCCTTCCCGAAAGGAAATTTCATTTTTTCTTTCTTTTTTTTTTTTTTTCAAAATCTTAGCAATGTCCCTCATATCTTCCCCTCCAAGTTTTTTCTTCCTCCTTGACTTTTTCCCCTGCTTTTGCAACATCTATGAGGTTGGTTTTGGCATGTTTTGGTCCTTTGTAATGCAGCTCATTTCCTCACAGACTATTTCTAGAAGACATGAAACCTCCTGATTTTCTTGGTTATTTTGGGTTTTTAATTGTATTTCATTTGATCCTATCTCCTTTCCAGGGTGTTTGTAAGCCTTTCTTTTCAGATTCACAAGTCCTAGATTTTTGGAAAAATTTCTTTCTTTTTTTTTTTTTGCATTTTCATGGCATGTCCCTCATATCTTCCCCTCCAAGTTGTGTCTTCCTCCTTGACTTTTGCCCTTGCTTTTTCAGCATCTGGAAGCTTAGTTTTGGCCTGTTTTGTCCTTTGCACTGCATCTGATATAATCGCGGTCCATTTTCTTGTAGTCACTTAATTTCCCAAATTTTTTTTTCTCCTGCAATTGCAATTCCTTTGATGGTATCTCCATTCCAGAGTGTTTGTAAGTTTATGTTTCCTTTTTCCAGCAGTGCAATGCTGGGGTTTTTTTTTGCAACCTTTCGTGCATGTCCCATTACCTGATGGCGTATGGCCTGCCTTTTGATTGCTTTCAGTTTGCTGGAGAATTTTTTCTGGTTTTGGTTTTTTTTTTTTTTGGTTGGGTTCTTTTTGGGTTTTTTTTTTGGTTTTTTTTGGGGTTTTTTTTGTGTTTCAGTATCCATGCTATCTCAGTCATATCTTCCCCATCAAAGTTGCGTCTTCCTCCTTGATTTTTTTCCAGTGATTTTACAGCATGTTTGCGGTGACTTTTGGCTTGTTTTTGTCCTTTGCACTGCACTTCATTTCCTCCAAGAGCCTTTTCCTGTTGTCAGTAAAGGTACCAATTTTTCTGGGTTTTTGCTTTTTTTTCCATTGTATTTCATTTTAATCCTATCTCCTTTTGTGAGTGTTTGTAAGCCTTTCGTTTCTGTTCCGCAAGATTCCATTTCCCTTTCCAAAAGCCTTTGTTTTTCTTTGCATTTCTCTTTCCATTTCCCGTCTGCATTTGTCCCTCCAGCCCTGCAGTGTTCGGATCAATTCACTGGGGGAAGGTTTGTGGGATGCTTTGCATCCTTTCTAAGAAGACTCATCAGAGGTGATGCCCGAGCTGCCAGGTTGCTTTCTGGGGGGTAGCTGCTCTCTCCACTGTCCCCTGCTGTAAGAATGTGTTTTTTTCTTTTTCTTCTAGCATGGAGACACATTGAGCTTATTGATGGAGCAGTTGGTGGGGCTTGGTGTCAATGAACATTGCAGGACATTGCAGGGAGAGGAGAGAGAGGAGCTGGCTTTGTCAGCAGCACAGTGAAAGAGAGAGACTTTCTTGTCTTCTCTCTTATGAGCTGCAAGAACAAAATGCAACATCTTCAAAAGCAAAGGATTCTGGATAGAAACCTCATATTTATTTCCTCAGTATGGGAACCCCCATGCAGAAGAAACTAACTTAATCCCAGAAGCTGCTAGAGAGAGCCCGTGGGGCAGTATTTATGCAGCAGCAATATCTAGACCTTCACAGGAAGGGAAACATAGTGCACTCAAATAAAATCTATGCTCTAAATTTTTCCCTCCTGAACAAAAAAAAAAGAGTATATGTGATGCTGAGCTGAAATGCCAGATGATGTTTCAGAAATTATTTGGAGGAGAGAGATGAAAGTTATTTACATTGATGTCTGCAACCTCACAATTCCCAGAAGGCCAGCAGCCTGCAGCTGGGTATTCTGACTCACAAATAAAGCAAGTTACGCTCAGGCAGATACAGAAGTTTTTCTTACTCTTCCTGCATTGGTTGGTAACACTAAGCAGTACAAGAATACAACTTACTCATATCCCAGGAAATGTCTGTGGATCTCAAGTGTCTAAATTATCAAACATTCATATGTTCCATCTGAACATCCCACCTGAGTGCTTGGCAGGTCTTATTTTATTTTATTTTGTGTGCTTGGAACAGTCCCTGGAGCCCTGCCTCAGAAGCAGCCATTTCTTCTGTTCAGTGCAAGGGGCACGGCCGAGGCTCTCTCTGCAGGAGCCCTGAGCTCGCAGAGGTGTCACACAGCGCAAGTTCCCTGTCCCACCTGAGCTCTTTCTCTGCAGCACAGAGCAGGCTTGTTTCCCCAGCCCCAGCCTTGCCTCCCTGCAGTAGGACACACAGCAGCCTGCTGCAGGTGATGTGAGGGACATGTGCACAAAAGGGAAGGTTATGGGCTGCTGCTTGTTTGGGTTATCAAGTAACTGGAAGCACAGGAGAGGCAGAATACGCTGGGAAGACACAAGACTGTCACTGATTGGCACAGATGCATCCTCCAAACCTTGGCAACCGAGCAGGCTTCGAGGTGAACTGTCATGATGGAAGAGGATCTTCTATAGCATCTTCCAAATTAGTAAATCACTGCAGTGAAAGATTTTCTTTGACTGGCAGAATCTCTGTAGCTTTGGTGTTTGTCGTTCTAAATTCAGTCTCTTCCATCCTTAACTTAAAAAAAAAAAAAAGGATCTGCAGGAAATTAAGCTAATATTTCATTTTATCTGTCAGCTTGTTCTACAAAGCAGTGTGTGAGAAGAGTAAATGTGACTGGGCCCTGACCTGCCTCACAAAAAGTCGGACACTCTCCCTCCACAAACACACAGTTTTTGACGTGTTTATTTGGGAAAGAACATATACAAAGCTAGATGAGCCCAGGCAAAAGAATTCATTCATGAGGAAGGAAAATAGCTGATATTCCCATTTCACCTGAGCTTTTGAATAAATAAATAGATAAATTCATAATTAATAGACTTAAACTGGAACTCCTTACTCTAGGCAAAATTCCCCTTCCATGAGCTCTTTGCTCAAGCACAATATAGGTCAGAAATCCGTGATCTCACCTGAGGAAAATTTTAAAAAACAATAAATGTGGGTTGATTTTCCCTCCTCCCAAAAGAAACATTATTGAAAGAGCCATGTGGAAAGTAGAAGTCTATATTGTTCTCTGGATCTTGTCCAATGTTGGGGAAAGGAGGAAGCAGAAGTATGGTCTGTGTCTTTCTTACATGTCTTTGGTTCAATAGGCAGCAATAAAGGCATCCAGGGGAGGGCATCACAAGGCCTCCTGAGCCCTGCTTTTTATAGGGAGGGAGACAATCTGTAGGAGAGCTTCCTGAACGGAAATGTAACTGGACTCATCACTAATTCCATGCACAAACACCATCTTCAAATTATCCACAGCTATTCCCGTGCTCACTGCCTAAAATGATGGCTAACAGCTTCAGACTAATAATTGGGCAGACTTGGAGCATTCTTGTGAGAAATCAAAGCCACAACACATGAATGCCATGATTCAGTAGATTTTGAGGGCCCCTTGCTCATTGCTACCTCCTTCTTATGTGATTTTCTTCAATTTTTACTCTGGAGAGAAAACACTACAGTCTTAGGAGAAAAAATATGCAAAACTGAGTCAGTAAAGGAGTTTGAATCATCAATACTTGGATTTT
Source organism: Melospiza melodia melodia (assembly GCF_035770615.1). Classification (NCBI taxonomy): domain Eukaryota; kingdom Metazoa; phylum Chordata; class Aves; order Passeriformes; family Passerellidae; genus Melospiza; species Melospiza melodia. The sequence continues at coordinate 68,916,757 of NC_086199.1, read as the reverse complement.
TACTGGGTTTTTTTGAGTTTTGGGTGTTTTTTCCCTCTGTTGTTAATTTATCCTAATTCTGGATTTTCTTCTGCTTGTCAGCTAAATTGCTATCCAAGCAACCTCTCCTGGCTGTATTTCATTCTTGGGTTTGCTAATGTCTTCTTCATCCACACTTACTCTCCATCCTTGTCCTGTTTGCTTTCTGCTCCCTGTTTTGTTTCTCCAGGACTTTTGATGCTTCTGTTTATCCCACTTGGGCTGTCTGTCCTTTTTCTGCCCAAACACTGTGCTTGTCTGCTTATTGCAGGTTTCCAGCTCTCTTGAGGTATGTACACAACTGTTTTCCTGAGCTAAGCCAGGAGCCTTCATCTCCCCAAATATGCCCCCAACAAACCACATTTCTTTCTGTTTGGAGAAACAGCAAGTGAACAAGAAGACCAAACAACACACTGATGGCAAAGCTTTAGCTTTAGTCAGTAGAGATGAAAGGAGACTCAAAGCAACTTCTTGTAGAATCAGACAGGTAAATGGCAACAAAAAAAAAAAATCAGTGCTATTATTTTCTTTACAAAACTCATTGCAGGAAGGCACTTCAAGTATTTGTACACTGTAAAGGTTTCCACATTAGCACATTAGCAGATAGGAGAGATAACAACATATCATGGCAGAGAGAGTTCAGAAAGGCCTTTTTGACCTTGGTCAGTAAAGCTAACTCTTGTGGACTGTGAAAGGAATGGAAAGGAAGCATGTTCTAAAACATTTCTTGGACATACATACTGAAAAGTTGTCATATATGTTTAAGAAATGACCTGGAAATTGCCCCAGGGATGTCTCAGTTTGTTTTCTATGAAGAAGGCTGTAAAACTGCTTTCATTCCATAATGTTTGGGGCATGAAGTAGCTCTCTGAACTTCATAAACTCCATTAGAGAAGTCAAATGGGCTAACATTTTATAGAAGGCACCTTCTGCATCTATTTCTTGGCAAGGAGTGAGCTTCATCAGTGTTTTCTCACGAGTCATGGCTGAGGCAGAGGTGAGGGTCAGGATGAGCAGGGAGATGGGACTGAGTCCTGTGAACATGCAGACCTGGCAGATTTGGAGGGCTGCTGCAGCTCCATCGTGGGAGTGACAGACAAGGTCCCTCAGACCAAGGCAGCAAGTGGCAAATGACAGCACAGGGGGACAATATGCACCGGCAATATCTTTTTCTCCAGCAGAGTGACTCATTCAGCCACGGCTGGCAGCTGGGGCTCATTAGTTGCTTTACCTATCGAGGAGGCAGAGACATCTGTGATTTGCTGAGGAAATATTAATTGCATAAAAAGATAATTACGGAAAGGCAATTCACTTCATGAAATTACTGTTTTGAGAAGATGGCAGCTCTAGTGCTGGGGCAAGTGGATAATGCAGGGAGCGGAGGGTGTTTCAGTACATTGAGCAATTAAACACAGCTCCTGGCCGAGCTGCAGTCACAAACTGAGCAGCCTGGGAATGGCTCGCCCCAAGCACGCTGGAGATGTCATCTCCATGACAGACTCTGCCACACAAACACAGCCTCTGACACTGGCCTGCATCAGTGGGTGATTCGGCTTTGCAGCAGCCAGGGCTCTCTCTCCAGGGCAGCTCTGGGGACCTGCTGCTTTGGGGTGGGCTCGGCCCCAGGCTGGGCCATGCCCTCTGCCCTCGGCTGCAGAGGCACAGCCAGCGTCTGCCCGTGCAGCAGCTGCAGGGACACGGGAGGTCACAGGCGGCTCTGGGCTGCTGTCCCCTCTCCTGCAGACTCAGTCTCTTGCCGTGGCCGTTTGCAGGCAAGCCCCGCTGCTGGGGTGTGACTGGCCAGGAGGCTGGGATGGTCTCTCAGGGAGGGAGTGTGGCTCAGTGCCTGCAGATGGGCTCCCGCTCCGGCAGGAGGGTTTGGGCCCCATGGCTGATGTGATGCTCTGGTGACCATGGGGAGGGGGTCACTAACACTGACTGCTGTGCAGCCAGGCTTTCTGCCTGCTTTCTGCGCCCTAGGCACAATCCTCAGAGAAAGACACAAAGCAATTTTACCCACTGAGGCCTTGCAGAGAGCAGCAATGCTCTCATGTGCAGCGAGACTGCTCACGGCAGCAACAACCCTATTCCAGAGGCCTTTGTACTGGGGACTCAGGAGTGACAAAGGGGCAGAATTGCAGGGAACTGAAGTGAAGTCAGGGTGGCACAGCAGTTGGCTGGCTGCAAAAGCCCAAATCCTATTGTATTGCTTCAGCCTTTGTGTCATATATGATACACTTGGGTTTCGTTAGTAAAAATATTCTCCTTGTACATGGAAGACAGGCTGCAAAGCTGCAGAGGAGCTGATTCAGATGAGAATGTCCCAGCAGAACAATTGGTGCTATTTATAAAAAATGCACTCTTTGCAGTGTATAATTAGAAGCTTTGCCTTCCACACACAAATTTGAGATAACAGCTCTGAAAGAAAGTGAAGGAAATCCAAACAGAACAATTTCTGTCCTGACACTCACTTGTTAAAAACTCCTTCAGCTTTTCCCCACATTCTCGTCTTTCCATGTCCCACTAAATGACTAACGGTCTGGGGATGTGGAAGCACCACAGAATGTTTTGCAGCCAGGAAGGTAGCTCAGGCAGGTAGAAGTAAAACCTGTGGGTTTGTTACACCCTCATACTCAAAGCCCACTTTTGAAAGCCCCACCAGTTGATGACAGAGCTGCTTGGAACAGAGGAAGCTGCTCTGGCTGGAGACCTGGACTTCCAAGTTGGAGCAAAAGATATTTTCAAAAACTATTGTGAAAAGGCAAAGCCCAGCTGTTCAATTTTCTGACTTTAACACATAAATAGCTTTAATTGATAATTACATTTTAAAATTTAAAAATACTGTGTCTCCATAATTTTAGCACAGATCACAGTATGGATTAAAAACATGACATTCATTCTTAACAAACTCTCAAAGGTTTTCTATAAGTGCACACAATTAAAGTGAATTACGAGCTAAAACCTTTTGAAAACACAGCAAGGTAGTTCACAAAAATCAAAACATAGTGAAATCTGAAAGTTGCTTAAGTAACCCTTCTCCATCTGCATCATTCTTAAAAGTGATACAAAGAGTTCCCACAAGACATCTCAGCTTTCATGAGGCAGCACCTTCTGATGCTGTGCTGTCAGCTCTGCTGGTCCATCCACAGCTCAGCAGCCAGCCCAGCGAGCGCTGCCAGCCTTGCTGCAAGGCCAGAACCTCCTCAGCAGCTGTCTGGCACTTGGGAGATGTCTTGGCCCTGGACCAAGGCAGGAAGGGAAGCCAAGGAGCTGGTCAGCGAGCTCTGCCACCAGCACTGTGGCCTGGGCTGATGCTGGCAGGGTGGGGACAGCCACCCTGATGTGCAGGAGCAGATTTTAATTAAATCTTGTCATATGGCGAAACTCTTGGAGTCCAAAACACCAACTACTTCTCCATCTAGGCAGGCAGCATTCCATCAGAGTATGTGAGATCTCAAGGGCAGGTGTGGGGATTGCTGAGTATATTTGCTTGCCATATGAGCTCTCTCTTTACAAATTATAAATTGATTATAATTAAATTATTTTCATATATATATATATAAATGAAATATAATATATTTCATTTATATATATATAAATATATATGATAATATATATATTTATATATATAATATAATATATATATATAAATATATATATATTTATATGATATAAACAAATATAAATGATATAATTGTTTTAAAGTGATATAAAAATTTGCTTTAAAAGCAGTAAAGGGAGTACTCACAGTCCCCCTGTAGAGCAGCCCTTTTTCACTCCTGTTTTACAGAGAGGTAAAATGAGGTGCTATGGATCAGCATAAGTATCTGGTTTGGAGATCAGACAGATAGCTAGATCCAGAGCTAGAAATAGAAACCAGGAAACTTATTTTTCACTCTGTGCACAACAAGATCATCCATTCTCCTCCTATGGGAAAGAGAAACAATGAAATTATCATGGGAGTGCTGGGAGTATTTGGAAGGTTGGAAGGAAAACATTTCCTTCCCCACATGTAGCTCTGTGCTGGCTTCCCCTCTCTGCCAACCACAGTGAGCAGCAGCAGACACTCAAGTCTTGTGTCCTAAGGAAATGTGCCATTTGCATTTCTGACACTCACTGGGTGCCATGGACTCCTCACAGCTACAAGGGCACCCTCACTGAGCCTTCCAAGCCTCCTTTGGGTGGGAGAGGGAAGATCTGGTGGCTCAGCAGCTGGGGACAGTGTATGAGCCGAGCAGTGGCACTCTCTCCCACAACAGCTTTCTGTGAAATCAGAACACACACCATTACTCAGAGACATGTTCACTCCTGAGCCCTCAGCTACAGCCTCACAGCAAATATGGTTACCACAAGATTCTTGAAAACTCTCCCAGTTATTACATTCTTTTTCTTTAAAACAGTCTTACCTAGTTACTTGATAGAATATATGATTTTCCGTGCTCTGCACTTTGTTGATTGTAATTGCTCCTCAAAGTTCATTCCTTCCACCTCTGTTTGCTGAGCTCACAAGAACTTAGGATTGACTGATAAATGTTTAAAAAAAAGTGCTTCCAGCAGCATGGACTGAAATTTGGCAGGCTATATCCTGTTCAGGATAGATACAGGCTGAAATGGCAGGACAGTCTGGATTTGGATCAGTTTTATCCAGAAGGCACCACCACTGCAGCCTTTTCCTGCCTAGGACATAGCAAGTAACCTGCTAGCAGGATGATGAGCAGCCTCTGCATCTGCAGAGGACCATTATTTTCAGCATGCTCATTTGACCAGAAGGAAGAAGCTGTGGATAGGACTGGGGAGTCACCTATAACCTCCAGTATGACTTAACTTGCTTGATTTAGCATGGATAATTCCTTAGGCATCTGGTGATCAATGGGACCTGCTTGCAGCTGGGCCCCTTAATGCTGTTCACTTTTCAAAGAGATGCAGTAATGGAGTAGAACAGGCAGTAATGAAACTCTGAAGAACCCCAAAGCAGAGCTTCTTTTTCTCCTCCTTTAATTGCAGGGCTAATGTTCCACATAAATATCTAGCAGCTGGTTATTTGTGTATGTCACTTTGAAAGCCTGGCTAAAGAACAAGAGAGAGTACAGCTGGGAGTCAAAAAAGCTTTCAGAGGAGATAAGGCACTTTGCCATCAGTACTTCATGGGAGGGGCATTCAGACAGCAACATGATTTAAAAAGATTAAGCGCAGAGAGTATTAAGTTCATACAGAATTCAAATATTTATTAAACATATGTACCAGAGGCAGCCATAAAGCACCAGGTTTAAGAGAGGACTCCTGAGATAAAAGGTAAATACAGGTGGTAAATAATGCTCTCTGGTTCCAGAAGGAGAAATCAGTCAGACATTGCTAAATTATAAAAAGCATAAATCTCTGAAATTACCTGAGCAGTAATTGCCTAATGTCAAAAAGACAAAGCACAGGGTTCTTTCCTCTATTCTCTTTATTGTTTATAATTAACTTTTTTGCTCAAACCTGTGGCCGTAACTGCTCTGGGTACAGAGTCACAGTCTGTGAAGCTACTGGAGGCTGACATTTTAAAGGCAGAAGGGATCTGAGCTAGCCCCTGAAAAGCAAGGGCTCTGCCTCTGTAGACAGTTCCTCTGATTCCTCATGCAAATATATGGATAAATATCCAATTATCTGTATCTGACAGACAGGCATGCCTGCATGAATAGCGACATGCAGCTGTGTGCTCATCTCAGACTCGGTGTTTAAAGACTGTCTCCTGCCTCAAGGAAGCTGGCATTCAAGAGGAGAGATGTGTTAACTCCCAGACATTAGCTGGACAGCCAGGGGAGTCCCCGTGGGCCACCTCCGGCAGAGCTGGCTTTGATGGGCAGGGTGAGCAGGAGATCAGTGAATGGTCCAGCAGCAGAGCGCTCTGAGGAGCAGAGGGGCACGCAGGGCACAGCCACTTCACGGGCTGGGCTGCGGGAACCAGGACGGAGGGAGGCTGTGTGGCCCAGCAGTGAAAATAAGAAAGGTGAAAACAATCACAAGTAAAGACATGAAAGTGAATATTTGCAAAAGAGGAAAGCCTTGGTTAAACTCAGAAAGCAGGTTTTAGAAAGGGATCAGGCATTGCAGGTGAGAAACTGTGCAGGGACATCAGTCAGAGGAACTCAGCCTTAATGTGAGACTGTTTTTTTCATGTTCTTCAGAAGTAACACTAAATTTTGAACTCCAGATGATCTAATTAAGTGTGTTCCTGTCATCTTACCTTAGTCTAAGTAATGTGAAGAGTGTGTCTGCTGGTACTTGCCAGCAAGCTGGATCTTTTGACATTTTTCTCAAGGAAAATCTTGACTCATCTCTTTCTCTCACCTCCAATATATGTCCATTACCTATATTCCACTTAGCTTAACTAAAGCAAGGATGGCATAAGATGCCTGTTACAATTACTCATTTCTGGTAAACCACTACTGATATTCATATCACATTCTATTTCTAGTGATTATAAACAATTTCCTCTCTAATACAGAGCTGCTTGACTATTTATAGACCTGCTAAAAGAGTTAAAATTATCAAAGGGCCAACACTTGAGAGATAGGACATGATCAATTGCCAGCACCAGTGTCAGGGCAAAGGAAAATCTGTGAGAAGATAGTTTGAAGAGGTGATATGGGCTGGAGGGAGTTTCCCAGCAGCCATTTCCAAACAGGGGTTTTGCTATCCAGATGTGAGCCCCTGGCAGGGCTGTTGCTTGGTGCCACAGGACTGCCTTTCTCACTCCTCAGAGAGCTGGCTCTGCAGTGCAAGTGCTGCTGCCCTTGTTCATTGCACAGGACTTCACTTTCAGGATGGCTGTGTTCAGCCCTTTCCTGTCAAATCCACATCCTTTAAGTTATCTCCAAAATGGAGAAACTCTTAGGCATTTCCTACCCCCCTGGGGTCAAAAACCCAGGAAGCTGAATGGACTTGGAACAGCCTAAGCTAATTTACAAGATCCATTTACTGGCAGGATTTAATTTTAAAGGTTTCCCCCCCCTGTTTTTAAATGCTTGCCAAATGGTCCTGCAAACATATTGACATGGACACTCTCAACATGGACAGTCTCTAACTGTGCAATTAATGACTCTCAAATATTTGCACTGTGGGAATGTGGGAGTGCTATTGTTTTTCTTCCCAGGCAAGCATGATGTCCACATCACTCAACACCCCCTTCCAAGGTTTTTGGAAGAGCTGTGAGAATGTGCCCTGCACAAATAGCTGTGTGACATTTTTATCTAGACCAGATTTACTTTATGTGTTTTCTTCAAATATTTGTGGGAAATAGATAAATGCATCAGGAATGTATGGTAGGGAATGAACTCTTTTTAGAGGAAAACAGTGTCACAGACATACTGCAGCTCTTTCTTCTCCAACCTGCCCCTCTTACCTCTGCAGCTCATCTCTGGGTTTTAAACGGTTTTGGACAAGTCTCCAGAATTCAGGTATTTTTTTCAATGAAAAATGAGGATGACACCACTCACACATCTCACAGAAGAGCTGTTTTGCTTCAGTCTTGGATTTTTCTGTGACTATGTGTGCCCTGCCCAGCATTTTCATTTTGTTTCCTCAGCAGACCAAATGCAGGTAAGTCTGACAGTCATTATCAGGGCTGGAAGCTCTCATGTGCTTTCCCATGAAGGGAGATGGAAAGGTGGAAGCCTCCACAAGATCACCACAAGGAAATGGGCACAGCATTGTCCCACTTCCATTGCCACTGACAGGGAAGGACATTCAGGTTGCTTGAGCAGAGGTCTTTCATGCACGGTGAGAGGTTCAAGGGAAAAATTGATTTTTTAAAAAAATTTTAAGGTATAAAGTTGAAAAACCTAAAACTCTGAACTCATTTTGCCTGGTGAGCATGAATGTACCCAAGAAGCAGCAATACCTGCATGTTCCCACACTTTTGCCCATGTTGGTATGAATTCCACATTTTCGGAAAAAGAGGTGAGGGACAGACTTGCCTAAAGGCCTTTTAAGCTCTGATCTTTGTTTTGAATGACCTTCTAGGCTAGTTTTGACTCAAGGGATGTTGTAAACTGGAAAGTCCTCCTTCTCATGGAGGAAATGAAAGAACAGTTTGTGCCGAGCAATATCAAAGTGACTGCACTGAACAACCCAAAGACTTCTCTGGGAAACCAGAAACCTGTGGGTGAAAACTATTGATGCTTGACTTTTTATTTTTTTTGTCACAGTTAGCTTTCCAAATGTCAGTGCCACTGACAGTTTGCCAGCAGTAGCACCACTGTGCTAGAAACTAAACTGGGATACTGATTTATACAGCAAAAGCTCCGAGTGGAAAACAAAAACCCTTCAGACTGTATCATGATTTTATCCAACCTCAGGAACAGCCAGGAAATTTTCACAGTCAGAGTTCATCTGACACATTTTTTTGATGCATCCAAAGTCCAACTTGAATTTGAGTTTTGCTTTCCAAAAGAGTTTTGTGTTCAACAGTGTGCCTGTTTGAGTAACCTCTGTAGACAGGATGTGAGAAGCTCACAGATAAATGTTACAGAAAGCCCAAAGCCCTCTTTGCACAGCTATTCTTAGCAGAGATTTTATTGACCCAACATCATCTGTATTGCTTAAGATGCTGGTTCTGGTAAAAAGTGCTGCACTGACAACTGTGGGGACTTGAGGTTTGTTTACTCACTGAACCATGAGAAAAGAAAACAGCAGCAGGGAATGCTTCCTTCCCAGCACTCCCTGCCAACTTTATTCTTGTTACCTAACTTTTGTACCAAAGCAGTTTTTTGGAGCTCCAACCAGCAGCTCCTGCTGCTGAGCACTGTAGAAATAGACAACTTCTTCCATTCCATCAAGCAGGACCAGGAAAGTAAAGCACTTTTCACTCCCACAAGATTTCCAATGAAAAAACAGCTACACTCTGTGGATTTTCCCTGTCCAGACCAAGACCTGTTACTCAGACTCATTTTATGCAGGGAACAAGTGTGAACACCTGGCATCACCTAATCACTCACCATCTGCTTAGGCTGCCATCAAAATCCTGTTTTAGGAGGACCCTGACCCAAAGCTGTGATATGTTTCTGAGTAGTACATATGCTCTAGCCAAAAGAAGAGAAACAGCAGAAGGAAAACTAAGACAAGGGAATAGTCAGTAGAAACAATGCATTACTGAGACATCTGCTTGCCACAGGGGCAGCAGAAAAAGGCAAACTTGTGAAAATTGCCTTCAGTGGTCAGGCTTGAAACGGAAGAACCCGACAATATCTCGATTTGGGGAGCAACTCCAGTGAAAGGAAATGGCATCCCCAATTGGAGTCCATTCAGCTCAGCACCCAGAGACAAGTGCAGCCCTCCAGCACAGATCACTCTAATTACAGTGTAATTGCCCTATAAGCAGATACACACAGGCAGCATAAGATCATTTGGATCTGTAATTAGCAGTTAGCAACATTCATTGCTCCCTGCTCTATTTATCCCTAATGAATGGCCTGTGCAAACAGCAGACTTGGTACTGGGACAAATTTAAGCGTGACATGGGCAAGGGTAGTGCCAGAGATCAGCACCATTTGTCACAGAGTGAGGAAATGGAGGAGTGTCAATGTCTAGCACGAGAAATGAGAAGACTCCCCAAAGCTTGGGGGGTTAGGGGTCAGAGAAACAGCATATGACCAAAGGATTCAGAGGACTCAGATTCTGCTTTTGACAAGGAAATGCGGTTTCAGGAAAATAACTGTGTGTGTTTATGAATCAGCTTCAGCACCTACCAGACAGGGCTGGCCTCCTCACTTCTTTGAAATTGAGGTAGGACACAGAACAGAGTTTTTTGTGGAAGAGCTAAGATATCCTTTTATTTTAACTATCCACAAGGGATCCTCATAAATTAGAGTTCAGAAAACGCTTTAAAGCCTTAGTGGATGCAAAAACATTAGAGATAGACAACTTGAAGGTGTTAGCACCAGATGAGAGAGGCACTGGTTGAAGGAGCTCAGGAACATCCCCAAAGTCAGAAACTTTATATTGTCATTACATGGCAAGGGTTCTATATTGCCAGTCTCATACCTCCTTGATGTTCCCCACTGGCAGCTCCCCTAGGCACTGACTCTTCCTTGTCCTCCTAGCAGCCAGCTGACTCCAGTTCCCCTCAATAAACCAATCCACTCTTTTATAACACTCTTCTGATTGGCTGCAGCTGTGGCCTGTTAACATCAGGCCTGCTCCTAATCCTCAATAATTGGCTCAGCTGCAACTCTTTAAGAGGTATGATGACTTTCTATACTACCTCTATTTACTTATGTTCTATCCCTCTACAACTTTAGGATCAGACAAAACCAGATGTGTCTGAGGTGTTGGCAGCAGACCATAGGGGAACAGGGACATCCTCATCACCTCAAGCTTGTGAAACAAAACAATTGAATGCTGGGAAACTATATCCTTTGTAGCAAAGAAAGCCCTTCTGGGCCCGACAGATGGAGAAAATGGAATTTTCTGTCCCTAGAAGCTACAGTTTTGGGAAACAGAACTGGGCCCTGAGTGAATCAAAACTGTCTGTGAGGCTTTCCAGCAGATCTGGCATTTGCTAAACAGTGATGATAATGGTGAAAAAATATCCATGTTCTAAAAAAATCTCCTGCAAAGGGAAACCACCCAGCTGGGCTTCCACTCTCTGTGTGAATTCAGGCTGTGGTATTATCTGGGGGGATGCCTTCTTGCTGGCAAATGTTAGCCACTACCTGCTGGAAGAGAAAAAAAGCAAAACAGTTTTTTCTGGCCCAGCTCTCCTGTGGAGGTGTATCCTTCCAGGAGTGACTCAGCAGCTTAGCTTGGAATTGCTCTTTTGCTGCCCTCCATTTTGTTGTTTGCATTCCAAGGAATGCAGGTCATTTACTTTGGCTTCCCTAGGCTGATCCTTGAGAGGTTTGATCTCTTTCCCTCCCAGAGGACCATGTCCCCGCTCTGTTCTGCCCATGCCATCAGAGGCAGGGCTGCTGCAGCAGGGCTGGCCAGGGTGGCTGTGCTGCTGCTTCCAAGCACTCAGCCCTGGTACTCCTGCACCAAGATGGTGCCTGGTGCAGGAGGCAGATAAACCTCATATGCACCATTACTTTTGAGGAATTAAATATCTGGGAATTAAGCATGAATTTCTCTTCTCTCTTGTTTGATTAAGGATAGAAAATACCATCTCAGTGGGGCTGGCCTCCTTTCCCACATACAGCCTCTGGAGCTGAGGCTTCTGCTCTTTTGTGCTCAGTAGCTCTGTACCCTTCTGGGTGCCCTGATCTGAGAGAACTTGTTTAATGAAATCTCCTGTCCAATGGCAAAGTTCCCTGACATAGGGACTTACTAGGCCCCAGGAAATGTAAGAAAAAGCAGAGGAATTTTTCCACCCACGCAGAACAGAGTGTGAGCCATGGGTGAGTGGGCAGCAGCCTTGGCTTTGGTGCTTTGGAAGGCAGTAATGCATCTCCCTGGAGAAAGGCAACTCCAACCTGCCCTGGGGGACCCATTCTCCCAATCCCTTTGAGGAAACATTAATGGAGGCTGCTTCTGCTTCATCTCCTTTCTGGCATGCGCTTGTCGTTTTGGACCCCTATTCCAATGAGATTGCCTGCATTTTTTCAGTGCTGCGCAGAGAAGGTTTCATTCAGATGCCAGCCCAACCCTCCCACCCCACCGCTCCTCTTCATGTCCCTGCTCTCCTAAACCAGGAGAGCCCCATGGCCTCTGCTGCAGCCCTGGCTCACCCCAGCAGCTGCCCAGCCCCATGGAGCACAGCATCACAGCAGGCCAGGCTCCCTGGGGCAGTCGTGGCAGCCCAGCAGCCTGCTGCCAGCCCTGCCTGTGCCAGGAGCCTGCCCAGGGAGGCATCAGCCAGGCACAGGCCTGTCAACCCAGAGCAATGCAATGCTGGCCCTGCTTCAGCTGGAGAGCTCAGCAGGGCCTGGCTCTGGATAATCACAGCAACCTAGGCACAGCCTCCAGGCTCAGCAAATGCTGTATTTAATGGGAATAAAATAATTACAGGAATGGCACTCACTGCTACTGTAGTTAGGAAAAA